>NC_134360.1:245994021-246594021 GCF_048569485.1 Anomaloglossus baeobatrachus
CGCTTTAGCGACATTTACCTACCACAGGTCAAAGGCCGGTGAGAGAGAGTCAGTTTGTCTCAAACTACCTCTCCGACCGAGCCGAGGCTCTTCTGCAGGCAGGACGAGTGGTAATCCCTGTTCCTCTTCAGGAACCAGTTACGCCTTTTGCTTCGACCTGGTCGTGGTGCCAAGATAGGACGGCTCCTTCCGTCCCGTTCTGGAATTTAAACTGCTTAACAAGCACGTGACAACCAGGCGGTTCCGGAGGGAATCACTCCGCTCCGTCATTGCCTCACTGTCTCAAAGAGTTTTTCCTAACATCCATAGACATTAGGATGCTTATCTCCACGTGCCGATTGCTCCAAGGCACCGGCGTTGGCTACGGGCATAGTTCGTTTTGTAGCCCTACCCTTCGGCTGGCGACAGACCCACGGGTTTTTCACCAAGTTCATGGCAGCAGTGGGAGCAGTCCCGCGCTCTTACGGTCACTCTGTGATCCCTTTCTTGGACAATCTACTTGTCAAGGCACTCTCTTTTAGAAGCATGCCAACACAACCTGAACATGGCGCTGGACCCTTCCCAGAGTTTCGGGGAGGTCTTTGACTTCTTCTAAGTTGAACCCAATCGCTGGCATATCTTGGCATAGAGTTTTCACACTCTCTCAGTGATAGTGAATTCCGCTGGACAAACAGCGTTCACTACAGACGAGGGTGCAGTCTCTCCTTCAAGGAGGCGCCTCATCCAGAGGCGAGCCTTTTCACGCAGTTTCATCTGCGTCCGCATCATTAGAAGATTCTTCGCTAAGGGGAAGGAAGTCGATGTTCCTACACAGTAACGTCCCCCTTTCACAGACGGTCAAAGACCGTCTTCAGAGGAGTCCACTCTTCAACTCAGTGGTCTAGAGCTCTGGGCAGTGTATCTTGCACTGCAAGCTTTCCTGCAGTGGCTGGAATGCAATCAGAACCGAATTCAGTCGGACTATCCACAGCGGTGGCGTACACATTCCGGACGTACAACACTAGGAAGCAAGTCTTCCTCAGTCGCGAGGACGTGGACGCAGGGGAATGGGACCTGCTCCCGTTTGGCTTCAAGAAATCGGTAGCCGCGGGATGAGGACGGACGTCGACATCATGGCGTCTCGGCAACTACAAGGTCTCGATTTTCATGGCGGGAGCTCTGGCGACAGGCGCCTTGGCTCAAGATTGGTCGCAGTTCCAGCTTCCGATTGCTGCCGCACTATTCTCGTCGCCCCAGACTGGCCGAGGAGGTTGTGGTACCGAGATCTGTGGCATCTCACCGTCAGTCGACTGTGAGCATTACGTCAGGGTCACAATGAGACAGGCTCGCCAGCCGCGGTTTGCCAAGATATTCCACAACTCGTGGAAGATATTCTTATCTTGGTGTTTTGCTCAGGGAGTGTATCCCTGGCCATCGGCTTTGCCTACTTTGCCTGCCCTCCTGCACTCTGGTCGGGAAAACGGTTGGTCGCTCGGCTCCCTTTAAGGGCAAGTCTCGGCACTATCCGTGTTGTTTCAGAAGCGTCTAGCACGTCTTCCTAAGGTGCGCACGTTGCTACAGGGAGTGTCATATTGTGCCCCCGTACGAGCGGCCGTTAGATCCATGGGATCTGAACGAGGTACTCGTTGCTCTCCAGAAGCCGCCTTTCGAGCCTCTGATGGGAGTTTCCCCTTTCTCGCCTGTCACAGAAAGTGGCTTTTCTAGGGCGATCACGTTTCTTCGGCGAGTGTATGAGCTGGCAGCTCTGTCATATCAGGCTCCCTTCCTGGTGTTTCACCAGGACTAGGTAGTGTTGCGCTCCATTCAGGAGTTTCTCCCTAAGGTAGTATCCGCGTTTCAGCTTAATCAGGATATATCATTACCTTCATTTTGTCCTCATCCGACTCACCGGTTTGAAACGGGTTTACATTTGTTAGATCTGGTCAGAGGACTCAGGATCTACTTTTCCCGCACGGCGCCTATGCGCCGATCTGATGCACTGTTTGTCCTTGTCGCTGGTACGCGCAAGGGATTGCAGGCTTCTAAAGCCAACATGGCTCGATGGCTCAAAGAACCAATTCTTGAAGCCTACCGTTCTGCTGAGCTTCCGGTTCCATCAGGGCTGAAGGCCCATTCAACCAGAGCCGTGGGTGTGTCCTGGGCATTACGCCACCAGGCTACGGCTCAACAGGTGTGCCAGGCAGCTACCTGGTCGAGTCTGCACATTTTCACCAAACATTATCAGGTGCATACCTATGCTTCGGCGGATGCCGGCCTAGGTAGAAGAGTACTGCAGGCGGCAGGGGCCTCCCCGTAGGGGAGCGCTGTCTTGCAGCCCTATCAAGAGGTATTTATTTACCCACCCAGGGACAGCTTTTGAACGTCCCAATTGTCTGGGTCTCCCAATAGAGCGCTGAAGAAGAAGGGAATTTTGTACTTACCGTAAATTCCTTTTCTTCTAGCTCTTATTGGGAGACCCAGCACCCGCCCTGTTGTCCTTCGGGATTCTTGGTTTGTTGCGGGTACACATGTTATTCATGTTGAACGGTTTGCAGTTCTCCGATGTTATTCGGAGTGAATTTGTTTAAACCAGTTATTGGCTTTCCTCCTTCTTGCTTTGGCACTAAAACTGAGTAAGCCCGTGATCCCACGGGGGGTGTATAGCCAGAAGGGGAGGGGCCTTACACTTTTTAGTGTAATACTTTGTGTGACCTCCGGAGGCAGTAGCTATACACCCAATTGTCTGGGTCTCCCAATAAGAGCTAGAAGAAAAGGAATTTACGGTAAGTACAAAATTCCCTTCTTTAACGTTATTTGAAACATAATAATTAGATCACAGTTAACATTTTATCAAAAATAGCTATTTTATGTATGATTTTAAGCATGATATTTATTATCATGTTTTTCCCTTTTTTTTCATAGTGTTTGAATGTTTAAACTTTATTTAGTAATGTATTTGTATTGAAAACGCATCTGACTTTAAAGGGAACCTGTCGCCACTTTTTTTGGCTATAAGATGCGGCCACCACCAGTGGGCTCTTATATACAGCATTCTAACATGTTGTATATAAGAGCCCAGGCCGCTGTGAGAATATAAAAAACACTTTATAATACCTAACGGTTGCGCTGCGGTGGAATTGGGTGACGGAGGCGTCTCCGGTGCCGGCGCCTCCTCTTTCGACCATCTTTGTCCTCTTTCTGAAGCCTGTGTGCATGACGCATCTACGTCATACACACTCGCCGGTCCTGCGCAGGCACACTACAATACTTTGATCTGCCCTGCTCAGGACCTGAATGCCGGCAAGTGTGTATGACGTCGGACGCGTCATGCACCGCGGCTTTAGAAGAAGGAGGACGAAGATGGCCGAAAGAGACGGCGCCGGTACCGGACAACGGAGACTCCTCCATGACCCAATTCCACCGCAGCGTGACCATTAGGTAAGTATTATAAAGTGTTTTTTATGTTCTCACAGCGGCCTGCGCTCTTATATACAGAATGTTAGAATGCCGTATATAAGAGCCCTGTGGTGGTGGCCGCAGCTTATAGGCCAAAAAAAGTGGTGACAAGTTCCCTTTAAGCAATGAAAAAGCATATAAATTGCAGTCAAAACGCAAGCGTATTTTTAGCGTTTTTGTGGTCAAAACCAAGTTTGACAGACAATTTCTGCGAGAGGATGCGTTTACAACTGCAAGTAACTGAACGCAAAGTGCGCACATAGCCTTATACTTCGTACAAAAGCCTTTGTTGGTGATGAAGCTTCGAGACGCCTCCTGTATGGAGAAACTAGTCGCCTGCATTGCTCAGGTATGATTTTGGCCCATTCTTCCACACTTCACATCCTGAAGGTCCCGTGGATTGGATGGGCTGTTACCGACATCTGGTGAGAAATTCATCTCAGTAGCACATATAGAAATATATTTACTTAGAAAATTGGTGACGTGTTCAATACTTATTCACCTGCTGTATTGCCTTGTGAGGAAAGATTCAGGTTAACCTGTGCTTTACTCATTTTTTTTTTTAACATTTTTTCTCTGCTCCTTGTAGGCTTTCCAGTCAAGTGGGCGGGCCTGCTGCGTGATTGACAGTTTTCCTTGTATAACAGCACACAGGAGGACCGCCCACTTGACTGAAAAGCTCAGAAACAGCAGATATATATTAAAAAACACAAGTTATAAAAGAAAATCTCATCTAGATTGATGTGTAAAAGTTTTAAGCAGGTGTGGAAAAAATGCTACAAACTATTAATAAGAATAATTTTATTCATTTATATAGTGCTATTAATTCCCCAGCGCTTTACATACATTGGCAATACTGTCCCCATTGGGGCTCACAATCTAGAGTCCCTATCTCTGTGTCTTTGGAGTGTGGGAGGAAACCCATGCAAACACGGGGAGAACATACAAACTCCTTGCAGATGGTGTCCTTGGTGGGATTTGAACCCAGGACCCCAGCGCTGCAAGACTGCAGTGCTAACCACTGAGCCACCACAAGACTGCAGTGCTAACCACTGAGCTACCGTAAGACTGCAGTGCTAACCACTGAGCCACCACAAGACTACAGTGCTAACCACTGAGCCACCGTGCCGCCACAAGACTTCTCTCTTGCCATCAACTGACAAAATCAGAGTCAATGAGCAAAATAGTAATCTAAATCCCATTAATATTTGGTAACCGCCTTTTACCTTCATCAATTCTTCTATGGACATTTGTAGAGTCCGGGATTTTGTAGGATTATAGTCCGATGGATGATAATGATCATTTTCATGTCGGTTGATACAGTTATTAACGGAATATAGAAACAGCTGTGTAGGAGGTTGGAACCTGGGTGAGGAACAGCCAAACAAAGGTGAGGATCTGGGAGACAATTTCACATGAGAAGACTGAGCTCAGCAAGAAAAGACAAGGTAGTTATACTGCATCAGCCAGGTCTGTCCCGGGCAAAGCTATCAAAGCAGACTCGGATTTCAAGAAAGATGTGCTGTTCAAAGAAACGCTGAAAAGTGGACAACAGTCATGACCGCAGACGCAGTGAACGGCCGAGGAAAGTGCAGGAGATGGGAAATACATCACAATAACTTCCATTCTAAAACAGATGTCCAGCAGTGCCATCAGCACAGAACTGGCAGCGACCAGTGCGACCCGGCGACAGCGGAAGTCTGACCAGATGTGGTCTTCATGTAAAAGCCATACCTCTAACATGGAGACAAGGCCAAGTGACCCAACTACGCACAAAAACATAGGAACTGACCCGGCAGCAGGTGCTCTGGACTGAGGAGTCAAAAGGAGAAATATTCAGCTGTAACAGTTTGTTCACCCGAGGCTGGAGAGCGGCACAATACTGAGGGTCTGCAGGAACAGTGAAGCGCGGTGGAGGCTCCTGCACATTTGGAGCTGTGTTTCAGTGGATGGAGTTGGGTATTTGGTCAGGATGAACGGTGTCTTCAATGCTGGGAAATACAGGCAGATACTTATCCATCAGACAGTGTCTTCAGGGAGGCGTCTGATTGGCTCCAAATTTATTCCGCAGCAGAACAATGACCCCAAACATCCAGCCAATGTCATTACATACAAGGAGTCCTGGAGGTGATGATCCGGCCCCCAAAGAGATCTGCACAAGCCTCGTACGGAGAAGATCGGGGGTCAGGTCTCCAAGATGTTTAGAGACGAAAAGTGTATTTACAAGAATTGATGGAGGCAATGGGCGTCACCAAATACTGGTGTCATTCAGATTAATCTTTTGTTTATTCACTTTGCATTTTGATAAATTGAGAAAAATAAACTGTTAACATTTCTATTTATAAAAGTGTCTTACTTTACCACATTTTTCCCACAGCTGCCTAAAACACTTGCACAGTACTGTATGTATTTACTGCTGCCCTATATCACAATGCATTTCTACTGTATTGGCTTTAACCGCTATTGTTAGGCCAGTTTCCTGCGGTCCGTGCTCGCGGTCTGTACACAGATCACGGGGTCTCCTGGCCTGATATAACCACCTAATATATGCAAGACGCATCAGTAGAGCCAGGTCCTCTGATCCAAGCATGGACCCGTCATTCATAGACGTGTGAAAGTGGTACAGGGAATCTGTCATCAGGTTATTGCTCCCCCATCTGAGAGCAGCATGATATAGAGACTGATCCTGATTGCAGTAATGCGTCACTTACTGGGCTGTTTGCTATCATTTTGATAAAATACCGTATTTTTCGGATTTTAAGACGCACTTTTCCTCCCAAAAATTTGGGAGGAAAATGAGGGGTGCGTCTTAAAATCCAAATATAGCTTACCGGGTGGGGGGGCTGTCTGTGCGGCGACCGGGTGCATTCTGGCGGCTGGGTGCCTGTGGCTGCGTGCGGGCAGCCGGGTGCCTGTCTGTGCCGGCTGCCTCTCTCTGCGTGCGGGCAGCCTGCTGGCTGCCACCTGTGTGGACGGATGGTTGTGCAGCAGGTGGCACAGTGTGTCTGCGGTCCCAGTTTCAAATGATGGCGCCGGGAGTCGGCGCATACGCTCCATCTGCACACGCTGGGAGTCAGCATGTGCGCAGATGGAGCCCTTGGATGAGGGCTCCATTTACACGTGCGCCGCTCCAGGCGCCACCATTTGAACTGAGACCGCGGACAGACCGGGCCACTGACCGCCGCTGCTGCCACAGACCCCCCCCGCGGCTGGCAGCACAACCTCTACCTCCTGTGACCCCGCTTCACCACGACTGCTGCCCCCCTCCAGTAAGAGAACACCGGATTATAAGATGGACCACATTTTTATTTTTGCTTTTTTTATCTCTAAATTTGGCGTGCGTCTTATAATCCGGTGCGTTTTATAAAACCAAAAATACGGTAAATGTTTTCTCTGCTGCAGATCTAGCAGTTATACAGAG
Organism: Anomaloglossus baeobatrachus; assembly: GCF_048569485.1. Lineage (NCBI taxonomy): Eukaryota > Metazoa > Chordata > Amphibia > Anura > Aromobatidae > Anomaloglossus > Anomaloglossus baeobatrachus. Next base: position 246,000,878 of record NC_134360.1, read on the forward strand.
CTCATGAATATAGAGGACTACCTGCAACAAGCCAAGTAGTCCTGTAATGATAATCTACTGCTGATTACACAGTGATTTTATCAAAACTATACTAAGCAGCTCAGTAAGTGACCCATCGCTGGAATCAGGATCTCTGCCTCTACGGTGTAGAATGGACCTTTGTTCCGGTTGAAACATGCATGGAAAACAAAATTGTCTTCCTAGTTTCTTCCACTTTATTCAGATCCCCATAGACATTAATAGTTGAGTCAGATCCGCAAAACAGATGAGAATAGGACACACCCCGAGTCTCATGGACTCCTTTTTACTTTTTTGGGGGATCAATCAAACTCTATGGGCCAGTGTGATGAGGAAAACCACATAGATGTGACCGTAGCCTTATGCTGCAGTTTATTTTCGCCGACCGCCCGCCTACCCCCAGAGCGACTGTTACCATCACGCAGGTTCACGTAAACTGTGCTCCAATCATTCCAGATCCGGAGGGTCCAGAGCGGCCCCTTCCTCGCTCGCCCCCGCCGTTCACCTCCCTCATCCTAAAGAGAAGTGTCTCCCGCCTCATCGCTGAACTGTAACTGAAACTCAGGGAACACTACACGATATAAAGCGACAACAAAGCGTTTATCGAGCTGTAAATAGAGAATATATGTGGATTATCAGATGTAAAATACTAATTATTTATGACGGTTCTGTCCTTCTCCGCAGGGCGACGACGGTATACTTGAATGCTTTGGCTGGGGCGGTGCTTTAAGTGCTTTTCTCAGGTGGGAGGAGGGAAGCGTTTTTTTCCATTTTAAAGGGGGGGCGTCATTTGTGCAATGAGGTTTGGTTGTAATTTGTCGGAGACTTAAGATTCTGACCTTGTCGACCCCTCCCCCTCCCCCGCATTCACATTAACAATTATACCGAGTGGATTTTGCAATAATGAATACACCCCGAAGAAAAAAAAAAAAAAGAATTAAATTCTTAAACCCATTGATTTTGGGGTCCTTAATGGCCGTGTATTTGTCTTGGCGATTCCAAAAATGTGCGCCAGAGGCGATGACAAAAGACTGTGAGGATTAGCAATAACTGTGGTGCAGCAGGGGGCGACCCCCCCAAAAAAAAGAACATTATCCTGTGAACTCTCCCTCGCACCAGTTTCTGTTCCCCTCCCTAATATTTATTTGTATCCCCTCATATGCCTTGTGCTACCTGTGAGTCACTCCTCCCCCAAATTTAAACTTCTTTTGTCGGATGATGAAGCGGCCGGATCTTGGAGAGTGGGGGAGGGGTGATTATTGGTGGTCACTGACTCCTCCTCCGCAGCCGCCACCACACGTCTCTTTCCGCCTCGCTTCTCCACGTCCCCGAGCGCGCCCCTCAGTATTCCTTGCCACAGACGTATCATTGGTCTTATTTTAACAGTTTAATTTGTATGCTTTTTATTTTTATTTTTTTGTGCAACCTCTTAATGTTTGTTAATATTAATAAGAAAATGAACCCTATTTATGTATTGCCGAAACCATTTTATATGAATTGTGTTGAAAATTTCAGTGCTTTTTTATGAATAAATTGTGAATCACAAACTTGTTTTCTTGTGAATGGAATATTCAGATTCTAGTCTTTATGCACAGATCATATAAGAAGCTGTGATACCTGTCCAGCAGGGGGCACTGTGCCAGGTCACCGCATACAGGGTCAGCGCTAGAGTCCTGCCAGCAGGGGGCACTGTGCTAGGTCACCGCATAGAGGGTCAGCGCTAGTGTCCTGCCAGCAGGGGGCACTGTGCGAGGTCACCGCATAGAGGGTCAGCGCTAGAGTCCTGCCAGCAGGGGGCACTGTACAAGGTCACCGCATAGAGGGTCAGCGCTAGTGTCCTGCCAGCAGGGGGCACTGTGCGAGGTCACCGCATAGAGGGTCAGCGCTAGTGTCCTGCCAGCAGGGGGCACTGTGCCAGGTCACCGCATAGAGGGTCAGCGCTAGTGTCCTGCCAGCAGGGGGCACTGTACAAGGTCACCGCATAGAGGGTCAGCGCTAGTGTCCTGCCAGCAGGGGGCACTGTGCCAGGTCACCGCATAGAGGGTCAGCGCTAGTGTCCTGCCAGCAGGGGGCACTGTGCGAGGTCACCGCATAGAGGGTCAGCGCTAGTGTCCTGCCAGCAGGGGGCACTGTGCGAGGTCACCGCATAGAGGGTCAGCGCTAGTGTCCTGCCAGCAGGGGGCACTGTACAAGGTCACCGCATAGAGGGTCAGCGCTAGAGTCCTGCCAGCAGGGGGCACTGTGCGAGGTCACCGCATAGAGGGTCAGCGCTAGTGTCCTGCCAGCAGGGGGCACTGTGCGAGGTCACCGCATAGAGGGTCAGCACTAGTGTCCTGCCAGCAGGGGGCACTGTGCAAGGTCACCGCATACAGGGTCAGCGCTAGTGTCCTGCCAGCAGGGGGCACTGTACATGCTGCACAAGGTCAGCCCTAGTGTCCTGCCACCAGGGGGCACTGTGCAAAGTCACCGCATAGAGGGGTCAGCGCTAGAGTCCTGCCAGCAGGGGGCATTGTGCGAGGTCACCGCATACAGGGTCAGCGCTAGTGTCCTGCCAGCAGGGGGCACTGTACAAGGTCACCGCATAGAGGGTCAGCGCTAGAGTCCTGCCAGCAGGGGGCACTGTGCGAGGTCACCGCATAGAGGGTCAGCGCTAGAGTCCTGCCAGCAGGGGGCACTGTGCCAGGTCACCGCATAGAGGGTCAGCGCTAGTGTCCTGCCAGCAGGGGGCACTGTGCGAGGTCACCGCATAGAGGGTCAGCGCTAGTGTCCTGCCAGCAGGGGGCACTGTGCCAGGTCACCGCATAGAGGGTCAGCGCTAGTGTCCTGCCAGCAGGGGGCACTGTGCGAGGTCACCGCATAGAGGGTCAGCGCTAGTGTCCTGCCAGCAGGGGGCACTGTGCGAGGTCACCGCATAGAGGGGTCAGCGCTAGTGTCCTGCCAGCAGGGGGGCACTGTGCCAGGTCAGCGCTAGAGTCCTGCCAGCAGGGGGCACTGTGCGAGGTCACCGCATAGAGGGTCAGCGCTAGAGTCCTGCCAGCAGGGGGCACTGTGCGAGGTCACCGCATAGAGAGTCAGCGCTAGTGTCCTGCCAGCATGGGGCACTGTGCGAGGTCACCGCATAGAGGGTCAGCGCTAGTGTCCTGCCAGCAGGGGACACTGTGCGAGGTCACCGCATAGAGGGTCAGCGCTAGAGTCCTGCCAGCAGGGGACACTGTGCGAGGTCACCGCATAGAGGGTCAGCGCTAGAGTCCTGCCAGCAGGGGGCACTGTGCGAGGTCACCGCATAGAGGGTCAGCGCTAGAGTCCTGCCAGCAGGGGGCACTGTGCAAGGTCACCGCATAGAGGGTCAGCGCTAGTGTCCTGCCAACAGGGGGCACTGTGCAAGGTCACCGCATAGAGGGTCAGCGCTAGTGTCCTGCCAGCAGGGGGCACTGTACAAGGTCACCGCATAGAGGGTCAGCGCTAGAGTCCTGCCACCAGGGGGCACTGTGCAAGGTCACTACATAGAGGGGTCAGCACTAGTGTCCTGCCAGAAGGGGGCACTGTACATGCTGCACAAGGTCACCGCATAGAGGGGTCAGCACTAGTGTCCTGCCACCAGGGGGCATTGTACAAGGTCACCGCATAGAGGGGTCAGCGCTAGTGTCCTGCCAGCAGGGGGCACTGTACAAGGTCACCGCATAGAGGGGTCAGTGCTAGTGTCCTGCTGCATGCACAGAATGGTCACAATAATTACTTGATCCTTCAAGGAGTAAGAGAGACAGACACAGATCCTCAGATAATGGACTACTCCGGGGTAAAGATCTATACAATATATAAAGAGCCGGGAACATCCCGCATCTTCTCCATTAACAGCTCACAAAAATGTCTGCAGACTAAACACATGCAGCGGCTCACAGCGCAGCGCGCACACAGACATCCGCAGCGCGCACACAGACATCCGCAGCGCGCACACAGACATCCGCAGCGCGCACACAGACATCCGCAGCGCGCACACAGACATCCGCAGCGCGCACACAGACATCCGCAGCGCGCACACAGACATCCGCAGCGCGCACACAGACATCCGCAGCGCACACACAGACATCCGCAGCGCACACAGACATTCTGGATTTAGATCTCACATTAAAGTGGTGTTCTCGAGTTAGAGGAGAGATTTCAATCTACGGTCTCTAGGGGGGAATAACTCTACTGGGGTCCGACCTCTATTGCCCCCACAGATCCTGTAAAGAGCCCCTGGCTGAATGGAGCAGAGGCCGATCGTGTGCACTGTCGCTGTGTTCACTCTAATGGGAGCACCGGAGATTACCAAACACTGTGCTCTGCTGATCGCCGGTGCTCCCATTAGAGTGAATGGAGCGGCAGCACTAGGAGAACTGTCAACATGAAAACAGCCTTTACATATACTTATACCAGGATTTCTCTGAAACTGCAACAAACCATAGTTTTCATAAAATTCAGCGAGCCCAGAGCCACCACTAGAGGGAGCCACCGCTTACATCAGATTACTCACTGAGCCCACAGCCACCACTAGAGGGAGCCACCGCTTACATCAGATTACTCACTGAGCCCAGAGCCGCCACTAGAGGGAGCTACCCCTTACATCAGATTACTCACTGAGCCCACAGCCGCCACTAGAGGGAGCTACCGCTTACATCCCATTACTCACTGAGCCCACAGCCGCCACTAGAGGGAGCTACCGCTTACATCCCATTACTCACTGAGCCCACAGCTGCCACTAGAGGGAGCTACCGCTTACATCACATTACTCACTGAGCCCACAGCCGCCACTAGAGGGAGCTACCGCTTACATCACATTACTCACTGAGCCCACAGCCGCCACTAGAGGGAGCTACCGCTTACATCACATTACTCACTGAGCCCACAGCCGCCACTAGAGGGAGCCACCGCTTACATCAAATTACTCACTGAGCCCACAGCCGCCACTAGAGGGAGCCACCGCTTACATCACATTACTTACTGAGCCCACAGCCGCCACTAGAGGGAGCTACCGCTTACATCACATTACTTACTGAGCCCACAGCCACCAGTAGAGGGAGCTACCGCTTACATCTCATTACACACTGAGCCCACAGCCACCTCTAGAGGGAGCCACTGCTTACGTCACATTACTTACTGAGCCCACAGCCGCCACTAGAGGGAGCTACCGCTTACATCACATTACGCAGTGAGCCCACAGCCACCACTAGAGGGAGTTACCGCTTACATCACATTACGCAGTGAGCCCGCAGCCACCACTAGAGGGAGCTACCGCTTACATCACATTACTCAGTGAGCCCGCAGCCACCACTAGAGGGAGCTACCGCTTACATCACATTACTCACTGAGCCCACAGCCGCCACTAGAGGGAGCTACCGCTTACATCTCATTACACACTGAGCCCACAGCCACCTCTAGAGGGAGCCACTGCTTACGTCACATTACTCACTGAGCCCGCAGCCACCACTAAAGGGAGCTACCGCTTACATCACATTACGCAGTGCGCCCACAGCCACCACTAGAGGGAGTTACCATTTACATCCCATTACTTGCTGAGCCCACAGCTGTCACTAGAACGAGCTACTGCTTAGATAATATTCAGTAAGCCCACAGCCACCACTAGAGGGAGCTACCGCTTACATCACATTACGCAGTGAGCCCCCAGCTGTCACTAGAGGGAGCCACCACTTACATAACATTACTCGGGAGCCCACAGCCACCACTAGAGGGAGTTACTATAACCCTCTTTAAATCAATTATACACTTAATTGCAGGCATAGAGCTCCCCCTGGTGGTGGCTGTAGATACACAGCATTACATGTAACGGTCTAAGTAAGGGATTTGGTTCTCTGAATCAGATGAAAATTTAATATTTAAAAAACTTCCATTATCTAGGATTGACCTGGATTTCTGTTATATTGATACCCTAAGATCAAGGGTGGCAAAACCCCCTCAGGGTCAGGTAATTAAAGGGGTCATGCAATGGAAGTAACACAGCTTGGTACATTGTGCGGCAAACACTCTCCTATTGGGAGAGAGCTGCAGAACCACTCAAGGCCACTAGACATTGTAGGACGTGAAGCCACCAATAACCTACAAATAAATCCCCAACTTCAATGTCCCGGGAAAACGCCCTTAAGGGAAATTTCAATGGTAATAATTTCATTACATACACTGACATTGGGTTGGGTTTGGTAAAAGCCGGGCACATGCTGCAGGAACTGCCCCATCCAGATCTATAGGGTAAGGTGGCAGCAGCACTGAGCACCTTCTCATCTGCAGCAAGCGGTCACATTGCACCATGCTTCCCTGCCGCATGCAGACCACACATCACTACACACCGCACGTCCCCTCCAGGAGGCTCCAGAACCCATTTTATTCTATTTGATCAGACAATTACTGGGAGGATTACAGCAGATGTGGAGCCGCGTCCCCCACAGACAGGAGCACTGAGCCTTGTAATCTAGAAGAGGGGTCAGCGGTCACTCTCTGTCCAGAGGTTAATTCTGCTACAACAGTCTTGTTATTAACCTCCAGGTAGCTGCTCCTTTGCGCTCTCCGTCCTCCACTGGAATCATGTACTTTATTACTCTGACGTCAGTTCTCCTTTTTCTCTGAATATTTATGTACAGCAGAAATGAAGGCCCCGACGTGCTCCGGGTCCATGTCTGGATACAAACCATGACCCAGATTAGCAATGTACCCTCGGCACCCAAAAGCCTCCAGCATCTTCTTCACAATCTCTTCAATGTTCTCCTGTAGCAAACGGGCAAGAGATTAACGATCAGCAAAATATAGAGGACGGAGCAAAATATAGAGGACGGAGCAGCTCCAGGCACCAAGAGAATAAAATATATCCAGCATCCATGTGACAAAGAGCTACAGAACAGAGCATGTTCCATACAGATAGATACAGAAATAAAATTTATATTGCACCCACCCTCCATGTTCAAGAATATAACTACTATAATACTGCCCCCTATGTACATGAATATAACTACTACAATACTGCCCTCTATGTACAAGAATATAACTACTATAATACTGCCCCTATGTACAAGAATATAACTACTATAATACTGCCCCTATGTACAAGAATATAACTACTATAATACTGCCCCTATGTACAAGAATATAAGTACTATAATACTGCCCCTATGTACAAGAATATAAGTACTATAATACTGCACCTATGTACAAGAATATAACTACTATAATACCGCCCCTATGTACAAGAATATAACTACTATAATACTGCTCCTATGTACAAGAATATAACTACTATAATACTGCCCCCTATGTACAAGAATATAACTACTATAATACTGCCCCCTATGTACAAGAATATAACTACTATAATACTGCCCCCTATGTACAAGAATATAACTACTATAATACTGCTCCTATGTACAAGAATATAACTACTATAATACTGCTCCTATGTACAAGAATATAACTACTATAATACTGCTCCTATGTACAAGAATATAACTACTATAATACTGCTGCTATGTACAAGAATATAACTACTATAATACTGCTCCTATGTACAAGAATATAACTACTATAATACTGCCCCTATGTACAAGAATATAACTACTATAATACTGCCCCTATGTACAAGAATATAACTACTATAATACTGCCCCTATGTACAAGAATATAACTACTATAATACTGCCCCTATGTACAAGAATATAACTACTATAATACTGCTCCTATGTACAAGAATATAACTACTATAATACTGCTCCTATGTACAAGAATATAACTACTATAATACTGCCCCTATGTACAAGAATATAACTACTATAATACTGCCCCTATGTACAAGAATATAACTACTATAATACTGCTCCCATGTACAAGAATATAACTACTATAATACTGCTGCTATGTACAAGAATATAACTACTATAATACTGCTGCTATGTACAAGAATATAACTACTATAATACTGCTGCTATGTACAAGAATATAACTACTATAATACTGCCCCTATGTACAAGAATATAACTACTATAATACTGCTCCTATGTACAAGAATATAACTACTATAATACTGCCCCTATGTACAAGAATATAACTACTATAATACTGCTCCTCTCCTATGTACAAGAATATAACTACTATAATACTGCCACTATATACAAGAATATAACTACTATAATACTGCCCCCTATGTACAAGAATATAATTACTATAATACTGCTCCTATGTACAAGAATATAACTACTATAATACTGCCCCCTATGTACAAGAATATAACTACTATAATACTGCTCCTATGTACAAGAATATAACTACTATAATACTGCCCCCTATGTACAAGAATATAACTACTATAATACTGCTCCTATGTACAAGAATATAACTACTATAATACTGCTCCTATGTACAAGAATATAACTACTATAATACTGCCCCTATATACAAGAATATAACTACTATAATACTGCCCCCTATATACAAGAATATAACTACTATAATACTGCCCCCTATATACAAGAATATAACTACTATAATACTGTCCCCGATGTACAAGAATATAACTACTATAATACTGCCCCCGATGTACAAGAATATAACTACTATAATACTGCCCCCTATATACAAGAATATAACTACTATAATACTGTCCCCGATGTACAAGAATATAACTACTATAATACTGCCCCTATATACAAGAATATAACTACTATAATACTGCCCCTATGTACAAGAATATAACTACTATAATACTGCCCCCTATGTACAAGAATATAACTGCTTCTTGTTTACATAAATATCATTAATATACTACTGCCTCCGGTACAAAAGAATACAACTACTATAATGCCTTTTATGTATTGGAAATTGTAAAGTTCCGTTATACATCTCTAGTTATATTCTTGTACATAGGAGCAGTATAGATGTGTAACGGAACTTTATATTATGCCCAACATATATTTCACCTCAGAGGATTTGATGACAATTTACCGTATAAAATATTAATGTATGAATAGTTTCCTCCGTGTAATATACAATATAAGCCTTGCGGCCGGTGTCACACTCACCTTGCTGGCATACAGGGCGCATGGGTCCATGTTTCCTTGCAGCGTCACTCTCTTCCCAGTTTTCTCCCTGAAATAAAAGGCTGATTATTAACATGTTGGAGGTTCCGGAGTATGTACAATATTTTACGGTATAATAACGAGCTGAATGTCAGATGCAAGATTTACAGAAACACCACAGAGTAGAGGAAAAAAAAACCCTAAACCCTCAGGAATAGAGTGAGAATCAATGCGGAGTCCCAGCCACATAACCCTGACTCCGTCCACGTCTCACCGGGCCTCCTGGGGTCGAATCGTCCAGTCCAGTCCAACCACTTCATAACCCGACTGGGACAGATCCTCCAGTGCGTAATGTGCGTCCTTGGCAAAAACGATCTGTAAGGAAACATCAATGACCACAACATCCAAGACCATGGGATCTACCACTAAGACGCCAATCAGTCTGATACAATGTATCGGTGGAAGTGAAATGTATCATCCTCCAAGAAGAAAAAAAGAGGGGATTTGTGCCGCTGATGGGTGTAACTTGCATAAAATGTGTCTAGAGTGATACAGCGAAGGGTTTGTTACAGTGTGTCAACAGGTTAAGGTCAGTGGGTGGAAAAGTGGAGACGTAAGATACAAAGCTGCAGTTGGGGGGGGGGTGCGGTCCATTACTTTTGGAAGGACGTGACACCCGTGGTATCTCAGGACGTACACAGGCACTTGACCCTTCCCTTACGCCTACAGGGACTCACCATAGGCACCTGCTCCAGTCCCTCCGCTTTCAGCTTCTGCTTCACTCGGCGTGAGATTTCCCGTATATACGGCAGAGAAAAATCTGCAAACTGCTGAGGTCCAAGACAGCCGGCGTGAGACTCAAACACCTGCAGAGCCTGAAAGGGCCCAGGTGGGGGTTATTACAGGACACCGCGTCATGTCGGCGGAGCCTGGCCACTGATCCAAACCCTACCTGTGCTCCTGCCGCCACCTGGCCCACCAAATAGTCCACGATGACGTCCGTGAGTTGTTGCAGCAGCTGGTGGCTGGCGCTCGGGTTCTGGTAAAGCCATCGTTTGGCTTTGGACATGGTGTTGGAGCCTCCTCCTTCTATCATGTAGGTCATCAGCGTCCACTATCAGGAGATGAGAGGACGTAAGTGACACTGAACAAGTCCAGCACCTTCCCCCATCGCAGTGAGTGACACTTACCGGAGCGCCGGTGAATCCGATCAGCGGCACCTGCCCGGCAATTTTATGACGAGTCAGCGTGATCGCCCGGAACACATAACCCAGCTCCTGAGACACGTCCACCGCAGGCTTCAGTTTCTGCAGATCCTCTGGGCCCTTAAGAGGTTCTGGAAATACTGGACCCCTCCCTGGCTCCATACGGATCTCCATGCCCAACGCCTGAATATAATAAAACAGTCTTTCATCTGTTATCACTGAGAAATGAGATCTAAGTATGTGTGTGGCCCTTTAAGAGCAGTGCAGAATGACAGAGGACTGTGCGGTTTCCTATTACGTTTTGTGGAATCTGTTGCCCTCTAGTGGGGACAGTAATTATTACACCACAAAAGGGGACAATTTTTTTATAATATGAAGATTTTATAAAAGAATTTAAAAAAATAATTATAAAAACAGTCGTCCACTTCTTTTTGTTTTGAATATGGCCCTGGTTGTGCCGGAATAAGTAATAGTATGTCGGCTTTGGAGCAGATTTGATCGACAGCTCTGACAAATGAAGAGACCGCTGCAAAATGGTCAGTTTTTCTGATTTTTCTCTTTATATTTTTGAGTAAAATGTAAATTGCTCTTTTATTCTATGATCTACTGACGACGTCTCCGAATTTCCAAGCAATAAATTTTGTATTTATTTTCTGAAAATGAGAAATGGTCAAAATAACAGAACAATGCACAAATAATACAAAGAAAACAAGTTCATAATTATTTAGAAACAACAATACTAATAATATTTTACCTCAGGAAGATTCAGAAATCAATATTTTGTGGAATAACCATGATTTGTAATCCCAGCTTTCATGCGTCGCTTTCCACCAGTCTTTTACACGGCTTTTGGGTGACCTTATGCCACTCCTGCTGCAGAAATGTAAGCAGTTTTTCTTTGTTTGAAGGCTTGTGACTATCCATCTTCCTCTTGATTACATTCCAGAGGTTTTCATTGAGGTTCAGGTCTGGAGATTGGGTTGGCCATGACAGGGTTTTGATGTGGTGGTCCTTCATCCACACATTGATTGACCTAGCTGTGTGACAAGGCGCATTGTCCTGCTGGAAAAACCAGTCCTCAGAGTTGGGGAACATTACCTGAGCAGAAGGAAGAAACTGATTTTCCAGGATAACCTTATATGTGGCTTGATTCATACGTCCTTCGCAAAGTTTAATCTGCCCAATTCCAGCCTTGCTGAAGAAACCCCAGATCATCTTCGATCCTCCAGCAAATATCACAGTGGGTACAAAACACTGCGGCTTTTATGCCTCTCCAGGTCTCTATCTAACCATCACACGACCAGGTGTTGGGCAAAGCTGAAAATTAGACTCACCAGAGAAGATTACCTTACTCCAATCCTCTATGGTCCAATTCTTATGGTCTTTGTTAAACTTCAGCCTGGCTCTTGTTTGCTTCTCATTGATGAAAGGCTTTTTTCTAGCTTTATATGACTTGAGCCCTGCCTCTAGGAGCCTATTACCAACTGTTCTTGCTGTACACTTCACCCCAGCTGCCATTCCTTTTGTAGGTCCCTGTCATGGCCAGCTCAATCTCCAGACCTGAACCCCATTGAAAACCTCTGGAATGTAATCAAGAGGAAGATGGATAGTCACAAGCCATCAAACAAAGAAGAACTGCTTACATTTTTGCACCAGGCGTGGCATAAGGTCACCCAAAAGCAGTGTGACAGACTGGTGGAAAGCTGTGACTAAAAATCATGGTTATTCCACAAAATATTGATTTCTGAATCTTCCTGAGGTAAAACATTATTAGTGTTGTTGTTTCTAAATGATTATGGACTTGTTTTCTTTGCATTATTTGAGGTGTGAAAGCCATGCATTGTTTTGTTATTTTGACCATTTCTCATTTTCAGAAAATAAATACAAAATTTATTGCTTGGAAATTCGGAGACATTTTCAGTAGTTTATAGAATAAAAGAACAATTTACATTTTACAAAAAAAATATAAAGAGAAAAATCAGAAAAACTGAAAATTTTGCAGGTGTCTCTTAAAGGGAACCTGTCACCACTTTTTTGGCCTATAAGCTGCAGCCACCACCAGTGGGCTCTTATATACAGGAGTCTAACATGCTGTATATAAGAGCCCAGGCCGCTGTGTAGAACATGAAAAACACTTTATAATACTTACCTAACGGTCACTCGGTTGGCCAGATGGGCGTCTCCGTTCTCCGGTGCCGGCGCCGCCTCTTTCGGCCATCTTCGTCCTCTTTCTGACTCCTGTGTGCATGACGCGTCTACGTCATACACACTCGCCGGTCCTGCGCAGGCGCACTTCAATACTTTGATCTGCCCTGCTCAGGACCTGAATGCCGGCGAGTGTGGATGACGTCGGACGCGTCATGCACCGCGGCTAGAGAAGAAGGAGGACAAAGATGGCCAAAAGAGGCGGCGTCGGCACCGGAGAACGGAGACACCCATATGGCCAACCGAGTGACCGTTAGGTAAGTATTATAAAGTGTTTTTTATGTTCTCACAGCGGCCTGGGCTCTTATATACAGTATGTTAGAATGCTGTATATAAGAGCCCGGTTGTGGTGGCCGCAGCTTATATGCCAAAAAAAAGTGGTGACAGGTTCCCTTTAATTTTTGCCAGAGCTGTATATTCACCGGCATCTTGCACGTCTGCGCATGGAGAGGGCTCATATAGAACAGCAGATCACCTGCGGGATCACCAAAATGTCCGAGAAGATAATCGCAGCGTCCAAGGGGAACCGGCGCAGCGGCTGCAAAATAAAAAGCCAAAGAGGTAACAGCAAAAAATCTATACCGCCAAAATGAAGCTGAACCCATAACTATACCACCAAGCCCCATTTACGTTGTTACCTGTAACGTCAGCTCACAGCAGATCTCGGGGCTCCGACATGAAGCGAAGAAATCCTGAGCGGCGCGGGTCTCCCGAAATTCTGCACCAGGGAAGAAGGAAACAAGACATGAAATCCAACCACTAGGGGGCAGCAGTGAGTTTGCTGTAAAAAGCTGGGTATGGGGTGCAGTCGTATAAGGGATCGTGGGCACATCTAGGGGGGGTGGCTATACCCCCTATAATGCCATGTGTTTAGTTTATACTGTTAGTTTGGTCTGTCCCTATGACAACACTTTTTGCTCATGTGCTTTGTCCCAAGAACCCTATGGTAATACTGTCAATCTGTCATCACACATCTCATTCACGGGTCCTCTGAGAACATGGCGCTAGAAATGCAGGAGCCCAGGAAGTGTTGTCATAGGGCAAGAAACAAAATCTCTTCTAACAAGAGATCATACAAAAATCTAACAGCTTAAGATAATTCAACAAGAATAAGAAACGTCTAGTTACATCTATTTGACAAATAAAATAAATCTAAGATTAAAAATAAATCTGACGGGTGACGTCTTCTCCAGTCACCTCCAGAGCTGCACTCAAAGGATCCACGCAAGATAAAGTGAAGCTGAGGTAATACCAAGCTACTTATTTGTAGTGTTACACCGGCGCGGAGCCACATCTCTCCCAGGGTGAAGATTATTCTATAAAACCACCCACCTGGTAAATATCTGCCCGCCTGTCGCATACACCACACCGGCACATGGCGGCACTCCTCTCCACGAGCGGCGCGGAGGAAGGTATCGTTCTTCAGAGCTGGGAAACCCTGAGGCCTGGAACAGAAGAACGGTAATGGCTGATCAGAGGAACGACCCACTACAAATATTCACACAAAGTATCATAAACCTGGAGATGCTGTGCCTACTGCGATTCCATGCACTGCAGCGCCTCTTCAGTTGCCCTGTAGTGCCCTTCTTGCTGCCCCGAAGCGCCCCTTCCCGCTGCCCCAAAGCGCCCCCTCCCGCTGCCCCAAAGCGCCCCCTCCCGCTGCCCCAAAGCGCCCCCTCCCGCTGCCCCAAAGCGCCCCCTCCCGCTGCCCCAAAGCGCCCCCTCCCGCTGCCCCAAAGCGCCCCCTCCCGCTGCCCCAAAGCGCCCCCTCCCGCTGCCCCAAAGCGCCCCCTCCCGCTGCCCCAAAGCGCCCCCTCCCGCTGCCCCAAAGCGCCCCCTCCCGCTGCCCCAAAGCGCCCCCTCCCGCTGCCCCAAAGCGCCCCCTCCCGCTGCCCCAAAGCGCCCCCTCCCGCTGCCCCAAAGCGCCCCTTCCCGCTGCCCCAAAGCGCCCCCTCCCGCTGCCCCAAAGCGCCCCCTCCCGCTGCCCCAAAGCGCCCCCTCCCGCTGCCCCAATGCGCCCCCTCCCGCTGCCCCAATGCGCCCCCTCCCGCTGCCCCAATGCGCCCCCTCCCGCTGCCCCAATGCGCCCCCGAATCTCATCTCTACTGCTACTATTCTTATGTCTACAAATTATAGCACATAAGGGGAGTGATGCCGCTTATCTCTAGAGATCTGTCTGGCAGCCTCTTGTGGAGGAGATACACATCACACAATGCCCCAATTGAGCACAACTGTATCCTCTAGCAAAAATGCCGCAGTGACTCTACACCTCCCGACCCCCCCCCAAGTCCAGACATGTGGACAGTCAGCAGCGCCCCTTATCGCCACTCAAGTGTCACGTTTGCGGGTTTAGAGCCGGATCCTGTTATCTGGTGGCTGCAGACAAAACCTTCAAAGGGGATATGGAGGGGGCTGACCTGGGGGCCCCACCCTGCTGACACATGGCATTCGAGATCGTCCAGGACCTCGATGCCAGCGCAGACAAGAACCAGGGACTGGAAGGTTTTACACAGTAATGACCAAAAAATGAATATTTACAGCACGTAGTCACAGCGGGTGCATTGAACGGGCTCAGGAGCTGAGTTGGCAAAATACCAGGCAGAGGACGGCCATTGTATACAGCAGTCATCGGCCTCTAACAGGGCCGCCCGCACCCCTCGCCCCGCGACGGACGCCCGCACCCCTCGCCCCGCGACGGACGCCAGCACCCCTCGGCCCCGCGACGGACGCCAGCACCCCTCGGCCCGGGACGGACGCCAGCACCCCTCGGCCCGGGACGGACGCCAGCACCCCTCGGCCCGGGACGGACGCCAGCACCCCTAGCCCCGGGACGGACGCCCGCACCCCTAGCCCCGGGACGGACGCCAGCACCCCTAGCCCCGGGACGGACGCCAGCACCCCTAGCCCCGGGACGGACGCCAGCACCCCTAGCCCCGGGACGGACGCCAGCACCCCTAGCCCCGGGACGGACGCCAGCACCCCTAGCCCCGGGACGGACGCCAGCACCCCTAGCCCCGGGACGGACGCCAACACCCCTAGCCCCGGGACGGACGCCAGCACCCCTAGCCCCGGGACGGACGCCAGCACCCCTAGCCCCGGGACGGACGCCAGCACCCCTAGCCCCGGGACGGACGCCAGCACCCCTAGCCCCGGGACGGACGCCAGCACCCCTAGCCCCGGGACGGACGCCAGCACCCCTCGGCCCGGGACGGACGCCAGCACCCCTAGCCCCGGGACGGACGCCAGCACCCCTAGCCCCGGGACGGACGCCAGCACCCCTCGGCCCGGGACGGACGCCAGCACCCCTAGCCCCGGGACGGACGCCAGCACCCCTCGCCCCCGGGACGGACGCCAGCACCCCTCGCCCCGGGACGGACGCCAGCACCCCTCGCCCCGGGACGGACGCCAGCACCCCTCGCCCCGGGACGGACGCCAGCACCCCTCGCCCCGGGACGGACGCCAGCACCCCTCGCCCCGGGACGGACGCCAGCACCCCTCGCCCCGGGACGGACGCCAGCACCCCTCGCCCCGGGACGGACGCCAGCACCCCTCGCCCCGGGACGGACGCCAGCACCCCTCGCCCCGGGACAGACGCTCGCACCCCTAGCCCCGGACGCCAGCACTCCTAGCCCCGGGACGGACGCCAGCACCCCTCGCCCCGGGACGGACGCCAGCACCCCTCGCCCCGGGACGGACGCTCGCACCCCTAGCCCCGGACGCCAGCACCCCTAGCCCCGGGACGGACGCCAGCACCCCTCGCCCCGGGACGGACGCCAGCACCCCTCGCCCCGGGACGGACGCCAGCACCCCTCGCCCCGGGACGGACGCCAGCACCCCTCGCCCCGGGACGGACGCTCGCACCCCTAGCCCCGGACGCCAGCACCCCTAGCCCCGGGACGGACGCCAGCACCCCTCGCCCCGGGACGGACGCTCGCACCCCTAGCCCCGGACGCCAGCACCCCTAGCCCCGGGACGGACGCCAGCACCCCTCGCCCCGGGACGGACGCTCGCACCCCTAGCCCCGGACGCCAGCACCCCTAGCCCCGGGACGGACGCCAGCACCCCTCGCCCCGGGACGGACGCTCGCACCCCTAGCCCCGGACGCCAGCACCCCTCGCCCCGGGACGGACGCCAGCACCCCTAGCCCCGGGACGGACGCCAGCACCCCTCGCCCCGGGACGGACGCCAGCACCCCTCGCCCCGGGACGGACGCCAGCACCCCTCGCCCCGGGACGGACGCTCGCACCCCTAGCCCCGGACGCCAGCACCCCTAGCCCCGGGACGGACGCCAGCACCCCTCGCTCGGGACGGACGCCAGCACCCCTCGCCCCGGGACGGACGCTCGCACCCCTCGCCCCGGGACGGACGCTCGCACCCCTAGCCCCGGACGCCAGCACCCCTAGCCTCGGGACGGACGCCAGCACCCCTCGCCCCGGGACGGACGCTCGCACCCCTAGCCCCGGACGCCAGCACCCCTAGCCCCGGGACGGACGCCAGCACCCCTCGCCCCGGGACGGACGCTCGCACCCCTAGCCCCGGACGCCAGCACCCCTCGCCCCGGGACGGACGCCAGCACCCCTCGCCCCGGGACGGACGCCAGCACCCCTCGCCCCGGGACGGACGCTCGCACCCCTAGCCCCGGACGCCAGCACCCCTAGCCCCGGGACGGACGCCAGCACCCCTCGCCCCGGGACGGACGCTCGCACCCCTAGCCCCGGACGCCAGCACCCCTAGCCCCGGGACGGACGCCAGCACCCCTCGCCCCGGGACGGACGCTCGCACCCCTAGCCCCGGACGCCAGCACCCCTCGCCCCGGGACGGACGCCAGCACCCCTCGCCCCGGGACCGACGCCAGCACCCCTCGCCCCGGGACGGACGCCAGCACCCCTCGCCCCGGGACGGACGCTCGCACCCCTAGCCCCGGAACGGACGCCAGCACCCCTCGCCCCGGGACGGACGCCAGCACCCCTCGCCCCGGGACGGACGCTCGCACCCCTAGCCCCGGACGCCAGCACCCCTAGCCCCGGGACGGACGCCAGCACCCCTCGCCCCGGGACGGACGCCAGCACCCCTCGCCCCGGGACGGACGCCAGCACCCCTCGCCCCGGGACGGACGCCAGCACCCCTCGCCCCGGGACGGACGCTCGCACCCCTAGCCCCGGACGCCAGCACCCCTAGCCCCGGGACGGACGCCAGCACCCCTCGCCCCGGGACGGACGCTCGCACCCCTAGCCCCGGACGCCAGCACCCCTAGCCCCGGGACGGACGCCAGCACCCCTCGCCCCGGGACGGACGCTCGCACCCCTAGCCCCGGACGCCAGCACCCCTAGCCCCGGGACGGACGCCAGCACCCCTCGCCCCGGGACGGACGCTCGCACCCCTAGCCCCGGACGCCAGCACCCCTCGCCCCGGGACGGACGCCAGCACCCCTAGCCCCGGGACGGACGCCAGCACCCCTCGCCCCGGGACGGACGCCAGCACCCCTCGCCCCGGGACGGACGCTCGCACCCCTAGCCCCGGACGCCAGCACCCCTCGCCCCGGGACGGACGCCAGCACCCCTCGCCCCGGGACGGACGCCAGCACCCCTCGCCCCGGGACGGACGCCCGCACCCCTAGCCCCGGAACGGACGCCAGCACCCCTCGCCCCGGGACGGACGCCAGCACCCCTCGCCCCGGGACGGACGCCAGCACCCCTCGCCCCGGGACGGACGCCAGCACCCCTCGCCCCGGGACGGACGCCAGCACCCCTCGCCCCGGGACGGACGCCAGCACCCCTCGCCCCGGGACGGACGCCAGCACCCCTCGCCCCGGGACGGACGCCAGCACCCCTCGCCCCGGGACGGACGCCAGCACCCCTCGCCCCGGGACGGACGCCAGCACCCCTCGCCCCGGGACAGACGCCAGCACCCCTCGCCCTGGGACGGACGCTCGCACCCCTCGCCCCGGACGCCAGCACCCCTAGCCCCGGGACGGACGCCAGCACCCCTCGCCCCGGGACGGACGCCCGCACCCCTCGGCCCGGGACGGACGCCCGCACCCCTCGGCCCGGGACGGACGCCCGCACCCCTCGCCCCGGGACGGACGCCCGCACCCCTCGGCCCGGGACGGACGCCCGCACCCCTCGCCCCGGGACGGACGCCCGCACCCCTCGCCCCGGACGCCTGCACCCCTAGCCCTGGGGTACCTTATTATACATAAGTTACAATAAAAGTCCAAAAACTCGTGCTCATTCCCTTATGTGCTGTGCAATATAATGAGGGGGTCAGGGTCAGTGACATAAAAGCGCCCAAAACCCCTCTAAAGTTCACAGTGACCCCAAAATCTGTCCAAATGTACAGCTCTTAGAGGGGTTTTCCACCTCCCCTGCACAGCACCTTTTATACTCACAGCAGGTGCTCCGGCTGCTCCATGCTGCTGCTATGTGTCAGGAAATGTCAGTAACGTGACTCCTGCCCTCAGCCTCCTCCGTCCACGCCTCCACATGGGCGCAGCCATAGAGTTCAGATTATCTAACGACCACGCCCCCTCAGCTTCACACAATGCATTGAAAGGACTGCAGCCATTGGTTAGAGGCTTCTCCGATGCCCAACCAGGATTGAGGACACAAACAGCGTTACTAAGCAACAAGATGAGGGACCGGAAGAGGTTGTCCTGCTGTCAGAGTGGCTTTACCGTACTTATTATAGTATGCGCGCAAATAAAGGCGAATGGAATGATAAATAGATGACTATGTTAGGCGTTGTGGTGCATTTCTGCAGGATATGGCGGCTCTGACATCTATGCTATTGGTATTACTGCTGGAGGAATAGACGCTCCAATCATTCTGCCTAATTAGTTTTGCTTGTGAAGTATCATTATATAGACAGCTCTACACATAGTCAGTGTGGTCACTGAGCCCAGGGGCTTCTATGTCAGAGACCACCAATAACATGCAACAGGGTTACTCCAGCTTCAGATCGCGGTTTATATAGGACTGCGCTCAGACTGAGGCACATGGATTATTCCATATAGCAGTGATGACGAAAGAGGAGTCTGGAGGGGACCGAGGAGTCTGGAGGGGACCGAGGAGTCTGCAGGGGACAGAGGAGTCTGCAGGGGACAGAGGAGTCTGGAGGGGACAGAGGAGTCTGGAGGGGACCGAAGAGACTGGAGGGGACCGAGGAGTCTGGAGGGGACCGAGGAGTCTGGAGGGGACCGAGGAGTCTGGAGTGGATAGAGGAGTCTGGAGGGGATAGAGGAGTCTGGAGGGGATAGAGGAGTCTGGAGGGGATAGAGGAGTCTGGAGGGGATAGAGGAGTCTGGAGGGGACTGAGGAGTCTGCAGGGGATAGAGGAGTCTGGAGGGGACTGAGGAGTCTGGAGGGGACTGAGGAGGCTGGAGGCGACTGAGGAGGCTGGAGGCGACTGAGGAATCTGGAGAGGACTGAGGAGTCAGAAGATTGTGGCAGGGAAAAAGGAGTCTAGAGGGAACTGAGAAAACTGGAGGGGACAGAGGAGTCTGGAGAGAACCGAGGAGACTAGAGGGGACAGAGGAGGCTGACGAGGACAGAGGAGTCTGGAGGGGGCAGAGGATACTAGAGAGGGCAGAGGAGTGTGGAGAGAACAGAGGATACTTGGGAGGATTGAGAAGTCTGGAGAGGACAGAGGAGTCTGAAGAGAACTGAGGAGACTGGAGGGGACTGAAAAGTCTGGAGGGGACTGAAGAGTCTGGAGAGGATAGAGGAGTCTACAGAGGAGACTGGAGAGCACAAAAGAGTCTGGAAGGAACTGAGGAGTCTGAAGAGAACCAAGGAAACTGGAGGGGATAGACGGGTCTGGAGGGAACTGCATTGTCTGGAGTGGACTGAGGAGTCTAGAGGGGAAGAGGAGTCTGGAGGGGATAGAGGAGTCTGGAGGGGGGAACTGAGGGGTCTGGAAGGGACTGCATTGTCGGAGGGGATAGAGGAGTCTGGAGGGAACTGTTGTCTGCAGAGGACTGAGGAGACTTGAGGGAACAGAGGAATCTAGAGGGGACAGGAGTCTGGAGAGGACTGAGGAAACTGGAGGGGACAGAGGATACTAGAGAGGGCAGAGGGGTGTGGAGACAACAGAGGATACTTGAGAGGACAGAGGAGTCTGGAGAGGACAGAGGAGTCTGGAGAGGACAGAGGAGTGTGGAGACAACAGAGGATACTTGAGAGGACTGAGGAGTCTGGAGAGGACTGAGGAGTCTGGAGGGGACAGAAGATTGTGGCAGGGAAAAAGGAGTCTAGAGGGAACTGAGAAAACTGGAGGGGACAGAGGAGTCTGGAGAGAACCGAGGAGACTAGAGGGGACAGAGGAGGCTGACGAGGACAGAGGAGTCTGGAGGGGGCAGAGGATACTAGAGAGGGCAGAGGAGTGTGGAGAGAACAGAGGATACTTGGGAGGATTGAGAAGTCTGGAGAGGACAGAGCAGTCTGAAGAGAACTGAGGAGACTGGAGGGGACTGAAAAGTCTGGAGGGGACTGAAGAGTCTGGAGAGGATAGAGGAGTCTACAGAGGAGACTGGAGAGCACAAAAGAGTCTGGAAGGAACTGAGGAGTCTGAAGATAACCAAGGAAACTGGAGGGGATAGACGGGTCTGGAGGGAACTGCATTGTCTGGAGTGGACTGAGGAGTCTAGAGGGGAAGAGGAGTCTGGAGGGGAAGAGGAGTCTGGAGGGGATAGAGGAGTCTGGAGGGGGGAACTGAGGGGTCTGGAAGGGACTGCATTGTCGGAGGGGATAGAGGAGTCTGGAGGGAACTGTGTTGTCTGCAGAGGACTGAGGAGACTTGAGGGAACAGAGGAATCTAGAGGGGACAGAGGAGTCTGGAGAGGACTGAGGAAACTGGAGGGGACAGAGGATACTAGAGAGGGCAGAGGAGTCTGGAGAGGACAGAGGAGTCTGGAGAGGACAGAGGAGTCTGGAGAGGACAGAGGCGTGTGGAGACAACAGAGGATACTTGAGAGGACTGAGGAGTCTGGAGAGGACTGAGGAGTCTGGAGAGGACTAAGGAGTCTGGAGAGGACTGAGGAGTCTGGAGAGGACTGAGGAGTCTGGAGAGGACAGAGGAGTCTGGAGAGGACAGAGGAGTCTGGAGAGGACTGAGGGGTCTGAAGAAGACTGAGGTCTGGATAGGTCTGAGGCGTCTGGAGGAGGACAGACACAGAGCAGCATTCAGCAGTGAAGCTGCTGAGGTAAAGTGAAAGCTGAGCTGTGATTGGTTGCTCTGGACACTGGACCAGTCTGTGAGATGTGAGATCCTTCAGGACAGTCACTGAAGAAAGATTAACACTAACAAGATGTCTCCTTCAGGGGAACTGAATATTTAGGCTTAGCCAGCGTAAACAACAATTTAACATATAATTTTCTGCGAGCGAAGCCGAGTGTATTTTGTTAGTAAATAATAATAGTCGGGGACTCAGCACACAGCATCACAAATAATCTGATTAGATACAGCAGCTCAGCATATAGTATCACACTGCTTGGCTACCTAGGGTATCAGACACCCAATGATGTGGGGGAGGGGGATACAAGTGGTATCCGGCAGGAAGAATCTATGATGGGGGGTAACTTGTAGATTGGGGGAGATCTAATCCCCACGGCGGCCGCTCCATCCATTCTCTGTGGGATTACTGGAGCGCTGTGCTCGATTTCTCCGGCAGTCCCATAGAGAATGAATATGGTGGAGGAGCAGCCGCGCACGATCGCTGCATTCATTGTAATGGGGAGACAAGCGCCCATTCTGTCCATTGGTGCAGATCCCGGTGATCAGACCCCGACCGATCTAGAAGTTATCGCCCATCCTGTGAATACTCCTCTAAATTCACTTTATTCCATTCATTAGAGAACTTTACACCCATCTTTTTGGCCGCAGCCTCTGGGGTCACCCTCTGCGGGATCCACCCGGCTGAGCGTCCTCTGATATCTGTAATCTGAGGCCGGGCCTTTATCTTCTAGTAACAAACATGGAGGACGGGGTAATCTCTGACCACAGAGACACCGGGGAGTCCTACATATTTCATGTTCTACATTATAATCTAGAGGAGAGGCGACATTCTGCCATTCTGGGGCTTGTAGTTCTATTACAGCTGGAAATAGGGGGGCAGCAAATGACAGAGGGAAATGATTCCTTAACATTTTATGGTGAAGAAAAAAAGAAAGAGGCAAGAGCTTGTACTCTGCACCAGATCCGCTGTTGGATTGCGATAACTTCTGTTCCGTCATAGTTCTGGATCCAACACATGACGGACACCAATAGCGCCTGCCGGACCCCATTATCTTATAATAGGGTCCGTACGGTTACACTCTGGTGTCTGCCATCATGAGAGGAGCAATCATTAGCAGCCATATATTTTAGATATATTAACCGTACCTCTACATACAGTCCTCTCCAGACTCCTCAGTCCCCTTCTAGACTTCTCTGTCCTCTTCAGTCCCCTCTAGATTTCTCAGTCCTCTCCAGACACCCCTGTCCTTCTTCATACTTTTCTATCCTTCATACTCCTCAGTCCTCTCCAGATTTCTGTCATCTCTACACTCCTCTAATATCTCCAGATCCCTCAGTCATCTCCAGACACCTCAGTCCCCTCTAGGCTCCTCAGTCCCCTCCAGAATCCTGAGTCCCTTCCAGACTCCTCTGTCCCTTCCAGATCCCTCAGTCCTCTCCAGACTCCTCTGACCTCTCCAGACCTCTCAGTCCCCTCCAGACTCCTCTGACCTCTCCAGACCCCTCAGTCCTCTCCAGACTCCTCTGACCTCTCCAGACCTCTCAGTCCCCTCCAGACTCCTCAGTCCTCTCCACACTCCTCAGTCCTCTCCACACTCCTCAGTCCTCTCCACACTCCTCTGTCCTCTCCAGACTCCTCTGTCCTCTCCAGACTCCTCAGTCCTCTCCAGACTCCTCAGTCCTCTCCACACTCCTCTGTCCTCTCCACACTCCTCAGTCCTCTCCACACTCCTCAGTCCTCTCCACACTCCTCAGTCCTCTCCAGACTCCTCAGTCCTCTCCACACTCCTCTGTCCTCTCCAGACTCCTCAGTCCTCTCCACACTCCTCAGTCCTCTCCAGACTCCTCAGTCCTCTCCACACTCCTCTGTCCTCTCCAGACTCCTCAGTCCTCTCCACACTCCTCTGTCCTCTCCACACTCCTCAGTCCTCTCCAGACTCCTCAGTCCTCTCCAGACTCCTCAGTCCTCTCCAGACTCCTCAGTCCTCTCCAGACTCCTCAGTCCTCTCCACACTCCTCAGTCCTCTCCACACTCCTCAGTCCTGTCAAGAATCCTAAAACCAGACCGATCTTGTGAGACATTTCTCATCAATGAGGCCCCAGTTACATCTGCCCCTGGTTGTTGACAGCCGTTTCTATAGTTACAGACGTTAGAGCGACTTATCAGGTTGCCCCACCTTAGCGGCTATATTGTTGCTGCCCTTTGAGAGCGACTCTTTGGGCGCCGTTGTATTAATTCTTTAAGACCCTTTGGACAAAAACTGATTTTGTATTCAGCACACAGACACCCATTGTCTCCTTTATTTCTATAGAGCCTAAATTCGGGGATCAAATCTCGTGAAGAGGGAGATTGCGAGTTGTAATGCTCACAGTATTGTTAGTTTGGTGTTAGCAAAATGTCACTCAAATCAGGTGAAAATTATGGTTTTATATTCAGCGGCGCCTCACACAGATTATCTGCTTTAGGGCGCTTTTCCACTTGCGTGCCGTTTCCGATGCGGGAGCATGGGAAGCGATATGCTAATGACACTGTGCTGCGGGTGTCAGCCGAGGGACATGCGGCTGTGATGCGATCTTTTGATCGCGTCACAGGAACGGAGAAGATGGAGGGAGCACTTTCCCCCATCTCCTCCGCTGTCTGTCTCCGCATGCACCGCACTGCAGTCGCATAACATGCGAGGGCAGTGCGATTTTACACACACGTGAGCCGAGACTTGGTGCAAATCGCAACATGCTGAGATTGTACTGAGAGACCGATTCGCGTGGAGAAAAAACGGGACAGATGACACTGCCTCATTGATTAACACTGGTGCGAGTGCAATATGATTTTTTATCAGATTGCACTCGCACAAGAAAATCGCAGATGGAAAAGTGCCCTTATATAGGGACTAGCTGTAATACCTGGGCGTTGCCCGGGATAGTAACTGTAACGGGGTGCCAGGGGTGCCTCCAGGATTGTAGTCGTGGCCCCTTCTGCTAGGCTTACCCCTGGTGCCGCCGTCACTTTGGGGACAGGAGATGACTTGGTGGGGCAGAGTGTGGTGTTGCAGACGCCGTCATCAGTCACACAGAGACTCTGTAAACGTGGATCATTTGAATCAGCAGGCATTTTTATTAAACGCTTTTCCATCTCAAAGGCCACAAACACAGCAGTTGACTTCAGACTTCCTTTGCCTGGGGGAAAACCTGCCCTAGACGTCTCCTCCAGTGGGGATGTGCCCGGCTAATCTTCTTCACCTGGCTCCCACTCCGGCTACCCACAGACCGGACCCACACCGGTACTGCTTCACACTTTGAGGTTCCGCCCGCTCCGTTTCTCTCCGGCTTCCCTATTCATCCAGCTCCCACACTCTGCCCCTGCTTTGTTTCTCCTCTCCCGTCCCGCAACCAACTGCCTTCTTACTCCCACTTTTTCTCTACATCTTTTCTCTCCCTCCCCTTTAACTTGCCGGCTCCTCCTACCACTTGCTTCTATGAGACAGCCGTCCCACCCGGACATTGGGGAAACCCTAACACAATGTACATACAATAAAAACATTTTTATTAGATAACATCAGAGAAGAACAACACTCCCTTGTAAGGGGTCTGCCCACCCCTTACATACCTACCCTCTTTAAGCCTGAGCCTCCCGGCCAGGCATAAATCTAAAACTACATTTAAAACTAAACAAAGTCATTTTAATAGGACTATGAACATGTTCACCTTAGGGCACCCGCAAGGGCACACCAGTCCAGCGCCCAGAGTTCCTCCTGGAAGCTCCCGGTCTTAGACGTGCCCGGAGGCCTTCGGCAGGCACTCCCGGTCTTAGTAGAGTTTCTGCCCGGAGGCTTGTGCAGCACTCCCGGTCTTGGACGGCAGGAACACACAACAACACGTTCTTCTTCCATAACGCGGAGGGAGCCCCTGGCTCAGTCCAGCTTCAGGCTCCTTCCGGGCTTAGTAACTTGAACTGATTGCAAACAACAGCAGAACTTCTTCCGGCTCAAAACAACGCCGGTAGTTAACATGAACAGGCCCGCTATCTTCCGGTCTTGACACTTCACTCCGGATGATAGGCACGTTGCCATTCAGCCCGTTGAGCCTTCACGTAGTCCGACAAAGACTGTCCAGGCAACCGGCGCAGCCTCCGGAAGGGCTCGTAATTCACGGTCAGCTCCGGTGTCTCAGTCTCCGGTCTTGTCTCCTCGACTCCCGACGGGGGTGACGGGGTCGGTGCACGGGTCGGCTGGGGGCTGCCCATGACAATTACCGGGTGAGTCACCAGGCTCTGCTGTATAGCCAGCACCGCCGGGGTCCCCTTTTCCGGGTCAGCGCTCGGTCCGGGATTGACTTCCGGGGCTACGGCCAGTGTGTTTCTCGGGTGGGAGATTTCCGCTAGTACCGGTCTTTGTTGTGCACGCCGCCGGTGTTGGCATTCCTCCCACTCTAGTTCTTGCTGCCATTGGGCAGCCTCTTGGGTAGTGGGCATCCGGGTTACTCCGACCGCAAAGAGGCCCCGGCATCCCACCTCTCTCATGAACCGGACCTTCTCTCCCGGGTATAACGTGTGGAGGCGCTGTGGTAAGCCCTCGGTATTAAGGTTCACCCGATTATAGAAGTAGTGGTCGCCGGTCTCTTCTTCCTCGATGAAGCCGTACCCTTCTTTTTGGTTAAACTTCACCACAGTCCCTACGGTACACTGGCGCTCGAATTCTTCACTCCGGGGACCGGCCATCATTTCCCGGGCCACGGTCTCGGCCAGCAGCCTCTCCTGTACCGGGTCGGGTTCTGGTGACGGAGACTTCCGCTGAGGCAGGGGTGACGGCTGTACTGGGTCCCAAAAGAAACCCCACTCGTCCCTTTCTAGCTCCCGGGCTTGTGGTTTTTCCGGGGCCGGAACGGTTACGTGGGTTGAAGATCCCACCGCGACTGGCGGAGGTATCTCCGGGCACGGGTATGGGGTTCCCAGGAGCCTGTTCCCCGACGGCAGCTGTGCGGTGTAAGTCGCCCGGACCTCGGTCGTGGTCTCTCCGGTGACGGCGTCCCAGGTCGTAAGCCAGGTGACTTTCGTAGGCCGCTCCGTTCCTCCGGGCACCGCCGGTAAGTTGTGAGGAAGTCCTTCCGCGGTCTGCTTTGGGCGTCCTCTGCCCAGATTAGCGGCTGCTAGCGCAGCCACCACATCTTGCTGCTGTCTGGAGGTCTCCATCTCGTTTTCAGTCAGCGTCTCCGATAATGGCGGTGGGGTCAGTGGAGATGCTGGAGGAAGTGGAGGCGGGCCTACTTTTCCCGCTCTTGGGTATACTCCACCCCCAGTCTCACACATCAGGTCGACCCCTCCGCGGCGGTTCTTCTTTTGCCCTGGATCACCGCCCACTTCACATATCTTCATCCGTGCCCTGGGACCGGCACCTCCCCTCTTTGGGCGGAGTACTCCGAACTTCTTTTTCGGCACCGGCCAGCCCCAGGCTCTTCTTTTGGCGCCAATTCTTCGCGCGCTTTCTGTGTCCTTGAAGACGACGGCCATCTTGCCGCCATCTTGTGCCCGGTCCAACGCTTCAGGCACTGCTTCTTCTTCCCACCATGGGATCGGGACTCTTCTCCAATAATCTGGATCCTGTGCCCTAGGCACCACTTGGTCTCCGTCTTCTTGGGTCGGGACCCCTTGCATACAATCCGGATCCTGCCGACTACGCCACATGTAACGGGGTGCCAGGGGTGCCTCGGGGATTGTAGTCGTGGCCCCTTCTGCTAGGCTTACCCCTGGTGCCGCCGTCACTTTGGGGACAGGAGATGACTTGGTGGGGCAGAGTGTGGTGTTGCAGATGCCGTCATCAGTCACACAGAGACTCTGTAAACGTGGATCATTTGAATCAGCAGGCATTTTTATTAAACGCTTTTCCATCTCAAAGGCCACAAACACAGCAGTTGACTTCAGACTTCCTTTGCCTGGGGGAAAACCTGCCCTAGACGTCTCCTCCAGTGGGGATGTGCCCGGCTAATCTTCTTCACCTGGCTCCCACTACGGCTACCCACAGACCGGACCCACACCGGTACTGCTTCACACTTTGAGGTTCCGCCCGCTCCGTTTCTCTCCGGCTTCCCTATTCATCCAGCTCCCACACTCTGCCCCTGCTCTGTTTCTCCTCTCCCGTCCCGCAACCAACTGCCTTCTTACTCCCACTTTTTCTCTACATCTTTTCTCTCCCTCCCCTTTAACTTGCCGGCTCCTCCTACCACTTGCTTCTATGAGACAGCCGTCCCACCCGGACATTGGGGAAACCCTAACACAATGTACATACAATAAAAACATTTTTATTAGATAACATCAGAGAAGAACAACACTCCCTTGTAAGGGGTCTGCCCACCCCTTACAGTAACTGTCACTCTGTCTCTCTCCTAGTCTCTGTGTGTTTGTCTCTGTGTGTCTGTCTGTGTGTCTCTCTCTGTCTGTATCAGTCTCTCTGTCTGTCTCTGTATCATTCTCTGTCTGTCTCTCTCTGTCTTTTAGTCTCTTTCCCCGTCTGTCTCATTCCAGGTCTGTCTCTTTCCCCGTCTGTCTCTTTACCCGTCTGTGTCATTCCCCGTCTGTCTCGTTTCAGGTCTGTCTCGTTCCCGGTCTATTTCGTTCCCGGTCTGTCTCATTCCAGGTCTGTCTCTGTTATGATCTGTCTCTTTCCAGGTCTGTCTCATTACAGGTCTGTCTCTTTCCCCATCTGTCTCTTTCCATCTACTTGTCTCTGTCTCTTTCCCTGTCATTTTACTTGTCTATGTATCTTTCTCTGTCTCTTTCCTTGTTTCTGTCTCTTCCCTGTCTGTCTGTCTGTCTCTTTCCCTGTCTGTCTGTGTCTGTCTGTCTCTCTCTCTATCCATTTCCCCACTGACATCTTATTACCTCACACATAAGCTTCTTATACTAACAATTTATTTTGTGCCTATAGCAACCAATTACAGCTCCTACTAATAACCTAATAGCTCGCAGCTCCATTGACTTTAATGGAGGCAGGTTTTTTTGGAGAGTAACTGTGAAGTGCAGGGTTAAATTTCCCCGTCAAAAAATAGTCTATGACGTTCCCTGAGTCACATGGGGTGTCTGTGCAAAATTTAGTGATTGTAAATGCAACAATAAGGCTATGTGCCCACGCTGCGGATTTAGCTGCGGATTTGCCGCGGATTTACCGCGGATTTTCCGAAAATCTGCAGCAGCGGCACTTCCAAGCCAGTTCAATGGCATTTTGGAAATGCTGTGTCCATGCTGCGGATTTTTCCGCGGCGGATTTGCCGCGGATTTTGATCCGGAAAAATCTGCAGCATGTCAATTATTGTTGCGGATTTTGGTGCGGATTTTGGGTATAGAATGGGGGAAAAAAAAAAAATCCGCATCAAAATCCGCGGCAAATTCACGGTAATCCGCGGTAAATCCGCGGCAAATCAGCGGCAAAAATAAGGTGCGGATTTGCCGCGGATTTTCATGCAGAAAAATCCGCAGGTACATTCTACCATGGACACATAGCCTTAGGATTCCTTTAGCGGACACACACACACACACACACACACACTCAGCTTTATATACTAGATTTTACAGCATCATTCATTCCCTGGTGCTGAATGTGTGAAGAGGGGAGAGGACCCTGCCCCGGGGGCTTACACTCTACAAGTATCTAATCCTCTCACGTGTCATACCGCTTCTATGCTTAGTATCTAATCCTATCTAATCCTATCTGCTGCCTGTATCTAATGCTGTCATGTGTGATGCCGCTTGTGTGCCTGCATTCTCCAGCAGCACGCTGCTCTGTGTGTGTGGCTGCACTGAGTGCGCGTCTCCTCGGTGATATACGGTAGCGGTAGTTCCGGCTGTGTCTTCCTGGGATGCGCGCTGATCTGGAGGTGAGCTGTGCGCTGTGCGGCCGGGACCCTGCAATGTGTGTACATGGCCCCGTGCAGTCTATACTGCGCTCCCCACACACGTGACACGTAGAGCCCCGCACTGCGCTGCCTGCACCTGTGTGATCTGTACAGTGGCATCCCCTATAGATCTGTGCAGTGCAGAGTGACATCCCCTATAGATCTGTACAGCACTGAGTGACATCCCCTATAGATCTGTACAGCACTGAGTGACATCCCCTATAGATCTGTACAGTGCTCAGTGACATCCCCTATAGATCTGTACAGCGCAGAGTGACATCCCCTATAGATCTGTACAGTGCTCAGTGACAGCCCCTATAGATCTGTACAGTGCCGAGTGACATCCCCTATAGATCTGTACAGTGCCGAGTGACATCCCCTATAGATCTGTACAGTGCTGAGGGACATCCCCTATAGATGTGTCGTGTCTAGTGACATCCCTTATAGACCAGTACAGTACCCAGTGACATCCCTTATAGTGCAGTGTCTGCTCAGTAGATCCTCTATAGAGCTGTACACTGCTGAGTGACATCCCCTATAGATCTCTGTAGTGGCCAGTGACATCCCCTATGGATCTGTGTTGCTCTGTGACATCCCCTATAGATCTGTACAGTGGTCAGTCACCTCACCTATAGATCTGTACAGTGCAGAGTGATATCCCCTATAGATCTGTACAGTGCCAGTGACATTTCCTATAGATCTGGGTCGTGCCCAGTGTAATTCCCTATAGATTTGTGTAGTGCTCAGTGACATCCCCTATAGACATATGGCGGTGCACCTGTAGGATCCATGTACACCTATAGGGACCTCACATTGCAGACTCATCAGTATGGGGTGTAGTGTATCCTGTATATATTATTAGGTCATGTGTTCGCTGCCCCCTCAGCACCATATTTCGGGCGCTGTTGTTGGGCGGGTGCCTCGTTCCTTATATAGATCAGTATACAGCTCTATATGAGTCTCCTGTAGCGTCAGCGCTGGTCACTGGTGACAGAACATGAGGAAGTGTCGCTGTCACCATCACAGTCGGGAGCAGGGTGTGATCACATGACCCATGCACTCATTGGCCCGGTGACAGCGCAGCGTGCAGGTCTCTGCTTCTCTATTTTTAGAATTGGCCATATAATGTGATATTATTGGGGTGTTCCCCCCGCCATATGGGGCACCTCCACCGCCCCCTCCCTTCATGTAACTTTTCTCTTGATACTTTGTAGTCATATATTATATGTTTTGTCATTGTCTCCAGTGCAGTGAAGTTTTCGGGGCCCCTTCACCCCATTTCCTGTGAGCGCTCCAGCCATGCAGGACGCCAACAATCCGCGCCGGCTCCTGGGCCACATCCGCTGTGTACTGGAGTGCATCGACTGCTTCCGCCGCGCTGTCCCCCTCCCCGAGGTCCTGTGCTACGTTCCTGGAGAAGTGCTGTACAAGATCTGTAAGGACCCCAGCACCGCGTCCTCCGCCCGCTCGCTGCTCACCGTGTGGGAGGCCCCGGGGTTCTCCAAGCAGAACCTTAAGGCGCTGTCACGGGCCACGGTGGAAGTCCAAAAAGGAAGCTGCATCCGAGCCACGGGGGAGGAATACGGCAACGCTAATGGCCTCTGGGTGAAGCTCGGCAAGGTGGGTAATTCACAGCTACCCCCAGAAATCGTGTGAGGACACGTAATCCCCCTAATCCTGGTGCAGATCTTGTGTTACACTGTGCCTTATCCTCCGGTCACACCCAGAGCTGCTGGACGTCTTATATCACTGCTGCACAGGGGCCAAGAGGTCCTTACCTTGCCTTACCTTGTCTCCTGTACTTGCGGTGTCCGTTTTCACACTTATTGGAGACAGACTGGTGAACCACGCGTATGTTCTTGTGATCCTCATAGAGAGACATGTCTGCTTTTTTTCGGCAGCACGGATGAAATACGGCCGGCACACAGATGGCATTCTTGTGACATCTGTGTGACACATACCGGGAAAAAAAGATGATACTGAAATTAATGGTTTTTTTATGTGTAAAAAATGTGCAAACATAGATTGATAGGAAGCTATTTAGACAAATAGGGAAAAAATAACGTGTGGTCCCCTCTATTTTTGATAACCAGTGCAGGTAAAGCAGCCGGTGCAGGCTGCAGCCTCCAGTATCTTGGCTGGTTATCAAAGATGATGCCATGCTGTTTTTTTAAATTATTTAAAAAATATAATTTAAAAAAACAGTTTGGGGTCCTCCCCCATTTTTCAGAACCAGCCAAGGTACAGCAGACAGCTGGGGGCTGGTATTATTGGCGTGGGAAGGCCCATGGTTATTTGGTCCTTCCCCGCCTAAAAGTAGCAGCCTGCAGACACAGCAGAAATGGTGCATCTATTAGATTCTGGCCCTTTACTCTGCTCTTCCATTTGCCCTGTGTGGTGGTAATCGGGGTAATGGTTTATGGGGTTGATGTCAGCTGTGTAATGTCAGCTGGCAATCATCAAGCCCATGGGTTAGTAATGGGGAGGCGACTATAAGACACCTCCATTACTAACCTACTAGATGTAAACAGATAAAAACACACAAAAATATTTAACTAAACATCGCTCTACTTTAGCCCTCATTCACCAATTTATTAAAATAAAAAAGGCCAGGAAGCTCTAACATAATCCAACGAATCGGACGTAGTCCACAAAAGCGAACCTGAAAGAAACAAAAAGAGAGAAATAAAGCCAGGACACAGTCCCTCATTTACCAATTTATCCCCAAAACAACTCTCATGCAGCACCGATGTAATCTACATGGAGGCCCCACAACGTTCCCCAACTCCGTCACCCTCTCTTTCTGCCTATCTATCTAGCATTTATCTATCATTTTTCTGGCTTTGTACATCTTCTACACATACAGTATAGTTTCAGTATCATGCGTTTTTTTCCGGTACGTGTCACACGGATGTCACATGGATGACATACATATACACACGTATAGCACACGGTTGGACAAATGGACCGTGCAACACGTGCATTTTTTAAACAGATGTGTGAAGGAGGCCCATTTCTAGCTCCAAAACGACAAGGATATTCTGTCATAGAAGAACTATTAGACTGCAACTGGCCCACATACTGTTCTTGCACAAGGGCCCGTTTTTGTCGGTGTCTGCCACTGTTGATACCCTCTGCTAGTGCAACGTCTAATTACAGTGTCTGCAGAATTGTGCATGCAGCTCTGGAGGTGACTGGAGTATGTCATTCTGGATCGGTATCTGGTAAAGTGAAGCACATATAATACTTGTGACCCAGTGCACCATTTGGAGGAGCGCTGAGCGCCCCCATAATTGGAGTGATGCGGCTTCTTACCCTGGTTTCTTTCCTGCAGGAGCAGATGGAGGAGTATAGAGAGAGCTGTGACCTGGCGGAGGGCTGGGTCCTTCTCTGCAGGCAGGACGAGGGCGGTGACAGGCTGGTTCCTGTCCAGTCGGCTGATAAAACCTACAGACAGCAGCAGTTATTCGGGGTGGATTCCAAGCCCATAAGCAGGTAAATCATAAGAATACACGTGACACAACAGAGCGCTGTATATACAGAACTGTGCAAGAGTTCTAGGCAGGTGCGGAACAAATGCTGCAAAGCGAGAAACCTTGTAAAAATACAAGTGCTAAAGCCACAGAAGATTTGTGGTTAATTCCCCAAGATGTTTGGAACAATCTCCCTCCCGAGTTCCTTCAAAAACGTTTGTGTAAGTGACAAGTGACCGAGAAGAAGTGATGAAATATTTACAGGGTCCAGATTTCTCTTTTGTTCGTTCACTTAGTTTATTTTTTTATCAATTAACACTTTTATTTCTGAACGCTTCTTACTCGGCAGCACTTTTTCCACACCTGCCTAAAACTGTTGCACAGAACTGTACATAAAACACATTGCTAACCCAGCCGTATGCATGAGCCGTATCTACCTGGAGTTTCACTGTTACTTTATCTGTTTCATCATTGCTTTTTGGTCTTTTTTTCCTCGTCTACAGATGGGAAGACGTCGTTGATGCCACATACTCCATGCGTCTCGGCAAGAAACCCCAGATCACCGCACCGGACAAGGAGGCCGTAACGAAATTACGGTGAGAGCTAATTATACCAGTGCCGGCCTGAATCGTCTACACTGGTAATACTGAGTCATCCACATTTGTGATCCTGTGAATCCCTATCTTTGATCCATCTGATATCCCCACTCACCGCCTCTGTATATTTAATATACTGGGAGTACCCACCTTCTGTTTTAAAGCGGTAGACTACTATATTATCAGCACTTTAGGGCAGTTACATGCCGTCTCATAAGTCTGTATTGGGGCGCTTGATTACAGCGTACTATATGTGTGTTTATGATATTCGTCACTTCTTGCCTCTTTTCCTCGTCTGCAGGTTTATTCCTCCGTCCTGGACGTACGAGTGCGACGAGGATCTGGTTCACTTCTTATATGAACGCGTGGGGAAGGAGGACGAGAGTTTGGGTAACATGAAGCAGTTCGTAGAGAGCATCAACGTGTCGTCAGCGACGGTACGGCACCGCGGCGTGACACGGCCTCGCAGTGTACATACAGCCTTTGGACATATCATAGACCTTTGATTTTATTTGTGTTTTTTTACCCCGCCCTGCGTCAACAGCCAAATGGTAGGACAGTCTGCGAACTGCAGAGCAGCAGCGATAGGGCAGATGAGGTGAGTATTCAGACCCCTTTAAATTTGTCACTCTTTGTTTCATTGCAGCCATTTGGTAAATTCAAAAAAGTTCTTTTTTTTTTTCTCATTAATGTGCACTCTGCACCCCATCACCCATCTTGACAGAAAAAAAACAGAAATGTAGAAGTTTTTGCAAATTTATTAAACAAGAAAAGCTGAAATATCACTTGGTCATAAGGCGAAAGTCACATGGTCATAAGTATTCAGACCCTTTGCTCAGTATTGAGTAGAAGCACCCTTTGAGCTAGTACAGCCATGAGTCTTCTTGGGAATAATGCAACAAGTCTTTCACCCCTGGATTTGGAGATCCTCTGCCCTTCTTCCTTGCAAATCCTCTCCAGTTCCGTCAGGTTGGATGGTGAACGTTGGTGGACACCATTTTCAGGTCTCTCCAGAGATGCTCAATTGGGTTTAGGTCAGGGCTCAGGCTGGGCCAGTCAAGAATAGTTACAGAGGTGTTCTGAAGCCATTCCTTTGTTATTTTAGCTGTGTGCTTAGGGTCATTGTCTTGTTGGAAGGTGAACCTTCGGCCAAGTCTGAGGTCCAGAGCACTCGGGAAGAGGTTTTCTTCCAGGATATCTCTGTACTCATGTATTTATCTTTCCTTTAATTGCAACCAGTCGTCCTGTCCCTGCAGCTGAAAAACACCCCCATAGAATGATGATGCCACCACCATGTGTCACTGTGGGGATTGTATTGGGCAGGTGATGAGCAGTGTCTGGTTTTCTCCACACATACCGCTTAGAATTATCACCAAAAAGTTCTATCTTTGTCTCATCAGACCAGAGAATCTTATTTCTCATAGTCTGGGAGTCCTTCATGTGTTTTTTTGCAAACTCTATGTGGGCTTTCACATGTCTTGCACTGAGGAGAGGCTTCCGTCGGGCTACTCTGCCATAAAGGTCCGACTGGTGGAGGACTGCAGTTATACTTTGTGGAACTTTCTCCCATCTCCCTACTGCATCTCTGGAGCTCAGCCACAGTGATCTTGGGGTTCTTCTTTTCCTCTCTCACCAAGACTCTTCTCCCACGATTTCCTCAGTTTGGCTGGACGGCCAGGTCTAGGAAGAGTTCTGCTGGTCCCAAACTTCTTCCATTTAAGGATTATGGAGGCCTCTGTGCTCTTAGGAACCTTGAGTACTGCAGAAATTCTTTTGTAACCTTGGCCAGATCTGTGCCTTGTCACACCTGTCTCTGAGCTCCTTGGGCAGTTCCTTTGACCTCATGATCCTCATTTGGTGTGACATGCAGTGTGAGCTGTGAGGTCTTATATACACAGGTGTGCGCCTTTCCAAATCACATCCTATCAGTTTAATTAAACACAGCTGGACTCCAATGAAGGAGTAGAGCCATCTCAAGGAGGATCACAAGGAAATGGACAGCATGTGACTTACATATGAGTGTCTGAGCAAAGGGGCTGAATACTTATCACCATGTGATATTTCAGTTTTTCTTGTTTAATAAATTTGTAAACACTTCTACATTTCTGGGGGGGGGGGGGGGGTTCTGTCAAGATGGGGTGCAAAGTGTACATTAATGAAAAAAAATATGAACTTTTTTGAATTTACTAAATGGCTGCAGTGAAACAAAGAGTGAAAAATTTCAAGGGGCCTGAATACTTTCCGTACCCACTTTAAATGACGGTGCAGGACGGAGGCGCATAAAAAGTGGAGCCTTCTTCTGATGCTGCATAAACCTTCCTACATTTCTTCTATAAGGACAGCATGACCCCTTGTCTGTTTCCTAATGCTGCACCGCTTGCAAAAAGGGAGACTATGCAAGGTCCATGAGGAAGGCAGGTGCGTCAAAACAGAGCTGTGTAATGGCCTTCAGAGGAGCTGCCATGGCAGCCGTATTGGTTGTCACCGAGCTTTCTGAATGATTGCGAGGTTCATATTTACTGGGATTTTTGACGTATGAAATTTGCCATTGTAGGAGGAGAACAATCTGTCCTCCCTGACTGACGGACAACATGACACATACTGGGAAAGCGATGGGTCCCATGGGCAACACTGGATCCAGCTGCACATGAAAGAAGGCACCATCATCAAGTAAGATTATATATGCTTGGTGAACTACCATAGTCAGCAGCGCAGCCTGTGTTACTTTGGCTTTCTGGTTACACATTGTAACATTTCCCTCTCATTATACAGGAAGTTGCTGCTGACGGTCGACTCCACGGATGAAAACTACATGCCCAAGCGAGTTATGGTCTATGGGGGCGAGAGGGAAAACCTGAAGAAACTCAATGATGTCATCATAGAAGAGTAAGTATGAGGGGCACGGGCAGGTGTTATTACAGGGGCTCAAGGGTCATTATTCAGTATTAATCTGTTAGGTCAGATTCCGATCTATGTTGAGTGTCTTACTCTTGAGAGATTCTATCCTATTTATTTATTTTTTTCTTTAAAAAATATCTTTTAAAGGAGTATTCTCAAGTTTGGAAGTTATTCCCTATCCGTAGGTTAGAAGATAACATTACTGGGGGTCCGACCGCTGATCTTGAGAATCGGAGTCCTGTGTGAGTGGACGGGTGGTTTATCATGCTCATTGCTGCTCCATTAATTCTTATGGGGCTGCCGAAGACCAGCAGAGTGGCTTTCTCCAGTGATCGGACCCCCAGCACTAGGGACATTATCGCCTATTTGTTGAGTAAGGGGATTAGTTCCAAACTTTAGATCACCCCTTTAAGTCAACCTCATGAACAGCTCCTGGCTGCGGAGTACGACACTTCTATTTTTTTTTTAGTATTTTCAGCCTCTTTGTTGTCTTCTTGATCTTCTGCTTTGCAGCAGACAGCGTCCATCATTCCCGGTCCTGTTGCGTTTACCGCTGGCGCTCCATATCCGTTGCTTTGTGTCGCTCTGACCTGTCCTCTTCTCTCTCGGCAGGAGCCTCATTGGAGACGTGTGTGTCCTGGATGACATGACCGCTCACATCCCGCTCATCGAGATCCGGATCACTGAGTGCTTTGGTGAGTGGGTGAACAGTGGACTGCAGGAGATGGCGGTGTTATATATTCTCTCATGGCCTAATATATAATGGGCTGGTGTCCAGTCTTCTGTAAATAAATGTCTGCCTTCTTGACCTGGTCCTGATCACACAGCAAAGCACAAGTCATTCTTCATTTATGGGCTAACCGGGGTGATAGCATTTACTAATACTGTTACATTGTAACAGCCCTTCAGCTATGAAGAAATTGGTTGTTAGAAAAATGTCTCCAATTACTGTACAGAAAACATTCTTGAAAACGTTACAGAATTGAAATACAAGACCTATTACTAAGCCAGAAAACTTATAGGGCTGGAGCTTTCATTTTTGCTTTCTCTGTTTCTTTCCGAAGATGAAGGGATTGACGTCCGGATCCGCGGGATAAAGATTAAGTCCTCTAAAGAGAGGGATTTGGGGATAACGGCCGACATGTTTCACCCTCCCAACCTGGTACGATACCCGCGCCTGGAAGCCATTGATCCTGACGTCCTGTACCGGCGAGCCACAGTCATCCAGAGGTCGGTGCACATGACACAAAGTCATTATATATGCCATATTGCTTGTCTGCAGCTTTCCCCGACACTAAGGGCTTATTCACATGAGCACATAGGGACCGTATCATCTGGCCTGACTACTGACCTGGCGTATATGATGCTGTTAGTTCACGTCAAGGGATCTGAGCCGTATGATGGACCAGAAAATATGACTGCTGTACGGTCACGTAATTAAAGGGAAACTGTCAGTAACATTATCCCTGCGGAAGCAGAGGTAGTGCGGTATAACACATGTAAGGCACCTATGATTAGTAAATTTAATTATTATTGCTATGTAAATTAGGTTCACAAGTGCACTGGTGGATGTATTGTGCACTTGCAGTCTACGGCTCCTCTTTTCTCTCCCCACTGTTATTTTAGATTGAAAGGAAAGACAAAGGTTTCTGCTGAATAACGTCACCTCTGCTCTAAACTGTCAAGACGCGGGGAGAAGTGGAGAAGAGCCATAGATAGTTCGCTAAGCCAAGCATATAAATGCCGAATTTCAGCACATGGCGCTGTGATAGGCATCTTTCATATTGCTTTATACTGCACTACCTCCACTTGCACAGGGGGAGAGTTACTCACTTGCTAAGCCCTGATGACTTATCGACTGATATTTGCTGAAATGTGATACTTTAGGGAGAACGATTCTTAATAATAGAATATTTTATCACCTCCAGATTTGTGCGGCTGCTCGATAACATCCTCCATCACCTGGTTCCGGTCTGGGACCACAGTATCGGCACTTTCACCCAGCTGAAGGTGAGATTTTCAGGTTTCTGTCAATCAGCCTTGCGAATCCCATGACTGCAAACATTCGTCCTGACTTGATACCTCTCACCACTGAGGGTTAGCTTCAATTGTAGCTAGTCCAGATGATCCTCTCTCAGGTTGAACAGTTTCATAGGCGTTTTTTCTTTCTAAACTGATACATTGTAACAAAGTATAAGTACAGGAGAAAGGTTTGTGCTGCGGACTTCATAGGTTACCCACCAGCTGATGAGCATAGGAAGATCAGGACCATTCAATCCTGCTGTACACAGACTGCAAAAAGCAAAAATTAAACATGAAATCTATTAATTGTAGAACTGGTCATTATAACCCTGTTAGGATTTATTTTTGGGTGCTGGGCTTATATCGTGTCATCCCTCTGATTTCAGCACATTAAGCAGTTCCTGCTTCTGTCCAAACGCCGCTGCCCCCTCATTACTCAGTGTCTGAAGGACTCCGAGACCAGCAAACCCAACTTCATGCCCCGTCTGTATATAAACCGCAGGCTGGCGGTGGAGCACAGGGACAACCCGGCCCTGGACCCCACCTACAAGAAGACCGTCTTCAACCAGGTACCCGGGGGTTAATGCCGAATAATATGCACAGAGACCGTGTCCAGGGAAGGCAGCTTGAAATATTAATCATTTTGAGTTGTTTTTCTATTTCCTCTGCCCCCAGGTATACGAAGGCCTAAAACCCACGGACAAGTCCGAGAAGCCGCTGGATTACCGGTCAGTGCAGCCGCGCGTCCTGTCTGTACATTGTATCTCTGTGATTCTACAACTGTTCTATATGAAGCTTTTCTCCTGTTCACGGAAGTTTCATAGACCTTTCTGAAACCACTTCATAATCCAGAATTTCATAATCGGACGCTAATTGAATGATGGATTAATAGAATTTTTCTATATATCCGTTATTATGATGTATTGGTAATTGTAACAATTCCTTTGTCTGTCTAGGTGGCCGGTGCGTTACGACCAATGGTGGGAATGTAAATTCATTGCAGAAGGAATCATTGATCAAGGTAGGGGTGGGAAAGAATGTAGAGGTGACATAAATGGTCCAAAATGATCCCTCTTAGTCAGCTGTGATCAGGTAGATTGTTCTGTGCAGATCACTGACTGAAACTGATGGTGTCGCTGTCAGAGGTAACATTTTCCTGCTACATAGACAAATAATGTGCAATATATTCCATCTCTCATTCATTTTGTGTGGGATTTTCTTCTGATTATATCCCCTTCCCCCACTCTTCTAATATATCGCAGCGCATCATGCCCAGCTATTCCAGCATCTGTGGGAGATCTAATTCTTTGATGATGTACAATGCAACATTAAGTTTTTAGTTTAGTTTTATGTATTTTAATCTTCTACTCCAACAGGTGGAGGTTTTCGCGACAGTCTGGCTGATATATCAGAGGAGCTTTGCCCCAGTTCTGCTGATTCTTCGGTGCCGCTGCCATTTTTCGTGCGGACATCAAACCAGGTGAAAATGCCTACAGCTTACTGTCACATTTACACCACATGTAGTATCTCTGCTGGAAACAGTCAGCAAGCTTGTGGACTGACCCCATGTATTGACTTAGCATATCCATCTAGCTGATGGAAGCACACAAGGCTGGCAATTGCAATTACGGTTGGCACAGTGATCCCCTATTGAGTGTTTGCAGACTATTACCAGTCATGTTGGGTATCACACATTGGAGCAGCTGAGTAGTCGCTCATGGATCACATCATCCCTGTCTGCCATGACAGTATCGGCCATTTACATGTTTATTTTTCCTTCCGTTGCAGGGAAATGGCACCGGGGAGGCGCGGGATATGTACGTACCCAACCCATCCTGCAAGGATATGGCAAAGTACATTTGGATCGGGCAACTGATGGGCGCAGCTCTGAGGGGAAAAGAGTTCCTGGTAGTTTAGTGTTTCTCTATGCTGTGGTTCTCTGTATCTGTCCGCTCTCCACTGACTGGCCTGTGCTTGTAGGTCCTGGCGTTACCCGGTCTCATATGGAAGCGGCTGACAGCAGAGGAAGTGAGCTGGAGCAAGGATTTCCCCGCCGTCGATTCTCTACTTGTAAGTGCAGGATCTCTGATCCTAGAACCGTGAAACCATCTGGGATATTCTCTCTACCCCTGCCACAGCTACATGTCCGTCCTCTCTCTGAGAGACCTCTGGCCTGCCAACTGTCACTCTCCACAAGCCTCCATCTGCCACAGCCGTTACCAGGCACAACAGCTCGTTCTGGAGACATAACTTTCCCAGCAGCACTACCTAGCTTTCCCTATGTAACCTATCAGAAAACATTCGCTATCCTCTCACTAGCCCCTACTATAGAAGCCAATTCTGGCTCCGGTATTAATGTCCCTGAATTACTTTTGCAGTCAGAGCTACCTATGCAAGAACCCTACATAGCAATAACTTAACAACTATTTCACTAACTAACATGAGTAATACTGCTACATCTTCCTACCATCTATACCTCATTGCTAAATAAACATATTT
Source organism: Anomaloglossus baeobatrachus (assembly GCF_048569485.1). Classification (NCBI taxonomy): domain Eukaryota; kingdom Metazoa; phylum Chordata; class Amphibia; order Anura; family Aromobatidae; genus Anomaloglossus; species Anomaloglossus baeobatrachus. Next base: position 246,041,959 of record NC_134360.1, read on the forward strand.
TCATACAACATTACATAACAACACTATGGTCAACATGTCCTAGGGAAGGGGCTTGACCACCCCCTTACACTCCTCCCTCCTTTGAACATGGTTATCCTCGACCATACGAGCCATTAAAAAAACAAACTTTGAGCGAGAACTATGCATCAATTAACAGCTTCAGTTATTCTCTATTTGTGTCCTTCCAACCCCGTTCTGACTGAGTAGGGACCTCGGAAAAGAAACTTCTGTCCAGTTTAATAACACGGACCCTAGTATGTATGAGTCCATTCCCTGTGTATGATTCTTCCAATGTTGCAAATGTCTGTTTCATCTCCGCAGTTATTTTGGGTTGCCCATTGTTCCTCCTCCCTCCTTTGTGAGCACCAACCCCTGAATGGCAGAGTCCATAGAGCAAAAGGGCAGTGTCCTTCTGAGCTATAAGCTATTAAGGGGTGTACTGCTGGGCATCTCCCTTAGGGATAAGTCTTTCTTGTTCGCTCACTTTCTCAGTGGATAAGGATCTAGCTCCAGTCGCTATCTGCTTTGCAGGTTGCTCTTTTCTCTTCTTATATTCTCGCTTTAGTGATTCTTGGTTTCCTTCCCTGTCACTAATCCCCCATACTATGCAGCTCTGCTGCTCCTCAGCCCTGAGGTCTGCTCCTGTCACTAATCCCCCATACTATGCGGCTCTGCTGCTCCTCAGCCCTGAGGTCTGCTCCTGTCACTAATCCCCCATACTATGCGGCTCTGCTGCTCCTCAGCCCTGAGGTCTGCTCCTGTCACTAATCCCCCATACTATGCAGCTCTGCTGCTCCTCAACCCTGAGGTCTGCTCCTGTCACATATCCCCCATACTATGCGGCTCTGCTGCTCCTCAGCCCTGAGGTCTGCTCCTGTCACTAATCCCCCATACTATGCGGCTCTGCTGCTCCTCAGCCCTGAGGTCTGCTCCTGTCACTAATCCCCCATACTATGCGGCTCTGCTGCTCCTCAGCCCTGAGGTCTGCTCCTGTCACTAATCCCCCATACTATGCGGCTCTGCTTCTCCTCAACCCTGAGGTCTGCGCCTGTCACTAATCCCCCATACTATGCGGCTCTGCTGCTCCTCAACCCTGAGGTCTGCTCCTGTCACATATCCCCCATACTATGCGGCTCTGCTGCTCCTCAGCCCTGAGGTCTGCTCCTGTCACTAATCCTCCATACTATGCGGCTCTGCTGCTCCTCAGCCCTGAGGTCTGCTCCTGTCACTAATCCCCCATACTATGCGGCTCTGCTGCTCCTCAGCCCTGAGGTCTGCTCCTGTCACTAATCCCCCATACTATGCGGCTCTGCTGCTCCTCAGCCCTGAGGTCTGCTCCTGTCACAAATCCCCCATACTATGCGGCTCTGCTGCACCTCAGCCCTGAGGTCTGCTCCTGTCACAAATCCCCCATACTATGCGGCTCTGCTGCTCCTCAGCCCTGAGGTCTGCTCCTATCACTAATCCCCCATATTATGCGGCACTGCTGCTCCTCAGCCCTGAGGTCTGCTCCTGTCACTAATCCCCCATACTATGCGGCTCTGCTGATACTCAGCCCTGAGGTCTGCTCCTGTCACAAATCCCCCATACTATGCGGCTCTGCGGCTCCTCAGCCATGAGGTCTGCTCCTGTCACAAATCCCCCATACTGTGCGGCTCTGCTGATCCTTAGCCCTGAGATCTGCTCCTGTCACAAATCCATCATCCTATGCGGCTCTGCTGCTCCTCAGCCCTGAGATCTGCTCCTGTCACTAATCCCCCATACTATGCGGCTCTGCGGCTCCTCAGCTCTGAGGTCTGCTCCTGTCACTAATCCCCCATACTGTGCGGCTCTGCTGATCCTTAGCCCTGAGGTCTGCTCCTGTCACAAATCCACCATCCTATGCGGCTCTGCTGCTCCTCAGCCCTGAGGTCTGCTCCTGTCACTAATCCCCCATACTATGCGGCTCTGCTGCTCCTCAGCCCTGAGGTCTGCTCCTGTCACAAGCTAGGCCCTGACTGACATTACCACAGAAAACGTTTCTCTCCCTCAGCAGTAGCTCCTCCCCTATAGGCTAATCCCAACTGTCACCTGTCTGTTGCCGGGCAGATTTAACCTTTCCCCTGCAGACATTTCTTACCAACATCCTATGTTATAACTAGGGATGATCGAATACCTCAAATATTCGGCTTTGCGAATATTTTCCGAATAGGTCGCCGCTATGCGAATATTCGATGCGCAATGTAAGTCTCTAGGAAGCCCGAATAGTTTGGAATAGTTGTTATTCGGGTTTCTCATAGACTTACATTGCGCATCAAATATTCGCGAATAGTTGAATTGCGGCGACATATTCGGAAAATATTCACGAAGCCGAATATTTGAAGTATTCGATTATCCCTCGTTATAACCTTTTAGCACTCCCAGCACTGCTACATCTATATACAACACTACATCTTTATGCATTCCTATACTTTACACTACTTTCCTACATAATTTTACTTTATATCTTATCCCACATATATATTTAATAACACATTTTGTGTGTTCAGGGGTAGGAACTCAACCACCAGCTTACATACCATCAGCGCCGGTGTGTGGCACCTGCCCACGCTCAGTACGGTCTGGTAATCACTGTACATGTCTTGACCTGCTGAGGGCGCTGTTCCTCTCACAGGTGAAGCTGCTGGAGATGATGGAGATGATGGATAAGGACACATTTGAGTTTAAGTTTGGTGAGGAGCTGACGTACACAACGGTGCTCAGCGATCAGAGGATGGTGGAGCTGGTACCTGGCGGCAGCAACATATCTGTGCGCTATGAGGACCGCCTGGAATTCATCAAAATGGTGCAGAAAGCGCGGCTGGAGGAGAGCAAAGAGCAAGTAAGAGACCAGAGAGGAGGAAGTATCTGCAGCTCTGATATTCAGTCTGTCTCCTCCAGAGCTGCACTCACTATTCTGCTGGTGCAATCACTGTGTACATACATTAAATTACTTTTCCTGTACTGATCCTGAGTTACCTCCTGTATTATACTCCAGAGCTGCACTCACTATTCTGCTGGTGGACTCACTGTGCATACATTACATTACTTATCCTGTACTTTTCCTGAGTTACATCCTGTAATATACTCCAGAGCTGCATTCACTATTCTGCTGGTGAATTCACTATGTACATACATTACATTACTTATCCTGTACTGATCATGAGTGACATCCTATATTATACTCCAGAGCTGCACTCACTATTCTGCTGGTGCAGTTACTATGTACATACATTACATTACTTATCATGTATTATTCTCCAGAGCTGCACTCACTATTCTGGTGGTGTAGTCACTGTGTACATACATTACATTACTTATCATGTATTATACTCCAGAGCTGCACTCGCTCATGTTTATGGAGACTCATTTTATATGTTCCCTGTAGCAGCTCCTTCGAGTTTCCTGTCATTTCTGTTTTCTCACTGGCCGCCATGTTTCTTGGTCTTGTAGATTGACGCCCTCCAGGCCGGGTTGCTGAAAGTCGTTCCTCAGGCTGTTTTGGATCTTCTCACCTGGCAGGAACTGGAGAAGAGAGTCTGCGGAGACCCCGAGATCTCTGTGGAGGCCCTAAAAAAGCTCAGTAAGTTTGCAGATGGATCATGTGTATAATCTGTGCAGTGTTATCGGTGCTGACGCGTTTCATGTCCTCTGCAGCTCGCTTTGAGGATTTGGAACCAACAGACATTCGAGTTCAGTATTTCTGGGAGGCGCTAAACAACTTCACCAACGGTGAGTGTTACCGCCCTGCGGGGGAATATCCCGTCTATGGGGCTGAAATGTACTTGGGTGATCGATAAAACCTCTGCACTGTCGTGCTATCGACGAGAGCTGCCCTTCCTCTACAGCACGGGTGGGGAACCTTTTCTCTGCCAGGAGCCATTTGGATATTTTCTTTGTCGCTCCTAATTGGGAGACCCAGACAATTGGGTGTATAGCTATGCCTCCGGAGGCCACACAAAGTATTACACTAAAAGTGTAACGCCCCTCCCCTTCAGCCTATACACCCCCCGTGCTGCTACGGGCTCATCAGTTTTTATGCTTTGTGCGAAGGAGGCAGACATCCACGCATAGCTCCACAGCTTAGTCAGCAGCAGCTGCTGACTATGTCGGATGGAAGAAAAGAGGGCCCATAACAGGGCCCCCAGCATGCTCCCTTCTCACCCCACTCTTGTCGGCGGTGTTGTTAAGGTTGAGGTATCCATTGCGGGTACGGAGGCTGGAGCCCACATGCTGCTTTCCTTCCCCATCCCTCAATTAGGGCTCTGGGTGAAGTGGGATCCTTTCGGTCTCCAGGCACAGGAGACCGTGCTCCATCCACAGCTCCTGAGGACCCTGCTGGATAGGAGCCGAGTATCGTTCAGGGACATGGCCCTGCTACTTTGAGGTACTCTGTGTCCCCGTGGGGACCGCGCACAGCAACACTCCAGCATTGCTGGGTGTGCTAGTGCACCGGGGACAGCAGCGCTGACTGAGTTTGTGCCATTACACACTACAGCGTCGCTGAGTGTGTTCGTGTAGGGGGACTGCCGCGCTGACCGCCGCTGCCATGGTTATCACTGCGGCGCGGCTGGGACTGTTAGTGCGCCGGGGACTTCCGCGCCGACCGCGTTTAGACGGCGGCCGCGCTTATAACTCGAGTCCCCGGCTTTTGCGGCCTAGTCTCTTCTTCTTCCCGCCCCGAGCCCTGCCAGTCAGGGGAAGGGCGGGACGCTGTACAGCACGGCAACACTGAGGGCTGGAGCATGCTTTGCATACTCCACCCCCCTCACTCTGCACAGTGGGGCACCAGTTCCCGCACTTTTCTGGGTCACGCCCACGGCTCCCTCCTCTCCTCAGGAAGCCGGCATCTCAGCCATTCCTCTCAGCTCCGCTAACGCTGGAGAGGAGAGACAAGCTCAGGGAGACCCAGGCAGGAATTCTGGTGCCCACACAACCGCTTTGCGCAGGCGGTAAGCAGCACCTGTGGTGCTGGCCCCACTAGTGCAGAAGTGTACTTATAGATTATATGATTATAGGCTATACTTTACATTGTATGGTGCACTGTTGATTTTTGGCTATATACCCTCCTGTATTGCTCAGAGGAGACAACAGCATGTCGTCCACAAATAGCAAGGGTGCCAAAGCACATACTTACTATGCTGCCTGTGCAGCATGTACGGCTATACTGCCGGCAGGTTCCACTGACCCTCATTGTGTGCAATGCTCGGCCCCTGTGGCACTTTCTCAGCCGGAGCCTCTGCTAAGGGTGGCCCAGGGAGAACCACCTGTTAACACTGTCCAGGTGACAGGGACGTAGTTTGCAGTTTTTACTGAAAGACTTTCTGAGACTATGGCTAAGATATTAGAAGCCTTGCAGTCCAGGCCGGCATCTCAAGCCATGGGCACTGTGGAATCATTGCCCCCTGGTCCCCCTCAGTTGGAACAGCAATGTCCTCCCGGGGTGTCTCATGGATCCCAGGGTGAGGTCTCTGACACGGACCGCAGCCCCAGACCGATTAAGCGAGCTCGCTATGAAATCCCCTCGACATCATCACAATGTTCAGGGTCTCAGCGAGAGGACTCTCTGTATGATGAAGCGGAGGTAGCTGATCAGGATTCTGATCCTGAAGCCGCTCTCAACCTTGATACTCCTGATGGGGACGCCATAGTGAATGATCTTATTGCGTCCATCAATGAAATGTTGGATATTTCTCCCTCAGCTCCTCCAGTGGAGGAGTCAGCTTCTCAGCAGGAGAAATTCCGTTTCAGGTTTCCCAAGCGTACACCGAGTATGTTTCTGGACCACTCTGACTTCAGAGAGGCAGTCCAGAAACACCGAGCTTGTCCAGATAAGCGTTTTTCCAAGCGCCTTAAGGATACAAGTTACCCTTTCCCCCCTGACGTGGTCAAGGGCTGGACTCAGTGTCCCAAGGTGGATCCTCCAATCTCCAGACTGGCGGCTAGATCCATAGTTGCAGTGGAAGATGGAGCTTCACTCAAGGATGCCACTGACAGACAGATGGAGCTCTGGTTGAAATCCATCTATGAAGCTATCGGCGCGTCTTTTGCTCCAGCATTCGCAGCCGTATGGGCACTCCAAGCTATCTCAGCTGGTCAGGCGCAAATTGACGCACTCACACGTACGTCTGCGCCGCAAGTGGCGTCCATAACCTCTCAAACGTCGGCATTTGCGTCTTACGCTATTAATGCTGTCCTGGACTCTGCGAGCCGTACGGCGGTTGCAGCCGCCAATTCGGTAGCAATACGCAGGGCCTTGTGGCTGCGGGAATGGAAGGCAGATTCGGCTTCCAAAAAGTGCTTAACTGGATTGCCATTTTCTGGCGACCGTTTGTTTGGTGAGAGATTGGATGAAATCATCAAACAATCCAAGGGAAAGGAAACATCCTTACCCCAGGCCAAACCAAAAACACCCCAACAGAGGAGGGGACAGTCGAGGTTTCGGTCCTTTCGGGGTGCGGGCAGGTCCCAATTCTCCTCGTCCAAAAGGCCTCAGAAGGATCAGAGGAACTCCGACGCATGGCTGTCTAAATCACGCCCTAAAAAGACCGCCGGAGGTGCCGCTACCAAGGCGGCTTCCTCATGACTTACGGCCTCCTCACACCGCATCCTCGGTCGGTGGCAGGCTCTCCCGCTTTTGCGACACCTGGCTGCCACAAGTAAAAGACCGTTGGGTGAGAGACATTTTGTCTCACGGTTACAGGATAGAGTTCAGCTCTCGTCCTCCGACTCGATTCTTCAGAACATCTCCGCCTCCCGAGCGAGCCGAGGCTCTTCTGCAGGCGGTGGGCATTCTGAAGGCAGAAGGAGTGGTGGTCCCGGTTCCTCTTCAGCAACAGGGTCACGGTTTCTACTCCAACCTGTTTGTGGTTCGAAAGAAGGACGGGTCCTTCCGTCCTGTTTTGGACCTAAAACTGCTCAACAAACACGTAAGGACCAGGCGGTTCCGGATGGAATCCCTCCGCTCCGTCATCGCCTCAATGTCCCAAGGAGATTTCCTAGCATCGATCGATATCAAGGATGCTTATCTCCACGTACCGATTGCTCCAGAGCATCAGCGCTTCTTGCGCTTCGCCATAGGAGACGAACACCTTCAGTTCGCGGCACTGCCGTTCGGCCTGGCGACAGCCCCAAGGGTTTTCACCAAGGTCATGGCTACAGTAGTTGCGGTCCTCCACTCTCAGGGTCACTCAGTGATACCTTACTTAGACGATCTGCTGGTCAAGGCACCCTCTCAAGAGGCATGCCAACACAGCCTCAACATTACTCTGGAGATTCTCCAGAGTTTCGGGTAGATCATCAATTTTCCAAAGTCAAATCTGACACCGGTCCAATCGCTGACATATCTTGGCATGGAGTTTCATACTCTTCCAGCGATAGTGAAGCTTCCGCTGGACAAACAGCGTTCACTACAGACAGGGGTGCAATCTCTCCTTCAAGGTCGGTCACACCCCTTGAGGCGCCTCATGCACTTCCTGGGGAAGATGGTGGCAGCAATGGAAGCAGTCCCTTTCGCGCAGTTTCACCTGCGTCCTCTTCAATGGGACATCCTACGCAAATGGGACAGGATGCCGACGTCCCTAGACAGGAACGTCTCCCTCTCTCAGGCAACCAAAGCTTCCCTTCGGTGGTGGCTTCTTCCCACCTCATTATCGAAGGGGAAATCCTTCCTACCCCCATCCTGGGCGGTGGTCACGACGGACGCGAGTCTGTCAGGGTGGGGAGCAGTTTTTCTCCACCACAGGGCTCAGGGTACGTGGACTCAGCAAGAGTCCTCACTTCAGATCAATGTTCTGGAGATCAGGGCAGTGTATCTTGCCCTAAAAGCGTTCCAGCAGTGGCTGGAAGGCAAGCAGATCTGAATTCAGTCGGACAACTCCACAGCGGTGGCTTACATCAACCACCAAGGTGGGACACGCAGTCGGCAAGCCTTCCAGGAAGTCCGGCGGATTCTGCTGTGGGTGGAAGCCACAGCATCCACCATATCCGCAGTTCACATCCCAGGCGTAGAAAACTGGGAAGCAGACTTTCTCAGTCGCCAGGGCATGGACGCAGGGGAATGGTCCCTTCACCTGGACGTGTTTCAGGAGATCTGTTGCCGCTGGGGGATGCCGGACGTCGACCTAATGGCGTCACGGCACAACAACAAGGTCCCAACATTCATGGCTCGATCTCAAGATCACAGAGCTCTGGCGGCAGACGCCTTAGTTCAGGATTGGTCGCAGTTTCAGCTTCCTTATGTGTTTCCTCCTCTGGCACTGTTGCCCAGAGTGTTACGCAAGATCAGGGCCGACTGCCGCCGCGCCATCCTCGTCGCTCCAGACTGGCCGAGGAGGTCGTGGTACCCGGATCTGTGGCATCTCACGGTCGGCCAACCGTGGGCACTGCCAGACCGACCAGATTTGCTGTCTCAAGGGCCGTTTTTCCATCTGAATTCTGCGGCCCTCAACCTGACTGTGTGGCCATTGAGTCCTGGATCCTAGCGTCTTCAGGATTATCTCTAGTAGCAGTCACCTCACTTCGGAGAGTGTCTGAGTTGGCAGCGTTATCATGCAAAGCCCCTTTCCTGGTGTTTCACCAGGACAAGGTGGTTCGGCGTCCGGTTCCGGAATTCCTCCCTAAGGTGGTATCCCCTTTTCATCTCAATCAGGACATCTCCTTACCCTCGTTTTGTCCTCATCCAGTTCACCAATGTGAAAAGGATTTGCACTTGTTAGATCTGGGGAGAGCACTCAGACTCTACATTTCTCGTACGGCGCCCCTGCGCCGCTCGGATGCACTCTTTGTCCTTGTCGCTGGCCCGCGTAAAGGGACACAAGCTTCCAAATCAACCCTGGCTCGGTGGATCAAGGAACCAATTCTCGAAGCTTACCGTTCCTCGGGGCTTCCGGTTCCCTCAGGACTGAAGGCCCATTCTACCAGGGCCGTGGGAGCGTCCTGGGCCTTGCGACACCAGGCTACGGCTCAGCAGGTGTGTCAGGCAGCTACTTGGTCGAGCCTGCACACTTTCACGAAACACTATCAGGTGCATGCCTATGCTTCGGCAGATGCCAGCCTAGGTAGGCGAGTCCTTCAGGCGGCAGTTGCCCACCTGTAGGACGGAGCCGTTACGGCTCTATTATGAGGTATTATTTACCCACCCAGGGACTGCTTTTGGACGTCCCAATTGTCTGGGTCTCCCAATTAGGAGCGACAAAAAAGAAGGGAATTTTGTTTACTTACCGTAAATTCCTTTTCTTCTAGCTCCAATTGGGAGACCCAGCACCCGCCCCTGTTTTTGTATACACATGTTGTTCATGTTAAATGGTTTCAGTTCTCCGATATTCCTTCGGATTGAATTTACTTTAAACCAGTTTATAATTTTTTCCTCCTTCTGGCTTTTGCACCAAAACTGATGAGCCCGTAGCAGCACGGGGGGTGTATAGGCTGAAGGGGAGGGGCGTTACACTTTTAGTGTAATACTTTGTGTGGCCTCCGGAGGCATAGCTATACACCCAATTGTCTGGGTCTCCCAATTGGAGCTAGAAGAAAAGGAATTTACGGTAAGTAAACAAAATTCCCTTCTTTACCGTCATTCAGGTGCAGCATAAAATTATCAGCTTGATAATTACCATGCGATATTTGGTCAAACAATTAATTATACAGCATAGGAGACACTGGGGCATATATATCACTGGGGAGGCTGGACATATATATCACTGGGGAGGCTGGGGCACATACGTTACTGGTGAGGCTGGGGCACATACGTTACTGGTGAGGCTGGGGCACATACATCACTAGGGAGGCTGGGGCACACACATCACTGGGGAGGCTGGGGCACATACATCACTGGGGAGGCTGGTGCACATACATCACTGGGGAGGCTGGGGCACATACATCACTGGGGAGGCTGGGGCACATACATCACTGGGGAGGCTGGGGCACATACATCACTAGAGAGACTTGGCACATACATCCCTGGGGAGACTTGGCATATATATCACTGGGGAGGCTGGGCATATACATCACTGGGCAGGCTGGGCATATACATCACTGGGGAGGCTGGGCATATACATCACTGGGGAGGCTGTGGCATATACATCACTGGGGAGGCTGGGGCACATACATCACTGGGGAGCCTGGGGCATATACATCACTGGGGAGGCTGGGGCACATACATCACTGGGGAGGCTGGGGCACATACATCACTGGGGAGGCTGGGGCACATACATCACTGGGGAGGCTGGGGCACATACATCACTGGGGAGGCTGGAGCACATACATCACTGGGGAGGCTGGGGCACATACATCACTGAGCAGGCTGGGCATATACATCACTGGGGAGGCTGGGCATATACATCACTGGGGAGGCTGTGGCATATACATCACTGGGGAGGCTGGGGCACATACATCGCTGGGGCACATACATCACTGGGGAGGCTGGGGCACATACATCACTGGGGAGGCTGGGGCACATACATCACTGGGGAGGCTGGGGCACATACATCACTGGGGAGGCTGGGGCACATACATCACTAGAGAGACTTGGCACATACATCCCTGGGGAGACTTGGCATATATATCACTGGGGAGGCTGGGCATATACATTACTGGTCAGGCTGGGCATATACATCACTGGGGAGGCTGTGGCATATAAATCACTGGGGAGGCTGTGGCATATACATCACTGGGGAGGCTGGTGGCATATACATCACTGGGGAAGCTGGTGGCATATACATCACTGGGGAGGCTGGTGGCATATACATCACTGGGGAGGCTGGTGGCATATACATCACTGGAGGTCTGGGGACAGAGGGCATATACATTACTAGGGATGCTGGGGCATAACATCACTGGAAGGCTGGGGCATATATATCACTGGGGAGGCTGGTGGCATATACATCGCTGGGGAGGCTGGTGGCATATACATCACTGGGGAGACTGGTGGCATATACATCACTGGAGGTCTGGGGACAGAGGGCATATACATTACTAGGGATGCTGGGGCATAACATCACTGGAAGGCTGGGGCATATATATCACTGGGAGGCTTGGGCATATACATCACTGGGAGGCTTGGGCATATATCACTAGGGATGCTTGGGCTGCACTGCTCTATTCATCTGTGGAATGGCAGCATATCCCCCTCTAACTCTATCCATAAAGTATATCCTTATGCTTGCACAGGCCAGCGTGAGAATGTAATCTTTCAATGCATGCACATGTAGTGTTCACTACTGCGTGCGTGTGACGTATGTCCCTGTATGTATACAACCGTGGTCTCTAACCTGCAGCTCTTCCGCTTTTGCAAAACTACAACTCCAATCATGTCCTTACAGCCATAGCGGGACTTGACTTTGCCTGTTTTACTGCTGTTTATGGTAAACTGTGCCTGTGTGTATTGTACTGTATTGTCTTTAAAGGGTTATGCTCTGCCCCCTGATTCCTGCTTGTTGGGGGGGTGCGCTCCAGAAGATAGACAGTTTGCACCAGTGGCATGGTCGCATTCTTGGTCTGAACCCTGCGGTCTCCCATGCTGCGAGCAGAGACGGCTTTTACCTCTGAAGCTCTGATCTGACCAGCTTCAGAGCGGCACGAGCGGAGTGTAAACCATGAGCATGAAAGCAGCGCACACTCCGCGCCTGAGTAACGGGCCACTCTGATACCGCAGATAGCCAGCACCTATAGAATGAAAATGTCCTGCGCTCTTGAGATGGGAAAGGATTGTTAATAAGGGGTAAATTGCAAAGTTGCTTGTTTTTATTTGCACTTTGCGATTTAAACTATTTAAGAACCTGACATGATCCCTTTAACCTGTGGTTCTTCAGCTGTTGCACAAGTATAACTCCCTCATGCGGCTATCGGGGCATGCTGGGAGTTGTAGTTTTGCCATAGGGTACAGGTCACGGGTATAGGTGATTTCCTTCTTTCGTAATCCTACAAAACGCTATGGTCTTGTGCTTTTCAGAGGATCGCAGCCGCTTCCTCAGGTTCGTCACTGGACGAAGTCGTCTTCCCGCTCCAATATATATTTATCCGGATAAATCCGGGTGAGTACGGAGGGGCGCTAGGATTTATGCAGCAGATCTGCACCGGACACAGTCTGAGGCCTCAGCTGCATCCTCCCTATAACCTGTGATTTCTCATCCTCAGCTCCGACACTACTGACTCCCTCCCCGAATCCTCCACCTGCTCCAGCACTTTATACCTCCCCAACTACCCCAGGTACAGTATCTGCAAACCACCGCTCCAGCCTCTGCTCATCCATTATCATCACAGCCATGTGCCACCGAGGAAAACAGAGGATTCCAGAATCGGTTATTAATTGTATGATTATCTGCTGTCATGAATAATGCCGCCATCTGCACACACACAGGCGCTATTCGTTACTTCGCATGATGCAATTTTTTTTTCTAGCGCCAAGATCTGTGAGGAGAAGCTGCGCTACGCTGCGTACAACTGTGTGGCCATCGATACAGACATGAGCCCGTGGGAGGAATAAGATGGCGGCAGATATGACGTTCGGCCCCGGCGCAGGGAGGACCGCGCTTTATTTATGTTTTTCCCTTATGGACTTTTAATACCAGTAGTTGCACCAGAGACGCTTCGCTGTCGCCCGGCTCCTGCGCAGACGTCCCGGCGCGTGCTGTGTTTGTGTCATTTTTATTTTTGTATATTGTTCTGTATCCAGTAAAAAACAAGTATAAACCTGTCTCTGTTATACCCATCTGCAGCACGGGCCAAATAGAAAGCAAAGGATCCAGCGGATCACAGCCAGGTTAATATTCAAACAACTTTATTCCTTACTTTAAAAGTCCTTGGCATGAATTCAGCAGATACAAGGCATATGGTAGTAGACATCCTCCAACGCGTTTCGACATATTACATTGTCATAGAGTCTTATTCATGGATAACAGGTGGCAAAATGATTTCTGCAGGATCCATTTTTTAATATATATATATATATATATATATATATATATATATAGATGATGGATCCGTTAACGAATTACTATTTATCTTCCATAGAAACAGATGCTGTAAGAAAAAAAATTTACAATTAGAGTTGAGCGAGTATCTAACTATTTGCACTCGCTATACTCATAACGAGTACTGTCTAATACTCGCGTATTCATTCCGAATGGCCTGTGCAATGTAAGTCAATGGGGAAACACTCGAAAAGTAACAAGTAACTCGAATGCCGCACTATTTGTGCGAGTAGCGAATAGTGCAGAATTTGGGTCACTCGTTACATTGCGAGTTTTCCCCATTGACTTGCATTGCACAGGCTATTCGAAACGAATACGCGAGTATTAGACAGTACTCGTTATGAGTATAGCGAGTGCGAATAGTTAGATACTCGCTCAACTCTAGTTACAATTCAAGAAGAACGGATGACTAAATAGCAATCCATTAACGGATCTGTTCTCTATAGACTCCAATGTTAAAAAAATGGATCCACAGAATCAGTTATTTAACAACGGACAAGAAAGTTGTGGATGAAAGGAAAAAAGTGGGCTCAGCACTGATTATAAAAAATATATAAAAAAACTTTTATTGAAATCCAGTTAAAACAAGGTCTGGGAACACGTTGTACAAAATAGGAAGCAGGAGAAACTTAAGTTAAGTAATGTAATGTATGTACATAGTGACTGCACCAGCAGAATAGTGAGTACAGCTCTGGAGTATAATACAGGAGGTAACTCAGGATCAGTACAGGATAAGTAATGTATTTACACAGTGACTGCACCAGCAGAATAGTGAGTGCAGCTCTGGGATTACATACAGGGTGTAACTCAGGATCAGTACAGGATAAGTAATGTAATGTATGTACACAATGACTGCATCAGCAGAATAGTGAGTGCAGCTCTGGAGTATAATACAGGGTGTAACTCAGGATCAGTACAGGATAAGTAATGTAATGTATTTACACAGTGAGGCTATGTGCGCACGTGTGCGCTCTGCACCACACCTAAAAGGTGCGCTTCAGAGCGCAGCTGAAAAGCTCCGATCTGAAGCGCATGGTGCCGGCAGAGAACGTGCGCTCTGCATGCTGCCTCTCCCTATAGACAGCATGCAAACCGCACGGAAGAAGTGACATGTCACTTCTTAGAACGCAGCGATTCGGGCAGCAGCCGAATCGCTGCGTTCTAATATGCCACGTGCGCACTGCTCCTGCACAATCTCCATAGACTGTGCAGGGGACGCAGGACGCATGCAGTTACGCTACGCTGCAGATCGCAGCGTAACTGCATGTAATACGCACACGTGCGCACATAGCCTTACTCCACCAACAGAATAGTGAGTGCAGCTCTGGAGTATAATACAGGATGTAACTTAGGATCAGTACAGGGTCAGTAATGTAATGTATTTACACAGTGACTGCACCAGCAGAATAGTGAGTGCAGCTCTGGAGTATAATACAGGATGTAACTCCGGATCAGTACAGGATAAGTAATGTAATGTATTTACACAGTTACTCCACCAGCAGAATAGTGAGTGCAGCTCTGCAGTATAATACAGGAGGTAACTCAGGATCAGTACAGGATAAGTAATGTAATGTATGTACACAGTGACTGCACCAGCAGAATAGTGAGTGCAGCTCTGGATTATAATACAGGATGTAACTCAGGATCAGTACAGGATAACTAATGTAATGTATGTACACAGTGACTGCACCAGCAGAATAGTGATTGCAGCTCTGGAGTATAATACAGGATGTAACTCAGGATCAGTACAGGATAACTAATGTAATGTGTGTACACAGTGACTGCACCAGCAGAATAGGGAGTGCAGCTCTGGAGTATAATGCAGCATCTATTAGACGTGTATCTAGGCCTGTATTATATTGCACACAATGGTGCTCGAAGTTGGACTGACACGTCTAAGCTTGTGCATGTCTGTTAGATTTCAGTGTTTCCTAATAATCCTTATATATTTATAGATGTTGTTGCTATTGCATTCAGAATTGATCCAGTTTTTGCTACTTTAATTACAAGTCATAAAACTCTGCTCCATCTCTCCCTGCTGTGCGGACATCATGTAGTGAAACAGACGTCATTGCAGCATGTCACCAGGAGAGGGCGCCACAGTACACGAGACCATATAGGAGACGCCTGGAGCAATTTGTACCCAACCTGGGCATTACTGGATCAATCGGATTGTGCAGTGATAAAGTTTTAAAAAAATAAAAAAAACCTTAAACATTCAAATCACCCCCTTTCACCCCATTGAAAATAAAACAGTTTTAAAAAAATGAAATATATACACATTTGGTATCACAGAGTTCAGAAATACCGATCTATCAAAACATAGAATCAATCTGATTAGTATACTGCGTAGCGATTACAAAAAATTCAAATGCTAAAATTATGTTTTTTGGTCAAGCAACATTTTTTCAAAATACAATAACAGGCGATCAAAATGCAGCATCTGCACCAAAATGGTAATAAAAACGCCAGCTCAAGACGCAAAATAGAAGATGGCACTGAGCTACTCTTCTTTTTTTTTTTTTTTCTTTGTCGCTCCTAATTGGGAGACCCAGACAATTGGGTGTATAGCTACTGCCTCCGGAGGCCACACAAAGTATTACACTTAAAAGTGTAAGGCCCCTCCCCTTCTGGCTATACACCCCCCCGTGGGATCACGGGCTCCTCAGTTTTATGCTTTGTGCGAAGGAGGTCAGACATGCACGCATAGCTCCACTGTTTAGTCAGCAGCAGCTGCTGACTATGTCGGATGGAAGAAAAGAGGGCCCATACGGGGGCCCCCAGCATGCTCCCTTCTCACCCCACTTGCGGTCGGCGGTGTTTGTTAAGGTTGAGGTACCCATTGCGGGTACGGAGGCTGGAGCCCACATGCTGATTCCTTCCCCATCCCCATTAGGGCTCTGGGTGAAGTGGGACTTGACCGGTCTCCGGGCACTGAGACCGTGCTCCATCCACAGCCCCTGGAGGATCTGCTGGATACGGAGCGGAGTTTCCTCAGGGACAGGACCCTGCTTCATTAAGGTACTCCGTGTCCCCGTGCTTACCGCACGCACACTGCAGCATTGCTGGGTGTGTTAGTGCGCCGGGGTAAACAGCGCTGCTGCGCTTGTGCCGTTACTCACTACAGCTCTGCTGAGTGAGGAGACTTAGTATGATCGGCCGATCCGGCCGCTGGGGTCAGTGTTTACTGCGTCGCGGCTGGGATTTGTGGTGCGCCGGGGACTTCCGCGCTGGCCGTGCATATATGACGGCCGCGCTAGATTACTACAGTCCCCGGCTTTTGCGGCCTAGTTCGTATCGTTCCCGCCCCCAGACCTGCCAGTCAGGAGGAGGGCGGGACGCTGTACAGACCAGCAGCGCTAAGAGCTGGAGTCTGTTTTACATACTCCAGCCCTCACACTAGGCACAGTGGGACGCAGTTTCCCGCACTTTTGTTTGTGACGCCCACGGTCCGCCCCTCTTCACAGGACGCCGGCAGCCATTCCTGCCTGCACGCTGAGCTGCAGAGGGGAGGCTGGGAGACCCAGACAAGGGATTCTACGACCTCGCACCCGCTTTTCAGCGGGCGGTAAGCAGCCCTCAAGGGCTCTCCCCCACTTGTGCCATAGTGTACTTTGTATTTGTGCTGGCAATACTTTACACTGTACGGTCGCTGGTGATTTTCTGCTATATACCCTCCTTAGATTTCTCAAGGAGACAACAGCATGTCGTCCGCAAAAAGCAAAAGTGCCAAGGCACGGACTTTATGTGCTGCCTGTACCGCATGTGGGGCTGCTCTACCGGCAGGTTCCACTGACCCCCATTGTGTGCAGTGCTCGGCCCCTGTGGCAATTGCTCAGCCGGGGCCTCTGCTAGAGGTGACCCAGGGAGAACCACCTGTGAATGCTGTCCAGGTGACAGGGACGGAGTTTGCAGCTTTTGCTGACAGATTGTCTATGACTATGTCTAAAATTCTTGAAACATTGCAGTCTAGACCAGTAACTCAGACCATGGGCACTGTTGGTACATTGCCCCCTGGTCCCCCTCAGCTGGAACACTTCCTAGCTCCGGGGGTGTCACATGCACCCCAGGGTGACGGCTCTGACTCGGACGACAGTCCCAGACAACCTAAGCGGGCTCGCTATGAGCGACCCTCAACTTCATCACACTGGTCAGGGTCCCAGCGGGACGACTCTCTGTGTGATGAGGCGGATGTAACTGATCAGGATTCTGATACTGGGGCCGCTCTCAATCTAGATACCCCGGATGGTGACGCCATAGTGAATGATCTTATAGCGTCCATCAATAAAATGTTAGATATTTCTCCACAAGCTCCTCCTGCGGAGGAGGCAGCTTCACAGCAGGAGAAATTCCATTTCAGGTATCCCAAGCGTAAATTAAGCACTTTTCTGGACCACTCTGACTTTAGAGACGCAATCCAGAAACACCACGCTTATCCAGATAAGCGTTTCTCCAAACGGCTTAAAGATACGCGCTATCCTTTTCCCCCTGACGTGGTCAAGGGCTGGACACAGTGTCCCAAGGTGGACCCTCCAATCTCCAGGCTTGCAGCCAGATCTCTAGTTGCAGTGGAAGATGGAGCGGCACTTAAAGATGCCACTGACAGACAGATGGAGCTCTGGTTAAAATCCATCTATGAAGCTATTGGAGCGTCGTTGGCGCCAGCATTCGCAGCCGTATGGGCACTCCAAGCTATTTCAGCTGGCCTTACACAGGTCGACACGGTCACACGTACATCTGCTCCGCAGGTGGCACCATTGACCTCTCAAATGTCTGCATTCGCGTCTTACGCGATTAATGCTGTCCTAGACTCTACGAGCCGTACGGCGGTGGCGTCAGCCAACTCCGTGGTTTTACGCAGAGCCCTGTGGTTGAGAGAATGGAAGGCAGATTCTTCTTCCAAGAAGTGCTTAACCAGTTTGCCTTTTTCTCGTGACCGATTGTTTGGTGAGCGTTTGGATGAAATCATTAAACACTCCAAGGGTAAGGATTCAGCCTTACCGCAACCCAGACAAAACAAACCCCAACAGAGGAGGGGACAGTCTGGTTTTCGGTCCTTTCGAGGCTCAGGCAGGTCCCAATTCTACTCGTCCAAAAGGACTCAAAAGGATCAGAGGAGCTCAGATTCTTGGCGGACTCAATCACGCCCAAAAAAGCCAGCCGGAAGAACCGTTACCAAGACGGCTTCCTCATGACTTTCAGTCTCCTCTCTCCGCATCCTCGGTCGGTGGCAGGCTCTCCCGCTTTGGCGACATTTGGCTGTCACAGGTCAAACACCGTTGGGTGAGAGACATTCTGTCTCACGGGTACAGGATAGAGTTCAGCTCTCGTCCTCCAACTCGTTTCTTCAGAACTTCTCCACCGCCCGACCGAGCCGATGCTCTGCTGCAAGCGGTGTCCGCTCTAAAGGCGGAAGGAGTGGTGACTTCCGTTCCTCTTCAGGAACAAGGCCACGGTTTTTACTCCAATTTGTTTGTGGTGCCAAAGAAAGACGGGTCGTTCCGTCCCGTCCTGGATCTAAAGCTGCTCAACAAACACGTAAAAACCAGGAGGTTCCGGATGGAATCTCTCCGCTCCGTTATCGCCTCAATGTCTCAAGGAGATTTCCTAGCATCAATAGACATCAAGGATGCTTATCTCCACGTGCCGATTGCACCAGAGCATCAGCGTTTTCTACGCTTCGTTATAGGAAGCGAACACCTGCAGTTCGTAGCTCTACCTTTCGGGCTGGCGACAGCCCCTCGGGTCTTCACCAAGGTCATGGCAGCAGTAGTAGCAGTCCTGCACTCGCAAGGTCACTCTGTGATCCCGTATTTAGACGATCTACTTATCAAGGCACCCTCTCAAGAGGCATGCCAACACAGCCTGAACGTGGCACTGAAGACTCTCCAGAGTTTCGGGTGGATCATCAACTTTTCAAAGTCAAATCTAACCCCGACCCAATCACTAATATATCTTGGCATGGAGTTTCATACTCTCTCAGCGATAGTGAAACTTCCACTGGACAAACAGTGCTCGCTACAGACAGGGGTGCAATCTCTCCTGCAGGGCCAGTCGCACCCCTTGAGGCGCCTCATGCACTTCCTAGGGAAGATGGTAGCAGCAATGGAAGCAGTTCCTTTTGCGCAGTTTCATCTGCGTCCATTACAATGGGACATTCTCCGCCAATGGGACGGGAAGTCGACGTCCCTTGACAGGGAGGTCTCCCTCTCTCAGGCAGCCAAGGAATCTCTCCGGTGGTGGCTTCTTCCCACCTCATTGTCAAAAGGAAAGTCGTTCCTACCCCCATCCTGGGCGGTGGTCACGACAGATGCGAGTCTATCAGGGTGGGGAGCAGTGTTTCTCCACCACAGGGCTCAAGGTACGTGGACTCGGAAAGAGTCCACCCTTCAGATCAATGTTCTGGAAATCAGAGCAGTCTATCTTGCCCTACAAGCCTTCCAACAGTGGCTGGAAGGCAAGCAGATCCGAATTCAGTCGGACAACTCCACAGCGGTGGCATATATCAACCACCAAGGGGGAACACGCAGTCGGCAAGCCTTCCAGGAAGTCCGGCGGATTCTGACGTGGGTGGAAGACACGGCATCCACCATATCCGCAGTCCACATCCCAGGCGTAGAAAACTGGGAAGCAGACTTTCTCAGTCGCCAGGGCATGGACGCAGGGGAATGGTCCCTTCACCCGGACGTGTTTCAGGAGATCTGTCGCCGCTGGGGGATGCCGGACGTCGACCTGATGGCGTCACGGCACAACAACAAAGTCCCGGTTTTCATGGCACGGTCTCATGATCACCGAGCTCTGGCGGCAGACGCCTTAGTTCAAGATTGGTCGCAGTTCCGGCTACCGTATGTGTTCCCACCTCTGGCATTGTTGCCCAGAGTGCTCCGCAAAATCAGGTCCGACTGCCGCCGCGCCATTCTCGTCGCTCCAGACTGGCCAAGGAGGTCGTGGTACCCGGATCTGTGGCACCTCACGGTAGGCCATCCGTGGGCACTACCAGACCGTCCAGACTTGCTGTCTCAAGGGCCGTTTTTCCATCTGAATTCTGCGGCCCTGAACCTGACTGTGTGGCCATTGAGTCCTGGATCCTAGCGGCCTCAGGTTTATCTCATGAAGTGGTTGCCACCATGAGACAGGCTAGGAAGCCATCCTCCGCCAAGATCTACCACAGGACGTGGAGGATATTCCTATCTTGGTGCTCTGCTCAGGGAGTTTCTCCCTGGCCTTTTGCATTGCCTACTTTTCTTTCCTTCCTGCAGTCTGGGTTGGAAAAAGGTTTGTCGCTTGGCTCCCTTAAAGGTCAAGTCTCCGCGCTATCCGTATTTTTTCAGAAACGCCTGGCGCGACTTCCTCAGGTACGCACGTTCCTGCAAGGGGTTTGTCATATCGTCCCCCCTTACAAGCGGCCGTTGGAGCTCTGGGACCTGAACAAGGTTCTAATTGCTCTCCAGAAGCCGCCTTTCGAGCCTATGAAGGAGGTTTCCCTTTCTCGTCTTTCACAGAAAGTGGCCTTTCTAGTGGCGGTCACGTCTCTTCGGAGAGTGTCCGAGCTGGCGGCGTTATCATGCAGATCTCCATTCCTGGTGTTTCACCAGGACAAGGTAGTTCTGCGTCCAATTCCAGAATTTCTTCCCAAGGTGGTATCTTCCTTTCATCTCAATCAAGATATCACTTTACCGTCTTTGTGTCCGCATCCAGTTCACCAATTTGAAAAGGGTTTGCATTTATTGGATCTGGTGAGAGCACTCAGGATCTACATTTCCCGCACGGCGTCTCTGCGCCGCTCGGATGCACTCTTTGTCCTTGTCGCTGGTCAGCGTAAAGGGTCGCAAGCTTCCAAATCCACCCTTGCGCGGTGGATCAAGGAACCAATTCTTCACACCTACCGTTCGGCTGGGCTTCCGATTCCATCAGGGCTGAAGGCCCATTCTACCAGAGCCGTGGGTGCGTCCTGGGCATTACGGCACCAGGCTACGGCTCAGCAGGTGTGCCAGGCGGCTACCTGGTCGAGTCTGCACACTTTTACCAAGCATTATCAGGTGCATACCTACGCTTCGGCGGATGCCGGCCTAGGTAGACAAGTCCTTCAGGCGGCGGTGGCTCACCTGTAGGAAAGGGCTGTTTGACGGCCCTATCACGAGGTATTCTTTTACCCACCCAGGGACTGCTTTTGGACGTCCCAATTGTCTGGGTCTCCCAATTAGGAGCGACAAAGAAGAAGGGAATTTTGTTTACTTACCGTAAATTCCTTTTCTTCTAGCTCCAATTGGGAGACCCAGCACCCGCCCTGTTTTCTTAGGAAGTTTGTTTTTTTCGGGTGCACATGTTGTTCATGTTGAACAGTTCAGTTCTCCGAGGCTGTTTCTCGGGTTGAATTTGTATTTAAAACAGTTATTGGCTTTCCTCCTTCTTGCTTTTGTACTAAAACTGAGGAGCCCGTGATCCCACGGGGGGGTGTATAGCCAGAAGGGGAGGGGCCTTACACTTTTAAGTGTAATACTTTGTGTGGCCTCCGGAGGCAGTAGCTATACACCCAATTGTCTGGGTCTCCCAATTGGAGCTAGAAGAAAAGGAATTTACGGTAAGTAAACAAAATTCCCTTCTTTTTTGGGGACAAACATCTGAATTTACAATGTATCTCTATGTACCAGTATAATCTTCCTGTGAAGTCAGAGCCTGCAGTGTAGACCAATTATACAAAATTCTCGTAGGGATATAACTGGATCCTGTCACTGATGGCTTTATCGGTTTCCTACAATTATAAAGGTTGTGGAGTCCCAAAGACACTCCCACATAAAGAGAAATTCACATTTTTGCAGTTGTATTTTATTATTTTTTAGTAGTTTTATAGGCACAAAGAAATCTGATTATTTTCTTCGACTCTAGAATATAGGGACATAGAAATACATTGCTATGTACAGATGTACAGTGGGGAAAAAAGTCATTAGTCAGACACCAATTGTGCAAGTTCTCCAACATGATGAGATTTGCCTGTAATTGACTTCATGGGTGACCACAACTATGAGAGACAGAATGAGAAAAATCCAGAAAATCACCGCATCTGATTTGGCAAGATTTTTTTTTTTGCAAATTATGGTGGAAAATAAGTAATTAGTCACCTAAAATCATGCAAGATTTCTGGCTCTTACAGACCTGTAACCTCTTCTTTAAGAGGCTCCTCTGTCGTCCACTCATTACCTGTAGTAATGGCTCCTGTGTGAACTTGTTATCAGTATAAAAGACACCTGTCCACAACCTCAAACAGTCACACTCCAAACTCCACTATGGTGAAGACCAAACAGCCGTCAAAGGACACCAGAAACAAAATTGTAGCCCTGTAGCAGGCTGGGAGGACTGAATCTGCAATAGGCAAGCAGCTTGGTGTGATGAAATCAACTGTGGTAGCAATAATAAGAAAATGGAAGACATACAAGACCACTGATAATCTCCCTCAATCTGGGGCTCCACACAAGATCTCATCAAAATGATCACAAGAACGGTGAGCAAAAATCCCAAAACCACACGGGGGGACCTAGTGAATGACCTGCAAAGAGCTGGGACCACTGTAACAAAGGCTACCATCAGTAACCCACTACGGTGCCAGGAAGTCAGGTCCTGCAGTGCCAGACGTGTTCCCCTGCTTAAGCCAGTACATGTCCGGACCTGTCTCTGAAGTTTGCTAGAGAGTATTTGGATTATCCAGAAGAGTATTGGGAGAATGCCATATGATCTGATGAAACCAAAGTAGAACTGTTTGGTAGAAACACAACTCATCATGTTTGGAGGAGACAGAATGCTGAGTTGCATCCAAAGAACACCATAGCTACTGTGAAGCATGGGGGTGGCATCATCATGCTTTGGAGCTGCTTCTCTGGAAAGGTACCAGGATGATTGATCCATGTACATGAAAGAATAAATGGGGCCATTTATCACGTTAATTTGAGTGCAAATCTCCTTGGATCAGCAAGGGCATTGAAGATGAAACGTGGCTGGGTCTTTCATCATGATAATGATCCCAAGCACACTGCCAGGGCAACGAAGGAGTGGCTTCGTAAGAAGCATATGAAGGTGCTGGAGTGGCCTAGCCAGTCTCCAGACCTGAACTTCATAGAAAACCTTTGGAGGGGGTTGAAAGTCCATGTTGTCCAGCGACAGGCCCAAAACGTCACTGCTGCAGAGGAGATCTGCATGAGGAATGGGCCAACATACCACCAACAGTGTGTGCCAGCCTTTAGAAGACTTACAGAAAACATTTCACCTCTGTTATTGCCAACAGAGGATATAGAACAAAATATTGAGATGAACTTTTGTTATTGACCAAATACTTATTTTCCACCATAATTTGCAAAAAAAATCTTCCAAATCAGATGCGGTCATTTTCTGGATTTGTTTTCTCATTTTGTCTCTCATAGTGGTGGTCACCTATGATGTCAATTACAGACCGACCTCATCTTTATAAGGGGGAGAACATGCACAATTGGGGGCTGACTAAATACTTTTTTCCCCCACTGTATCCCTATGTACCTGTATAATCTGCTTCTGGATTCACTGCCTGCAATACAGCTCAAGTATACAAAATGTTCCTGTCTTCCACAATGTGTGCTGTGGATTGTAGCTAGAGCTGCTGCCTGCGATAACGAAGGTCGAGAGTTTGATTCCTGGAGCAATTGAAGAGAAGAATTATTTAATTTATGCCCGTGCAGAGAGATGCAACCCCGACCCCCCAGAAGGACGAGCTACGGAGGAAGTCGGGACAAAGCCTTGATTTATCTTTAAATGTTATAGTCATTTCCCTGTGTCTATTGCTCTCATCCTATTTCCAGCTGCAATAGAACTACAAGTCCCAGAATGGCAGAGAAGCTTCCACTGTCGCCTCTCCTCTAGGTTATAATGTAGAACACAAAATATGTAGGACTCCCCGGTGTCTCTGTGGTCAGAGATTACCCCGTCCTCCATGTTTGTTACCAGAAGATAAAGACCCGGCCTCAGATTACAGATATCAGAGGACGCTCAGCCGGGTGGATCCCGCAGAGGGTGACCCCAGAGACCGCGGCCAGAAAAACGGGTGTAAATTTCTCTAATGAATGGAATAAAGTGAATTTAGAGGAGTATTCACAGGATCGGAGATAACTCCTAGATCGGTCGAGGTCTGATCGCCGGGATCTGCACAGATGGTCAGAATAGGCACTCGTCTCCCCATTACAATGCAGCGATCGTGTGCGGCTGCTCCTCCACCATATTCATCCTCTATGGGACGTCCGGAGAAATCGAGCACAGCGCTCCAGTAATCCCACAGAGAATGGATGGAGCGGCCGCCGTGGTGATCAGATCTCCCCAAAGCTACAAGTTACCTCCATCATAGATTCTTCCTGCCGGATACCACTTGTATCCTCCTCCCCCACATTATTGGGTGTCTGATACCCTAGGTAGCCAAGCAGTGTGATACTATATACTCAGGAGAACCGCCTCACAGTCAGATTGGTCTAGTTGTCCATAGCGACCAATCACAGCTCAGCTTTCACTTTACCCCAGCAGCTTCAATGGTGAAAGCTGAACTCTTGTTGCTATAGGCAACCAGACCGATCTTACTGTGAGGCAATTCTCATCAATGAGACCCTAGTTACTTCTGTCCTGGTTGTTGACAGCCGTTGCTATAGTTACAGACTTTTGAGTGACTTATCAGGTTGCCCCACCTTAGCGGCTATATGGCTGCTGCCCCTGTAAGAGCGACTCTTTGGGCGCCGTTGTATTAATTCTTGAACACCCTTTGGACAAAAACTGATTTTGCATTCAGCACACAGACACCCATTGTCTCCTTTATTTCTCTAGAGACTAAATTCGGGGGTTAAATCTCGTGAATGGGAAGATTCCGAGTTGTAATGTTCCAGTATTGTTAGTCTGGTGTTAGCAAAATGTCACTCACATCAGGTGAAAGCTGGGGTTTACATTCAGCGGCGCCACACACAGATTATCTAATAATAATAATTGTATTCATTTATATAGCGCTATTAATTCCACAGCGCTTTACATCACTGCCTCATCAGTGACTGCATCACTGTCCCCATTGGGGCTCACAATCTAGAGTCCCTATCTGTATGTCGGAGGAAACCGGAGAACCCGGAGGAAACCCACGCAAACACGGGGAGAACATACAAACTCCTTGCAGATGTTGTCCTTGGTGGGATTTGAACCCGGGACCCCAGCGCTGCAAGACTGCAGTGCTAACCACTGAGCCACCACAAGACTGCAGTGCTAACCACTGAGCCACCACAAGACTGCAGTGCTAACCACTGAGCCACCACAAGACTGCAGTGCTAACCACTGAGCCACCACAAGACTGTAGTGAGTGCTAACCACTGAGCTACCACAGGACTGCAGTGATAACCACTGAGCCACCACAAGACTGAAGTGCTAACCACTGAGCCACTGTGCCGCCCGGTTATCTGCTTTATATAGAGGTTTTACAGCATCATTCATTCCCTGGTGCTGAACATGTGAAGAGTTCCCAGTTTCCATTAAACAACCCTAACATTTTTTCCATTGTTTCCATTTCTCCACCCGTACAATTCACCATTTAAATAACAGCACAATGAAGCGCAGCTAGTTTTGCGCTTCTTCCGAATCTCTCCCTTTTTTTCCCCGTTTTTTTGCTTCTTCCCCTCTTTGTTCTTCTTCCATTTTTTTCTCTCCATTTTTTTCTTTTGTCAATTCTTACAACTTTATTGATTACCTCACGTGCCTATGAGTCACGAGGATGACGTAATAAGTGTAGACATGGCTATTTTAGACATATATATATAGCAGCCTGCGGCCCCTCATTTGCTGTATTATTCCCTGTATATTGTCCTGATGAAGGGGACGGATATGTCCCTGAAACGCGTAGACCTTTACTTATGTGTTCCGGACTCCTGTGGTTTTGGCGCGGTATTTAATCCCGCTTTCCTCCTGACTTTGAGAATATGTGAAGAGGGGAGAGGACCCTGCCCCGGGGGCTTACACTCTACAAGTATCTAATCCTCTCACGTGTCATACCGCTTCTATGCTTAGTATCTAATCCTATCTAATCCTATCTGCTGCCTGTATCTAATGCTGTCATGTGTGATGCCGCTTGTGTGCCTGCATTCTCCAGCAGCACGCTGCTCTGTGTGTGTGGCTGCACTGAGTGCGCGTCTCCTCGGTGATATACGGTAGCGGTAGTTCCGGCTGTGTCTTCCTGGGATGCGCGCTGATCTGGAGGTGAGCTGTGCGCGGTGCGGCCGGGACCCTGCAATGTGTGTACATGGCCCCGTGCAGTCTATACTGCGCTCCCCACACACGTGACACGTAGAGCCCCGCACTGCGCTGTCTGCACCTGTGTGATCTGCAAAAGGGAGAAAAAAGAGGAAGGGCCCCGGAAAGATGAACAAATAATGTAAACTATATATAACTCTTTATTAAACAAAATGTCCAATATAAATAGATGAGAAGAACAGACAGGTGCAGATGTGACCACAAGAGACTGCCAGGAATGATGAGTCCCCTCCCCAGCAAAGGTGCTGAATCATAGCAATACAGCTGCATATCCAGAAGGCAATGTGTCACTATATGCAGAGAGGGATACAGACATAGCTACTAAATCAAAGGTATAAATCACAAACAATGGGGTTAAATAAGTCCCATGTCCCAAGCCCTTAGTAATGGACACAGGCCCAAAGTAGACAAATACACCCAAAGACAGCCTCAGTATATGCAGTGTAATAAACGCTAATATATACCTGGGAGAATTGAAGTCGAGGCGTAAAGCCACAGCACCAGGATGGGGGGGAGCCCCAACGCATGTTTCATGTTTTGCTGTGTAGCAGCGGCTTTTTCTCAGGGGATCATGATACGTGACATCCAGATCTGTATGGTGCTGAGCCACATAGCTCTGTATAGTGCCAAGTGACCTCTCCTATAGATCTGTCCACGGCTGAGTGACATCCCCTTAACATCTGTACAAGGCTGAATGACATCTCCTATAGCTCTATGCAGTGCTCAGTGACATCCCCTATATAGTTGTACAGTACTGAGTGTCATCCCCTATAGATCTGTATGGTGCTGAGTGACATCCCCTATAGCTCTGTGCAGTAGAGTGGCATCCCCTATAGATCTGTACAGTGCTGAGTGACATCCCCTATAGATCCGTGCAGTAGAGTGACATCCCCATATTGACCAGTACAGTGCTGTGACATCCCTTATAGATCTATACAGTGCCCAGTGACATCTACAGATCAGTAAAGTACACAGTGACACCCCCTATAGATCTGTAAAACATGCCATCCCCTATAGATTTCTACAGTGAACCGTGATATCCCCTATATATATGTAGAATGCACAGTGGCATCCCCTATAAATCTATACAGTGCCCAGTGACATCTACAGATCAGTAAAGTACACAGTGACATCCCCCTATAGATCTGTAAAATGAACAGTGACATGCCATCCCCTATAGATATGTAGAATGCACAGTGGCATCCCCTATAGATCTGTGCAGTGCCCAGTGACATTCCCTATTGATCTGTGGTGCTGGTCAGTGATGTCTCTTATAGATCAGTACAGTGCTCAATGACATCCACTATAAATCTGTACAGTGCTGAGTGATATCCCCTATAGATCTGTGTAGTGCTCTGTGACATCCCCTATAGAGCAGTACAATTCTTAGTGACATACCCTATAGATCAGTACAGTTCTCAGTGACATCCCCTATAGAGTTGTACAGTGCTTGGTGACATCCCCATATATCTTTTCAACGAACCGCAGCATCCCCTATAGATCTGTGTAGTGCTCAATGATGTCCCTTATAGACATATGGTGGTGCACCTATAGGATCCATGTACACGTATGTATCCTGTATATATTATTCGGTCATATACTTGCTGCCCCCTCTGCGCCATATTTCGGGGGCTGTTGTTGGGCGGCTGCCTCGTTCCTTATATAGATCAGTATACAGCTCTATATGAGTCTCCTGTAGCGTCAGCGCTGGTCACTGGTGACAGAACATGAGGAAGTGTCACTGTCACCATCACAGCCGGGAGCAGGGTGTGATCACATGGACCTTGTACTCACTGTTGGCTCGGGGACAGCGCAGCGTGCAGGTCTCTGCTGCTGTCATTTTAGGATTGGCCATGTAATACAGCGGCGGCCATATCATTGGTGCGGCCACACAGGGGCCCCAGAGGTAAAGGGGCCACATCCTCCTCCAAAGCAGGTAAAATTGTGTATTATAATGAGCTGCAGGACTACAAAGGGCCCATTTACATCTACAGTATAGTAATATAATGTGATGTAATTGGGGTGTTCCCCCCGCCCCCTCCCTCCATGTAACTCTCCTCTTGATACTTTGTAGTCATATATTATATGTTTTGTCATTGTCTCCAGTGCAGTGAAGTTTTCGGGGTCCCTTCGCTCAATTTTCTGTGAGCACTGCAGCTATGGGGGACGCCAACGATCCGCGCCGGCTCCTGGGCCACATCCGCTGTGTACTGGAGTGCATCGACTGCTTCCGCCGCGCTGTGCCCCTCCCCGAGGTCCTGTGCTACGTTCCTGGAGAAGTGCTGTACAAGATCTGTAAGGACCCCCGCACCGCGTCCTCCGCCCGCTCGCTGCTCACAGTGTGGGAGGCCCCGGAGTTCTCCAAGCAGAACCTTAAGACGCTGTCACGGGCCACGGTTGAAGTCCATAGAGGAAGCTGCATCCGAGCCACGGGAGAGGAATACGGCAACACTAATGGCCTCTGGGTGAAGCTCGGCAAGGTGGGTAATTCACAGCTACCCCCAGAAATTGTGTGACCCTCAAAGGACACGTTATCCGCCTAATCCTGGTGCAGATTGTGTTACACTGTTCCTTATCCTCCGGTCACATCCAGAGTTGCTGGATGTGTAGCACCCAGGGGGTAGGGGGTTAACCATACCCATCTCCAGGCCGGCTGATGTGTTCCAGGGATGTCACGGGTGGCCCTGCCTGGCTTCGTGCCCCAAGGTGGCCACAATAAATGTGGGGATAGGAGGTGATGATGGCGGTTGTTGTTGTGACGCCACCAGGGATTAGCCGCCGCTGCTGTCGCTGTCCTCCCGGGCGGATGGTAATAGCAGCTGAGATGGTATCGCTCCCCACAGGTGGAAATGAGGGTGGTGGGGACGGCTGGTGGCGCCAAAGCGCAGGGCGACGGTGACGGCAATGACAAAGACGACAACGGGGCTGCGGTGAAAAGTTCCCTTTACTCACAGTTCGTAAGATGGCCCGGTGGTGCCGCTCTCCACCGCGATGGGCTCCAGCCACTCCCGGGTAAATCAGAGGCAATCACCGGTGTATGTGGAGTGTAAGACCTTCCTCCTCTGCGCTTACTTGTGGATCCCCGTGGCTTGAAGCAACTTGGGGACTCCGGTGTTCTTGTAAAGTGTCCCATCCCGTATGTAGGTGGCGCGGATCCGCCATGGGGCCCGACCGTAATCTTGACCCCGGACCCCATGTGCCACTGTGCTCCGGGAAAATGGGTGGTGGGTGATGGGATTTGGAATCCCCATCCCCTGCAGATTCTGGTGGTCCTACGTGGAATATGTCCCACCCTAGGGCTCTGCACCCTGTCTGCGCTGGCACTGTGGGAACGGTTAGGCTCGACCTCCAGCTACCATGTTCTCCTCTGTCTCAATAGCTCCACCGGTTGCCTCTCGCCCTTTTCCAGTCAGCCCGGTTCTAGCAGGAGAAGCTCTGAAGCACTCTCTCCTGTGACCGTGTTGTTCAGAGTCTGAGACTATTCTAAATTGAAACTGTTTGTGTGTTCCTACTTCCTCAGTGCAGCCCCCACCTTTCTGATGACTCACCAGTGGTTGTCCCAGCAACCGGGAATTTCCCTTGCTGTCTGGCTTCCTGAGTTGTGTAAAGGCTGCTTTACACACAACGATATCGCTAACGATCTCGTTAGCGATGTGACACGCCCAGATCATTGTTACAATTTGCCGAGATCGCTCATAGGTTGTTTTATAGCGGTCACATGTACACATCTCACAAACGATGCTACATCGTTCAGCGATATATTGTTTGACCAAGGCGGTCATGTGGATGTTGTTCGTCGTTGGCAGGGTTTCAAACGTAGCAATATGTCTGCTGCGTTGCAAACGATGAACAATATTTTGATACTGAACGACGTGTCAACGATCAACGATTTTCACCCTATTTGCGATTGTTCGGAGTCGCTCGTAGGTGTCACACGCAACAACGTCGCTAACGATGCGTCACGAAAACCGTGACCCCGACGACATATCGTCAGATAAATCGTAGCGTGCAACTGTCTGAATCACTGGCTGGATGTTGTGTAAGTGAAAAACACCAGTGATTGACCTCTTCTTACCCGGGATAAGCATTGAAACTTAAATGAGATGCAATACCCTGTGGCGACTGAAGCCTCAGGGGCGCCACGGATGTCTTATATCACTGCTGCCCCCTGCTGGTTCAGCGTCTAATCACAGTAACTGCAGAAGTAGCCTTCAGAATTGTGCACGCAGCTCTGGAGGTGACTGGAGTATGTCATTCTGAATCAGTTAAAATGAAGCTTATATAACACTTGTAACTGCACCATTTGGACGAGCACTGAGCGCCCCAATAAGTGGAGTGATGCGGCTTCTTACTCCGGTCTCATTTCTGTAGGAGCAGATGGAGGAGTATAGAGATCGCTGTGACCTGGTGGAGGGCTGGGTCCTTCTCTACAAGCCGGGTGAGGGCGGTGACAGGCTGATTCCTGTCGAGATGGCCAAGAAAACCTACAGTCAGCAGCAGTTATTTGGGGTGGATTCCAAGCCCATAAGCAGGTGAGTTATAAGAATACATGTGACACAATGGAGAGCTGTATATACAGAACTGTGCAAAAGTTCTAGGCAGATGTGGAACAAATGCTGCAAAGCGAGAAAGCTTCTAAAAATACAAGTGCTAAATCCACAGATCAGTGGTTAGCTGGCCAAGATGTTTGGAATGAGTTTCTGTAAAAATTGTGTAAATGAAGAATGTGCGGAGGAAGACGATTAAGGCAAAGGCCGGTCATCAAATATTGATGGGATTCAGATTTTCTCCTTTGTTCGTTCACTTTGCTTTTTAATTCATAACAATAGTGCATTATTATTCTTTATGTGAAAGCTTCTTACTCGGCAGCACTTTTTCCACACCTGCCTAAAACTTTTGCACAGAACTGTATATAAAACACATTGCTAACCAGCTGTATATATGTCATGTATGATCCATATCTACCTGCAGTTTCACTGTTACCTTTTGGTCTTTTTTTCCATGTTTACAGATGGGAAGACGTCGTTGACGCCACTTACTCCATGCGTCTCAGCAGGAAACCCCAGATCACCGCACCGGACCTGGAGGCCGTGGCGAAATTACGGTGAGAGCCCATTATACCAGTGCCGGACTGAAAGGTCTACACTGGTAATACTTAATTTATTGAAAAGCACCTAATAAAATGTAAATGAGATAAATGAAATCGAACACTGATGAAAATTAGAGAACACTTTAAGATCCCTGCAAGTTATTGGTGTTAATCTGGCACCTAGTGCTTATTTCCTTTATTATCTGCCAAACACTATTTACCTGGCAGCCTAACTTTCCAGTTTCCACTGACTTTGCAAAAATGATGTGCCGTTCTAAAGTGACTGAAACCCTCCGGCAGCAGGTTGTCCAGATGAAGGCCAAAGATGTGACCCTATCAGCAATAGCAAGAGAAGTCGGTAGTTCCAAGTCTGTGATTTTGAAAATATTGCATCTTTACAACGTCACAAACTATTTCAAGTCTTCTAAGATGGCTGGTTGCCCTTAAAAGACAAATGCAAGAGAGGACAGGATAATGTAGAGAATCTCCATGGGTAATCGTTTCACCACTGCAGCTTGAATTGCTCGTCAGTTCTATACTGAACAGGGTAAGGATCTGTCTCGTCATACAGTGTCATGACGTTTAAGAGCATTTGGACTGAAGCCCACTCTGCAGTGACCAAACCTCTCATTAGCAGAAAGAATCACAAGGCTAGACTCACGTTTGGTGAGGAGCATGTTGTGTGGACAGAGGAGAAGTGTCCACAGGTCATTTTACTAATGAAAGAAAGTTTAATTTATTTGGGTCTGATGGGAATCATAATGTTTGTCCACAAACTGAGGAAAGACTGAACCCAAAGTGTGTTAAGAATTCAGTGACAGGCGGTGGAGGAAGGGTCATGGTTTGGGGAATGTTTTCTGCAGCAGGAGTTGGACCTCTCATACAGCTACATGGCAGAGTGATACAAGTGTAGATCAGAACCTTCTTCAGAAACATGTGGTTCCTTACGTGCATTAATCACTCAGTCAGACAGCATTTGTCATGGAGGACAATGCCTCCTGTCACACAGCAAAACAGAGAAAGCGGCTCCTGGAAACATTGAAATGGCCACAGCCCAGAGTCCTGATCTAAACCCAATAGAAAACCTCTGGAAAATCCTTGGTGACAAAGTTATGGCTAAGAAACTCACAACAATCAAAGAACTGTGGAAGAGACTGGAAGAAGAGTGGGCTAAAATCACACCAGAGCAGTGTGAGAGACTAGTGATGTCCTGTGGCCGCAGATGTGCTGAAGTCATTCACAGCGACGGCCGGTGCACGTACTACTGATTGGGGACTGTTGTTACCTGCAGAACATTTACTGATCATCTCTCTCAGTGCTACAGTCATTGCTGTTCTCTAATTATCAACATCACGTTTTGGGCAAAATAAAGGTTTTATGTTGATAAAGTTTGCATCTTTTGTAAAACCCTGTTCTAGAGGCACGGTGCACCCCTTACCCTGTTCTAGAGGCATGGTGCACCCCTTACCCTGTTCTAGAGGCATGGTGCACCCCTTACACAAAACCTCCAAATGTTGATCAATGTTTATTACATAATTTCTAAAAAAAAAAGCAAGTGATCATACATTGTTCTCTAATTTTGATCTCCAGTCTATATGTTTATGATATTCGTCACCTCTCGCCTCTTTTCCTCATCTGCAGGTTTATTCCTCCGTCCTGGACGTACGAGTGCGACGAGGATCTGGTTCACTTTTTATATGAACTTTTCGAGAAAGAGGACGAGAATTTGAGTAACATGAAGCAGTTCGTGGAGAGCATCAACGTGTCGTCAGCGACGGTACGGCACCGCGGCGTGACACGGCCTCGCAGTGCGCACACAGCCTCTGGCCATATCATAGACCTTTCATTTTTGTCGTGTTTTATTACCTCGCCCTGCGTCAACAGCCAAATGGCAGGACGGTCTGCCAACTGCAGAGCAGCCGCAATAGGGCAGATGAGGTGAAAATACAGTTAGGTCCAGAAATCTTTGGACAGTGACACAATTTTGGCGAGTTGGGCTCTGCATGCCACCACATTGGATTTGAAATGAAACCTCTACAACAGAATTCAAGTGCAGATTGTAACGTTTAATTTGAAGGTTTGAACAAAAATATCTGATAGAAATTGTAGGAATTGTACACATTTCTTTACAAACACTCCACATTTTAGGAGGTCAAAAGTAATTGGACAAATAAACCAAACCCAAACAAAATATTTTTATTTTCAATATTTTGTTGCGAATCCTTTGGAGGCAATCACTGCCTTAAGTCTGGAACCCATGGACATCACCAAACGCTGGGTTTCCTCCTTCTTAATGCTTTGCCAGGCCTTTACAGCCGCAGCCTTCAGGTCTTGCTTGTTTGTGGGTCTTTCCGTCTTAAGTCTGGATTTGAGCAAGTGAAATGCATGCTCAATTGGGTTAAGATCTGGTGATTGACTTGGCCATTGCAGAATGTTCCACTTTTTTGCACTCATGAACTCCTGGGTAGCTTTGGCTGTATGCTTGGGGTCATTGTCCATCTGTACTATGAAGCGCCGTCCGATCAACTTTGTGGCATTTGGCTGAATCTGGGCTGAAAGTATATCCCGGTACACTTCAGAATTCATCCGGCTACTCTTGTCTGCTGTTATGTCATCAATAAACACAAGTGACCCAGTGCCATTGAAAGCCATGCATGCCCATGCCATCACGTTGCCTCCACCATGTTTTACAGAGGATGTGGTGTGCCTTGGATCATGTGCCGTTCCCTTTCTTCTCCAAACTTTTTTTGTTCCCATCATTCTGGTACAGGTTGATCTTGGTCTCATCTGTCCATAGAATACTTTTCCAGAACTGAGCTGGCTTCATGAGGTGTTTTTCAGCAAATTTAACTCTGGCCTGTCTATTTTTGGAATTGATGAATGGTTTGCATCTAGATGTGAACCCTTTGTATTTACTTTCATGGAGTCTTCTATTTACTGTTGACTTAGAGACAGATACACCTACTTCACTGAGAGTGTTCTGGACTTCAGTTGATGTTGTGAACGGGTTCTTCTTTACCAAAGAAAGTATGCGGCGATCATCCACCACTGTTTTCATCTGTGGACACCCAGGCCTTTTTGAGTTCCCAAGCTCACCAGTCAATTCCTTTTTTCTCAGAATGTACCCGACTGTTGATTTTGCTACTCCAAGCATGTCTGCTATCTCTCTGATGGATTTTTTCTTTTTTTTCAGCCTCAGGATGTTCTGCTTCACCTCAATTGAGAGTTCCTTAGATCGCATGTTGTCTGGTCACAGCAACAGCTTCCAAATGCAAAACCACACACCTGTAATCAACCCCAGACCTTTTAACTACTTCATTGATTACAGGTTAACGAGGGAGACGCCTTCAGAGTTAATTGCAGCCCTTAGAGTCCCTTGTCCAATTACTTTTGGTCCCTTTAAAAAGAGGAGGCTATGCATTACAGAGCTATGATTCCTAAACCCTTTCTCCGATTTGGATGTGAAAACTCTCATATTGCAGCTGGGAGTGTGCACTTTCAGCCCATATTATATATATAATTGTATTTCTGAACATGTTTTTGTAAACAGCTAATATAACAAAACTTGTGTCACTGTCCAAATATTTCTGGACCTAACTGTATATCTCAGCTGCATAAATGACGGTGCAGGACGGAGGCGCACAAAAAGTGGCGCCTTCTTCTGATGCTGGATAAACCTTCCCACGTTTCTTCTGTGAAGGCAGCATGAACCCCTGGCTTTTCCCCAATGCTGCAGCTCCTGCAATAAAGCAGACCATGCAAGGTCATCGCCGTCCATGAGATAGGCACGTGTAGCAAAACAGCGCTGTGCAACGGCCTTTAGGGAAGCTGCCATTGCAGCCATATGGTTGTCACCCAGCTTTCCCAATGACTGCAGGGCTGATATTTACTGCAACTTATTCAATGGTCACATGCATGAAATCTGCCATTGTAGGAGGAGATCGATCTGTCCGCCTTGACTGATGGACAACATGACACGTATTGGGAAAGCGATGGGTCTGCTGATATTCCCTGGATCCGTCTGCACATGAAAGAAGGCACCATCATCAAGTAAGAGTGTGGAGTATATACTACAGGAGGTGGCCTACAACGATGGGAAGCGATGACTTTTACCACGTAGATGCGGTGGCAAAATATATTTATACCAGTAAAATATATCTTTGTACCGTGTTAGCCAGTAGAGATAAAAAAATTGTTTGTTAACTGCACTATTCTAAGTCCTGTTGTGTATTGCACTATTCTAAGTCCTGTTGTGTATAAATATGTGACTCTTCAGATTTTGTGTTATACCATGCCTGATGAAGAGACCTGAGTAGTCTCGAAAGCTTGCAATTATTACCATCTTTTCAGTTAGCCATTAAAAGGTATCAACCACTGAGGACTTCAGTTCTTTTAAACAATTTTTTTATATTTATACCATCAGAATGGAGAACTACGAGACTCATAGTCAGCAGTGCAGCCTGTGTTACTTGTGGCTCATTATGTGTTTCTCGTTACACATTGTAACATTTCCCTCTCATTATACAGGAAGATTCTGCTGACCGTCGACTTCAATGATAGGTGCTTCATGCCCAAGCGAGTTCTGATCTATGGGGGCACGAGGGACAACCTGCAGCAACTCAATGATGTCAGCATAGAGGAGTGAGTATGAGGGGTGCGGCAGGAGGTATTACAGGGGGGCTCAGGGGTCGTTATTTAATATTGGCTTTTTACATCAGATTCTGATTTATGTTGGATGTTTGTAATTCAAAGATTGTATCCTTTAAATTCGTCAAAGAGTTGGATATTGACTAAAAGGACCACTTAACATGCTGGTTATGGTGGTCTCCTTAAAAAGAGCCACTCATTGGCTAGTTCCTTCCTGGAGGGATATCTGGCTATTTTCTGTGTCGAGACTCCTAACAGAGGCTCCACAGACCTTTTCTGATTTGCAAAGATTGTATCCTGTTTTTCATTGAAAAATAAAACCTGGAAAATCTCATTTAAAGCGGTATTCCCACGTTTGGAAGGTATTTATTCTGACTTCATAACTAAGCTGTGAGTGTCCGGTGCTCGAGACGCCATTTCCATGGGTGTCGTTATGCACCATTACTCATGCGTAGAGACTTCATCAGATAGCATGACCCGACTGCAAAGGCAACGTATGAAGGTTCCAGAAGAAGTGGCTGATTTCTCTCTCGCCTCATTGGGGGACACAAGACCATGGTTATTTGCTGCTGGATCTAGGAGGCTGATACTAGGCAAATAAAAAAGTTAGCTCCCCTCAATCGGAGTATATCCACCAGCTAACAGCAAGCCCACTTAGGTTTTTGCTTACTGTCTGTGAAGGCGGACGTGGGTTTGCGGTCAGACCTGCTTTCCACCCTCTTTTTCTGTTTTTTTTTTTGTAATCTCTGCCCTTTTGTTTTTCAAGGTCTTCTCGTCGGGCAACAGGGTGTATCTCTTCACCCTGATTTCCCACCCATCAGATGGAGGGAACAGGATGATCTGATCCACTTGGTCCCCCTCCAGTCTGCAATGCCGATCTTCAATGTAACACTCTTGTGTCCAGGGCCTGAGATGTGGATATGTGCCTGCTCCCCCCCCAGCCCGCTTGCCTGCAAATCATTGCCAGGAGGAAGGCGGTCCACCAGTTGGTGCCTCAGATGCTGTTACGCTCAGTCCAGGAGTGGACCCACTGGGCCGTGCACCGGACTCCCCCAGGGAGGCCACCAGGAGCGAACCCCTATACAGGGACTGTCTGGCGACCACCCCAGAGGGCCTAGATGCACAGTGGCCGAAACACAGGCGGGATACCAGGAGCATCTTTGGAAAGTCCAGAGGGAATATTGAGGCCAGTCCCGTGATGACTTCGGACATGAGGGAATCGGAACGGATGCCGGAGCCGGGTGAAGACAGCAGGCGGAGTCCGGGTCCAGTGACTAGTGCAGGCTGGAGACTTCAAATGTAATCCGGAGCCGGTGGCGAAGTGAAGCAGAGGGACGATGGAGAGGTCCACTGCAAACGGACACCGGGGAATCTTCAGGGAGCCGGACCAGCTGTGGCACACACCGGGCGTCAGGTTCTGAAGACAGAGACAGAGTTAATCCGGGAACAGAACACAGAGGGCTTGAACACTATCACAAGATACTAAGCTGTGAGAACTTGTTGAACAAGCACCGCCCGTATGTAACAGGAAGTCCTTTATAACCTGCACCTGCAATCAGCCATCACCTGTTCCAGGGATGCTGGTCCTTTAAGAAAAGGTGAATGAGCGTACCTGCGCCCTAATGCTCATGCGCGAAGCCCGGGAGCCAGAGGCAAGCATAGGAGGCCGGGGACAGGACGCAGAGGAGCTGGAGGCAGAGTCCAGAGACGCAGCAAGCCGGGGGGACCGCCGAGCAAGAAGCATGGGGGACGCAGGGGAGCAGGAGCGGGAGCCGCGGCCACGGTTGGTGAGCACAGGGACTGGATCAGTGGGTATGGAGCGGCGCCGGGACACCGGACCGGATCAGTGGGTAAGGAGCGGTGACGGGACACCGGGGGCGTGACAGATGCCATAACCGCCTTCTGCGCTGCTTGCCCTTCAGCATCGGGAGGAAGGTCGTCATCCAGGTCTACTGCACCTGGCTGTCGGGTCCTGACTGCGCGGCGTGGGAGCTCCGCTGATTTGAAGTAACCTGCTACGCTGCGCGCCTGTCCTTTCCCAGCAACGAGGGCTCCTTCTTGGCTTGTTACTTAGGTTATCTCTCGGCTTCAGGCCCTATCTTAGCCACTCTCCCTCTCTCAAGTACTGGCCGGCCTTCCTTCCCAGGGTTTCCTCGACCACGCCTCCTTTTCGACCTTTGGTCCCACCCCTCGCTCCTTATCTTCTGGCGTCGACACGCTCTGTGTGCATGTCTGACCCCAGTGATTCCTCCCCTTCCGGTTGCTATATTACCCACGCCGAGGATCTCTCCGTTCCTTCGGCATGCTCCCTCAGCACCGCGGACCCCTACAGCCTATCTGGCGCCTCTTCAGCCTCCCTAGAACCGTCGCAGCCTGTATAGGATCCTGTCTGCCGGTCTGGAATCCTCCCAGCCTGGCTTAGATCCTCTCTACCTGGAACTCTCACAGCTCGGTTTGGATCCTCACAGCTCTGCCTTGGTCCCTCACAGCCCAGATTAGTTCATCTCAGCCTGCCTGGACCCTCACCACCTGCTCCTGGACTGTGCACTGGTAAATTGCGCCTCCTGGCCTTTGTAAGCTCTGGTTTAGAGCCTCTTACAAGGCTTCCCCCTCCCCAGCCATGTCTAGCCCCGGATTTATGTCTAACTCCAAAAAATCTCACCCTGGCCTGGCCACTAATGATTGTCATTTTGTTTGTTCTTATTGCAATAAAAAAAAACTCCCCTTAGGTCAGGATTCCGACTGTTCTGCCCCTCAGGAGCACCCTGCCGCCCAAGTTCAATGCTCCGCCCAGGTCCAAAGTGTACACTCTCCTCCGGAGTGGGCTACCGCTTTGTCGCAGTCCGTGGATGTCCTGTCTAATGTGTCACAGTCCCTTGTTCAGGCTCTCCAGCACCTGCCCTCTGCATCCCAGAGAGCTCTTTTTGACCCTGGTCACGTGTCTCCCTTCGGAAGGTCGTAATCCAGGCCGCATAAAAGGATGAGGGAATGGTGGTCCTCTCGCTCGACCTCTGGGTCTCTCGTGGCCGCTGCTGCCTCGTGGCTATCCTCGCCCTCCTGTTCCTCCTCCCACTCCTTGGGTGAGCAGGATTCTTCAGCGGACTCTGATCTTGATTTCGATCCGGATCAGTCCTCTGGCATGCAAAATATGGTTGACAGCCTTATTACGGCTGTCAATCAAACACTCAATGTGGAGAATAATGACCCTCCATTCCCGGATCGTGCAGTCTCCTGTAGGAAAGTGAAGCCCCCCCCGGTGTTTCTTCAATCACGAGGAGTTAAGGTCTATTCTCTCCAAGCAAAGGGAGCACCCAGAGAAGCACTTCCAAGGCAGAAAGCAACTTGATCTCTACTACCCTTTTGTTATGGAGCTTCTGAAGGATTGTACGGAGTCCTCGGTTGTGAACCCATCTGTTTCTCGCCTATCATCTAATATGGCCCTTATTTCTGAATGGGACAGATGTCCATCCTCTCTGGATCACCCTTTCCTCTTGTCTCCTAGAATGAAACAGTGCCTTGGCTGGTGAACTTGCTCATCCTCTCTCCATCTCGGAACATTATTCCTTCCTCTTCAATGGCAGGTGATTTAGACGGATGCGAGCATCCATGGTTGGGGGGCAGTTTTCTTCACCGTACCGTGCAGGGCCTCTGGTCTCCCACTGAGTCTCGCCTGCCCATCAACATTCTGGAGTTTCGGGCAATCTTACTTTCCCTGTGGCGTCTGCAACCTCTGTTAGCAGGTCACCCAGTAAGAGTCCAGTCCCACAACGCCACAGCCGTGGCTTACATAAACCATCAGGGGGACACGCAGCAGGGCAATAATGTCAAAGGTATCACAGATTCTTGTCTGGGCCAAGGTTCAGGAACCCGCTATCTCCGCAGTACATATCCCAGAGGTGGAAAATTGGACTGCAGACTTCCTAAGCATCAGGAGCTCTCTCCAGGGGAGTGGTCTCTCAATTTGGCTGTATTCGGTCAAAATTGTCAGAGATGGGGAACCCCGGATATCAACCTGATGGCGTCCCCGCTAAAATTGCAAAGTGTCGCCCTTCATGTCACGATGCCAGGATCCCCTCGTAGTTTGGTCAGACGCCTTTGTTTTTCCCTGGTCGCCCTTTCGTCTTCCGTACATCTTCCCTCCGCTTCCCTTACTTCTGAAGGTCATCAAGAAGATCAAGGCAGAGGGGGTCCCAGTTATCCTAACTGGCCCAAAAAGTCCTGGTATGCGGGGTTAGTCAACCTGCTTGTGGGTGTTCCATGTAAGCTCCTGGATCGTCCCAGCCTTCTCTCTCAGGGGCCTCTCTTCCATCGCAATTCTCAGTCTCTGGATTTGATGGCTTGGCCATTGAATCCACGATTTTGACAAGGGCTGGTTTTTCCCACTGGGTGTGGTTCAGACTATGATTAGGGCCAGGAAACCGTATTTGTCCCGTATTTACTACAGAACTTGGAAGGCTTAATGGTGCACACCCATTGTCTTTGTCTCTGCCTAATATTCTTGCATTTTTACAGTCAGATTTGGATTCCAAGTTGGCCCTTAATACTCTTAAGGGTCAGGTCTCGGCTCTGTCAATTCCCTTTCAAAAGTATTTAGCTTCCCGGCCCCTAGTTAAAACTTTTCTCTATTGTATTGCGCAGGTCATCCCCGACGCGTCATCCTGTGGACTCTTGGGATCTTAATCTTGTGCATAATGCTCTTCAGTCCTCACCCTTTGAGCCCCTTCAGGAGTCCTCCCTTCTTCTGTCCTGGAAGGTTTCCTTAGGTGAGTTTCAGAATTGGCTGCCTTGTCATGTTGTTCTCCCTTCTTGGTCCTTCATCAGGACAAGGCAGTGCTCCGTCCGGTCCTTTCCTTCCTGCCTAAGGTCGTGTCTCCCTTCCACAATAATGAGAATATCATTCTGCTGTCTTTCTGTACTAATCTCTCTAATTTGCGCGAGTGCGCATTACATAAGTTGGATCTTGTTAGAACATTACATATTTATCTCTCGTACAGTTTTCTTTAGGAAGATGGAGTTTTTGTTTGTTATTCCAGTTGGTCCAAGCAAGGGTCTTCCGGCCTCCAAATCCACCATTGTGCGCTGGATTCATTCTGCGGTGTTGGAGGAGTACTAGGTTAAGGGTAGAGCTCCTCCTCCTTGCCTTAGGGCGCATTCTACTCAGGTGGTGGGGGCCTCCTGGGCTTTTCAGCACCAGGCTTCTGCTATCCAGATATGCAAGGCCAGTCTAGACATGGTCTTGTTTACACACCTTTTCTAAGTTTTATAGAGTGCATACTTTTGCCTCAGCAGATGCAAAACTCGATAGAAAGGTTCTGCAGACTGCGGTTGCCCATCTTTAGTCCAGGCTCGGCCACCTCCTTTTTCCTTTGTTTTAGCCCCTCCCTTGGGACTGCATTGGGGCGTCCCATGGTCCTGTGTCCCCCAATGAGGCAAGAGAGGAAAGAAGATTTTTGTGTACTCACCGTAAAATCTCTTTCTCGGAGCCTTCATTGGGGGACATAGCTCCCTCCCTAGTTTTGTGCCTTTCTTGTTGATTAGACTACTGCTTGTCCACTAAACTGAGTGGGCTTCCTGTCAGCTGGTGGATATACACTGCTAGGCAGGAAATAACTTTTTTATTTACCTAGTGTCAGCGTCCTAGATCCAACAGGATATATTCATGGTCCGGTGTCTCCAATGAAGGCTCCAAGAAAGAGATTTTACGGTGAGTACACAAAAATCTCCTTTTTCCAACTGAATTCTTGTATTTATGCACA
This sequence comes from Anomaloglossus baeobatrachus, assembly GCF_048569485.1. NCBI lineage: Eukaryota > Metazoa > Chordata > Amphibia > Anura > Aromobatidae > Anomaloglossus > Anomaloglossus baeobatrachus. The sequence goes on from NC_134360.1 coordinate 246,083,727, forward strand.
ACTACGGTAGATAAAAAAAAAATTTCTGAACTAAGGATGTAAAGAGATGAGCTTCTAACATTACTGACGTGCATGGAATGAGGAAGAAAAGAGGTGTAACTGACATCTGAGCAGCTACAGGAGGGTGGGAGGAAAGACGAACTTCTAAAGAGCAAACCTATTGCATAGCAACACTCCTACAACAATAAAATGACAATGTAGTACTGTAAGATTCCCAAGTTGTAGGACATGACACTCCCTGTTTGAAAAATTTAGATCTCACGATAATCTAAAATTGACACGATGTCCTTCGATGATATCCACTGCCATTCTTGAAACCTAGAAGATAAGAAAAGAAACATATAAAACTGTGAACTGTAGAGTCCAATCTTGTGGTAGTTGACTTGAAGTCCACAACGATAAGATAATCCAAGTCTAATAGGAAACCCATCTTCGGATTGGCGGAAGCCACAAAAAGAAAACTCTTCCATCAAACCATCAATATGAATGGTGAATGTTCTATGTCATAACACAGCTAGAAATATGTGAAGGTATGCTCCCCGCTGTAAGCAGTGTCCTCCTACTTCGTGTGATGTCTTGTACAAAACACTGAGCAATATAAGTCAGATGAGTACCAGCATGCACGATGGATGACTAGCTCGAGAAGTGTCCAAAGCGATGAGACCTCATCTCCAATCCTGGGACCACAGATGTGCAGCGTGTAGCAATTGCTGGCCGGATCTCCTCATAAGATTCTGGTTCCACAAGCTCATAGGTACTAGGGTCATCAGTAGAACAAGGATCTTCATATAGGAAATGTGGAGGAGACAGCCATATAGGCTAGATGTAGCTGTGAGTCCTGTTCCTCGATTAGCTGAGCCTAGGCCAGTGGAGATGTGGTGTCACTGCTCAGGAGTGAATTCGGCAATTTCCACCGTCAGTACAGCAGCACAAAGTTCAAGCCTTGGTGTAGTGTGTGGGTTTTTGGGGTAAGTTTGACCTTGCACAGGACAAATCTACAATGTACCTTGTTGTTGGCTTCTAAGGTCTTCAGAGAGGCTACTGCCGCTATGGCCTCTGCAGATGCATCAGATAAGATGTAGACTTCTCTTCTGACGACAGCTGAAAGGGATTTTAAGGGATAACAACGGTGGGACTTGGAGATGTTCCTTAAACCTTCAGAAACGTCTTCCATGCATCCCAACTTTGTTATTTCTGGGACGATGGCTGAGTATCCAACTCTCTTCTTTCAGTGTCTTAGCAGTAACTTGCCTGAATTCTGATGGGTGCTAAACATCTAAGAGGATCATAGATGCTGCCTTCACCAAATGAGGAATATTATCACAGGGTGACACTTGGAACCTGAATTTGTCCTGTTTAATGTCCCACAGCAGACCAAGGCTGTGTTGTATGAGAGTCCTCTGATGGAAATGCCTTCATTACCTCCTTACTGTTGGAGACGTTCTTATGAAGTCTTAGGTTTGATACAGACACCATTTCCCCTGTTCTCGAGAGCAGATCAATTGCTTGGGTCAGTGTTAGGGCGGCTTTAATATCGCACGTGTGATGTCGGTGGGGTCAAATCGAAAGTGACGCACATCCGGCGTCACTTTCGACATCGTAGTGTGTAAATCCTATATGATACGATTAACGAGCGCAAAAGCATCGTTATCGTATCATCGGTGTAGGCTCCGACTTTTTCAAAATTATGCTGCCGCGACAGGTACGATGTTGTTCCTCGTTCCTGCGGCAGCACACATCGCTGTGTATGAAGCTGCAGGAGCGAGGAACATCTCCTTACCTGCCGCCGGCGGCTATACGGAAGGAAGAAGGTGGGTGGGATTTTTACATCCTGCTGATCTCCGCCCCTCCGCTTTGATTGGCCGCCTGCCGTGTGACGTCGCTCTGACGTTGTACGACCCGCCCCCTTAGGAAGGAGGCGGGACGCCGGCCAGAGCGACGTCGCAGGACAGGTTAGTGTATGTGAAGCTGGCGTAGCGATAATGTTCACTACGCCAGGAATCACAAGATATCGCTGCTGCGATGGGGGGGGGACTATCGCGTGCGACATCGCAGCATCGGCTTGCGATGTCGCAACGTGCAAAGCCCGCCTTATACTCTGCAATATTTTTGATAAACTTAAAAGTAGGTAAACTCAGGAAAGGATTCTTGATTTTCTCGTTTGTATCTTGACCCAAGTGTGGTTCACTTTTGTTGAACATTCTCCGACAGCTTGGAGAGTATTGAATTTACTCCACGAGCAATGTCCAGGTAGCTGAGGCCGGGTAGGTGCGTGTCTGCCTTGGCCAGCTGCAGCTCTAACAGTAGGTCTCTGAGCTCTTGTACCTTTGATCTGTCCTTACTGGATGCTTTTGGAAAATCCTGTAGTCGCTTGAGCAGTGCTTTCTTTATGGCTCCATGACTACCAAAGCTTCGTTGTAGTCTCTCCCATGCAGCCATGACACCAGCCTCTTGATTGCTGATGTGGACAGATCTGAGTCTCTTGACCCACTCTGTGGATTGTGGTCCTAGCCGCCTGATCAGCAGGTCCAGCTCTTCAGCCGCAGGTCACTAATTATGGTTTCCAACCTCTGCTTTCTCAGGTTGATCATTGAACCTTGTGAAATTGATCTTAGTAAGTTCATGGCGAACCATGTACCTTGCAAAGTCAGACATGTCAGTTTTATCTCATTTTAGAAGACCATTTAGTGGCTGAGTAGAGCTGTTCATATGATCTGTAGCTACTTGACCTAGAAACGTGGGAGAGTATGGTGCGGCATTGACATTTAGTCAGCGCTCGGCTTTCTTCAGTGGTTTATCCTCAGCAGTAGGGACACTATCTCCTATCCGATGGGTAAAGTAATACATTCCAAACTTTAGTATACTCCTTTAAGTTAACATCATGAACAGCTCTGGGTGGTGGAGAATGACGATTTTAGTTTTTATTTCAGCCTCTTTGTTGTCTTCTTGATCTTCTGCTTTGTATCACACAGCGTCCATCATTCCCAGTCCTGTTGCGTTTACCGCTGGCGCTCCATATCCGTTGCTTTGTGTTGCTCTGACCTGTCCTCTTCTCTCTCGGCAGGAGCCTCATTGGAAACGTGTGTGTCCTGGATGACATGACCTCTCACATCCCGGTCATTGAGATCCGAATCCCTGAGCGCTTTGGTGAGTGGGTGAACAGTGGACTGCAGGAGATGGCGGTGTTATATATTCTCTCATGGCCTAGTATATAACGGGCTGGTGTCCAGTCTTCTGTAAATAAATGTCTGCCTTCTTGACCTGGTCCTGATCACACAGCAAAGCACAAGTCATTCTTCATGTGTGGCTAACCCCGTAGCACTTAGTAACACGGACACCCTTCAACTGTGAGCGCAGGACTTGGTCAAATGTCACAAATTTTTGTTCAGAATCCATCTTAAAAATGTTACAGAATTGAAATACAAGACCTATTACTAAGTCATAAAACTTATAGGGCTGGAGCTTTCATTTTTACTTTCTCTGTTTCTTCCCGTAGATGAAGGGCCAGACGTCCGGATCCGCGGGATAAAGATTAAGTCCTCTAAGGAGTTTGATTTGGGGATAACGGCCGACATGTTTCACCCTCCCAACCTGATACGATACCCGCGCCTGGAAGCCAATGATCCTGACGTCCTGTACCGGCGAGCCACAGTCATCCAGAGGTCGGTGCATGTGATACAAGGTCGTTACAGTAAAGGAAATAAGTATTTGATCCCTTGCTGATTTTGTAAATTTGCCCACTGACAAAGACATGAACATGAACAGTCTATATTTTTAAGGGCAGGTTAATTTTAACAGTGAGAGATAGAATATCCAAAATAAAATCCAGAAAATCACATTGTATAAATTATATAAATTTACATTTTGAAGAGAGAAATAAGTATTTGATCCCCTACCAACCATTAAGAGTTCTGGCTCCTACCGACACTTAGACGCTCCTAATAAACTCCTTACCTGCATTATAGACGCTGTCTTAAATTGTCACCTGTATAAAGACTCCTATCCCTAGGCTCAAATAATCAATCAGACTCTAACCTTTACAATATGGGTGACCAAAGAGCTTTCTAAGGATGTCAGGGACAAGATCATAGACCTGCACGAGGCTGGAATGGGCGACAAAACTATAAGAAAGACGCTGGGGGAGAAGGAGACAACTGTTGGTGAAATAGTAAGAAAATGGAAGAAATACAAAATGGGTATCAATCAACAGGGGCACCAAATCTCATCTCATGGGGTATCCAGTATCATGAGGAAGGTGAGAGATCAGCCTAAAACTACACGGGGGGAACTTGTTAATGATCTCAAGGCAGCTTGGACCACTGTCACCAAGAAAACCATTGGCAACACATTACGCCGTAATGGCTTAAAATCCTGCAATGACCGCACAGTCCCATTGCTCAAGAAGGCCCATGTGCAGCTGGCTCGTCTGAAGAAGGCCCATGTTCAGCCGGCCCGTCTGAAGAAGGCCCATGTGCAGGCGGCCCATCTGAAGAAGGCCCATGAGCAGCCGGCCCGTCTGAAGAAGGCCCATATGCAGCCGACCCGTCTAAAGAAGGCCCATGTGCAGCCAGTCCATCTGAAGAAGGCCCATGTGCAGCTGTTCCGTCTGAAGAAGGCCCATGTGCAACCAGTCCGTTTGAAGAAGGCCCATGTGCAGCCGGCTCGTCTGAAGAAGGCCCATGTGCAACCGGTTCATCTGAAGAAGGCCCATGTGCAGCTGGCCCATCTGAAGAAGGCCCATGTGCAGCCGGCCCGTCTAAAGAAGGCCTATGTGCAGCCGGCCAGTCCATCTGAAGAAGGCCCATGTGCAGCTGTTCCGTCTAAAGAAGGCCCATGTGCAGCCGGTCCGTCTGAAGAAGGCCCATGTGCAGCTGGTTTGCCTGAAGAAGGCCCATGTGCAACTAGTCCGTTTGAAGAAGGCCCATGTGCAGCCGGCTGGTCTGAAGAAGGCCCATGTGCAGCCGGCTCATCTGAAGAAGGCCCATGTGCAGCTGGCCCATCTGAAGAAGGCCCATGTGAAGCCGGCCCGTCTGAAGAAGGCCCATGTGCAGTCAGCCCGTCTGAAGAAGGCCCATGTGCAGTGGGTCCGTCTGAAGAAGGCCCATGTGCAGCCGGCCCGTCTGAAGAAGGTCCATGCGCAGCCAGCCCATCTGAAGAAGGCCCGTGTGCAGCCGGCCCATCTAAAGAAGGCCCATGTGAAGCCGACCCATCTGATGTTTGCCAATGAACACCTGGTGATTCTGAGAGTGATTGGGAGAAGGTGCTGTGGTCGGATGAGACAAAAATTAAGCTCTTTGGCCTTAACTCAATTCTCCGTGTTTGGAGGAAGATAAATGCTGCCTCTGACCCAAAGGACACCGTCCCCACTGTCAAGCATGGAGGTGGAAACATTATGTTTTGGGGGTGTTTCTCTGCTAAGGGCACAGGACTACTTCACCGCATCAGTGGGATAATGGATGGAGCCATGTACCATAAAATCCGGAGAGACAACCTCCTTCCCTCCGTGAGGACATTAAAAATGAGTTGTGGCTGGGTCTTCCAGCAGACCATGACCCAAAACATGCAGCCAAGGCAACAAAGGAGTGGCTCAAAAAGAAGCACATTAAGGACATGGAGTCTCTAGACTCCAGTCTCCAGACCTTAATCCCATAGAAAACGTATGGAGGAGCTGAAGCTCAGAGTTGCCTAGCAGCAACCTCTAAATCTTAATGATTTAGAGATGATCTGCAAAGAGGAGTGGAGCAAAATTCCTGCAAACCTCATCATCAACTACAAATATCGCCTGACTGCTGTGCTGCCAACAAGGGGACAGCCACCAAGTATTAAGTGTTGTTTGCCAGAGGGATCAAATACTTATTTCTCTCTGCAAAATGCAAATAAATTTATATAATATATACAATGTGATTTTCTGGATTTTATTTTGGATGTTCTATCTCTCACTGATAAAATTAATCTAGCCTTAAATTTACAGACTGTTCATGTCTTTGTCAGTGGGCAAACTTACAAAATCAGCAAGAGATCAAATAATTATTTCCTTCACTGTATATAAACCATAGTGGCTGTCTGCAGCTTTCCCCAACACTAAGGGGTACTTTGCACGCTGCGACATCGCTAGCTGATGCTAGCGATGCCAAGCGCAATAGTCCCCGCCCCCGTCGCAGATGCAATATCTTGTGATTGTTGGCGTAGCGAACATTATCGCTACGGCAGCTTCACACGCACTTACCTGCCCGGCGACGTCGCTCTGGCCGGCGACCTGCCTCCTTATTAAGGGGGCGGGTCGTGCGGCATCACAGTGACGTCACAAGGCAGGCGCCCAATAGAAGCGGAGGGGCGGAGATGAGCGGGACGTAAACATCCCGCCCAGCTCCTTCCTTCCTCATTGCAGGCGGGACACAGGTAAGGAGATGTTCCTCGCTCCTACTGCTTCATACACAGCGATGTGTCCTGCCGCAGGAACGAGGAACAACATCGTACCTGTCGCTGCAGCGAAATTATGGAAATGACCGACGCTACACAGATCACCGATTTTCGACGCTTTTGTGATCGTTTATCGGTGCTTCTAGGCTTTACACGTTGCGACGTCGTTACCGGCGCCGGATGTGCGTCACTTTCGATTTGACCCCGACGAGATCGCAGTAGCGATGTCGCAACGTGCAAAGCCCCCCTAAGGGCTTATTCACATGAGCAAGTAGGGGCCGTATCGTCTGGTCTGACCTGGCGTATATGATGCTGTTTAGTTCAGGTTAGAAGATCCGAGCCGTATGATGGACCAGAAAACATGACCGCTGTACGGTCAGATAATTTAAGGGAAACTGTCAGTAACATTATCTTTGCGCAAGCAGAGGTAGTGCGGTATAAAACATGTAAGGTACCTATAAGAGCACAATCTGCTGCACGATTGGGCCACAATGCGGCTTATATTGGTATGTAAATAAGGTGTAGAAGCGCACTGTCGGATGTCTGTGCATTTGCAGTCTACGGTTCCTCTTTGCTTCTCCCCGCACTTGCTTTTTGATTGACAGCAGAGACATCGGCTTCTGCTGCACAACGTCACCTCTGCTCTAAACTGTTGTGGGGAGAAGCGGAGAGGAGGCATAGACTGCAGGTGCACGGATACACCCACCAGTGCAATTTCGGCACAGGCGCTGTAATAGGCATCTTTTATAATGTTTTATACTGCACTGCCTCCGCTTGCACAGGGGGAGAGTTACTGACCTATAAGCCCTGACTGATGATGATGACTTATAGACTAATATTCGCTGAAGGGTGATATTTTAGGGAAACCGATTCTTAATAAGAGAATATTTCATTACCTTTCCCTTCTCCAGATTTGTCCGGCTGCTCGATATCATCCTCCATCACCTGGTTCCAGTCTGGGACCACAGTATCGGCACTTTCACCCAGCTGAAGGTGAGACTCTCATGTCCATCAGCCTTGTAAATCCCATGACTGCAAACATTCGCCCTGACCCGATACTTCTCACAGCAGATGGATTTGTTTCAATTCCATCTAGTTTGAAATTTGAACTTCAGTATGATAGCGGTTTTTTTTCCTGCACTGATACATTGTAACATGATTAAGAACTGAGCGTCGAAACGCGTTGTTCTGCTGGTCACCCGACATTCATGCCTTGCCTGCTGGATTTTTTACTATAGTCTTCAATAAAATGGACTTTTAATATTTATCCCTGGCGCTGGAAACCTTCTCTTCTTGATACACTGTAACAACTTATATGCACAGGAGAAAGGTTTGAGCTGCTGAGGTTAAAGGCCACATTGTTAAATTGTGAAAAACCCATCAGCTGTGTGTGCGGGGGAAGATCAAGGCCGTATAATCAGCTATATCCTCTCTCCTCCTATACCAGTCTGTTTTGTACTGTTAATGATTGTTGTACGTATACCCTCTTTCACTTGTAAAGCGCCATGGAATAAATGGCGCTATAATAATAAATAATAATAATATAATAATAATACATAGACCACCCTATTAGCATTTATTTCCGGGCACTGGGCCCTTACTGTATCATCCCTCTGATTGCAGCACATTAAGCAGTTCTTGCTTCTGTCCAAACGCCGCTGCCCCCTCATTATGAAGTGCCTGAAAGACTCCGAAACCAAGAAACCCGACTCCATTCCCTGCCTGTATATAAACCGCAGGCTGGCAGCGGAACACAGGGACAACCCGGCCCTGGACCCCACCTACAAGAAGACCGTCTTCAGCCAGGTACGCAGGGGTTAATGCCGAATATATACATAGACACCGCTCGCAGCTCAAAAAAAACATTAAAGCTATATGTTCTTAGTGTATCTTGAGTGCATCTTTTTATCCTGTGGTCACAGAAACACAGCTTGTGGCCCAAAATAGGATAGGATAAATGATAGATAACTAGAATAGATAGAAAGGATAGAACATAGAATAGATAGAAAGAAAGAACAGAATAGATAGAAAGAAAGAATAGAATAGCTCTATAGAAGGATAGCTAGCTTGGCCAGCTGTTTTTTAAATTATAATTTGGTAAAAAAGTGACGTGGGCCCCCCTCCAATTTTCATACGCAGCACAGGAACAGCAGCAGGTGCGGGCTGCAACCCTCAGCTGTCTGCTGTACCTTCGTTGAATATGAAAAATATAGGGGATCCCACACTTTTTTTTTATTATTTGATTAACTTAAAAAAAAAATGTCCCCCCATTTTTCAAAAACCAGCCAAGGTACAGCATACAACTGGGGACTGATATTATTAAGGCGGGAAGGGCCATGGTTATTTGGCCCTTTCCAGCCTAACAATAGCAGCCCGCAGTCACTCTAGAGGTAACGCATCCAGTAGATGAATAACTTACAGATTAATGATGGGGGTCTCATAGGCACCTTCCATTACTAATATAGGACTTAGTGGCAACTGTGGGCTGCCATTAACTCCTTATTACCCCAATTGCCACTGCACCAGGGCAATCGGGAAGAGCCAGGTAACGTGCTGGGACTGTCACATCTAATGCATGTGGCAATTTCGGGGGCTGCAGGCTGATATTTTTAGGCTGGGGTGCCCAATAATCATGAGTATCCCCAGCCTGAGAATACCAGCCCCCAGCTATCGGGTGCCAATTTTTGTAAACTTATTCATTTAGTTTACTGTACGATATAGACTCGCCCACCGGCGCCTGTGATTGGAAGCTGCAGACACGCTGTCACTCAGCATGGGGACTAGTCTGACTGCAACCAATCACAGATGTGGGCGGCGGAAGCAGTGCATATTTAATGAAGGTAATGAGCGGCCCGGAAAATGAATGACTGGCTGTGGGAGCAGTGTGACAATCGCCCCAGTGAATCGGTAAGTATAAAGCGCTTATTCCTACCTCTTTGCGCCGGATCCTGGTCCCCATAGACTTTATATGGGGACGAGCATCTGGCTAGATACCAGGAGATCAATCCCCCGCCGACCCAGTCTTGGCAGTCCGCCGAAATTCTGGGACAAAACGCAAAAAAACTTGACATGCTGCATCTTGGATGCGTATACAAAAACACAGCCAAAAAAATATGCACTGTGCGAATAGCAAAATAGAAATCTCATAGACTGTGCTGGGGGCAGGAAATGCATGCATCTGGGTGCATCTTTTGTGACCACAAAGTTCAGAAAAACGCAATAAAACATGCAGTGAGCGCATATAGCCTAATTATGTGCATTTTATTTTTTGATGACCTCTGCCCCCAGGCATATGAAGGCCTAAAGCCAACTGACAAGTCCGAGAAGTCGCTGGATTACCGGTCAGTGCAGCTGCGCGTCCTGTGTGTACATTGTATCTCTGTGATGCTACCACTGTTCTAAATGAAGTTTTCCTCCTGTTCTTGGAATTTTCATAGACTTTTCTATAACGATTTGATAATTCAGAATTTCGTAATTTGACACTGATCGGATGTCAGATTAATGGACTTTTCCTATACATCCGTTATTATGATGTATTGGTCATTATAACGATGCTCGCTTGTTTGTCCTTCTAGGTGGCCGGTGAGTTATGACCAATGGTGGGAATGTAAATTCATCGCAGAAGGAATCATTGATCGAGGTACGAGGCCAGGGGGAGAGTCTGGAGGTGAAAGTGGGGCCTCATTAATTTTGTGTGGGGTTTTCTACTGATTATAGAGTGAGGAAATTAAGTATTTCATACTTGCCAATTTTGCAAGTTTTCCCACCTATAAAGAATGGAGAGGTCTGCAATTTTTATCGTAGGTAACTTCAAGTGTGACAGACAGAATCCAAAAAACAATGCAGAAAATCCCATTGTATGATATATAAATAATTAATTTGCATTTTATTGCATAAAATAAGTATTTGATACAATAGAAAAACAGAACTTAATATTTTAAGAAATAGATGACTCCTGCACTAAACTATTAGTAAAGGAGCTGCTGGTAACCAGATGGTTCTGTGTGATGACCGACTAGGCATACTGAATAAATTGATATTGATGAGTTACCGCGCTTCCCAAACAATATAACCAGACACAGAGGGCAAGTTTATAAATAAACTAAAGAACCATATAATTTAAATGATACCAGAAGTGGCCTATATATGTAAAATGGTTTTCCACATAAAAAATACATAAATAAATTAACGGATTATAAGACGCACTTTTCCTCCCAAAAATTTGGGAGAAAATTGAGGGTGCATCTTAAAATCCGAATATAGCTTACCTGGAGGTGGAGAATTGGTGCGGGGGCTGTCTGTGCAGACAGTTACCTCTCTGTGCGGGTGGCCGGCTGCCTCTCTGTCCAGGTAGACGCCTGCCTCTCTGTGCGGCCGGCTGGCTGCTTCTCTATGCGGGTGGCTGGCTGCCTCTCTGTGCAGGTAGATGCCTGCCTCTCTGTGTGGCCGGCTGGCTGCTTCTCTATGCGGGTGGCCGGCTGCCTCTCTGTGCGGGTGGCCGGCTGCCTCTCTGTGCGGGTGGCCGGCTGCTTCTCTATACGGGTGGCTGGCTGCCTCTCTGTGCAGGTGGCCGGCTGCTTCTCTATGCGGGTGGCTGGCTGCCTCTCTGTGCGGGTGGCCGGCTGCCTCTCTGTGCAGGTGGCCGGCTGCTTCTCTATGCGGGTGGCCGGCTGCCTCTCTGTGCAGGTGGCCGGCTGCTTCTCTATGCGGGTGGCCGGCTGCCTCTCTGTGCAGGTGGCCGGCTGCTTCTCTATGCGGGTGGCCGGCTGCTTCTCTATGTGGGTGGCCAGCTGCTGCTCTGTGCGGGTGGTCGGCTGCTTCTCTAAGTGGGTGGCCGGCTGCCTCTCTGTGCAGGCAGCCGGCTGTCTGCCTCTTTGGGTGGGTGGCCGGCTGGCTGCCTCTCTGTGTGGGCGGCCGGCTGTCTGCCTCTTTGTGTGGGCGGCCGGCTGGCTGCCTCGCTGTGCGGGCGGCCGGCTGTTTGCCTCTTCATGTGGGCGGCCGGCTGGCTGCCTCTTTGTGTGGGCCCAGCCACGACCCATCTTCAATGCTCTTACTGATGGAAGATTGTTGACCAAAATCTTACGATACATGACCCCATCCATCCTATCTTCAATACCGTGCAGTTGTCATATCCCCTTTGCAGAAAAGCGCCCCCAAAGTATGATGTTTCCACCTAAATACTTCACAGTTGGGACGGTGTTCTTGAGGTTCTACTCATCTTTGTTCTTCCTCCAAACACCACTAGTGGAGTTGATACCAAAAAGTTCTATTTTGGTCTCATCTGACCACATGAACTTCTCCCATGCTTCCTCCAGATTATCCAGATGGCTATTGGTAAACTTCAAACAGGTTTGGACACGTGCTGGCGTGAGCAGGGGATCTTGCGTGCCCTGCAGGATTTGAATCCATGACGACGTAGTGTGTTACTGACTGTAATCTTTGAGACTGTGGTCCCAGCTCTCTTCAAGTCATTGACCAGCTGCTCCTCTGTAGTTCTGGGCTGATTCCTGGCCTTTCTCAGAATCATTCTTACCACACGAGGCGAGATCTTACATGGAGCTCCAGACCTAGTAAGATTGATAGTCATCTTGTGTTTCTTCCATATTCTAATAATTGCAACAACAGTTGTTGCCTTCTCACCAAGCTGCTTGCCTATTGTCCTGTAGCCATCCAGCCTGTGCTGGTCTTGAACTTTGGCCCCTTTGTCCTTAGACAGCTCTTTGGTCTTGGCCATGTTGGAGAGGTTGGAGTGTGATTGTGTGTGAACAGGTGTCTTATATACCGGTAACAAATTCAAACAAATGCAATTAATACAGGTAATGAGGGCAGAGTAGGAGCTTCTTAAAGAGAAAATAACAGGTCTGTGAGAGCAGAATTACTCCTGGTTGGTTGTAGATTAAATACTTATTTCATGCAATAAAATAAAAATTCATTATTTAAAAATCATACAATGTGATTTTCTGGATTTTTTTTTATTCTGTCTGTTGCAGTTGAAGTTTGTAGGTGGGAATAAAGCGAAATCGGCAGAGGATCAAATACTCCCCCCCAATGTATCAATATAACACAGTGCATCATGCCCGGCTATTTTGACATCTGTGGCAGGCTGTAATTCTCTGTTCTCCTAGGATTGTATCCAACCCCTTTATTGCCCTGTAACACCAACCTAGCCTTTGTACTGTCCATGTGACCTCACTATAGAAATGCACGGTAATCCGGTATTACCCAACAGTCTATATAATAAACTTTAGGATTTTTTAAAATTTAATAAATGAGCTAAAAATGATCCCTCAAGGGAAATTCCTTGGAAGGATTATGGCTTTGTACACCCGACCCTCGGCCCGCATCAAGGCCAATGGATCCCTTTCTGCTCCCTTTGAGATCAGGAACGGCACCCGCCAGGGATGTCCACTGTCCCCCTTACTGTACATAATAATTATGGAACACCTGGCAAATGCGACCAGACAGAACCCCAGTGTGCACGGTCTCCGTGTAGGACAAAGAGAATACAAGACGTCGCTATATGCAGATGACCTCTTGTTATATATATCACAACCAGTGGTCTCCTTCCCAGCGCTCTTAACCCCTTCACGACCGGCCGATTTTTCGCTTTCCGTTTTTTTTTTTTCGCCATTCTTTTCCTGAGACGTAACTTTATTTTTCAGTCAATGTGGTCATGTGAGGGCTCATTTTTTGCGGAACGAGCTGTACTTTTAAATTAAACCATAGGTTTTACCATATAGTGTACTGGAAAACGGCAACAAAATTCCAAATGCAGAAAAATTGCAAAAAAAGTGCGATAGCACTATTGTTTTTGAGATATTTTATTCACTGTGTTCACTGTATGGTAAAACTGATGTGTGGGTGTGATGCCTCAGGTCAGTGCGAGTTCATAGACACCAAACATGTATAGGTTTACTTTTATATAAGGGGTTAAAAAAAATTTGGTAGTTTGTCTGAAAAAAGTGGCACACGTTTTACACCATATTCCGTGACCCGTAGCGTTCTCATTTTTCCGGATCTATGGCTCAGTGATGGCTTATTTTTTGCGACTCGAGCTGACGTTTTTAATGGTACCATTTTTGCGCAGATGCTACGTTTTGATCGCCTGTTATTGCATTTTGTGCAAAAGTTGTGGCGACAAAAAAACGTCATTTTGGCGTTTGGAATTTTTTTGACGCTACACCGTTTACTGATCAGATTAATTGATTTTATATTTTGATAGATCGGGCTTTTCTGAACGCGGCGATAACAAATGTGTGTATATTTTTTTTTTTTTATTTAATAATTAATTTTTTTAACTTAACCTTTCATTTTCAATGGGGCGAAAGGGGGGTGATTTGAACTTTTAGGTTTTTTTGTTTTTTTTAAAACTTTTTTTATTTTACTAGTCCCCCTGGGGGGCTATTGCGATCAGCAATCCGATCGCTCTGCACTATCTGCTGATCACAGCTACACAGCTGTAAACAGCATATACGTGCACTTCCTGCTTCCCTGGCCTCCGTAGAAAGCGAAAGTGAAAGTGGTTCATGTCTAGCACAGGAGTCATCACATGACCCTGTGCTACCATGACAACCACCGGAAGTCACGTGATCATGTCACGTGACTTCCGGTATCGGGCGGTAAGTAAAACTTTACCGCGTTCGCGTTTATAATGGCGCTGTCACATATTGACAGCGCCATTTTAGAGGTTAAACGGCACGAGCAGATAACGATTCTGCTCGTGCCTAGCAGGCACACATCTCAGCTGTGAAAATCAGCTGAGATGTGCGATGATCGTGGCATGCTGCTGCCGGCAGACCGCGGGCAGTAACGTTATGACCGCTATGACGTACTTTTACTGCCCGCGGTCGTTAAGGGGTTAAAGGAGTTTGACAGATTCGGCGCATTGAGTAACTTTAAAGTTAATTATTCTAAAACAGAAGCAATGAACATAACACTGGCCCCGTCAGAAGTCCAGATAATAAAAAACACATTCCCTTTCCGGTGGCAGACAAAGGCGATCAACTACCTGGGAGTAAATATTCCAACTAGGCTCGACCTGCTGTACCCTCTCAATTATCAAACTTTGTTATCCAAGACTCTAAAGGATCTTGAGTCGTACGGCAGGAAAAGCTTATCTTGGTTTGGAAGGATGAGCTCCTTCAAAATGGACATTTTACCACAATTTTTGTATATCTTCCAGACAGTAGCCATTAACCCACTGGCTGTCTTCTTTAAGACTCTTAAATCCGCACTGATACGGTATATATGGAAAGGAGCCAAGCCCAGGATTAGCTACCAGACTCTCACAAGATCAAAAATAAATGGAGGGGCGGGACTAACAGACCTGAGAGTATACCATCAGCCCTCATTGTTGGGCTGGCCTATTGATTGGCATTTTCATGACCAAACTAAGCAATGGGTATTACTAGAACAAGAATGCTCCCGGACAATGCTGAAAAAATTACCCTGGATCTCCCCTAGACAGGACACATTGTCTGACCCTGGAGGGATCTTGCCTGCGGCTACGTTAAAAGTTTGGGACAAAATTAAAACCACAAAGGGGTTAACTAGCACCAGTTCCCCACTAACCCCCCTGTTTGACAACCCTGAAAAGCCCCCCCCCCCACCCCCGGGGTGTCTGGTGGAGGAATTCCTGGGATGGAACAGGAGGTCAGATATCAGAATGGGTGACATAATGAGAGAGGGATCTTTACCATCCTTTGAGGATTTACAGATCCAATCCCCCTCTAGACAATTAAAGTGGATGGAATATATAGAGCTAAGTTCATTTGTAAATTCCAAATATGGGGAGGGGACGATCTCCCCGATTAATACCGACCACACCATTTGAACAACTATTCTCAAGGGAGACACCACCCACACACCAGATCTCATTAATAAGTAACCTATTAAATCGACAAGGGTCGGGGGACCCCAATTATATCCGGGCATGGGAGAAGGAATTGGGATACGACCTCACAGAGGAAGACAAACAAAAGGCATATATATTTTCCCATAAAATATCTGTAGCGAGTAATGCACAAGAAAAAAGTTACAAGCTACTGAAGAGGTGATACCAATGCCCCACTAGAGTCCACAAGGCATTGCCTTTGGTATCAAATCGTTGTTGGAGATGCGATAGGGAAAAGGGAACCATGGCGCACATATGGTGGGAGTGTCAAGGAGTGGCCCCAGTCGGTCAAAGGTGTATCAGATTTATAATCAAATGACGGAGGAACGAGTCACGCCATCATTCAAAACCGCAATTCAATCAATCCTTCCCGGTTCCATAGGGTAACAGAAAAAGAGTCTGCTGTGCTTCTGTCTAATAGCGGCACGAGCAGTCATTCCACGGCACTGGCGATCGACGACGCGACCTAGTATGACAGAAAGGGCTGACGGAATTCTCCCATATATTTCATATGGTGGAACTCTCGTCGGAACTCTCAGACTCAGGAAAAATTTATGAGGTTGTGGCAAACTTGGATATCATTTAAGGAAACAGCAGACTTTTCTAATATATTCCGGTAGCAGTATCCGGTCCCCCCGTTTTCCCTTGTCATTGTCTTTAGATCTCTCCTCTCTTCTTGGTTCTCTCTTGATCTTAATTGCTTGTTTCATATGTATTAAGTTGGAATAAATCATTATGTTCCAGTGGTCCAGAGGAGTGGAGTGGAGTTTGAGGATTACCCCAAAAGTACAGTGATAATAATACAAGGCAAAAATGACATGAATATATGGGAGTATGATATGTATATAGGCTGTGTTTGATATTAATGTAATACTTTCCTATACTCTTCTCCCTTTTTTTGTTTTCTGTATTTCTTAAAATTCTTTTAATAAAAAACTGATTGATTATAAAAATGATCCCTCTTAGTAATCTGTGATCAGGTAGACTGTTCTGTGCAGATCACGGACACTGATGGTGTCTCTGTCAGAGGTAACATCATCCTGCTGCTGAGACAAATAATGTGCAATATATTCCATCACTCACTAATTCTGTGTTGGGTTTTCTTCTGATTATATCCTCATCCCTTATAGTATTATTATAACCCCATCATGCCCAGCTGTTCCAACATTTGTGGGAGGGTATAATTCTGTAGTCCTGTGATGCTGTACAATTCACATTACATCTTTAGTTTTATTTTTTGTTTTTTTTTTAAATGTTTTTTAATTTACTCCAACAGGTGGAGGTTTTCGCGACAGTCTATCTGATATCTCAGAGGAGCTTTGCCCCAGTTCTGCTGATTCTTCGGTGCCGCTGCCATTTTTCGTGCGGACATCAAACCAGGTGAAAATGCCTAAAGCTTACTGTCCTATTTACACCACATGTAGTAGCTCTGCTGGAAACAGTCAGCAAGCTGGTCGACTGACCCCATGCATTGACTTAGCATATCCATTTAGCTGATGGAAGCTCACAGGGCTGATGTCGCGGGCGGAGGAGGGGACGCTGCGCTCTCCCACTGCTCGGGTCCGGCTGCCGCTGCTGCTGCGGCCGCTGCTGCTCGGTTGCTCAAGCGATGGGCCGGATCCCGGGGACTCGAGCGGCGCTCCTCGCCCGTGAGTGAAAAGGGGATTGGTTTTGGGGATTTATTGTCCGTGACGCCACCCACGGTTGTGGTGATTGTGTGGACACCACCGCTGCTCTGTATGGGGATCCCGGGAGTGGTGACAGGGAGCAGCTTTGTTGTTATTTCTCCCCTCCGTGGGTAGGGGGTTGGTTGTCCCGGGGCCCAGTGATGGGGTAGGGGTGGATGGCAGGCCGGGTGCGGGGTCTGGTGAGGTGCAGGGTCGCGGGGGCAGCGCTGTGCCGTACGGCACGGTGGTACTCACTCAGCCTGAAATGTTGACACAGTTCTCGGTAAAACACACGGCTGGAAAGACGGTTCCCACGGACGGCTGCTGTTGCTTTTCCCCGGTAGTTAACGGTGACTGTCTCTTTCCCTGCACCTTGTGTAATGTTGGTAGCAATGGGTTCCCACCGGTAACCCGCTCCCCGACTTGGATATGGGCCGGAGGAGCCCCTCTTTGCCCGCAGGCGCTGGCCCTGAGAAACTGGTGCCTTGGCGGTGGTGGTGTCTGTCTCATACGTTTGGACGGTTGCCTTCAATTGGGACTTAGTTGTTTGGAGACCCGGAGGTCCCCTTCACTGACGGATTTGGCAAATTCACGGCGACTCCAAGCCTTGCCGGGATCCGAAAGGCCCCTGCCAATGGTACTGACTTCTCCTTGTGTACCGGTCCGGTACCGCCGGGTCACCACCCGTCCACGGTCCTTTCGGCACCTCCGATCAGCCTCCACTGCAGACGGTCACCGCCGTCTGCTAACCTTGCTGTCTCAGTCCGGGGCACACACCCGGACCAACTTCAGGCTTTCCAAACTGTCACTTTCTCCTTCACTTCAACTCCTCTCACTTGCTCCTCTACCACTTCACTCTCACTTCCACTAACTGCCTGGTTTTCCCGCCTCCAGGACTGTGAACTCCTCGGTGGGCGGAGCCAACCGCCTGGCCCACCCCCTGGTGTGGACATCAGCCCCTGGAGGAAGTTAACAAGGGTTTCTGGTTTAGCTTAGGTGTACCTATCCGGGGTGTAGGGTGTGGTGGTGTCATTACCTGTGACCCCTGGCTTGCCCAGGGCGTCACACTGACACTTGCAGTTACGGTTGGCACAGTGATCCCCTATTGAGTGTTTGCAGACTATTACCAGTCATGTTGGGTATCACACATAGGAGCAGCTGAGTAGTCGCTCATGGGTCACATCATCCCTGTCTGCCATGACGATATCGGATATTTACATGTTATGATTCTTTCCATTCCAGGGTAATGGCATCGGGGAGGCGCGGGATATGTACGTACCCAACCCATCCTGCAGGGATATGTCACACTACATTTGGATCGGGCAACTGATGGGCGCAGCTCTGAGGGGAAAAGAGTTCCTGGTAGTTCCGTGTTTGTGTGTGCTGTGTTCTCTGTATCTCTCCGCTCTCCACTGACTGCCCTGTGCTTGTAGGTCCTGGCGTTACCCGGTCTCATATGGAAGCGGCTGACGGCAGAGGAAGTGAGCTGGAGCAAGGATTTCCCCCGCCGTCGATTCCCTACTTGTAAGTGCAGGATCTCTGACTATATACCGTGTGTCCTGTACCATCAGCGCCGGTGTGTGGCACCTGCCCACGCTCAGCACTGTCTGGTAATCACTGTACATGTCTTGACCTGCTGAGGGCGCTGTTCCTCTCACAGGTGAAGCTGCTGGAGATGATGGAGATGATGGATAAGGACACATTTGAGTTTAAGTTTGGTGAGGAGCTGACGTACACAACGGTGCTCAGCGATCAGAGAATGGTGGAGCTGGTACCTGGCGGCAGCAACATATCTGTGCGCTATGAGGACCCGCCTGGAATTCATCAAAATGGTGCAGAAAGCGCGGCTGGAGGAGAGCAAAGAGCAAGTAAGAGACCAGAGAGGAGGAAGAATCTGCAGCTCTGATATTCAGTCTGTCTCCTCCAGAGCTGCACTCACTATTCTGCTGGTGCAGTCACTGTGTACATACATTACATTACTGAGCCTGGGTTATATCCTGTATTATACTCCAGAGCTGCACTCACTATTCTGCTGGTGCAGTCGCTGTGTACATACATTACATTACTGAGCCTGGGTTATATCCTATATTATACTCCAGAGCTGCACTCACTATTCTGCTGGTGCAGTCACTGTGTACATACATTACTGAGCCTGGGTTATATCCTGTATTATATTCCAGAGCTACACTCACTATTCTGCTGGTGCAGTCACTGTGTACATTTGCTGCCCCCACGCCTGTAGCAGCCGAGCTGCTCGGATCCGGACCCGCTGTGTGGCTCGAGGGATCCTCCGGACCCGGGGGTCACGCGGACACGCCAAATGAAAAGGGGGACGTAGTTGTACGGGCTTGGCCGTATTCAGTTCGTGATGCCACCCACGGTGTGTAGTGAAAGGTGGCACCACCGCTGCTGTTGTGGGACACCCGGGGGAGATGTAGTGTCAGCCGAATGTTAACCGCTCCGTGGGTAGGGTTGGTTGCCCCGGGGCCCAGTGGCTCTGTACAGTGGATGGTGCTGGCAGGGGCCTGCGTGCCCAGACGTACCAGGGGATGTTTGGTTACTCATAGTTGAATAAATGACACAAGTCTTTTGGTAAACCAAGGTGCTGGTGGCCGGCCGCTCTGGTCCCCCACCCGGCCCGGTGGTCGCCGTCTTTTCCCTCTGCACTGTTTTTGCTTGTGTTGGACTTCCCGGTATGGAACACGGGAGTCCGCTCCCGGCTTGTTGTGTACCTGAGGAGCCGTGCCCGCTGACACTGACCAGTGGGATCTACCAGGCCCTGGCGGTTGCCCTATCCTTCTCTGTGGGTGGTTGTCTGCTTTTGGGACTTTTGTTGGGACAGGATCTAAAATCCTGCCCTCAATTGGTTAATTAGCTAGGCCGTTGGTTCTGGTCCTGGCTTCAGGATCCAAGTACCCCCTCTGTGCACGGTTCCCGGGTCGGTTCTCCGGTGTCGGTACCGGCGGGCTCCAACCCTGTCCCGGTCCACCTCGGATCTCCGGCTGCCGTCTTCCCGTCACCTGCTGACGGCGACCACCATCTGCCACCTAGCGAAGGCACCAGGGCTCCGACCCTGGCGCCTGTCAACTTGAGCTTCACCTCCGCTGGAGCTACCCCTAGCCCCAGCCTCCACTCCTCTCAACTTGAACTCTAGACTTCATCTATTGGTTTTCCCGCCCCGGGCTGTCTAGACCCCTAGGTGGGCGTTTCCTAACCGCCTGGTCCCGCCCACTGGTGTCTGTCTTAGTGATTGGCAGTCCGGCTCTTTTTGGTGATTCGGCTCCCATGGCTCTGCTCACCAAAAAGAGCCGGATCTTATAGATTGCTCCTTATTAAATATATGTTCACCCCAGGTGAACACATATTTAAGATTATAGTAACACCGCCAGGGCCCTGCCCACCCGCGGCCAGGCCCCGCCCACTTACAAGGTACCAATTAGATTGTTGAGTGGGTGGGATTTGGCCATGGATGGGCGGGGTTTCGGCAGTGAAAAGAGCCGTTTAGAGATTTTAGTGGCTCACACTGGTGATCCGGCTCCTGTCGGTCACAGCAGGGAGCCGGATCTTTGTGTCGGATCGTTCACGACCGACACATCACTAGTCTGTCTTGCCCTGAGGGGGGGTGGCTAGGGTTTCAGGTCGGCTGTATGTAACCCTGTGAGGGATGGTGTTATGCGGGGGCTTTTTGTGTGACTACCTAGTTTTGCCAGGGCGTCACATACATACTTTACATTACTTATCTTATACTGATCCTGAGTTACGTCCTGTATTATACTCCAGAGCTGAAGTCACTGTGTACATACATTACATTACTTATCATGCATTATACTCCAGAGCTGCACTCACTATTCTGCTGGTGGAGTCACTGTGTACATACATGACATTACTTATCCTGTACTGATCCTGAGTTACATCCTGTATTATACTCCAGAGCTGCACTCGCTATTCTGCTGGTGCAGTCACTGTGTACATGCATTACTTATCCTGTACTGATTCTCAGTTATAGCCTGTATTAAACTCTAGAGCTGCACTCACTATTCTACTGGAGGCATCACTATATACATACATTACTTATCATGTATTATACTCCAGAGCTGCACTCACTATTCTGCTGGTGCAGTCACTGTGTACATACATTACATTACTTATCATGTATTATACTCCAGAGCTGCACTCGCTCATGTTTATGGAGATTCATTTTATATGTTCCCTGTAGCAGTTCCTTCGAGTTTCCTGTCGTTTCTATTTTCTCACTGGCCGCCATGTTTCTTGGTCTTGTAGATTGACGCCCTCCAGGCCGGGTTGCTGAAAGTCGTTCCTCAGGCTGTTTTGGATCTTCTCACCTGGCAGGAACTGGAGAAGAGAGTCTGCGGAGACCCCGAGATCCCTGTAGAAGCCATAAAAAAGCTCAGTAAGTTTGCAGATGGATCATGTGTATAATCTGTGCAGCGTTATCGGTGCTGACGCGTTTCATGTCCTCTGCAGCTCGCTTTGAGAATCTGGAACCAACAGACATTCGAGTTCAGTATCTCTGGGAGGCGCTAAACAACTTCACCAACGGTGAGTGTTACCTGCCTGCGGGGGATTAGTGCTGTTGGATGAGCGAATTAATGCTGTACATCAGGGGTCTCAAACTCGCGCATTCTTTACAAGACAAAGTGATATTTTTATTGGTACCATATTATATTTTCTGTACCTTTTTGGATCACCGTTTTTGAATATTTTTTGCTCGTTTATTATAACAAACATGCACTTTTTAGTTTAAATATATATATATATATATATATATATATATATATATATATATACATTTTTGATGGTGAAAAAAAATTCATGCCCTATTTTGTTTTTGTATTTGACATTTTATCCCTTCCTGTAATATAGTTTTACAATTAGCACCATATAGTAATTTTGGCCAACATCTTGTAGTAATGTCCCCCATCCTGTTTCCCTTCTTGAAGTAATGTGCCCATCCTGTAGTAATGTGTCCATCCTTGTTCCCATCCTATACTAATGTGCTCATCCTGTACTAAAATGCCCATCCTTGTCCCCATTATGTAGTAATGTGCCCATCCTGTAGTAGTGTGCCCCATAATTGTCCCCTTTTACTAATGTGCCCATCTTTGTCTCTGTCCTGTATAATGTGCCCATCATTGTTTCCATCCTATAGTAATGTGCCCATCCTGTAGTAATGTGCCCATCCTTGTCCCCATTCTGTAGTAAAGTGCCCATCCTGTAGTAATGTGCCCCATCATTGTCCCCTTTTATTAATCTGCCCATCCTTGTCTCCATCCTGTAGTAATGTGCCCATTCTTGTGCCAATCCTATAGTAATGTGCCTATGCTATAGTAATGTGTACATCCTTATCCCCATCCTGTAGTAATGTGCCCACCATTGTACCCATCATGTAGTAATATGCCCATCCTATAGTAATGTGCCCACCATTGTACCCATCCTTTTAGTAATGTGCCCACCATTGTACCCATCCTGTAGTAATATGCCCATCCTATAGTAATGTGCCCATCCTTGTGACCATCCTGTAGTAATGTGCCCATCCTGTAATATTGTGCTCATTCTTGTCCTAATCCTGTAGTAATATGCTCATCCATGTCCCCATCCTGTAGTAATGTGACCATTCTATAGTAATGTGCCCATCTTGCATTAATGTGCACATCCTTGTGCCCATCTTGTAGTAATGTACCCATCCTCGTCCTCATCCTGTAGTAATGTGCCCCATCCTTGTCCTCATCCTGTAGTAATGGGTCCATCTTGGTCCCCATCCTGTAGTAATATGCCCACCATTGTCCCCTGTAGTAATGTGCCCATGCAGGTGCTCTTCTTGTAGCAATGACCCATCCTGGTCCCCTATTGTGCCGTTCTTCACATACACACACATACACATAAAAACCCCAAAACATTCTTCTCACTTGTCCTCCGTTCCCTCGGCATTCTCTTCTCTACTTCTTGCGGTCCGCAGGCACGTGCACCCCTTGATGATTGCAGCTTGTGCAGGGGCCGCACCTGTCAGTGCTTTATTTTAGATGAACATTTTGCCGGCGCTGCGCAGAGTCAAGCTCTCTCTGCACAACTATTCCAATGGCAGCCGCCGGCCAATCAGAGCCAATGTCGTCATATGCGTTAGCTGCTTGCCTCTGATTGGCTGGCAACTGCCATTAGAATAGTTGTGCAGAGAGAGCTTGACTCTGCGCAGCTCCAGCAAAATGTTCATCTGAAATAAACCACTGACGGCTGCGGCCCCTGCATAAACCGCAGGGGGGTATAATCAATATAATTCACTGTATATCTAACATAACTATACAGTTAAAACCTGAAATATGTGTACTAGGAGGAAATGGACTATGATCCAGTGTAGATTGGGATCTCTAGAATATTATTTCCATGAAGTGTAGTACTTCGAGATGGGTACAAGCCTTTCCCCCTACGTTGACTAAATTCAAGAACAAAATTAATTTAATCACTAGACTGGAGAAATGAAAATATATATATATATATATATATATATATATATATATATATATATATATTATATATATATATATAAAAGGAACGCCATGAACATTTCCATATCATAAAGTGACAGTGTTCAGAGTGAATAATGTAACATAATCTATTTGGACAAATTGGGTCAATTTGGGATTTACATTAACAATGTAAGTGTTTTCCTACTTTTGTACAATATTGTATCAATTATATCAATATCTGATTTAAAAAAATAAAAATGTCCTGCGCTCTTGAGATGGGAAAGGATTGTTAATAAGGGGTAAATTTCAAAGTTGCTTGTTTTTATTTGCACTTTGCAATTTTAACTATTTTAGAACCTGACATGATTCCCTTTAACCTGTGGTTCTTCAGCTATTGCACAAGTATAACTCCCTCATTCGGCTATCGGGGCATGCTGGGAGTTGTAGTTTTGCCATAGGGTACAGGTCACGGGTATAGGTGATTTCCTTCTTTCGTAATCCTGTAAAACGCTCTGGTCTTGTGCTTTTCAGAGGATCGCAGCCGCTTCCTCAGGTTCGTCACTGGACGGAGTCGTCTTCCCGCTCCAATATATATTTATCCGGATAAATCCGGGTGAGTACGGAGGGGCGCTAGGATTTATGCAGCAGATCTGCACCGGACACAGTCTGAGGCCTCAGCTCCATCCTCCCTATAACCTGTGGTTTCTCATCCTCAGCTGCGACACTACTGACGCCCTCCCCGAATCCTCCACCTGCTCCAGCACTTTATACCTCCCCAACTACCCCAGGTACAGTATCTGCAAACCATCGCTCCAGCCTCTGCTCATCCATTATCATCACAGCCATGTGCCACCGAGGAAAACAGTGGATTCCAGAATCTGTTATTAATTGTATGATTATCTGCTGTGATGAATAATGCCGCCATCTGCACACACACAGGCGCTATTCATTACTTCGTATGATGCTATTTTTTTTCCCAGCGCCAAGATCTGTGAGGAGAAGCTGCGCTACGCTGCGTACAACTGTGTGGCCATCGATACAGACATGAGCCCGTGGGAGGAATAAGATGGCGGCAGATATGACGTTCGGCCCCGGCGCAGGGAGGACCGCGCTTTATTTATGTTTTTCCCTTATGGACTTTTAATACCATTAATTGCATCAGAGACGCTTCGCTGTCGCCCGGCTCCTGCGCAGACGTCCCGGCGCGTTTTTATTTTTGTATATTGCTCTGTATCCAATAAAATACAAGAACCAAAACCTGTCTCTGTTATACCCATCTGCAGCACGGGCTCTAAGGCCGAGTTCACATGTCAAGTAATCATCCATTAGAATGGATCCTGCAGAGAGCAGGCAAAATGATTTCTGCAGGATCCGTTTATTTTACTTGGGAATCTTTGGATGATGGATCCGTTAATGGATTACTATTTATCTTCCATTTGACGCGGATCCTATAAGAAGAAAATGGATCTTACATTGCAAGGAGAACAGACGGCGAAATAGCAATCCATTAACGGATCCGTTCTCCATAGAGTCCCATGTTACAAAAAAACATCCTGCAGAAATCGGTTATTAAACAAAATACAAAAAAGTTGTGTTTACAGAATTATTCTGCCAACGGATCTCTGCAGGATCCATTCTAACGGCTGATTACAGGACATGTGATATCAGCCTACGGCTCCGGCTCTTGTTTTAATGTGATTCTAGAAGGTTTTCTTTGTCTTACTTTATATGATGTGTGCCAGAAGATTTTTACAACTGAAATCTCACAGCATTCCTTTCTTGTTCAGACGAGCAGAATAGTGAGTGCAGCTCTGAAGGATACAAGCTGAACATCTGAGCTGCAGATACTTCCTCCTTTCTGTCTGGTCTCTTATTTACTCTTTACTCACCTCTAGCTGCCCTTTCAGAATATACAGGATATAACTCAGGATCAGTAATGTAATGTATGTACACAGTGACTCCACCAGCAGAATAGTGAGTGCAGCTCTGGAGCATAATACAGGATGTAACTCAGGATCAGTCTAGGATAAGTAATGTAATGTATGTACACAGTGACTGCACCAGCAGAATAGTGAGTGCAGCTCTGGAGCATAATACAGGATGTAACTCAGGATCAGTACAGGATAAGTAATGTAATGTATGTACACAGTGACTGCACCAGTAGAATAGTGAGTGCAGCTCTGGAGTATAATACAGGATGTAACTCAGGATCAGTACAGGATAAGTAATATAATGTATGTACACAGTGACTGCACCATCAGAATAGTGAGTGCAGCTCTGGGGTATAATACAGGAGGTAACTCAGGATCAGTACAGGATAAGTGATGTAATGTATGTACACTGTGACTCCACCAGCAGAATAGTGAGTGCAGCTCTGGAGGAGACAGACTGAATATCAGAGCTGCAGATACCTCCTCCTTTCTCTCTGGTCTCTTATTTTATCTATCCTCCAGCTGCACTTTCAGGATATATAGGATATAACTAAGGATCAGTACAAAATATGTAATGTGTGTACACAGTGACTGCACCAGCAGAATAGTGAGTGCAGCTCTGGAGTATAATACAGCATCTATTACATATGTATCTAGACCTGTATTATATTGCATACAATGGCGCTCGTAGCTGGACTGACACGTCTAAGCTTGTGCATGTCTGTTAGATTTCAGTGTTTCCTAATAATCCTTATATATTTATAGATGTTGTTGCTTCTGCACTGAGAATGGATCCAGTTTTTGCTGCTTTAATTATAAGTCATAAAACTCTGCTCCATCTCTCCCTGCTGTGCGGACATCATGTAGTGAAACAGACGTCATTGCAGCATGTCACCAGGAGAGGGCGCCACAGTACAAGAGACCATAGAGGAGACGGAGTACCCAACCTGGGCATTACTGGCGGAGCTGAGATGCCGTGTACCTCCGCCCTCGGTGCTTCGTGTCACTGAACTGACTACATATTGACCCGGTATATACGGTATTCTCAGAAATGGGTTTCACCCACATAAGTGTAATGTTGTGGATTAGACTTTAGTATTATAGCGCCAACATATTCTGCAGCTCCTTGTTGCATCTTCTGCGCGGCCCATGGATATGTGACAGTTCATGTAGTGGCCGGCAGGTGGCGCTAGATTTGGATGCCTCTGTACCCGCAGTCGCCTCCTTACGTTTCGCGCACAGTGTGTGTCTGTTCTGGTGTCTGTCACCTTCTGTGTGTGGGGCGGACGTGATGACGTGAGATTCAGGGTGTTGTGTGAGTCACATGGAGCTGTCAGCACCAGAAGCTGCAGCCGCCGCCGCACACCTGCAAGAAGTATCCGGAAAACGGCTGCTAGGAAGAAAGACGGACGGACACGTGCGGCTCACATCACACCCCGGGGTGACATACGGCCCACACCCCGGGGCGACATACGGCCCATACCCCGGGGCGACATACGCCCATACCCCGGGGCGACATACGGCCCACACCCCGGGCGACATACGGCCCACACCCCGGAGCGACATACGGCCTACACCCCCGGGGCGACATACGGCCTACACCCCCGGGGCGACATACGGCCTACACCCCCGGGGCGACATACGGCCAATACCCCGGGGCGACATACGGCCTACACCCCCGGGGCGACATATGGCCAATACCCCGGAGCGACATACGGCCTACACCCCCGGGGCGACATACGGCCAATACCCCGGGGCGACATACGGCCCACACCCCAGGGCAACATACGGCCCACACCCCAGGGCAACATACGGCCCACATCCCCGGGGCGACATACGGCCCACACCCCGGGGCGACATACGGCCCACACCCCAGGGCAACATACGGCCCACACCCCAGGGCAACATACGGCCCACACCCCAGGGCAACATACGGCCCACATCCCCGGGGCGACATACGGCCCACACCCCGGGGCGACATACGGCCCACACCCCGGGGCGACATATAGCAGACACCCTGGGGCGACATACGGCAAACACCCCAGGGCAACATACGGCAGACACACCGGGGCGACATACGGCCGACACCCCGGAGCGACATACGGCAGACACACCGGGGCGACATACGGCCCACACCCTGTGCCGATATATGGCCCATACTCCGGGGCGAAATACGGTTCACACCAGGGCTGACGGGGGTACCGATATTTAAGAAAGGTAAGAAGATGGATCCGGGAAACTACCGTCCAGTAAGCCTGACATCAGTGGTGTGCAAGGTTTTTGAGTACATTTTAAGGGATGACATGCAAAAATATATTAGAAAAAATAATATAATCACAGACAGCATGGATTCATGAGAGATAAGTCGTGTCTAACCAACCTGTTGGGGTTCTATGAGGGGGTAAGTGCAAACCTGGATATTGGTAATGCAGCTGATGTGATTTATTTGGATTTTGCAAAGGCATTTGATACTGTACCACATAATAGCCTTATACTAAAGCTCCAGAAGCAAGGACTGGGGGAAACTATATGCAACTGGGTAAGGAATTGGCTAAAAGATAGGAAACAAAGAGTAGTCATAAATGGAACATTCTCTAAATGGGCTATAGTCAGCAGTGGGGGGCCGCAGGGATCTGTACTGGCAGCAGTGGGGGCCGCAGGGATCTGTGCTTGGACCGATTCTTTATAATCTCTTTATTAATGACCTTGTGGATGGGATTGATAGTAAAGTGTCAGTCTTTGCTGATGACACCAAACTATGTAGGATATTAAAAACTGACCTTGATAGTACAATATTACAAAAATGATCTGGATAAGATGTCAGAATGGGCAGATACTTGGCAAATGAGATTTAATGTTGATAAATGTAAAGTAATGCACCTAGGACGGAGTAATCCTATAGCTGCGTATACATTAAATGGAAGTAAACTCGGGACTACAGAACAGGAGAAGGACCGGGGGATTCTCATTACAAATAAGCTGAGCAGCAGCACTCAATGTCAGGCAGCAGCTGCTAAAGCAAACAAGATTTTAGGGTGTATAAAAAGAGAGATTAGATCCCAGGATCCCAACATATTGTTACCCCTCTATAAATCACTTGTAAGGCCACGTCTGGAATAGGGGATCCAGTTTTGGGCTCCACAGTTTAAAAAGGACATTCAGAAGTTAGAGTCAGTTCAAAGGCGTCAACTAGACTACTACAAGGAATGGAGGCCTCACATATGATGAGAGGTTGGACTTCTTTGGCTTAGAAACAAGACGTCTCAGAGGAGATCTCATTTATATGTATAAATCCATGTGTGGTCACTATAAAGGTCTGGCACATGACTTATTCCTTCTAAAGACAATACTAATGGAATGCTCTGCCACAACACATCAGACTCTCGCCTACCTTGACAAGCTTCAAAAGGAACTTGAAGACCCACCTCTTCCGACCAGCCTACAACCTGCCGTACCCCTCAGTCTGATATAACACCGCACAACCAGCTCTACTCTAACCTACTGTATCCTCACCTATCCCTTGTAGACTGTGAGCCCTTGCGGGCAGGGTCCTCTCTCCTCCTGCAGACTGTGAGCCCTCGCGGGCAGGGTCCTCTCTCCTCCTGTAGACTGTAAGCCCTCGCGGGCAGGGTCCTCTCCTCCTGTAGACTGTGAGCCCTCGCGGGCAGGGTCCTCTCTCCTCCTGTAGACTGTGAGCCCTCACGGGCAGGGTCCTCTCTCCTCCTGTAGACTGTGAGCCCTCACGGGCAGGGTCCTCTCTCCTCCTGTAGACTGTGAGCCCTCGCGGGCAAGGTCCTCTCTCCTCCTGTAGACTGTGAGCCCTCACGGACAGGGTCCTCTCTCCTCCTCTAGACTGTAAGCCCTCGCAGGCAGGGTCTTCTTTCCTCCTGTAGACTGTAAGCCCTCGCAGGCAGAGACCTCTCTCCTCCTGTAGACTGTGAGCCCTCGCGGGCAGTGTCCTATCTCCTCCTGTAGACTGTGAGCCCTCACGGGCAGGGTCCTCTCTCCTCCTGTAGACTGTGAGCCCTCGCGGGCAGGGACCTCTCTCCTCCTCTAGACTGTAAGCTCTCGCAGGCAGGGTCCTCTCTCCTCCTGTAGACTGTGAGCCCTCGCGGGCAGGGTCCTCTCTCCTCCTGTAGACTGTGAGCCCTCGCAGGCAGGGTCCTCTCTCCTCCTGTAGACTGTGAGCCCTCGCGGGCAGGGTCCTCTCTCCTCCTGTAGACTGTGAGCCCTCGCGGGCAGGGACCTCTATGATTATTGTACTTGTTCCTATTATATATACCCCTTTCACATGTAAAGCCTGATGGAATAAATGGCGCTATATTAATAAATAATAATAATAAGGACCAGGGGGCACTCACTGTGAGTGGAAGAAAGGCGGTTCTTGCAGCTAAATAGGAAAGGGTTCTTTACCGTTAGAGCAGTTAGAGCAATCATATTGTGGAATGCCAACCACAGGAGGTAGTAATGGCAGATACTATAACAGCTTTTAATAAAGGGCTGGATGATTTTTTCAGTACACAACATTGAAGGTTATTAAAGGGAACCTGTCAGCAGAAATGTCCCCTAAAACCTAACAGATTCCCCCTCTGCAGCTCCTGGGCTGCATTCTATAAAGGTCCCTGTTATGATTGTGCCCACTTTCTGACCGAAAAAAAGTGTTTATAAAGTTGTACCTTTTTGGCTTCTGATTCTGTAAATCTGTCACGGGGGCGGGCTGCCTGATGGCCGTTATTCTGCCCCCTGGTCCTGTATGCCGCCCCCATCGCTGATTTCAATACTTCTGGACGCCGCCCACTGCTCCAGCCATCCCTGCGCATGCCCAGTGCTCATCTCTCGTGGATGAGCACTGTGCCCAGCGTCACCGCTGGTGACGTGCACGCAGGGTTAAGATTATGGGCGGTGCTGTGATGTTTATTCCTAAGCAACCGCCCATAATCGCGGGACCGCGCATTCCCCCTCGGCCTGCTTCGTGCTTCCTGCTTCCGCGCTCCTCCCATCTATTTCCTGCCTCGGGGCAAGATGGGAAGGAGGTGACGTGGGGGTCAGCAGCAGCGCGCTTGCGCAGAACGAAGCAGGCCGAGGGGGAAAGCGCGGTCCCGCGATTATGGGCGGTTGCTTAGGAATAAACATCACGGCACCGCCCATAATCTTAACCCTGCGTGCACGTCACCAGCGGTGACGCTAGGCACAGTGCTCATCCACGAGAGATGAGCACTGGGCATGCGCAGGGATGGCTGGAGCAGTGGGTGGCGTCCAGAAGTATTGAAATCAGCGATGGGGGCGGCATACAGGACCAGGGGGCAGAATAACGGCCATCAGGCAGCCCGCCCCCGTGACAGATTTACAGAATCAGAAGCCAAAAAGGTACAACTTTATAAACACTTTTTTTCGGTCAGAAAGGGGGCACAATAATAACAGGACCTTTCTAGAATGCAGCCCAGGAGCTGCAGAGGGGGAATCTGTTAGGTTTTAGGGGACATTTCTGCTGACAGGTTCCCTTTAATTATTTAGTGACTAAATGTATAATTGGTGGAGGAAGGGTGAACTAGAAGAACCGGGGTCTTTTTTTCAACCTATGTTACTATGTAAGATAAATTATTTTGTGTGTCTGTAGCCTGCTTAGACAAATATTGACCAGCCCCCGAAAAATGTATAAAAAGACTGACCCGCACATTCAACAGGTGTGAACGGGTGCTAGCAGAAAACACATTATAACTACAAAATACTGTATATACAGCTGCACACTAAAATGCTAACAATGAATAAGGGAACTCTGGGATTGCATTACTGCTATAGGAATATTTGAAAAAAGAGAGATATTTAGCTTATGTATTGGCCAATGCATGTAAGCCCGGTCACCACGGCAAGGTAATCTCTGTATACCAGGAACCTAACCTGAAATGCCACTATCTGGGTTAAAAACCTCCAGTCATCTAGCCACAACCAAAGCCACATCCATTTGCTTTTCTTCCTACCCTGACAGGAGGAGTTGTCAGAGGGGCAGTGGCAGTGTGGGGTGTTCAGCAGGTGCCTAGGACTGCAGGGTGTAGACCCCAATCCGGGACTGTCTGCTGTACCCAGGACGGTTGGGACTAGAGATGAGCGGATCCATTCACAGGACTCCGGTCCAGGTCAGTGGTCCCCGTTGGATGGATGGGAGGCTGTGAATCTCTGACCTTCCTGTGTCCTCGCTGCGGCTTTTTATTATCCAGGGCTGGAGCGACGTCATCTGTGCGTCCTGCTCATCTCTAGTTCAGACCTGTGGATTTAATTTTTGATCATTTTTAGTCGCAGCAGCCAGAATTCTCTCATCTTGATGCAGCTTCACTACTGTATGTGACATCTGTTTTGGTGTCTGTAAGGCCGTGTTCACTCTTTGCATAAATAAAAATAATGTGTTGGTTTCTGCACCAAACTACACAATAACAATCTTCTCTGATTATTGCATTTCTGCGATTTCATGAAAGCTCCGCCTTCGGTGCGTCTACAGACGTCGCTGTACCGGCCGGTTCTGGTTCCTTTTTTCGCTATATGCTTCTATGTGGAGCCTGAAGAAAATGCAGGTAAAAAAAAAACAACACTGCAGTATTTTAAGTAGAGAATCAAAGCTCTTCTGCAGTATTAAAAAATAGCAATAAAAATGCAAATTAATATCCGCAACATCGAATAAAGGAGAAAATGTGCAAAAGAAATGCAACAAACAGGCTGAAAAGATTGTTACTGCGAGAAAACATACAGTAGAGGAAAAACACTGCATTTATGCTACGTGTGAACGCGGCCTCGTGTTACATTATTATTACATTTTTTTATGGATTTAGTGAAAAAAGCAATCAATCACGCCGTGTTCTTAAAACATTTACGGATCAATGTAAATAACCTGATCTCTCTGTTGTTCGGGTCGTTGCGGTTACAGGGACCCCAAATAAGTTTGTTATTTTTGTTGATTTGTGATGTTTATTATTTTAAAATAAAAGGCTTTAAAAATGTAATTATTGCAATTTTTTTAATTATTTTTTTTTTTAAAGAAAAAAACCCTTTCTTTTATTCTCCCTCTAGGATACAGGGGCATAGAAATACACCGTTATGTACAGATGTATCTCTATGTACCTGTATAATCTGCTTCTGGGTTCACTGCCTGCAATACAGCTCAATTTTCCTCATTGTGTGCTGTGGATTGTAGAGCTGCTGCCTGCGAGCACGAAGGTCGAGAGTTTGATTCTTTGAGCAATGGAAGAACAGAACTTCTAGATCGGTCGGGGTCTGATCGCGGGGTCCAGCACCGATGAACAGAATGGGCACTTGTCTCCCCATTACAATGCAGCCATAGTGTGCGGCTACTCCTCCACCATATTCATTCTCTATGGGACTGCCGGAGAAAGCCGAGCACAGCGCTCCAGTAATCCCACAGAGAGTGGATGCAGCAGGCCCCATGGGGATCAGATCTCCCCCAATCTATAAGTTACCCCCATCATAGATTCTTCCTGCCGGATACCACTTGTATCCCCCTCCCCCACATCATTGGGTGTCTGACACCCACAGTATCCAAGCAGTGTGATACTATTACTATATGATGAGCGGCTGTATCTATTAATTGTGATGCTGTGTGCTGAGTCCCCGACTTTTATTATTTAGTAGCTGTACTCCCCGGCTGCGCCCGGGTTAATAACCGCTGTTAACAAAATAGAATATATTAACAAAAATGTATTCTGCACACAAAAACCACAAAACAAATAGAAATGTAATTATTAAATTGTTGCCTATATTAACCAATCAGAGCTCAGATTAATTAACTGTAGCACAATAGAAGCTGCGCTGTGATTGGTTGCTATTGGCAGCCTGATTAATCTCCAGGCAACAGAAAGCCCTCCCCCTGACAGTATATATTAGCTCACACATACACATATAGACAGGTCATGTGACTGACGGCTGCTGTATTTCCTATGTGGTGCATTTGTTGTGCTTGTAGTTTGGCTGCTTATTAATCAGATTTTTATTTTTGAAGGATAATACCAGACTTGTGTGTGTTTAGGGCGATTATGTGGTGAGGTTGGTGTATGTGTGGTGAGATGTGTGCTGAGGGTGGTATATGTGTTCAAGCACGTGGTAGTGTGTGGCGCATTGTGTGTGTGTTCATATCCCCGAGTGTGGTGAGAATCCCATGTCGGGGCCCCACCTTAGCAACTGTACGGTATATACTCTTTGGCGCCATCACTCTAATTCTTTAAGTCCCCCTTGTTCACATCTGGAGCTGTCAATTTGCCCCCAACACTTTTTGTTTCACTTTTTCATCATTATGTAGATAGGGGCAAAATTGATTGGTAAATTGGAACGCGCGGGGTTAAAATTTCGCCTCACAACATAGCACCCGGCGCTGCCCGGGATAGTAACTGTCTCTCTGTTTCTCTCCCATTCTCTGTCTGTCTCCCCCTCTGTATATATCTCTCTGTCTCTTTGTCTGTCTCAATCTCTTTCCGTCTGTCTATCTCTTTCCCTGTCTAGCTATCTCTGTCACTTTCCCTGTCTGTCACTTTCCCTGTCTCTCTCATTCCCTCTCTTTCCCTGTCAGTCTGTCTCTTTGTCTGTGTCTGTCTCTTTGTGTCTGTCTCTTACCCTGTCTATGTCTGTTTCTTACCCTGTCTGTGTCTGTCTCTTTCCCTGTCTGTGTCTGTCTGTTTTCTTTCCCTGTCTGTGTCTCTTTCCCTGGCTGCATTGTGACACGCCAACAATCCATATAAGGGCGTGGCTGCGCATTCTTCTGAAGTTCTGGCTGCATTGTGGCTCCCAGCTCCATTCGCTTTAATGGAGGCTGGTTTTTTGGTGAATAACTGTAAAGAGCGGGGTTAAAATTTCCCTTCAAAACATAGCCTATGACGCTCTTGGGGTCCAGAAGTGTGAGTGTGCAAAATTTTGTGGCTGTAGCTGCAACGGTGCATATGCCAATCCCGGACACACACACACACACACACACACACACACACACACACACACACACACACACACACACACACACACACACATTCAGCTTTATATAGTAGATTTATTTAATTAACCATCATCCATTCCCTGGTGCTGAACATGTGAAGAGGGGAGAGGACCCTGCCCCGGGGGCTTACACTCTACAAGTATCTAATCCTCTCACGTGTCATACCGCTTTTATGCTTAGTATCTAATCCTATCTGCTGCCTGTATCTAATGCTGTCATGTGTGATGCCGCTTGTGTGCCTGCATTCTCCAGCAGCACGCTGCTCTGTGTGTGTGGCTGCACTGAGTGCG
Source organism: Anomaloglossus baeobatrachus (assembly GCF_048569485.1). Lineage (NCBI taxonomy): Eukaryota > Metazoa > Chordata > Amphibia > Anura > Aromobatidae > Anomaloglossus > Anomaloglossus baeobatrachus. Next base: position 246,118,396 of record NC_134360.1, read on the forward strand.
CGTCTCCTCGGTGATATACGGTAGCGGTAGTTCCGGCTGTGTCTTCCTGGGATGCGCGCTGATCTGGAGGTGAGCTGTGCGCTGTGCGGCCGGGACCCTGCAATGTGTGCACATGGCCCCGTGCAGTCTATACTGCGCTCCCCACACACGTGACACGTAGAGCCCCGCACTGCGCTGCCTGCACCTGTGTGATCTGTACAGTGGCATCCCCTATAGATCTGTGCAGTGCTGAGTGACATCCCCTATAGATCTGTACAGTGCTCAGACCTCCGTGTCATCCCCTATAGATATGTACAGTGCCGACTGACATCCCCTATAGATCTGTGCAGCGCAGAGTGGCATCCCCTATAGATCTGTACAGCGCTGAGTGACATCCCCTATAGATCTGTACAGTGCTGAGTGACATCCTCTATAGATCTGTACAGCGCAGAGACATCCCCTATAGATCTGTACAGCGCAGAGTGACATCCCCTATAGATCTGTACAGTGCTGAGTGACATCCCCTATAGATCTGTACAGCGCAGAGTGACATCCCCTATAGATCTGTACACTGACAAATTGCATGCCTTATAGATCTGTACAATGCTGAGTGACATCCCCCTATAGATCTGTACAGTGCTGAGTGACATCTCCCTATAGATATGTACAGTGCTGAGTGACATCTCCCTATAGATCTGTACAGTGCCCAGTGACATCCCCTATAGATCTATACAGTGCCCAGTGACATCCCCTAAATATGTACAGTGCTGAGTGACATCCACTATAGATATGTACAGTGTTCATTAACATCCTCTATAGCTCTGTATAGTGGCAATTGACATCCCCTAAAGATCTGTACAGTACTGAATGAAATCCCTTATAGATTTGTGGAATGCTGAGTGTCATCCCCTATAGATCTATGCAATGCTCAGTGGCATCTCTTATAGATCTATACAGTGGCCAGTTACATCTATAGATAAGTAAAGTACCCAGTGATAATCCCTATAGATCTGTATAGTGCTCAGTGACATCCCCTATTGATCTGTGCTGCTGGTCAGTGATGTCTCCTATAGATCAGTACAGTGCTCAGTGACATCCCCTATGGATCTGTACAGTGCTCAATGTCATTCCAGATAGGTCTGTGTGGTGTCCAGTGATATCCCCTATAGATCTGTGTATTGCTCTGTGACATCTCCTATAGATCAGTACTATTCTCAGTGATATCCCCTATAGATCTCTACAGTGCTCTGTGACATCCCCTAGAAGTCTGTACAGTGCTCAGTGAAATCCCCTATAGGTTTTTGTAGTGCCCAGTGACATCCCCCTATAGATCTGTGTAGTGCCCAGTGACATCCCCCTATAGATCTGTGTAGTGCTCAGTGACGTCCCTATAGATCTGTGTAGTGCTCAGTGATGTCCCTATAGATCTGTGTAGTGCTCAGTGATGTCCCTATAGACATATGGCGGTGCACCTATAGGATCCATGTACACGTATGTATCCTGTATATATTATTCTGCCATGTGCTCGCTGCCCCCTCTGCTCCATATTTCGGGGGCTGTTGTTGGGCGGCTGCCTCGTTCCTTATATAGATCAGTATACAGCTCTATATGAGTCTCCTGTAGCGTCAGCGCTGGTCACTGGTGACAGAACATGAGGAAGTGTCACTGTCACCATCACAGCCGGGAGCAGGGTGTGATCACATGGACCTTGTATTTATTGTTGGCTCGGGGACAGCGCAGCGTGCAGGTCTCTGCTGCTGTCATTTTAGGATTGGCCATGTAATACTGCGGCGGCCAAATCATTGGTGCGGTCTCACAGGGGCCCCAGAGGTAAAGGGGCCACATCCTCCTCCAAAGCAGGTAAAATTGTGTATTATAATGAGCTGCAGGACTACAAAGGGCCCAAGTACTGTTCAACAGGGGCCCATTAACTTCTATGTCTGCAGTGATATAATGTGATGTAATTGGGGTGTTCCCCCCGCCCCCTCCGTCCATGTAACTCTCCTCTTGATACTGTGTAGTCTTATATTATACTAGCTGAAGTACCCGGCGTTGCCCGGGATAGTGACTGTCTCTCTGTCTGTCTCCCGCTCTCCCTCTCTCCGATTGTCTGTCTTTGTCTGTCTTTTTCCCTGTGTCTCTGTCTGTCTGTGTCTATGTTTGTCTGTCTCTGTCTCTCTGTCTGTCTCTTTATCTGTCTGTCTCTATCTGTCTGTGTCTCTCTGTCTGTGTCTCTCTGTCTCTCTGTCTGTGTCTCTCTGTCTCTCTGTCTCTCTGTCTGTGTCTCTGTCTGTCTCTCTGTCTGTCTCTCTGTCTGTCTCTCTGTCTGTCTCTCTGTCTGTCTCTCTGTCTGTGTCTCTGTCTGTCTCTCTGTCTGTGTCTCTCTGTCTGTCTCTCTCTGTCTGTCTCTCTGTCAGTCTCTCTCTGTCTGTCTCTCTGTCTGTGTCTCTCTGTCTGTCTCTCTGTCTCTCTGTCTGTCTCTCTCTGTCTGTCTCTCTCTGTCTGTGTCTCTCTGTCTGTGTCTCTCTGTCTGTGTCTCTCTGTCTGTGTCTCTCTGTCTGTGTCTCTCTGTCTGTGTCTCTCTGTCTGTGTCTCTCTGTCTGTCTCTGTCTGTCTGTCTCTATGTCTGTATCCGTGTCTGTCTCTCTATCTCTGTCTATCTCTCTCTCTCTGTCTCTGTGTATCTAATAATAGGATAAAGGCGTGCACACTAAGATATTTTTTTTCGGGTACAAGTGTACGTGTGAAGTCCCTTAATCATAATCCGTAGAGATACACTGCACACACTTTGTCTTTGCTTTGCAAGTGAAAGAATTTTATTTATAGTAGAAATCATAAGTTTTAACATGACCAAATCCTACGTTTCGGCTCAAGGAGCCTTGTTCACGAGGTCGCTGTTAATGCTGATCTCCTGGATTTGTGAGGGTTTTGGAGGTAATGAAGGTTTCTTTTTTGTAATGGGCACTCCCATGCCTGTACCGTCCTGGATGTAGCACTGTGTGTGTGTATGTGTGTGTGTCTCTATCTGTCTCTCTCTGTCTCTTTGTCTGTCTCGTTCCCTGTTTTTCTGTCTGTCTGCCTCTTTCTGTGTAGAATAGAATAGAATCAGCCTGATAGTGCCAGTATAGCACTGTATGTATAGACTCAGCCTGATAGTGCCAGTATAGCACTGTATGTATAGAATCAGCCTGATAGTGCCAGTATAGCACTGTATGTATAGAATCAGCCTGATAGTGCCAGTATAGCACTGTATGTATAGAATCAGCCTGATAGTGCCAGTATAGCACTGTATGTATAGAATCAGCCTGATAGTGCCACTATAGCACTGTATGTATAGAATCAGCCTGATAGTGCCAGTATAGCACTGTATGTATAGAATCAGCCTGATAGTGCCACTATAGCACTGTATGTATAGAATCAGCCTGATAGTGCCACTATAGCACTGTATGTATAGAATCAGCCTGATAGTGCCAGTATAGCACTGTATGTATAGAATCAGCCTGATAGTGCCAGTATAGCACTGTATGTATAGACTCAGCCTGATAGTGCCAGTATAGCACTGTATGTATAGAATCAGCCTAATAGTGCCAGTATAGCACTGTATGTATAGAATCAGCCTGATAGTGCCAGTATAGCACTGTATGTATAGAACCAGCCTGATAGTGCCAGTATAGCACTGTATGCATAGAATCTGCCTGATAGTGCCAGTATAGCACTGTATGTATAGAATCAGCCTGATAGTGCCAGTATAGCACTGTATGTATAGAATCAGCCTGATAGTGCCAGTATAGCATTGTATGTATAGAATCCGCCTGATAGTGCCAGTATAGCACTGTATGTATAGAATCAGCCTGATAGTGGCAGTATAGCACTGTATGTATAGACTCAGCCTGATAGTGCCAGTATAGCACTGTATGTATAGAATCAGCCTGATAGTGCCAGTATAGCACTGTATGTATAGAATCAGACTGATAGTGCCAGTATAGCACTGTATGTATAGACTCAGCCTGATAGTGCCAGTATAGCACTGTATGTATAGAATTAGCCTGATAGTGCCAGTATAGCACTGTATGTATAGAATCAGCCTGATAGTGGCAGTATAGCACTGTATGTATAGAATCAGCCTGATAGTGGCAGTATAGCACTGTATGTATAGAATCAGCCTGATAGCGCCAGTATAGCACTGTATGTATAGACTCAGCCTGATAGTGCCAGTATAGCACTGTATGTATAGAATCAGCCTGATAGTGCCACTGTATAGTATAGTATAGCACTGGCTTTAGGTTATATAGGAAAATCCTGGTGATTGCTTCCTTTTAATGACTTGTAGCTCCCAGCTCCATTCACTTTAATGGAAGCAGGTTTTTTGGTGAATAACTGTAAAGCGCTGGGTTAAATTTTCCCCTCAAAACATAGTCTATGACGTTCCTTGTGTCAAATGGGGTGTCTGTACAAAAGTTTGTGATTGAAAATGCGATGGTGCGGATTCCTTTAGCGGAGACACACACATACACACACGCACACATACATACACACACTCAGCTTTATATATCTGTTTTGTCATTGTCTCCAGTGCTGTGACGTTTTCGGGGCCCCTTCACCCCATTTCCTGTGAGCACTTCAGCTATGGGGGACGCCAACGATCCGCGCCGGCTCCTGGGCCACATCCGCTGTGTACTGGAGTGCATCGACTGCTTCCGCCGCGCTGTCCCCCTCCCCGAGGTCCTGTGCTACGTTCCTGGAGAAGTGCTGTACAAGATCTGTAAGGACCCCAGCACCGCGTCCTCCGCCCGCTCGCTGCTCACCGTGTGGGGGGGCCCGGGGTTCTCCAAGCAGAACCTTAAAGCGCTGTCACGGGCCACGGTGGAAGTCCATAAAGGAAGCTGCATCCGAGCCACGGGGGAGGAATACGTCAACACTAATGGCCTCTGGGTGAAGCTCGGCAAGGTGGGTAATTTACAGCTACCCTCAGAAATCGTGTGACCCTCACAGGACACGTAATCCTCCTAATGCTGGTGCCGATCTTGTGTTACATTGTGCCTTATGCTCTGGTCACATCCAGAGCTGCTGGATGTCTTATATCACTGCTGCCCCCTGCTGGTTCAGCGGCTAATCGCAGTATCTGCAGAAGTAGCCTGCAGAATTGTGCATGCAGCTCTGGAGGTGACTGGAGTATGTCATTCTGGATCAGGTAAAGTGTAGCACATATAACACATGTAACTCAATGCACCGTTTGGAGGAGCGCCCCCATAATTGGAGTGATGCGGCTTCTTACCCTGGTCTCTTTCCTGCAGGAGCAGATGGAGGAGTATAGAGAGAGCTGTGACCTGGCGGAGGGCTGGGTCCTTCTCTGCAGGCAGGACGAGGGCGGTGACAGGCTGGTTCCTGTCCAGTCGGCCGATAAAACCTACAGACAGCAGCAGTTATTCGGGGTGGATTCCAAGCCCATAAGCAGGTGAGTTATAAGAATACACGTGACACAACAGAGCGCTGTATATACAGAACTGTGCAAGAGTTCTAGACAGGTGTGGAACAAATGCTGCAAAGCAAGAAAGCTTGTAAAAATACAAGTGCTAAATCCACAGATTAGTGGTTAGTCATCCAAGATGTTTGGAATGAGTTTCTGTAATACAGTGTGTTAATGATATGAGTGTGTGGAGGAAAAATTGATTAAGGTAAAGGCCGGTCACCAAAAACCTTTTTCCTCGTCTGCAGATGGGAAGACGTCGTTGACGCCACATACTCCATGCGTCTCGGCAGGAAACCCCAGATCACCGCACCGGACCTGGAGGCCGTGACGAAATTACGGTGAGAGCTAATTATACCAGTGCCGGCCTGAAACGTCTACACTGGTAATACTGAGTCGTCCACATTTGTGATACTGTGAATCCCTGTCTTTGATCCATCTGTTATCTAATATCCTCTACCACCACCTCTGTATATTCAATATACTGGGAGTATCCATCTTCTGTTTTAAAGGAGTAGACCACTTTATTATCAGCACTTTAGGGCAGTTACATGCCGTCTCATCAGTCTGTATTGGGGCGCTTGATTACAGCGTACTATATGTGTGTTTATGATATTCGCCACCTCTCTCCTCTTTTCCTCATCTGCAGGTTTATTCCTCTGTCCTGGACGTACGAGTGCGACAAAGATCTGGTTCACTTCTTATATGAGCGCGTGGGGAAAGAGGACGAGAGTTTGGGTAACATTAAGCAGTTCGTGGAGAGCATCGAAGTGTCCTCAAGGATGGTACGGCACCGCGGCGTGACACGGCCTCGCAGTGCGCACACAGCCTTTGACCATTTCATAGACCTTTGATTTTTGTCGTGTTTTATTACCTCGCCCTGCGTCAACAGCCAAATGATAGGACAGTCTGCCAACTGCAGAGCAGCAGCGATAGGGCAGAGAAGTTGGAAATATATCTTAGCTGCATAAATGACGGTGCAGGACGGAGGCGCAAAAAAAGTGACGCCTTCTTCTAATGCTGGATAAACTTTCCCACGTTTCTTCTGTAAAGGTAGCATGACCCTTTGTCTGTTCCCTAATGCTGCAGCGAATGCAAAAACAGAGACCATGCAAGGTCATCACCGTCCATGAGGAAGGCAGGTGTGTAACGGCCTTCAGGGAGCCTGCCATGACAGTTATATTGGTTGTCACCCAGCTTTCCCAATGACTGCAGTGCTGATATTTACTGCAATTTTTTTAATGTTCACATTCATGCATGAAATCTGCCATTATAGGAGGAAAACGATCTGTCCGCCTTGACTGATGGACAACATGACACGTATTGGGAAAGCGATGGGTCCGTTGATATTCCCTGGATCCGTCTGCACATGAAAGAAGGCACCATCATCAAGTAAGAGTGTGGAGTATATACTACAGGAGGTGGCCTACAATGATGGGAAGCGATGGCTTTTACCACGTAGATGCGGTGGCAAATTATCAGGCAAATATATTTGTACCATCAGAATGGAGAACTACGAGACTCATAGTCAGCAGTGCAGCCTGTGTTACTTGTGGCTCGTTATGTGTTTCTGGTTACACATTGTAACATTTCCCTCTCATTATACAGGAAGTTGCTGCTGACCGTCGACTATAAGGATAGGTGCTGCATGCCCAAGCGAGTTCTGATCTATGGGGGCACGAGGGACAACCTGCAGCAACTCAATGATGTCAGCATAGAGGAGTGAGTATGAGGGGTGCGGCAGGAGGTATTACAGGGGGGCTCAGGGGTCGTTATTAAATATTGGCTTTTTACATCAGATTCCGATTTATGTTGGATGTTTGTATTTCAAAGATTGTATCCTGTTTTTCATTGAAAAATAAAATCTGGAAAATCTCCTTTAGGCTATGTGCGCACTTTGTGTCGAGGTAGTTGCAGTTCAAAACGCATGTTTTGGCAGAAATTGCTTTTGCCATTTTTGGTATTTTGTTATGTTTTGTAGTCAAAACGCATCCGTTTTTATTTCGTTTTTGATGCGTTTTCCTTGCGGTTTTAACGAAAGAATCCTGCGTTTAGGATGCCTTTTCATGGTACCATTTCTTTTGTATTGTGATGTCTACATAAAGCTAATGTTAAAAAAAAAAAATAAACCAAATAGAGATCTACTGATGTCATTTCCTCTAACACGGGTAACATCATATTCGTTAAAGAAAGACCAATTCTCAGGCAAAACTAAACTAAAAAAATTGCTATTTACACGTGCACATATTGCCCAAAATGAAATAACGTTACGATTTATGGATTCTCCGAATGACAAACATTATATAAAATCTTAAACATGGTAAGAAACAACCCAAAAAAACCCAAAACAATAATTAGAAATAACGCATAAACACATACCATGTTTTGCCAGAAGGAAAATCTTTATTATAACACACTTGATGAATCAAACATTATTAAAACAAAATAGAATACAATTCTAATTAACGGACCAACTTAAGAAAAGCATAAATACATTTCTTTGTATCAAATTGTATTTTTTAATACATCATTACAAGGTAAATTATATATCATGAATGAATGAATGATACAATATTTTTATAATCTCCAAACTAAATTTTTACTAGTTATGTCAATTTGAAAATATTGTAATAAACAAATTACATTTATGGTTTTTATTTGTAAATAAATTCAAATTTGTATACCAAATAACAAATTAAAATAAACTTCATGGTTGTGAAAAGAGCTCTTGGGTAAAAAAACCCTGGCCTATGGCGATTCCTGGCGAACAGGAATATTAGCCTTTTGTTGAAAATTTTTTATTTTGGGGATGAACATAATCTTTAATTTCTTTGTCGCTCCATTGGGAGACCCAGACAATTGGGTGTATAGCTATTGCCTCTGGAGGCCACACAAAGTATTACACTTAAAAGTGTAAGGCCCCTCCCCTTCTGGCTATACACCCCCAGTGGGATCACTGGCTCACCAGTTTTGTGCTTTGTGCGAAGGAGGCAACACATCCACGCATAGCTCCACTTTTTAGTCAGCAGCAGCTGCTGACTATGTCGGATGGAAGAAAAGAGGGCCCATACTAAGGGCTCCCAGCATGCTCCCTTCTCACCCCACTGTATGTCGGAGGTGTTTGTAAGGTTGAGGTACCCATTGCGGGTACGGCGGCAGGAGCCCACATGCTGATTCCTTCCCCATCCCTTTTTACAGGGCTCTGGGTGAAGTGGGATTTACCGGTCTCCAGGCACTGAGACCGTGCTCCATCTACAGCCCCTGGAGAAGATGCTGGATGGAGCGGAGTACATCAGGGACATGGCCCTGCTTCCTCAAGGTACTCTGTGTCCCCGTGCATTTGGCGCTCACACCGCAGCATGCTGGGTGTTGTAGTGCGCCGGGGGACATCAGCGCTGCGGCGCCTGTGCCATGGCCTCATTCAGCTTCGCTGAAGCAGGCTCACTTATGGGAATTGGTCGCGCCGGCCGCTGGGACTGCGGCGCGGCTGGCACTTGTAGTGCGCCGGGGACTTCAGCGCGGCCTGCGCTTTTACGGCGGCCGCGCTGATAACTAGAGTCCCCGGCTTTTGCGGCCTACTTCCGTTCGTTCCCGCCCCCAGACCTGCCAGTCAGGAGAGGGGCGGGACGCTGGCCACTTCTAGGAATCGGTCGCGCCGGCCGCTGGCAGCGGCGCGGCTGGCACTTGTGGTGCGCCGGGGACTTCAGCGCGGCCCGCGCTTTTACGGCGGCCGCGCTGATAACTAGAGTCCCCGGCTTTTGCGGCCTGCTTCCGTTCGTTCCCGCCCCCAGACCTGCCAGTCAGGAGAGGGGCGGGACGCTGGCCACTTCTAGGAATCGGTCGCGCCGGCCGCTGGGACTGCGGCGCGGCTGGCACTTGTGGTGCGCCGGGGACTTCAGCGCGGCCCGCGCTTTTACGGCGGCCGCGCTGTTAACTCGAGTCCCCGGCTTCTGGGCCTAGTCTCCCTTCGTTACCGCCCACAGCCCTGACAGTCAGGGTAGGGGCGTGACGCTGCATAGCACAGCAGCGCTGAGAGCTGGAGTATGTTTTGCATACTCCACCCCTCTCACTGTGTGCACTGTGAATCCGGATTCCCGCACTTTCTCAGGCACGCCCACGGCTTCCTTCTCTACAAGGACGCCGGCAGCCATTAGTGTCAGTTTCTGTACGATACAGAGACAAGTGTGGAAGACCCTGGCATTCTGATAGTCACACAATCGCTGCAACAGGCGTTAAGCAGCACCTGTGGTGCTGACCCCACTAGTGCAGAAGTGCACTTATAGATATGCTTGTACTATATACATTGCACTGTTTGGTCGCACGTTGTATATACCCTCCTGGATTATGCGGAGGAGTTATCAGCATATTCTCTGTGTAAAACAAAGGTGCAGAACCACATGTTTTTCTATACAGCTGGTACAGCATGTACGGCTATACGGCCGGCAGGTTACATAGACTCCCATTGTATGCACTAATGGCCAGGGGATGAGGACGGTGTCTGCAGTATTTACTGACAGTTTTTCTGAGACTATGGCTATGATACTAGAAGCCTAGCAGTCCGGACATGTCTCTCACAATATGGGCACTGTTGAATCATTGATCCATGGCCCCCCTCAGTGTGAACAACTAACAGCTCCGGGAATGTCACACGCATCCCAGAGTCACGGCTCTGCACAGACGTCAGTCCCAGACAGCCTAAGCGGGCTCACTATGAGCGGCCTTGGTTTCATCAGGGTCCTAGCAGAAGGACTCGCTGTGTAATGAGGCGGAAGTAGCGGCTCAGGATTCTGATCCTGAGACCGCTCTCAATCTGGATACACCTGATCGTGACGCCATAGTAAATAATCTTATAGCGTCCATCTATAGAATGTGGGTTATTTCTCACAGCTCCTCCAGGGGAGGAGTCAGCTTCACGTATTTTTCTGGACCACTCTACCTTCAGAGAGGCAGTCCAGGAACACCACGCTTATCCAGATATGCGCTTCTCCAAACGGCTTAGGATACACGTTATCCCTGTCCCCTGACTTGGTCAAGGACTGGACCCAGTGTCCCGAGCGGCATCCTCCAATCTCCAGGCTTGTAGCTAGATCCATAGTTGCAGTGGGAGATGGAACTGCAAACTCAAAGATGCCACTGACAGACAGATGGATCTCTGGTCGAAAGCCATCTATGAGGCTGTCGGCGCACCGTTGGCTCCGGCATTCTCTCCCTTGGGGCACTCCAAGCTATTTCAGCTTGTCTTACACAGATTGACACGGTTACACGTACATCTGTGCCGCAGGTGGCATCCTTAACCTCTCAAATGTCTGCATTTGTTTCTTACGCGATTCAGGTTGTCCTGGACTCTGCGAACCGTGCGGCGGTAGCCTCCGCTACTCCGTGTTTTTAAGCAGAGCCTGGTCTGCTCGTTAAGTGAATGGAAGGCAGATTCTGCTTCCAAAAAAGGTTGCCTAACCAGTTGCCTTTTTCTGCTGACCGACTGTTTGGTGAGCGTTGGATGTAACCATTAAACAGTCCAGGGGTAAGGATTCATCCTTTCCTCAGCCCGGACACAACAAACCCCAACAGAGCAAGAGGCAGTCGGGGTTTTCGGCCTTTTCGAGGCTCGGGCAGGTCCCATTTTTCCTCGTCCAATGTGGACTCAAAAGGATCAGAGGAGCTAAGATTCTTAGCGGGCTCAGTCACGCCCAAAAAAGCGACAGTCTGAAAACCCGCTTCCAAGGCGGCTTCCTCATGACTTGCGGCCTCGGTCGGTAGCAGGCTCTCCTGCCTTGGCGATATTTAGCTGCCATAGGTCAATGACCATTGAGTGTGAGACATTCTGTCTCACGGGTACAGGATAGAGCTCACTTCTCGTCCTCCAACTCGATTCTTCAGAATTTCTCCACCTCCCGGCCGGGCCGCTGCTCTTCTGCAAACAGGGTGCACTCTATAGGCAGAAAGAGTGATGACCCCCGTTCCTCTTCAGGAACAAGGTCACGGTTTTTACCCCAAATTCTTTGCGGTACCTATAACAACGGGCCGTTCCGTCCCGTTCTGGATCTAAAAATGCTCAGCAAGCTCGTGGACACCAGGCGGTTCCGGATGGAATCCCTCCGCCATGTCATCGCCTCAAGGTCCCAAGGATATTTCCTAGCATCATTAGGCATCAAGGATGCTTATCCACACGTGCCGATTGATCCAGAGCACTAGCGTTTCTACGCTTCGTTATAAGAGACGAACACCTTCTGTTCGTAGCTCTACCTTCCGGCTAGCGACAGTCCAACTGGTCTTCGCCAAGGTCAGGGCAGCAGTAGTCACAGTCCTGCACTCTCAGGGTCACTCTGTGGTCCCGTATTTAGACGATCTACTTGTCAAGGCACTCTCTTAGGAAACATGCCAACACTGCCCGAACGTTGCGCTGCAGACTCTCTAGAGTTTTGGGTGGATCATCAACTTTTTAAAGTCAGATCCGACCCCGACCCTATCGATAACATATCTAGGCATAGAGTTTCTTACTCTCTCAGCGATAGTGAAGCTTCCGCTAGACAAACAGCATTCACTACGGGCTGCAAGCTCTTCTTTAAGAACCAGTCGCACACATTGAGACGCCTCATGCACTTCCTACGTAAGATGGTAGCAATGGAGGCAGTTCCTTTCGCGCAGTTTTACTGCGTCCACTACAATGGGACATTCTCCGCCAATGGGACGAGGAGTCGACGTCCCTCAACAGAGTCGTCGTTCTTTCTCAGGCGGCCAAGGAATCTCTACGGTGGTGGCTTCTTCCCACCTCTTGGTCAAAAGGAAGGTCCTTCCTATCCCCATCCTGGGCGATAGTTACGACAGACGCGAGTCTATCAGGGTGGGGAGCAGTTTTTCTCCACTACAGCGCTCAGGGTACGTGGACTCAGCAAGAGTCCACCCTTCAGATCAATGTTCTTGAACACAGAGCAGTGTATCTTGCCCTACAAACCTTCCAACAGCGGCTGGAAAGCAAGCATATCCGACTTCAGTCGGACAGCTCCACAGCGGTGGCATACATCAACCACCAAGGAAGAACGCGCAACCGGCAAGCCTTCCAGGAAGTCCGGCAGGTTCTGATGTGGGTGGAAGACACGGCATCCACCATATCCACAATTCACATCCCAAGTGTGGAAACTAGGAAGCTGACTTCCTAAGTCGCTGAGGTGTGGCCGAAAGAGTATGGTCTCCTCACCCGGACGGGTTTCAGGAGATCTGGCGCCGCTGACAGAGGCCGGACGTCGATCTAATGGCGTCACGGCACAACAACAATGTGCCAGCTTCATGGCACGGTTTCACAATCATCGAGCTCTGGCGGCAAACGCCTTAGTTCAGCATTGGTCGCAGTTCCAGCTACCTTAGGTGCCACCTCTGGCATTGTTGCCCAGAGTACTGCGCTAGATCAAGACCGACTGCGGCCGCGCCATCCTCGTCGCTACAAATTGGCCGAGGATGTTGTGGTACTCGGTTCTGTGGTGCCTCACGGTAGGCTAACCGGGGGCACTACCAGACCAATCAGACTGGCTGTCTCAAGGGCCATTCTTCCATTTGAATTCTACGGCCCTCAACCGGATGGTGTGGCATTGAGTCCTGGAACCTAGTGTCGTCAGGATTACCTCAGGACGTGGTTGCCACCATGAGACAGGCTAGCATACCAACGTCCGCCAAGATTGACCACAGGACGTGGAAGATGTTCTTATCTCGGTGCTCGGCGCAGGGTGTTTCTCCCTGGCCGGTTGCATCGTCTATGTTTCCTTCCTTCCTGCAATCTAGGTAGGAAAATGGGTTGTCGCTCAGTTCCCTTTAGGGACAAGTCTCAGCGCTATCTGTATTTTTTCAGAAACGACGACTTCCTCAGGTACGCACGTTCCTACGGGGAGTTGTCTTCTCAGCACTCCGTACAAGCGGCCGTTAGAGCCCTGAGATCTGAACAAGGTTCTAATTGCTCTCCAGATGCCGCCTTTCGAGCCTTTGAAGGATGTCTCCCTTCCCGCTTTTCACGGGAAGTGGCCTTCTAGTAACGGTCTCGTCTCTAAGGAGAGTTTCCGAGCTAGCAACGCTCTCATACAAACTCCCTTCCTGGTCCTTCACCAGGACAGGGTAGTTCTGCGTCCGGTTCCGGAATTTCTCCCTAAGGTGGTATCCCACTTTCATATCAATCAGGATATCACCTCACCTTCTTTGTGTCCTCGTCCAGTCCATCAATTTCAGAAAGATTTGCATCTGTTGGTTCTGGTGAGAGCACTCAGGTTCTACTTCCCGCATGGCGCTCCTGCGCCACCCGGATGCACTCTTTGTCCTTGTCGCTGGTCGGCGTAAACAGTCGCAAGCTTCCAAATCCACCCTTGCTCGGGGGATCGAGGAACCAATTCTTGAAGCCTACAGTTCTACTGGGCTTCTGGTTCTCTCAAGGCCGAAGGCCCATTCTACCAGAGCCGGGGGTGCATCCTGGGCATTACGGCACCAGGCTACGGCTCAGCAGGTGTGTCAGGCACCCACCTGGTCGAGTCTACTTACTTTTACCAGGCATTATCAGATGCATACCTACGCTTCGGCAGACGCCAGCCTAGGTAGATAAGTCATTCAGGCGGCGGTTGGCCACCTGTAGGAGAGGGCCGTTTGACGGCCCTATCATGAGGTATTCTTTTACCCACCCAGGGATTGCTTTTGGACATCCCAATTGTCTGGGTCTCCCAATGGAGCGACAAAGAAGAAGGGAATTTTGTTTACTTACCGTAAATTCCTTTTCTTCTAGCTCCAATTGGGAGACCCAGCACCCGCCCTGTTTTCTCTGGGTTTTTCTGTTTTTTCGGATACACATGTTGTTCATGTGGTATGGTTCAGTTCTCCGATGTTTCCTCGGATTGAATTGGTCTTTAAACCAGTTATTGGCTTTCCTCCTTCTTGCTTTGGCACTAAAACTGGTGAGCCAGTGATCCCACTGGGGGTGTATAGCCAGAAGGGGAGGGGCCTTACACTTTTAAGTGTAATACTTTGTGTGGCCTCCAGAGGCAATAGCTATACACCCAATTGTCTGGGTCTCCCAATTGGAGCTAGAAGAAAAGGAATTTACGGTAAGTAAACAAAATTCCCTTCTTTTGGGTTATGATAATAATTTTTTTGGAAGTGTGGAAGATATGGTGTCTGGTATTCAGGATATGGGGCGTCTCGTGTAATACTATGTGAGATTTGAGATTGATGTTGAATTTGGGGTTTGGGGTTTTTTTTTTCATCAAATAATTTTCAAAAGTATTAACTAGCTCTCCTCCAGACGGAAAAGGTCCCTCCTCCGCAAAACAAGATATCAAACCACATATGGCTGTCATGCATGTACAGTAGATTTTTTTTTTTACAGGCATCCATTTTTCTAAGTCTCAGGGCTACACTCGTAGCAAAATTGTCAAATTCATCATCTTCAGTGGCTGATTTTAGAATCTCGATGGTTTGATTTGTTAAATTGTCTGGTTCGTTATTTTTGGAATTTGTGTTTTTTTTTTTTTGTTTTTTTTTTGGTTTTGTATAGCTGTTTTTTTTTCCTGTTTGATTTGCTGATGATGCTGCACTGGTTTCACAGGTGTTTAGGACTTGTTTAGAATCCTGATTACAAATTTGCTGTGTGCTGGTGTTTGGTTGGTCATCAGGAACATCTGTATTATTATCAGTATTTTGATCCTGCATTTCTAATGAATTGTCGGGTTCTGCCATAATATTTCCAGAAGTGCTAAAGAGAAAGAAATAGTTGTTAGTATAATTTTTAATAATGGAAATTGTATTTGGTTTTTTTTGGTTTTTTTTTCAAAAAATTTAGATATTTCAATTTATGGAAGTTTTTAATGAAAAATAAAAAAAACCAAAAACACGTTAAAAAGAAAACAAAAAAAAAATTATTAACTTACGGACGCAACACACAGCCCGAGCACAAACATTTAAGGTCATCATAATATATGAAGTTGGGCTTTACTGGAGATGATCCAATCTTGGAGGCCTCCATTCTAATTTTGTTGAAACGATCCTTAACTGATCGCCATCGTTTGCGAACATCTTGCTCTATGTAATGCATACATTTTAAAATGAACATATGTATTAATATTGTTATGGCAAGATTTGTAACATACATTTTCTTTGTCGCTCCATTGGGAGACCCAGACAATTGGGTGTATAGCTATGCCTCCGGAGGCCACACAAAGTATTACACTAAAAGTGTAACGCCCCTCCCCTTCTGCCTATACACCCCCCGTGCTCACGGGCTCCTCAGTTTTTATGCTTTGTGCGAAGGAGGCAGACATCCACGCATAAGCTCCACAACTTAGTCAGCAGCAGCTGCTGACTAGGTCGGATGGAAGAAAAGAGGGCCCATAACAGGGCCCCCAGCATGCTCCCTTCTCACCCCACTTTGTCGGCGGTGCTGTTAAGGTTGAGGTACCCATTGCGGGTACACGGGCAGGAGCCACATGCTGTTTTCCTTCCCCATCCCTTAATGGGCTCTGGGTGAAGTGGGATCCGGATCGGTCTCCAGGCACTGGGACCGTGCTCCCTCCGCAGCCTCTGGGAATCTGCAGGATAGGAGCTGGGTATCGTCAGGGACAAGGCCCTGCTACTATGAGGTACTCTGTGTCCCCGTGGGGACCGCGCATGGAGCGCTGGTGCCATACACATTACAGCACTGCTGGGTGTGTTAGTGCGCCGGGGACTGCCGCGCATGGAGCGCTTGTGCCATACACATTGCAACACTGCTGGGTGTGTTAGTGCACCGGGGACTACCGCGCATAGAGCGCTTGTGCCATACACATTGCAGCACTGCTGGGTGTGTTAGTGCGCCGGGGACTACCGCGCGACCGCGCTCATTGCCGGCCGCGCTTATAACTTTAGTCCCCGGCTTCTGCGGCCTAGTGTCGTATATTCCCGCCCACAGGCCTGCCAGTCAGGGGAAGGGCGGGACGCTGCACAGATCGTCAGCGCTGAGGGCTGGAGCATACATTAGTATCCTCCTCCCTCCTCACTCAGTACACTGGGGCACTGGATTCCCGCACTTTTCTTGGGCACGCCCACGGTTCCCTCCTCCCCACAGAATGCCGGCAGCCATTCCTGTCAGCGATTCAGACGCTGGAGAGGAGAGACAACACAGGGAGACCCAGGCAGGGAATCTGGTGATCACACAACCGCTCTGAGCGGTCGGTAAGCAGCACCTGTGGTGCTGGCCCCACTGAGTACCGAAGTGTATATATATATATATATAGGTATACATTTGCACTGTGCAGTCGCTCTATTGTTTTTTGGCTATATACCCTCCTGTTGTTCTCAGAGGAGACAACATGTCATCAAAAGGCAAGGGTGCCAAAGCACAGGAGTATTTTGCAACCTGTACCTCATGTAAAGCTGTACTACCGGCAGGTTCCACTGACCCTCATTGTGTGCAATGCTCGGCCCCTGTGGCACTTACTCAGCCGGAGCTGGTGGCCCAGGTGGAACCACCTGCTACCACTGTCCAGGTGACAGGGACGGAGTTTGCAGCCTTTGCTGACAAACTGTCTGAGAATATGGACAAATGGTCTGCTAAAATACTGGAAGCATTGCAGTTCAGACCGGTGATCCAGGCCCCAGGCACTGTCCAATCCTTGACCCCTGGTCCCCCTCAATTGGAACAGCAATGTGCCCCTGGGGTAACCCATAGGTCCCAGGGTGAGGTCTCTGACACGGACCGCAGACCCAGGCCGCCCAAGCGGGGTCGCTGGGAAATTCCCTCCACTTCATCACACTGTTCAGGGTCCCAGCAGGGGGACTCTCTGGAGGATGAAGCGGAGGTATCAGATCAGGATTCTGATCCTGAAGGCGCTCTCAACCTAGATACACCTGAAGGTGACGCAGTAGTGAATGATCTTATAGCGACCATCAATCAGGTGTTGGATATTTCTCCCCCAGCTCCTCCAATTGAGGAGTCTGCTTCTCAGGAGAAATTCCGTTTCAGGTTTCCCAAGCGTACATTAAATATGTTTCTGGATCACTCTGACTTCAGAGAGGCAATTCAGAAAAATCGAGACTGTCCAGACAAGCGTTTTTCCAAGCGCCTTAAGGACACACGTTATCCCTTCCCCCCCGAGGTTGTCAAGGGCTGGACTCAGTGTCCTAAGGTGGATCCTCCAATCTCCAGACTGGCGGCTAGATCCATAGTTGCAGTGGAAGATGGGGCTTCACTCAAAGATGCCACTGACAGACAGATGGAACTATGGTTGAAATCCATCTATGAAGCTATCGGCGCGTCTTTTGCTCCAGCATTCGCAGCCGTATGGGCACTCCAAGCTATCTCAGCTTGTCAGGCGCAGATCCATGCACTAACACGTACATCTGCCCCGCAAGTGGTGTCCTTAACCACTCAGGCGTCGGCGTTTGCGTCCTACGCCATTAATGCTATCCTGGACTCGGCGAGCCGTACGGCGGTGGCATCCGCCAATTCGGTGGTACTCCGCAGGGCCATGTGGCTACGTGAATGGAAGGCAGACTCTGCTTCCAAGAAGTTTTTAACCGGTTTGCCATTGTCTGGCGACCGCTTGTTTGGTGAGCGATTGGATGAAATCATTAAACAATCCAAGGGAAAGGATTCATCCTTACCCCAGTCCAAACCAAACAGACCTCAACCACGGAAGGTACAATCGAGGTTTCGGTCCTTTCGGCCCGCGGGCAGGTCTCAATTCTCCTCGTCCAAAAGGCCTCAGAAAGATCAGAGGCACTCCGATGCATGGCGGTCTAAGTCGCGTCCTAAAAAGACCGCTGGAGGAACCGCTCCCAAAGCGGCCTCCTCATGACTTTCGTCCTCCTCAAACCGCATCCTCGGTCGGTGGCAGGCTCTCACGCTTTTGCGACGCCTGGCTGCCACAAGTAAAAGACCGATGGGTGAGAGACATTCTATCTCAAGGTTACAGGATAGAGTTCAGCTCTCGTCCTCCGTCCCGATTCTTCAGAACATCTCCGCCCCCCGACAGAGCCGAGGCTCTTCTGCAGGCGGTGGGCACTCTGAAGGCGGAAGGAGTGGTGATCCCTGTTCCTCTTCAGCAACGGGGTCACGGTTTTTACTCCAACTTGTTCGTGGTGCCAAAAAAGGATGGATCCTTCCGTCCCGTTCTGGACCTAAAACTGCTCAACAAGCATGTGAAAACCAGGCGGTTCCGGATGGAATCGCTCCGCTCCGTCATCGCCTCAATGTCCCAAGGAGATTTCCTGGCATCAATAGACATCAAAGATGCTTATCTCCACGTACCGATTGCACCAGAGCATCAGCGCTTCCTGCGTTTTGCCATAGGGGACGAACACCTTCAGTTCGTGGCACTGCCTTTTGGCCTGGCGACAGCCCCACGGGTCTTCACCAAGGTCATGGCAACAGTGGTGGCAATCCTACACTCTCAGGGACACTCGGTGATCCCTTACTTAGACGATCTGCTTGTCAAGGCGCCCTCTCAAGGGGCATGCCAACACAGCCTGAACATTGCTCTGGAAACTCTCCAGAGTTTCGGGTGGATCATCAATTTCCCAAAGTCAAATCTGACACCGGCCCAATCACTGACATATCTTGGCATGGAGTTTCATACTCTCTCAGCGATAGTGAAGCTTCCGCTGAACAAACAGCGTTCACTACAGACAGGGGTGCAATCTCTCCTTCAAGGTCAGTCACACCCCCTGAGGCGCCTCATGCACTTCCTAGGGAAGATGGTGGCAGCAATGGAGGCAGTTCCTTTTGCGCAGTTTCATCTGCGCCCACTTCAATGGGACATTCTTCGCAAATGGGACAGGAAGTCGACGTCCCTCGACAGGAACGTCTCCCTTTCCCGGGCAGCCAAAGCTTCCCTTCAGTGGTGGCTTCTCCCCACTTCTCTGTCGAAGGGGAAATCCTTCCTGCCCCCATCCTGGGCGGTGGTCACGACGGACGCGAGCCTGTCAGGATGGGGAGCGGTCTTTCTCCACCACAGGGCTCAGGGTACTTGGACTCAGACAGAGTCCTCCCTTCAGATCAATGTTCTGGAGATAAGGGCAGTGTATCTTGCCCTAAAGGCGTTCCAGCCGTGGCTGGAAGGCAAACAGATCCGAATTCAGTCGGACAACTCCACAGCGGTGGCATACATCAACCACCAAGGCGGGACACGCAGTCGGCAAGCCTTCCAGGAAGTCCGGCGGATTCTGCTGTGGGTGGAAGCCACAGCCTCCACCATATCCGCAGTCCACATCCCGGGCGTAGAAAACTGGGAAGCAGACTTTCTCAGTCGCCAGGGCATGGACGCAGGGGAATGGTCCCTTCACCCGGACGTGTTTCAGGAGATCTGTTGCCGCTGGGGCAGACCGGACGTCGACCTAATGGCGTCCAGGCACAACAACAAGGTCCCGACGTTCATGGCACGGTCCCAAGATCACAGAGCTCTGGCGGCAGACGCCTTAGTTCAGGATTGGTCGCAGTTTCAACTCCCTTATGTGTTTCCTCCTCTGGCACTGTTGCCCAGAGTGTTACGCAAGATCAGGGCCGACTGCCGCCGCGCCATCCTCGTCGCTCCAGACTGGCCGAGGAGGTCGTGGTACCCGGATCTGTGGCATCTCACGGTCGGCCAACCGTGGGCACTACCAGACCGACCAGACTTGCTGTCTCAAGGGCCGTTTTTCCATCTGAATTCTGCGGCCCTCAACCTGACTGTGTGGCCATTGAGTCCTGGATCCTAGCGTCTTCAGGTTTATCTCAAGAGGTTATTGCCACTATGAGACAGGCTAGGAAACCAACGTCCGCCAAGATCTACCACAGGACGTGGAAAATATTCCTGTCGTGGTGCTCTGCTCAGGGTTTTTCTCCCTGGCCATTTACCTTGCCCACTTTTCTGTCCTTCCTTCAATCCGGATTGGAAAAGGGTTTGTCGCTCGGCTCCCTTAAGGGACAAGTCTCTGCGCTCTCTGTGTTTTTTCAGAAGCGCCTAGCCAGACTTCCACAGGTACGCACGTTCCTGCAGGGGGTTTGTCACATCGTCCCTCCTTACAAGCGTCCGTTAGAACCCTGGGATCTGAACAGGGTGCTGATGGTTCTTCAGAAACCATCGTTCGAGCCAATGAGGCATATTTCTCTCTCACGCCTTTCGCAGAAAGTGGTTTTCCTAGTAGCAGTCACATCACTTCGGAGAGTGTCTGAGCTAGCAGCGTTGTCGTGCAAAGCCCCTTTCCTGGTGTTTCACCAGGACAAGGTGGTTCTGCGTCCGGTTCCGGAATTTCTCCCTAAGGTGGTATCCCCTTTTCATCTCAATCAGGATATCTCCTTACCCTCTTTTTGTCCTCATCCAGTTCACCAATGTGAAAAGGATTTGCACTTGTTAGATCTGGTGAGAGCACTCAGATTCTACATTTCTCGTACGGCGCCCCTGCGCCGCTCGGATGCACTCTTTGTCCTTGTCGCTGGCCAGCGTAAAGGGACACAAGCTTCCAAATCAACCCTGGCTCGGTGGATCAAGGAACCAATTCTCGAAGCTTATCGTTCCTCTGGGCTTCCGGTTCCCTCAGGGCTGAAGGCCCATTCTACCAGGGCCGTGGGAGCGTCCTGGGCCTTGCGGCACCAGGCTACGGCTCAGCAGGTGTGTCAGGCAGCTACCTGGTCGAGCCTGCACACTTTCACGAAACACTATCAGGTGCATACCTATGCTTCGGCAGATGCCAGCCTAGGTAGGCGAGTCCTTCAGGCGGCGGTTGCCCACCTGTAGGACGGAGCCGTTTACGGCTCTATTATGAGGTATTATTTACCCACCCAGGGACTGCTTTTGGACGTCCCAATTGTCTGGGTCTCCCAATGGAGCGACAAAGAAGAAGGGAATTTTGATTACTTACCGTAAATTCCTTTTCTTCTAGCTCCAATTGGGAGACCCAGCACCCGCCCCTGTTTTTTGTGTGCACATGTTGTTCATGTTGAATGGTTTCAGTTCTCCGATATTCCTTCGGATTGAATTTCCTTTAAACCAATTTATAATTTTTCCTCCTTCTTGCTTTTGCACCAAAACTGAGGAGCCCGTGAGCACGGGGGGTGTATAGGCAGAAGGGGAGGGGCGTTACACTTTTAGTGTAATACTTTGTGTGGCCTCCGGAGGCATAGCTATACACCCAATTGTCTGGGTCTCCCAATTGGAGCTAGAAGAAAAGGAATTTACGGTAAGTAAACAAAATTCCCTTCTTTTTTAATAAAATAATAATTATATTATAAACATATAATAATTGTTTTTAATCTTAAAAAAATGTATATTATTTTTAAAAAATGTAAAAAAACATACCAATCTTAGTCTGGAGTGCCTGATCGGCCTCATGCCACTGTGGGTACAACATATTGTGACCCAGCAATCGGATCTCTTCAATTTTTGCATGTAATCTGGGCTAGTTGCGTCCCACAGACAGGGCATAGATTCCACCTGAATGGGTTAGGTGACATGAATTAATTTACATCATATATTTGAACATCATATTTTTATTTCAAATAAAAAATTACAAATTTTGAATTTGTTCATTATATATACCTCGCCATAGACATGTATTGTATTAGTTAGATACAATGCAATATCTATTAACGATATCTATTATCATTCAAATATGTTAATAACCATAAATTTTACACTTTTCTAACCTAAAAAAAATATTTTTTTATAAATTTAAAAAGGATAAAATAATAAATTTAAATGAAAACTCCATATGTTTGTCATATTCAACTCATCTTTTTTAAAATATTAAAATTAAATATAATATTTAACTGATTAAATTAGATACATTTATTCAAAATCATTTACTACGTGAAATATTTTAAAACCTTTACATTATAAGTAACATAAATATACCAATAACATGAACACTAAAATTACAGGTTAAAATTTTTATTTTGAATTTTTGTATTAGGATTTATTATTAAAAAGGAATATTAAAAAAGATATTAGTTCATTTAAACAGTGCCCACATTTATGTCAGCTCTTATCGTTCTGTGAAAATCACATATCTGTATATTTACACAAAATTAGGGCTATTTCCTTGCAAACCTACTATCAAAACAATTGTCGGAAGCTATCTTACAAACAGAATGTAATCATTTGGGGATAACGCAGAGTTTGTAAAGTGTCTTGAACATCCAAGCAAATTTAATCATTATTTCTTGTCGGAAATGGCGATATACTCCAGGCACGTCTCCTTTTATTTTTCAAAGGATGTGATTTAATTGGTGACATTTGTGAGGTCACTTCCATCCTTGAAAATATGCGTTTCTGATCCCCAAAACGCATGTAATAAGCATCGGAAAAGCAAATGAAGCACAGATTTTTAAATTCTACATGCTTTTAGAGCTTTCTCATAGACAACAATGTTATCAAAACGCAGCCCAAATGGCAAAAACAACTGACATGCTGCTTCTTTGAACAGAGTTTTTGCCCAAAATTATGCAAATTAAACGCAGCGTTTTTAACTGCATGGTGCGCACAAGAAATCCCTTTTTTCCATAGACTTTGCTGGAAAATAAAAACGCAGTCATTTTGGGCAATAAAATGCTGCAGTTGAAAACGCTGCGGAAACGCAGGTAAAAACGCAAAGTGCGCACACAGCCTTAAAGCGGTATTCTCAAGTTTGGAAGGTATTTATTCTGACTCCATAACTAAGCTGTGAGGGTACGGTGCTTGAGACACCTTTTCTATGGATGTCGTTATGCACCGTTACTCACACGTAGAAACTTCATCAGATAGCATGACCCGACTGCAAGGGCACGTATGAAGATTCCAGAAGAAGTGGCTTATTTTCAACCTGAATTCTTGTATTTATGCTCAATTACAGTAGATAAAAAGGATTATTCTCGAAACAGGAATATAAAGACATGAGCTTCTGACATGGCTGACCTGCACGGATTGAGGAAGACGGGAGGTGTTTACTGATATCAGAGACAAACTTCTAAAGAGCAAACTTATGGAATAACAACACTACAACACCAATACAATGACAATACAATACTGTACGATTCCAAAGTTGTAGTACATGACACTCCCCGTCTGAAAAATTTAGATTTTACGATAATCCAAACTTAATGCGATGTCCTTCGATGATATCTACTGCTATCCTAGGATTCTGTAAGATAAGAAAAGAAACACACAAAACTGTAAATAACTGTAGAGTCCAAATTTGTGCTAGTTATTAATTAAATTAAAGTCCAGTAGGAAACCCATGTTCAGATTGGGGGAAGCCACAAAATGAAAACTCTTCCACCAAACCAACAATTCAAATGGTGAATGTTCTATGTCCTAAAACAGCTAGAAGTATGTGAAAGTATGCTCCCCGCTATAGCTGTGTCCTCCTACTTCATGTGATGTCTTAAACGAAACACTGAGCGATGCAAGTCAGATGAGCACCAACCTGCACGATGTATGACCAGTGTCACGGGGTATGTAATGACAGAACAGGGACCCCTAGACTGGCCTTCAGACTCAAAACCCTACGCTGTTTCTTATCTCAGAGGTAGGCTTGATAGTAGACAGGTCCAAGCCCCCATCGTGACCCTGACTCCAGTCCAGGCCTGATCTTACTCACCCTCTCCCCCACCCTTTGGCTGGGCTGGAAAACACAATAACAACACCCCACAGAAACAACATGAATAAGGGAGAACAAAAACTCGTACATAAAACACACGAGAGACAATATGTGTACAGGGGAATAAAGGGAAGAAAGTAAACACACAACAGGGGAACTTCCACACCACTCAAAATCGCAACACAAATCACGATAAACAGGTTCACCACTAAGGGGTACTTTGCACACTACGACATCGCAAGCCGATGCTTGCGATGCCGAGCGCGATAGTCCCCGTCCCCGTCGCACATACGATATTGTGTTATAGCTGCCGTAGCGAACATTATCGCTACGGCAGCTTCACATGGACTTTCCTGCCGTGCGACGTCGCTCTGGCCGGCGAGCCGCCTCCTTACTAAGGGGCGGGTCATGCGACGTCACACGGCAGGCGGCCAATAGAAGCGGAGGGGCGGAGATGAGCGGGACGTAAACATCCCGCCCACCTCCTTCCTTCCGCATTGACGGCGTGAGCCGCAGGACGCAGGTAGATGTTCCTCGCTCCTGCGGCTTCACACACAGCGATGTGTGCTGCCGCAGGAACGAGGAACAACATCGTAACATCGGTCCTTCCGAAATTATGGAAATGACCGACGCTACACCGATCATACGATTTCGACGCTTTTGCGCTCGTTAATCGTAGTAAAAACGATTCACATACTCAGATGTTGACAGCGATGCCGGATGTGCGTCACTTTCGATTTGACCCCACCGACATCGCACCTGCGATGTTGTAGTGTGCAAAGTACACCTAAGACCGGAATCGCCGGAGCTATGCTGAAGCTATGATCGGTGCTGAATAGCAAAGTTCAGAATCTTTTATAGGAAGGAGACAGTTGTGATTGATAATTAGCAACCTGAACTCCTAGCAGAGCTCCCCAGGTCAGCAGGAATTAACCCCTGCAGGATTGAGGAACAGAGTACATGAAACAACCAACACCCAGCTCTGGCCGAACAACTAGGAGATATCAGGTTGCCTGTCAGGCTCTGCAGTGTGAACAGAGCCTGATGCCGCCATTACACCTAATGAGTCTGGACCTGAACACCGCATGACAACCAGCTTGAGAAGTGCCGAAAGTGATGAGACCTCATCTTCCATCCTCACAACACAGATGTGCAGTGTGTAACAATGGCTGGCCTTATTTCCTCATCAGACTCTGGTTACACCAGCTCATTAGGTACTGGTGTCATCAGTAGAACAAGGATCTTGCCGCTATGGCCTCTGCAAATGCATGAGAGAAGCTGGGGACTTCTCTTCTGATGGCAGCTGAAAGGGATTTTAAGGGATAACAACATTAGAGTTGGAGATGTTCCTTAGATCTTCAGAGACTTCTTCCATGTCTCCCAACTTTGTTATTTCCGGGACGATAGCTGAGTATCCAACTCTTCAGTGTCTTTAGTTCTTTCAGTGTCTTTAGCAGTATCTTGCCTGAATTCTTATGGGTGCTAAAAATGCAAGAGGGTCATAGATGCTGCCTTCACCAAACGAGGAGTATTATCACGGGATGACTCTTGGAACCTTAATGTCTCCTGTTTAATGTCCCACAGCAGATCAAGGCTGTGTCGTATGACAGTCCTCAGATGGAAATGCCTTCATTACCTCCTCGCTGTTGGAGATGTTCTTATGAAGTCTTACAGTGGGTACGGAAAGTATTCAGACCCCTTTAAATTTTTCACTCTTTGTTTCAATGCAGCCATTTGGTAAATTCAAAAAAGTTCATTTTTTATCTCATTATTGTACACTCTGCACCTCATCCCCCATCTTGACAAAGAAAAACAAACCAGAAATGTAGACATTTTTGCAAATTTATTAAATAAGAAAAACCTGAAATATCACATGGTCATAAGTATTCAGCCCCTTTGCTCAGTATTGAGTAGTGGCACCCTCCCTTTTGAGCTAGTACAGCCATGAGTCTTCTTAGGATCCTGGATTTGGGGATTCTCTGCCATTCTTCCTTGTAGATCCTCTCCAGTTCCGTCAGGCTGGGTGGTGAACGTTGGTGGACGTCATTTTCAGGTCTCTCCAGAGATGCTCATTTGGGTTTCGGTCAGGGCTCTGGCTGGGCCGGTCAAAAATGGTCACAGTTGTTCTGAAGCTACTCCTTTGTTATTTTAGCTGTGTACTTATGGTCATTGTCTTGTTGGAAGGTGGACCTTCAGCCTAGTCTGAGGTCCAGAGCATCCGGAAGAGGTTTTCTTCCAGGATATCTCTCTACTTGGCCACATTCATCTTTCCTTTAGTTACAACCAGTCGTCCTGTCCCTGCCCCCATAGCATGATGCTGCCACCACCATGTTTTACTTTTGGGATTGTATTGGGCAGGTGATGAGCAGTGCCTGGGTTTTCTCCACACATACCGCTTAGAATCATCACCAAAAAGTTCTATCTTCATCTCATCAGACCAAAGAATCTAATTTCTCATAGTCTGGGAGTCCTTCATGTGTTTTTTTGCAAACTCTATGCAGCTTTCATATGTCTTTCACTGAGGAGAGGCTTCCGTTGGGCCACTCTGCCATAAAGGTCCGACTGGTGGAGGTCTGCAGTGATAGTTGACTTTGTGGAACTTTCTCCCATTTCCCTACTGTATCTCTGGAGCTCAGCCACAGTGATCTTGGGGTTCTTCTTTACCTCTCTCACCAAGGCTCTTCTCTCACAATTGCTCAGTTTGGCTGGACAGCTAGGTCTAGGAAGAGATATGGTGATCCCAAACTTCTTCCATTTAAGGATTATGGAGACCACTGTGCTCTTAAAAACCTTGAGTACTGCAGAAATTCTTTTGTAACCTTGGCCAGATCTTGCCACAATTCTGTATCTGAGCTCATTGGGCAATTCCTTTGACCTCATGATTCTCATTTGGTCTGATATCCTCTGTGAGCTGTGAGGTCTTGTATAGACAGGTGTGCGCCTTCCCAAATCAAGTCCTATCAGTTTAATTAAACACAGCTGGACTAAGGAGGATCACAAGGAAATAGACAGCATGTGACTTAAATATGAGTGTCTGAGCAAAGGGTCTGAATACTTATGACCATGTGATATTTCAGTTTTTCTTGTTTAATAAATTTGCAAAAATTTCTAAATTTCTGTTTTATTTTTTTTTTGTCAAGATGGGGTGCAGAGTGTACATTAATGAGAAAAAAAATGAACTTTTTTGAATTTACCAAATAGCTGCAATGAAACAAAGTGAAAAATTTAAAGGGGTCTGAATACTTTCTGTACCCACTGTAGGTTTGATACAGACACTATCTCCCGTGTTCTCGAGAGCAGATCAATTGCTTGGGTCAGTGTTCTACTCTACAATATTTTTGATAAACTTAGAAGTAGGTAAACTGAGGAAAGGAAACTTGATTTTCTTGTTTGTATCTTGACCCAAGTGTGGTTCACTTTTGTTGAACATTCTCCGACAGCTTGGAGAGTATTGAATTTACTCCACGAGCAATGTCCAGGTAGCTGAGGCCGGGTAGGTGCGTGTCCTGCCTTGGACAGCTGCAGCTCTAATAGTAGGTCTCTGAGCTCTTCTAATTTTGATCTGTCCTTACTGGATGCTTTTGGAAAATCCTGTAGTCACTTGAACAGTTTTCTCTATGGCTCCAGGACTACCAAACCTTCATTCTAGTCTCTCCCATGCAGCCATGAGACCAGCCTCTTGATTGCTGATGTGACAGATCTGAGTCCTAGCCGCCTGATCAGCAGGTCCAGCTCTTCAGCCGCAGGTCACTAATTATGGTTTCCAACCTCTGCTTTCTCAGGTTGATCGTCGAACCTTGTGAGATCGATCTTAGTAAGTTCCTGGTGAACCATGTACCTTGCAAAGACAGGCATGTCAGTTTTTTTAGTAGTGCTATTCATATGGTCTGTAGATTCTTGATCTAGAAACGTGGGAGAGTATGGTGCGGCATTGACATTTAGTCAGCACTCAGCTTTCTTCAGTGGTCGGACCCTCAGCAGTAGGGACGCTATCAACTATCTCTTTAGTATAGTCCTTTAAGTCAAACTCATGAATGGCTCCAGGCGGTGTTTTTTCAGTTATTTTCAGCCTCTTTGACGTCTTCTTGATCTTCAGCTTTCCATCACACAGCGTCCATCATTCCTGGTCATGTTGCGTTTACCGCTGGCGCTCCATATCCATTGCTTTGTGTCGCTCTGATCTGTCTTCTTCTCTATCGGCAGGAGCCTCATTGGAGACGTGTGTGTCCTGGATAACATGACCTCTCACATCCCGGTCATCGAGATCCGTATCAAAGAGTGCTATGGTGAGTGGGTGAACAGTGAATTGCAGGAGATGGCGGTGTTATATAATCTCTCATGGCCTAATATATAACGGGCTGGTGTCCAGTCTTCTGTAAATAAATGTCTGCCTTCTTGTCCTGGTCCTGATCACACAGCAAAGCACAAGTCATTCTTCATTTGTGGGCTGATCACGCTGATGGCATTTACAAACACTGATACATTGTAACAGCCCTTCAGCTGTGAGTGCAGGACTTGGTCATAATTGGTTGTTGGAAAAATGTCTAAAAATTACTGTACATAAAACGATCTTAAAAATGTTACAGAATTGAAATACAAGACCTATTACTAAGCCAAAACCTATAGGGCTGGAGCTTTCATTTTTGCTTTCTCTGTTTCTTCCCGTAGATGAAGGGATTGACGTCCGGATCCGCGGGATAAAGATTGAATCTTCTAAGGTGAGGGATTTGGGGATAATGGCCGACATGTTTCACCCTCCCAACCTGGTACGATACCCGCGCCTGGAAGCCATTGATCCTGACGTCCTGTACCGGCGAGCCACAGTCATCCAGAGGTCGGTGCACGTGACACAAAGTCATTATATAAGCCATATTGCTTGTCTGCAGCTTTCCCCGACACTAAGGGCTTATTCACATGAGCACATAGGGACCGTATCATCTGGTCTGACCTCGTGTATATGATGCTGTTAATTCATGTTAGGAGATCTGAACCGTATGACGGACCAGAAAATGCGATAATTGTACTGTCCGGTAATTAAAAGGAAGCAATCAGAGGTAGTGCGGTATAACACATTGTGTAAGGCACCTATAAGAGCACAATCTGCTGCACGATTGGGCCACAATGCGGCTTATATTGGTATGTAAATAAGGTTTGCATGCGCACTGTCGGATGTCTGTGCATTCTCAGTCTACGGCTCCTCTTTGCTTCTCCCCGCCCTTGCTTTTTGATTGACAGCAGAGACATCGGCTTCTGCTGCACAACGTCACCTCTGCTCTAAACTGTTGTGTGGAGAAGCGGAGAGGATGCATAGACTGCAGGGGCACGGATACACCCACCAGTGCAATTTCGGCACAATGGCGCTGTAATAGGCATCTTTTATAATGTTTTATACTGCACTGCCTCCGCTTGCACAGGGGGAGAGTTACTTACCTATAAGCCCTGACTGATGATGATGACTTATTGACTAATATTCGCTGAAATGTGATATTTTAGGGAAACCGATTCTTAATAAGAGACGATTTCATTACCTTTTCCTTCTCCAGATTTGTCCGGCTGCTCGATAACATCCTCCATCACCTGGTTCCCTTCTGGGACCACAGTATCGGCACTTTCACCCAGCTGAAGGTGAGACTCTCATGTCCATCAGCCTTGTAAATCCCATCACTGCAAACATTCGTCCTGACCCGATACTTCTCACAGCAGATGGATTTGTTTCAATTGCATCCAGCTTGAAATTTGAACTTCAGTATGATGGCGGGTTTTTAATAGTAATACATTGTAACAACTTATATGCACAGGAGAAAGGTTTGAGCTGCTGAGGTTAAAGGCCACATTGTTATATTGGGAAAAACCCATCAGCTGTGTGTGTAGGAGAAGATCAGGGCCGTATAATCAGCAATACACAGACCACCCTATTGGCATTTATTTGCGGGCACTGGGCCTTTACTGTATCATCCCTCTGATTTCAGCACATTAAGCAGTTCCTGTTTCTGTCCAAACGCCGCTATCGCCTCATTACTAAGTGCCTGAAAGACTCCGAGACTAAGAAACCCGACTCCATTCCCTGCCTGTATATAAACCGCAGGCTGGCGGCGAAGCACAGGGACAACCCGGCCCTGGACCCCACCTACAAGAAGACCGTCTTCAGTCAGGTACTCAGGGGTTAATGCCGAACATATGCATAGGGACTACTCGCAGCTCTAAAAAAAACAAACATTAATTATGCGCATTTTATTTTTTGATGGTCTCTGCCCCCAGGTATATGAAAGTCTAAAACCCACAGACAAGTCCAAGAAGCCGCTGGATTACCGGTCAGTGCAGCTGCGCGTCAAGTCCGTACATTGTATCTCTGTGATGCTACTACTGTTCTATATAAAGTTTTCCTCCTGTTCTCGGAAGTTTCATAGACTTTTCTATAACCATTTCATAATCCATCATAATCCAGAATTTCGTAATTTGACACTGATCGGATGTCAGATTAATGGAATTCTCCTATATATCCGTTATGATGTATTGGTCATTATAAGGACGCCCCCATTTGTCCCTCTAGGTGGCCGGTGAGTTACAACCAATGGTGGGAATGTAAATTCATCGCAGAAGGAATCATTGATCAAGGTAAAAGGCCAGGGGGAGAGTCTGGAGGTGAAAGTGGGGCCTCGTTAATTTTGTGTGGGGTTTTCTTCTGATTATACAGTGAGGAAAATAAGTATTTCATACTCTGCCGATTTTGCAAGTTTTCCAACCTCCAAAGAATGTCAACCGTGACAGACTGAAAACAAAAACAATCCAGAAAATTACATTATATATTTAAATAATTAATTTGCATTTTATTGCATAAAATAAGTATTTGATACAATAGAAAAACAGAACTTAATATTTAGTACAGAAACCTTTGTTTGTAATTACAGAGGTGGGACGGTTCCGTTAGATCTTCCCCAGGTTTGCACACACTGCAGCAGGGATTTTGGCGACTCCTTCATAGAGATCTTCTCCAGATCTTTCAGGTTTCGGGGCTGTCACTGGGCAACATTGAGTTTCAGCTCCTCCAAAGATTTTCTATTGGGTTCAGTTCAGGCCACTCCAAGACTTTGAAATGCTTCTTATGGAGCCGCTCTTTAGTTGCCCTAGTTTTGTGTTTCGGGTCATTGTCATGCTGGAAGACCCAGTCACGACCCATCTTCAATGCTGTTATTGGAAGCAGGTTGTTGGCCAAAATCTCGTGATACATGACCCCATCCATCCGCCATTCAATACGGTACAGTCATCCCGTCCCCCTTGCAGAAAAGCACTGCCAAAGTATGATGTTTCCACCCCCATGCTTCATTGTTGGGATGGTGTTCTTGGGGTTGTACTCATCCTTATTCTTCCTCCAAACACATCGAGTGGAGTTGATACCAAAAAGATCTATTTTGGTCTCATCTGACCACTTTACCTTCTCCCATGTCTGCTCTGGATCATCCAAATGGTGATTGGCGAAGTTCAGATGGGCCTGGACATGTGCTGGCGTGAGCAGGGGGACCTTGTGTGCCCTGCAGGATTTTAATCCATAACGGCGTAGTGTGTTTGTGACACACAGATTACAATGTACTCAGGGCGCCAGGCATGGGATGGATCCTCAAGCATGTGTCACGGGTATTGGTGGCCAAGCCCATGTCCTGGTGCTCTGGTGACAGTGAAAAGCACGTGGCTGTGGGTGTGCGGGGGTTTATGCCGGCGTTACCGATTTCCCTAGGTGGTTAATGGCGTGACCCTTGATGTCGGTGCAGGAAAAACAGAAGAGTCAGGAGACTTGTTTAAACAGTAAAATAAATGGATTTCTTTCACTTATTCAGCATTAAAAAATGTACACAGCCGTGGTTGGTATAACATGCCTCCATAGACAGGCAGATAACAGAAGCAGTGAACCAGTCATATCACAGGCGTGATATTCAGCAAGTGTGAACAGAGCCTATCCTGTTGTCAAACCTGACACAATAGAGGTGGCTTTCTCTATCCCACTTAGGTGGTGTCTTCTATCCCACTTAGGTGGTGTTCCCCAGTAGACCTCAGGGTTCCTGCTCCCCCTTCTGACCTTCATGTAAAGTAATCTCTCCTGTATACCCATTTTCCCTATGGGAGACCCCCCTCCAGGCCCATACTCCTCCTGTGTCCACAGCTTTGCGTTTTGGGTTAGGCTAGGGCGCTGTGCAGACCAGGACATTCCATCTGCCTAAAAAGGTGCAAGTCCTAAGAGGTCCTTCTTTTGGTCTCGGGTCAGTCCGTTTCCATACAGCCGGCTGGACCGGGGGTTAGCGTTCCCCTACATGTTTCTGGCTTGTGCACTCGCTGAGTTCCAACTTACTCTGAATAAAATCTGAGGTAATGGCAGATAGGTGCACCAAGACTCCGCCCACCAGGCTATTCTGCCCAGCAACGAGGCATGTGGGGAGTCTGCTCAGCAACAAGGCCTGTGGAGAGTCTGCCCAGCAATGAGGCCTGTGGGGAGTCTGCCCAGCAACGAGGCAACAAGGCCTGTGGGGAGTCTGCTCCACAACAAGACCTGTGGGGAGTCTGCCCAGCAACGAGGCCTGTGGAGAGTCTGCCCAGCAACAAGACCTGTGGGGAGTCTGCCCAGCAACAAGGCCTGTGGAGAGTCTGCCCAGCAACGAGGCCTGTGGGGAGTCTGCCCAGCAACGAGGCCTGTGGGGAGTCTGCTCCGCAACAAGGCCTGTGGAGAGTCTGCCCAGCAACAAGGCCTGTGGAGAGTCTGCCCAGCAACGAGGCCTGTGGGGAGTCTGCTCCGCAACAAGACCTGTGGGGAGTCTGCCCAGCAACGAGGCCTGTGGAGAGTCTTCCCAGCAACGAGGCCTGTGGGGAGTCTTCCCAGCAACGAGGCCTGTGGGGAGTCTGCCCAGCAATGAGGCCTGTGGGGAGTCTGCCCAGCAACTAGGCCTGTGGGGAGTCTGCCCAGCAACGAGGCCTGTGGGGGGTCTGCCCAGCAACAAGGCCTGTGGGGAGTCTGCCCAGCAACGAGGCCTGTGGGGAGTCTGCCCAGCAACAAGGCCTGTGGGGAGTCTGCCCAGCAACGAGGCCTGTGGGGAGTCTGCCCAGCAACAAGGCCTGTGGGGAGTCTGCCCAGCAACGAGGCCTGTGGGGAGTCTGCCCAGCAACGAGGCCTGTGGGGAGTCTGCCCAGCAACAAGGCCTGTGGGGAGTCTGCCCAGCAACGAGGCCTGTGGGGAGTCTGCCCAGCAACGAGGCCTGTGGGGAGTCTGCCCAGCAACGAGGCCTGTGGGGAGTTTAACTCCTGATGCAAAAGTTTATGTGGCATACCTCATGTAAACAATATAAACTACTACTATAAATTACTTTGATAGTACCCAACTCTGGGGTACTACATGTTACTAACAGTAATCTTTGAGACTGTGGTCCCAGCTCTCTTCAGGTCGGGGACCAGGTTCTCCCGTGTAGTTCTGGGCTGATTTCTGACATTTCTCAGAATCATCCTTACCCCACGAGGTTAGATCTTGTATGGCATCCCAGACTGAGTAAGACTGATAGTCATCTTGTGTTTCATCCATTTTCTAATAATTTCACCAACAGTTGTTGCCTTCTCACCGAGCTGCTTGCCTATTGTCCTATAGCCCATCCCAGCCTTGTGCAGGTCTACAGTTTGTCCCTTTTTGGTCTTGGCCATGGTGGAGAGGTTGGAGTGTAATTGAGTGTATGAACAGTTGTTTTTTATACAGGCAACAAGTTCAAACAAGTGCAATTAATACAGGTAATGAGTGCAGAGGAGGAGAAAATATATCAGGTCTGTGAGAACCAGAAATCTTGCTGGTTAAAAATCATACAATCTGATTTTCTGCATTTTTGGGGGGGATTCTGTCTGTCATAGTTGAAGTTACCTACAATAAAAATTACAGACCAATCCTTTCTTTGTAGGTGGGAAAACTTGCAAAATCGGCTGCGTATCACATACTTCTTTTCCTCACTGTACTCTCTCTCACAACTCTATTAATATAACACAGCACATCATGCCCAGCTTTTCCGACATCTGTGGTCTCCTAGGGCTGTATCCAACCCCTTTATTGCTCTGTAACGCTAACCTAGTTTTTGTACTTTCAATGTGACTTCAATATAGAAATGCATGGTAATCCGGCAGTAACCAACAGCCTATATAATAAAACATTATCACACTGACTTAATTTCTTTTTCGCTCCTAATTGGGAGACCCAGACAATTGGGTGTATAGCTATTGCCTCCGGAGGCCACACAAAGTATTACACTCAAAAGTGTAAGGCCCCTCCCCTTCTGGCTATACACCCCCAGTGGGATCACTGGCTCACCAGTTTTGTGCTTTGTGCGAAGGAGGCAACACATCCACGCATAGCTCCACTTTTTAGTCAGCAGCAGCTGCTGACTATGTCGGATGGAAGAAAAGAGGGCCCATACTAAGGGCTCCCAGCATGCTCCCTTCTCACCCCACTGTATGTCGGAGGTGTTTGTAAGGTTGAGGTACCCATTGCGGGTACGGCGGCAGGAGCCCACATGCTGATTCCTTCCCCATCCCTTTTTACAGGGCTCTGGGTGAAGTGGGATTTACCGGTCTCCAGGCACTGAGACCGTGCTCCATCTACAGCCCCTGGAGAAGATGCTGGATGGAGCGGAGTACATCAGGGACATGGCCCTGCTTCCTCAAGGTACTCTGTGTCCCCGTGCATTTGGCGCTCACACCGCAGCATGCTGGGTGTTGTAGTGCGCCGGGGGACATCAGCGCTGCGGCGCCTGTGCCATGGCCTCATTCAGCTTCGCTGAAGCAGGCTCACTTATGGGAATTGGTCGCGCCGGCCGCTGGGACTGCGGCGCGGCTGGCACTTGTAGTGCGCCGGGGACTTCAGCGCGGCCTGCGCTTTTACGGCGGCCGCGCTGATAACTAGAGTCCCCGGCTTTTGCGGCCTGCTTCCGTTCGTTCCCGCCCCCAGACCTGCCAGTCAGGAGAGGGGCGGGACGCTGGCTCTAGGAATCGGTCGCGCCGGCCGCTGGGACTGCGGCGCGGCTGGCACTTGTGGTGCGCCGGGGACTTCAGCGCGGCCCGCGCTTTTACGGCGGCCGCGCTGATAACTAGAGTCCCCGGCTTTTGCGGCCTGCTTCCGTTCGTTCCCGCCCCCAGACCTGCCAGTCAGGAGAGGGGCGGGACGCTGGCCACTTCTAGGAATCGGTCGCGCCGGCCGCTGGGACTGCGGCGCGGCTGGCACTTGTGGTGCGCCGGGGACTTCAGCGCGGCCCGCGCTTTTACGGCGGCCGCGCTGTTAACTCGAGTCCCCGGCTTCTGGGCCTAGTCTCCCTTCGTTACCGCCCACAGCCCTGACAGTCAGGGTAGGGGCGTGACGCTGCATAGCACAGCAGCGCTGAGAGCTGGAGTATGTTTTGCATACTCCACCCCTCTCACTGTGTGCACTGTGAATCCGGATTCCCGCACTTTCTCAGGCACGCCCACGGCTTCCTTCTCTACAAGGACGCCGGCAGCCATTAGTGTCAGTTTCTGTACGATACAGAGACAAGTGTGGAAGACCCTGGCATTCTGATAGTCACACAATCGCTGCAACAGGCGTTAAGCAGCACCTGTGGTGCTAACCCCACTAGTGCAGAAGTGCACTTATAGATATGCTTGTACTATATACATTGCACTGTTTGGTCGCACGTTGTATATACCCTCCTGGATTATGCGGAGGAGTTATCAGCATATTCTCTGTGTAAAACAAAGTGCAGAACCACATGTTTTTCTATACAGCTGGTACAGCATGTACGGCTATACGGCCGGCAGGTTACATAGACTCCCATTGTATGCACTAATGGCCAGGGGATGAGGACGGTGTCGGCAGTATTTACTGACAGTTTTTCTGAGACTATGGCTATGATACTAGAAGCCTAGCAGTCCGGACATGTCTCTCACAATATGGGCACTGTTGAATCATTGATCCATGGCCCCCCTCAGTGTGAACAACTAACAGCTCCGGGAATGTCACACGCATCCCAGAGTCACGGCTCTGCACGGACGTCAGTCCCAGACAGCCTAAGCGGGCTCACTATGAGCGGCCTCGGTTTCATCAGGGTCCTAGCAGAAGGACTCGCTGTGTAATGAGGCGGAAGTAGCGGCTCAGGATTCTGATCCTGAGACCGCTCTCAATCTGGATACACCTGATCGTGACGCCATAGTAAATAATCTTATAGCGTCTATCTATAGAATGTGGGTTATTTCTCACAGCTCCTCCAGTGGAGGAGTCAGCTTCACGTATTTTTCTGGACCACTCTGCCTTCAGAGGGGCAGTCCAGGAACACCACGCTTATCCAGATATGCGCTTCTCCAAACGGCTTAGGATACACGTTATCCCTGTCCCCTGACTTGGTCAGGGACTGGACCCAGTGTCCCAAGCGGCATCCTCCAATCTCCAGGCTTGTAGCTAGATCCATAGTTGCAGTGGGAGATGGAACTGCTGTTGGCTCCGGCATTCTCTCCCTTGGGGCACTCCAAGCTATTTCAGCTTGTCTTACACAGATTGACACGGTTACACGTACATCTGTGCCGCAGGTGGCATCCTTAACCTCTCAAATGTCTGCATTTGTTTCTTACGCGATTCAGGTTGTCCTGGACTCTGCGAACCGTGCGGCGGTAGCCTCCGCTACTCCGTGTTTTTAAGCAGAGCCTGGTCTGCTCGTTAAGTGAATGGAAGGCAGATTCTGCTTCCAAAAAAGGTTGCCTAACCAGTTGCCTTTTTCTGCTGACCGACTGTTTGGTGAATGTAACCATTAAACAGTCCAGGGGTAAGGATTCATCCTTTCCTCAGCCCGGACACAACAAACCCCAACAGAGCAAGAGGCAGTCGGGGTTTTCGGCCTTTTCGAGGCTCGGGCAGGTCCCATTTTTCCTCGTCCAATGTGGACTCAAAAGGATCAGAGGAGCTCAGATTCTTAGCGGGCTCAGTCACGCCCAAAAAAGCGACAGTCTGAAAACCCGCTTCCAAGGCGGCTTCCTCATGACTTGCGGCCTCGGTCGGTAGCAGGCTCTCCCGCCTTGGCGATATTTAGCTGCCATAGGTCAATGACCATTGAGTGTGAGACATTCTGTCTCACGGGTACAGGATAGAGCTCACTTCTCGTCCTCCAACTCGATTCTTCAGAATTTCTCCACCTCCCGGCCGAGCCGCTGCTCTTCTGCAAACAGGGTGCACTCTATAGGCAGAAAGAGTGATGACCCCCGTTCCTCTTCAGGAACAAGGTCACGGTTTTTACCCCAAATTCTTTGCGGTACCTATAACAACGGGCCGTTCCGTCCCGTTCTGGATCTAAAAATGCTCAGCAAGCTCGTGGACACCAGGCGGTTCCGGATGGAATCCCTCCGCCATGTCATCGCCTCAAGGTCCCAAGGATATTTCCTAGCATCATTAGGCATCAAGGATGCTTATCCACACGTGCCGATTGATCCAGAGCACTAGCGTTTCTACGCTTCGTTATAGGAGACGAACACCTTCTGTTCGTAGCTCTACCTTCCGGCTAGCGACAGTCCCACTGGTCTTCGCCAAGGTCAGGGCAGCAGTAGTCACAGTCCTGCACTCTCAGGGTCACTCTGTGATCCCGTATTTAGACGATCTACTTGTCAAGGCACTCTCTTAGGAAACATGCCAACACTGCCCGAACGTTGCGCTGGAGACTCTCTAAAGTTTTGGGTGGATCATCAACTTTTTAAAGTCAGATCCGACCCCGACCCTATCGATAACATATCTAGGCATAGAGTTTCTTACTCTCTCAGCGATAGTGAAGCTTCCGCTAGACAAACAGCATTCACTACGGGCTGCAAGCTCTTCTTTAAGAACCAGTCGCACACATTGAGACGCCTCATGCACTTCCTACGTAAGATGGTAGCAATGGAGGCAGTTCCTTTCGCGCAGTTTTACTGCGTCCACTACAATGGGACATTCTCCGCCAATGGGACGAGGAGTCGACGTCCCTCAACAGAGTCGTCGTTCTTTCTCAGGCGGCCAAGGAATCTCTACGGTGGTGGCTTCTTCCCACCTCTTGGTCAAAAAGAAGGTCCTTCCTATCCCCATCCTGGGCGATAGTTACGACAGACGCGAGTCTATCAGGGTGGGGAGCAGTTTTTCTCCACTACAGCGCTCAGGGTACGTGGACTCAGCAAGAGTCCACCCTTCAGATCAATGTTCTTGAACACAGAGCAGTGTATCTTGCCCTACAAACCTTCCAACAGCGGCTGGAAAGCAAGCATATCCGACTTCAGTCGGACAGCTCCACAGCGGTGGCATACATCAACCACCAAGGAAGAACGCGCAACCGGCAAGCCTTCCAGGAAGTCCGGCAGGTTCTGATGTGGGTGGAAGACACGGCATCCACCATATCCACAATTCACATCCCAAGTTTGGAAACTAGGAAGCTGACTTCCTAAGTCGCTGAGGTGTGGCCGAAAGAGTATGGTCTCCTCACCCGGACGGGTTTCAGGAGATCTGGCGCCGCTGACAGAGGCCGGACGTCGATCTAATGGCGTCACGGCACAACAACAATGTGCCAGCTTCATGGCACGGTTTCACAATCATCGAGCTCTGGCGGCAAACGCCTTAGTTCAGCATTGGTCGCAGTTCCAGCTACCTTAGGTGCCACCTCTGGCATTGTTGCCCAGAGTACTGCGCTAGATCAAGACCGACTGCGGCCGCGCCATCCTCGTCGCTACAGATTGGCCGAGGATGTTGTGGTACTCGGTTCTGTGGTGCCTCACGGTAGGCTAACCGGGGGCACTACCAGACCAATCAGACTGGCTGTCTCAAGGGCCATTCTTCCATTTGAATTCTACGGCCCTCAACCGGATGGTGTGGCATTGAGTCCTGTAACCTAGTGTCGTCAGGATTACGTCAGGACGTGGTTGCCACCATGAGACAGGCTAGCATACCAACGTCCGCCAAGATTGACCACAGGACGTGGAAGATATTCTTATCTCGGTGCTCGGCGCAGGGTGTTTCTCCCTTGCCGGTTGCATCGTCTATGTTTCCTTCCTTCCTGCAATCTAGGTAGGAAAATGGGTTGTCGCTCAGTTCCCTTTAGGGACAAGTCTCAGCGCTATCTGTATTTTTTCAGAAACGACGACTTCCTCAGGTACGCACGTTCCTACGGGGAGTTTGTCTTCTCAGCACTCCGTACAAGCGGCCGTTAGAGCCCTGAGATCTGAACAAGGTTCTAATTGCTCTCCAGATGCCGCCTTTCGAGCCTTTGAAGGATGTCTCCCTTCCCGCTTTTCACGGGAAGTGGCCTTCTAGTAACGGTCTCGTCTCTTAGGAGAGTTTCCGAGCTAGCAACGCTCTCATACAAACTCCCTTCCTGGTCCTTCACCAGGACAGGGTAGTTCTGCGTCCGGTTCCGGAATTTCTCCCTAAGGTGGTATCCCACTTTCATATCAATCAGGATATCACCTCACCTTCTTTGTGTCCTCGTCCAGTCCATCAATTTCAGAAAGATTTGCATCTGTTGGTTCTGGTGAGAGCACTCAGGTTCTACTTCCCGCATGGCGCTCCTGCGCCACCCGGATGCACTCTTTGTCCTTGTCGCTGGTCGGCGTAAACAGTCGCAAGCTTCCAAATCCACCCTTGCTCGGGGGATCGAGGAACCAATTCTTGAAACCTACAGTTCTACTGGGCTTCTGGTTCTCTCAAGGCCGAAGGCCCATTCTACCAGAGCCGTGGGTGCATCCTGGACATTACGGCACCAGGCTACGGCTCAGCAGGTGTGTCAGGCACCTACCTGATTGGGTCTGCATACTTTTACCAAGCATTTTCAGGTGCATACCTACGCTTCGGCAGACGCCAGCCTAGGTAGATAAGTCCTTCAGGCGGCAATTGCCCACCTGTAGGAAAGGGCTGTTTGACGGCCCTATCACGAGGTATTCTTTTACCCACCCAGGGACTGCTTTTGGACGTCCCAATTGTCTGGGTCTCCCAATTAGGAGCGAAAAAGAAGAAGGGAATTTTGTTTACTTACCGTAAATTCCTTTTCTTCTAGCTCCAATTGGGAGACCCAGCACCCGCCCTGTTTTCTCTGGGTTTTTCTGTTTTTTCGGGTACACATGTTGTTCATGTGGTATGGTTCAGTTCTCCGATGTTTCCTCGGATTGAATTGGTCTTTAAACCAGTTATTGGCTTTCCTCCTTCTTGCTTTGGCACTAAAACTGGTGAGCCAGTGATCCCACTGGGGGTGTATAGCCAGAAGGGGAGGGGCCTTACACTTTTGAGTGTAATACTTTGTGTGGCCTCCGGAGGCAATAGCTATACACCCAATTGTCTGGGTCTCCCAATTGGAGCTAGAAGAAAAGGAATTTACGGTAAGTAAACAAAATTCCCTTCTTTCATAATTTTTTAAAATTTAATAAATGAGCCAAAAATTATCCCTCTTAGTATTATTTGTGATCAGGTAGACTGTTCTGTGCAGATCACGGACACTGATAGTGTCACTGTCAGAGGTAACATCATCCTGCTGCTGAGACAAATAATATATTCCATCACTCACTAATTCTGTGTTGGGTTTTCTACTGATTATATCCTCAACCCTTATAGTATTAATATAACCCCATCATGCCCAGCTATTCCAATATTTGTGGGAGGGTATAATTCAGGAGCGTATTGATGCTGTACAATTCACATTTCATTTTTAGTTCTATATTTTATGGTTTTTAAAATGTTTTTTAATCTACCCTAATAGGTGGAGGTTTTCGCGATAGTCTGGCTGATATCTCAGAGGAGCTTTGCCCCAGTTCTGCTGATTCTTCGGTGCCGCTACCATTTTTCGTGAGGACGTCAAACCAGGTGAAAATGGCTAATGCTTACTGTCATATTTACACCACATGTAGTAGCTCTTCTGGAAACAGTCAGCAAGCTGGTCGACTGACCCCATGCATTGACTTAGCATATCCATCTAGCTGATGGAAGCACACAGGGCTGACACTTGCAGTTATGATTGGCACAGTGATCCCCTATTGAGTGTTTGCAGACTATTACCAGTCATGTTGGGTATCACACATTGGAGCAGCTGAGTATTCGCTCATGGGTCACATCATCCCTGTCTGCCATGACAATATCGGATATTTACATATTATGTTTCTTTCCGTTCCAGGGTAATGGCATC
The DNA here is from genome assembly GCF_048569485.1 of Anomaloglossus baeobatrachus. NCBI lineage: Eukaryota > Metazoa > Chordata > Amphibia > Anura > Aromobatidae > Anomaloglossus > Anomaloglossus baeobatrachus. The sequence continues at coordinate 246,159,556 of NC_134360.1, forward strand.
GGGGAGGCGCGGGATATGTACGTACCCAACCCATCCTGCAGGGATATGTCACACTACATTTGGATCGGGCAACTGATGGGCGCAGCTCTGAGGGGAAAAGAGTTCCTGGTAGTTCAGTGTTTGTGTGTGCTGTGTTCTCTGTGTCTCGCCGCTCTCCACTGACTGCCCTGTGCTCGTAGGTCCTGGCGTTACCCGGTCTCATATGGAAGCGGCTGACGGCAGAGGAAGTGAGCTGGAGCAAGGATTTCCCCGCCGTCGATTCCCTACTTGTAAGTGCAGGATCTCTGACTATATACCGTGTGTCCTGTACCATCAGCGCCGGTGTGTGGCACCTGCCCACGCTCAGTACTGTCTGGTAATCACTGTACATGTCTTGACCTACTGAGGGCGCTGTTCCTCTCACAGGTGAAGCTGCTGGAGATGATGGAGCTGATGGATAAGGACACATTTGAGTTTAAGTTTGGTGAGGAGCTGACGTACACAACGGTGCTCAGCGATCAGAGAATGGTGGAGCTGGTACCTGGCGGCAGCAACATATCTGTGCGCTATGAGGACCGCCTGGAATTCATCAAAATGGTGCAGAAAGCGCGGCTGGAGGAGAGCAAAGAGCAAGTAAGAGACCAGAGAGGAGGAAGAATCTGCAGCTCTGATATTCAGTCTGTCTCCTCCAGAGCTGCACTCACTATTCTGCTGGTGCAGTCACTGTGTACATACATTACATTACTGATCCTGTACTGATCCTGAGTTACGTCCTGTATTATCCTCCGGAGCTGCACTCACTATTCTGCTGGACGAGTCACTGTGCACATTCATTACATTACTGATCCTGAGTTACATCCTGTATTATATTCCAGAGCTGCACTCACTATTCTGCTGGTGCAGTCACTGTGTACATACATTACATTACTTATCATGTATTATACTCCAGAGCTGCACTCACTATTCTGCTGGTGCAGTCACTGTGTACATACATTACATTACTTATCATGTATTATACTCCAGAGCTGCACTTCATTTTCTATGTTCCCTGTAGCAGTTCCTTCGAGTTTCCTGTCGTTTTTATTTTCTCACTGGCCGCCATGTTTCTTGGTCTTGTAGATTGACGCCCTCCAGGCCGGGTTGCTGAAAGTCGTTCCTCAGGCTGTTTTGGATCTTCTCACCTGGCAGGAACTGGAAAAGAAAGTCTGCGGAGACCCCGAGATCCCTGTAGAAGCCATAAAAAAGCGCAGTAAGTTTGCAGATGGATCATGTGTATAATCTGTGCAGTGTTATCATGGCTGACGCGTTTCATGTCCTCTGCAGCTCGCTTTGAGAATCTGGAACCAACAGACATTCGAGTTCAGTATCTCTGGGAGGCGCTAAACAACTTCACAAACGGTGAGTGTTACCTGCCTGCGGGGGATTAGTGCTCTTGGATGTGCGAATTAATGCTGTACATCAGGGGTCTCAAACTCGGTTGGGTGTATGGGCTGCACGTACAAAAAAAACAATTTGTGGGGTCGCATTCTTTGCAAGACAGTGATATTTTTATTGGTACCATATTATATTTATATACATTTTTCATGGTAAAAAAAAATAATTCATGGCCTATTTTGATTTTTTTTATTTGACATTTTATCCCTTTCTTGTAATATAGTTTTCCAATTAGCACCATATAGTAATTTTGGCCAACATCTTGTAGTAATGTCCCCCATCCTATTTTCCTTCTTGAAGTAATGTGCCCATCCTATAGTAATGTCCCCATCCTGTAGTAATATGCCCATCCTGTAGTGATGTGTCCATCCTTGTGCCCATCCTGTATAATGTGCCCATCCTTGTTCCCTTCCTATACTAGTGAGCTCATCCTGTAGTAAAATGCCCATCCTTGTCCCCATCCTGTAGTAATGTTCCCATCCTGTAGTAGTGTGCTCCATCATTGTCCCCTTTTACTAATGTGCCCATCTTTGTCTCCGTCCTGTATATTGTGCCCATCATTGTTTCCATCCTATAGTAATGTCCCCATTCTGTAGTAAAGTGCCCATCCTGTAGTAATGTGCCCATTCTTGTGCCCATCCTATAGTAATTTGCCTATCTTATAGTAATGTGCCCATCCTAGTAATGTGCCCATCCCATAGTAATGTGTCCATCCTTATTCCCATCCTGTAGTAATGTGCCCACCATTGTACCCATCCTGTAGTAATGTGCCCATCCTGTACTATTGTGCCCATCCATGTCCCGATCCTGTAGTAATGTGTCCATTCTATAATAATGTGCCCATCTTGTATTAATGTGCACATCCTTGTGCCCATCTTGTAGTAATGTACCCATCCTCGTCCTCATCCTGTAGTAATGTGCCCATCCTTGTCCTCATCCTGTAGTAATGTGCCCCATCCTTGTGCCCCTCCTATAGTAATGTGCCTATCTTATAGTAATGTGCCCATCCTAGTAATGTGCCCATCCTATAGTAATGTGTCCATCCTTATGCCCATCCTGTAGTAATGTGCCCACCATTGTACCCATCCTGTAGTAATATGTCCATCCTATAGTAATGTGCCCATCCTTGTGCCCATCCTGTAGTAATGTGCCCATCCTGTAGTATTGTGCTCATTCTTGTCCTAATCCTGTAGTAATGTGCCCATCCATGTCCCAATCCTGTAGTAATGTGACCATTCTATAGTAATGTGCCCATCTTGTATTAATGTGCACATCCTTGTGCCCATCTTGTAGTAATGTACCCATCCTCGTCCTCATCCTGTAGTAATGTGCCCATCCTTGTCCTCATCCTGTAGTAATGGGTCCATCTTGATCCCCATCCTGTAGTAATGTGCCCACCATTGTCCCCTGTAGTAATGTGTCCATGCAGGTCCTCTTCTTGTAGCAATGACCCATCCTAGTCCCCTGTTATGCCGTTCTTCACATACACATACACACACATATACACAAAACCCCCCAAAACATTCTTCTCACTTGTCCTCTGTTCCCTCGGCATCCTCTTCTCTGCTTCTTGCGGCCTGCAGGCACGTGCACCCCTTGATGATTGCAGCTTGTGCAGGGGCCGCACCTGTCAGTGCTTTATTTTAGATGAACATTTTGCCGGCGCTGCGCAGAATCAAGCTGTCTCTGCACAACTATTCCAATGGCAGCCGCTGGCCAATCAGAGTCAATCTCGTCATATGCGTTAGCTGCTTGCCTCTGATTGGCCGGAAACTGCCATTGGAATAGTTGTGCAGAGAGAGCTTGACTCTGCGCAGCTCCAGCAAAATGTTCATCTGAAATAAAACACTGACGGCTGCAGCCCGTGCATAAACCGCAAGGGGTTTTATTTACTATTATTCACTGTATACAGTTAGGTCCAGAAATATTTGGACAGTGACACAATTTTCGCGAGTTGGGCTCTGCATGCCACCACATTGGATTTGAAATGAAACCTCTACAACAGAATTCAAGTGCAGATTGTAACGTTTAATTTGAAGGTTTGAACAAAAATATCTCATAGAAATTGTAGGAATTGTCACATTTCTTTACAAACACTCCACATTTTAGGAGGTCAAAAGTAATTGGACAAATAAACCAAACCCAAACAAAAATTTTTTATTTTCAATATTTTGTTGCGAATCCTTTGGAGGCAATCACTGCCTTAAGTCTGGAACCCATGGACATCACCAAACGCTGGGTTTCCTCCTTCTTAATGCTTTGCCAGGCCTTTACAGCCGCAGCCTTCAGGTCTTGCTTATTTGTGGGTCTTTCCGTCTTAAGTCTGGATTTGAGCAAGTGAAATGCATGCTCAATTGGGTTAAGATCTGGTGATTGACTTGGCCATTGCAGAATGTTCCACTTTTTTGCACTCATGAACTCCTGGGTAGCTTTGGCTGTATGCTTGGGGTCATTGTCCATCTGTACTATGAAGCGCCGTCCGATCAACTTTGCGGCATTTGGCTGAATCTGGGCTGAAAGTATATCCCGGTACACTTCAGAATTCATCCGGCTACTCTTGTCTGCTGTTATGTCATCAATAAACACAAGTGACCCAGTGCCATTGAAAGCCATGCATGCCCATGCCATCACGTTGCCTCCACCATGTTTTACAGAGGATGTGGTGTGCCTTGGATCATGTGCCGTTCCCTTTCTTCTCCAAACTTTTTTCTTCCCATCATTCTGGTACAGGTTGATCTTTGTCTCATCTGTCCATAGAATACTTTTCCAGAACTGAGCTGGCTTCATGAGGTGTTTTTCAGCAAATTTAACTCTGGCCTGTCTATTTTTGGAATTGATGAATGGTTTGCATCTAGATGTGAACCCTTTGTATTTACTTTCATGGAGTCTTCTCTTTACTGTTGACTTAGAGACAGATACACCTACTTCACTGAGAGTGTTCTGGACTTCAGTTGATGTTGTGAACGGGTTCTTCTTCACCAAAGAAAGTATGCGACAATCATCCACCACTGTTGTCATCCGTGGACGCCCAGGCCTTTTTGAGTTCCCAAGCTCACCAGTCAATTCCTTTTTTCTCAGAATGTACCCGACTGTTGATTTTGCTACTCCAAGCATGTCTGCTATCTCTCTGATGGATTTTTTCTTTTTTTTCAGCCTCAGGATGTTCTGCTTCACCTCAATTGAGAGTTCCTTAGACCGCATGTTGTCTGGTCACAGCAACAGCTTCCAAATGCAAAACCACACACCTTTAATCAACCCCAGACCTTTTAACTACTTCATTGATTACAGGTTAACGAGGGAGACGCCTTCAGAGTTAATTGCAGCCCTTAGAGTCCTTTGTCCAATTACTTTTGGTCCCTTGAAAAAGAGGAGGCTATGCATTACAGAGCTATGATTCCTAAACCCTTTCTCCGATTTGGATGTGAAAACTCTCATATTGCAGCTGGGAGTGTGCACTTTCAGCCCATATTATATATATATAATTGTATTTCTGAACATGTTTTTGTAAACAGCTAAAATAACAAAACTTGTGTCACTGTCCAAATATTTCTGGACCTAACTTTATATAACATAACTATACAGTTAAAACCTAAAATATGTGTACTTGGAGCAAATGGACTATGATCCAGTGTAGATTGGTATCTCTAGAATAGATTCTTCAGCTGTTGCACAAGTATAACTCCCTCATTCGGCTATTGGGGCATGCTGGGAGTTGTAGTTTTGCCATAGGGTACAGGTCACGGGTATAGGTGATTTGCTTCTTTCGTAATCCTACAAAACACTCTGGTCTTGTGCTTTTCAGAGGATCGCAGCCGCTTCCTCAGGTTCGTCACTGGACGGAGTCGTCTTCCCGCTCCAATATATATTTATCCGGATAAATCCGGGTGAGTACGGAGGGGCGCTAGGATTTATGCAGCAGATCTGCACCGGACACAGTCTGAGGCCTCAGCTCCATCCTCCCTATAACCCTGTGGTTTCTCATCCTCAGCTCCGACACTACTGACTCCCTCCCCGAATCCTCCACCTGCTCCAGCACTTTATACCTCCCCAACTACCCCAGGTACAGTATCTGCAAACCGCCGCTCCAGCCTCTGCTCATCCATTATCATCACAGCCATGTGCCACCGAGGAAAACAGAGGATTCCAGAATCGGTTATTAATTGTATGATTATCTTCTGTCATGAATAATGCCGCCATCTGCACATACAGGCGCTATTCATTACTCTGTGTGATGTAATTTTTTTTTCCCAGCGCCAAGATCTGTGAGGAAAAGCTGCGCTACGCTGCGTACAACTGTGTGGCCATCGATACAGACATGACCCCGTGGGAGGAATAAGATGGCGGCAGATATGACGTTCAGGACCGGCGTAGGGAGGACCGCGCTTTATTTATGTTTTTCCTTTCTGGACTTTTAATACCAGTAATTGCACCAAAGACTCTTCGCTGTCGCCCGGCGCGTTTTTATTTTTATATATTGCTCTGTATCCAATAAAATACAAGAACCAAAACCTGTCTCTGTTATACCCATCTGCAGCATGGGCTCTAAGGCCGAGTTCACATGTCAAGTAATCATCCATTAGAATGGATCCTGCAGAGAACCGGTGGCAAAATGATTTCTGCAGGGGGGCATGGCCTGGACCTCATGTAGGGAGGAAGCAGCACAAGAGAGCTCCTGCTTGGATCCGCTCAAAATCCTGAATACCGGCCCTGTTAATAGGCATAAATAACTTAGAAGGCTGCAATATTCACCCAGGCATCTAGAGAGGAGGATACTAGCACCATGCCAATCCGTATCAATAAGAAAGATAAGGATAAAGACGCACAGGAATGTGTCCCTGCAGTGGCCAAGATGGCACCAGCAAAAACCAGGCCGTCCTGTAGTGCAGCAGTGGGGGCTGCCAGCAGACTGGAGAGATATGCCAGAGTGGTTCCTGATCTGTCTTCCGGTGAAAAGTCTGTGAGAGACACTGAACATAATGTGGAGGATCCAGTGAGTAATTTGAGCCCTGTTTGTTCAGTAGCTCAGCAAATACAGAGGCTGGGGCCTGTGTTTGAAGGTGAGGGAGGGAGAGATATAGAGCAGCCTGGGTCTGTCCCCGCTGAAGCTGAACCCACACTGGGAGAAATCCTGGCAGCAGTTAACGCTTGCAATACCACACTGGCCACTTTAAGTAACCAAATGGGAACTGTCACTCGGGATATAGCCTGTATCAAACATGAGCTGCAGGGGGTGACTACCAGAGTGGGGGAGCTGGAAGAACGTGTGAGTGTGTTGAGGAGAGCCATAAGATGAAATACTTAATTAACCTCTTGACAAGGCATTGTGGGAAATATGTCGATTTGCCTTACATAATTCAGGTTTCAGATCATATACATGACACAGATATAAAGGTGGCTGTCATTGCCTGTTTCGCCACACCTTGCCTGAAATGCAAGGAATGTCCAGGTGTAAGAAGATACCATATAAGAGAAGACCAACCCAAAGATCAGAAGACATCACAGACCAAACCATCAGCATGGATCCACTAAATGACGTCCCTCCCATTATTATGGTTTCATCCACTGGAGTCAGACCCGCCCATCAACAGCAACACGGATCTCCCCATTGGCTAGCTCATGGACTGTCCCACTAAATGGGCATATCTGAACTTGTGTACGCCCCTAGCCTATATCAAGAGGACGCATGCTCTTCTCTGTCTGTTTGGTGCCATTTTCTACTGTGACCAAGAAGAGACTTCATATCCGACTGTGTCTGGTGTGAATTCTTTTATGCATGCACTTGGCCCATATCAATTCGGCCAGGCAGTAGGCAACTAGTGATCTCCGGTTAAGAGTTCACCCTAACATTATTGGCGCCCAACGTGGGGCCAATAGACGGAGACACCTGAAATCCTGATGAACCGGCAACTGGAATGGCATGACGTGCTGGACACCCCAGGAAACTGATCACTTCCTAACGAGAGTATGGTAAGTCTGCTGATTTTTCATAATCTGTAGTCTTTCCGTGATCTCGGGGTGTGTGGCACTGATTGCCTGACTGTGTCCGGTTTGTTGGGGTATCTGTTGACGGGCAGACGGGTCTCACGGCTATTGGCCATATTAATCTCGGAAGAACCGTCACGTATTCAGTTGCCTGCTGCCTGTTGTGTGTATTTGTGAAGAGGGGAAATTAAGAGAGCATGTGGGTTTGTGAGTGATGTCTGTAAAACGTGTAAAGTATATGGTTTGTGGTTACCTGTGATACGGTTTGTGGTTTTTGTAGTGCCAAGCTCAGACTGGGTGCAGAGCCTTTTTTGTAGTGCCAAGCTCAGACTTGAGTGCAGAGCTTTTTGTAGTGCCAAGCCTAGACTGAGTGCAGAGCTTTTTGTAGTGCCAAGCTCAGATTAGGTGCAGAGCCAGATGTAAGTGCCAAGATCAGCTAGACTTAAGTGCAGAGCCATATGTAAGGGCCCAGCTTTAGCTAGACTGAGTGCAGAGTCTTACGTTATACATAAATCTAACCTTTTTAAAGTGTTTTCCTGCAGTGAATCGGCCGGTATAGACTCCTTGTAGTCAGGGGTGATACTGGGTATTTTTTTGTATATTACGGAACGCAGAAATCAGACAGGGACCACGTGGCAGAATAAGGAAGGATTTGGAAGTGTGTGCTGCAAACTGCAGGTTTTCTTTAGTGTTTCAATTATTTGTCATCACCCCCGTCTTTTTGTTTGTCTGTTTTTATCTGGTATGCATAGAGAAAGATTGCTTGTTTGGTGTTGTTTATCTTGAGAGAAAGATGGAAAAATTGATGAAGCGGTGTCTAGTTGTGCCGGAAAGATCCGGATGAAAGTGGACTTTGTTGAGATGTGGGGACTCTAGGCCGCAATCCTGTGATAAACCATGTGCTAGTCATTAGTGATGGGCAGTCCGGCTCTTTTTGATGAGCCGGCTCATTCGGCTCGGCTCACCAAAAAGAATCGGCTCTTTCGGCTCAAAAAACGGCTCTTTTTTTAAAAAAAAACCTCTGCTCCACCTTGTGATGATACAGAACCTCCCCTGTACATTGGGAACCTCATTCTACCCTTGTATGTATCTAGTGAAGCAGTAAAAACAGTTTTTAGCATTCTTGTTTCCGTTTCCTCAGATTGTCAGCTCTTCTGGACAGGGCCCTCGCTCCTCTTTTATGTGGTGTTTTTTGTACATGTCCTTTCTACATTAGTCAGTGCTCTGATATGTGTCGCTCCTACAAAAGATTATAATTCCTGAAAATAAAGGCGAGTTGCAATTACTGTGCTGCCTGTCACTATATGTGCAACACACACACACTGTACATACTGAACACAAAGGACACACATACATACACACATCGTACACACACACTGTACATACTGAACACAAAGGACACACATTGTACACACACACTGTACATACTGAACACAAAGGACACACATCGTACACACACACTGTACATACTGAACACAAAGGACACACATACATACACACATCGTACACACACACTGTACATACTGAACACAAAGGACACACATTGTACACACACACTGTACATACTGAACACAAAGGACACACATCGTACACACACACTGTACATACTGAACACAAAGGACACACATACATACACACATCGTACACACACACTGTACATACTGAACACAAAGGACACACATACATACACACATCGTACACACACACTGTACATACTGAACACAAAGGACACACATTGTACACACACACTGTACATACTGAACACAAAGGACACACATTGTACACACACACTGTACATACTGAACACAAAGGACACACATCGTACACACACACTGTACATACTGAACACAAAGGACACACATACATACACACATCGTACACACACACTGTACATACTGAACACAAAGGACACACATACATACACACATTGTACACACACACTGTACATACTGAACACAAAGGACACACATACATACACACATTGTACACACATACTGTACATACTGAACACAAAGGACAAACATACATACACACATTGTACACACATACTGTACATACTGAACACAAAGGACACACATACACACATTGTACACACACTGTACATACTGAACACAAAGGACACACATACACACACACATTGTACACACATACTGTACATACTGAACACAAAGGACACACATACATACACACATTGTACACACATACTGTACATACTGAACACAAAGGACATACATACATACACACATTGTACACACATACTGTACATACTGAACACAAAGGACACACATACACACACACATTGTACACACATACTGTACATACTGAACACAAAGGACACACATACATACACACATTGTACACACATACTGTACATACTGAACACAAAGGACATACATACATACACACATTGTACACACATACTGTACATACTGAACACAAAGGACAAACATACATACACACATTGTACACACATACTGTACATACTGAACACAAAGGACATACATACATACACACATTGTACACACACACTGTACATACTGAACACAAAGGACACACATACATACACACATTGTACACACATACTGTACATACTGAACACAAAGGACACACATACATACACACATTGTACACACATACTGTACATACTGAACACAAAGGACATACATACATACACACATTGTACACACATACTGTACATACTGAACACAAAGGACACATATACATACACACATTGTACACACACACTGTACATACTGAACACAAAGGACACACATACATACACACATTGTACACACATACTGTACATACTGAACACAAAGGACATACATACATACACACATTGTACACACATACTGTACATACTGAACACAAAGGACAAACATACATACACACATTGTACACACATACTGTACATACTGAACACAAAGGACACACATACACACATTGTACACACACTGTACATACTGAACACAAAGGACACACATACACACATTGTACACACACTGTACATACTGAACACAAAGGACACACATACACACACACATTGTACACACATACTGTACATACTGAACACAAAGGACACACATACATACACACATTGTACACACATACTGTACATACTGAACACAAAGGACATACATACATACACACATTGTACACACATACTGTACATACTGAACACAAAGGACACACATACATACACACATTGTACACACATACTGTACATACTGAACACAAAGGACACACATACACACATTGTACACACACACTGTACACACTGAACACAAAGGACACACATGCATACACGCATTGTACACACACACTGTACATACTGAACACAAAGGACACACATACATACACACATTGTACACACATACTGTACATACTGAACACAAAGGACACACATACATACACACATTGTACACACATACTGTACATACTGAACACAAAGGACATACATACATACACACATTGTACACACATACTGTACATACTGAACACAAAGGACACACATACATACACACATTGTACACACATACTGTACATACTGAACACAAAGGACACACATACACACATTGTACACACACACTGTACACACTGAACACAAAGGACACACATGCATACACGCATTGTACACACACACTGTACATACTGAACACAAAGGACACACATACATACACACATTGTACACACATACTGTACATACTGAACACAAAGGACACACATACATACACACATTGTACACACACACTGTACATACACACATTGTACACACATACTGCACGCACACCAAAATATGGAAGCATAGGATACTGAATAGCAAAATCAGTTTATTTCAACACAACCTGGAACAGAAATGTTTAAATGCTAACATAGCATGGGTCCAACGTCTGCTGGTGGTGCACAGCACTACAAATCCCAGCAAGTGGAACACAATATGGCAATGCAACACTAGTTACATACCAACTTTTTTAACAGTTAAGTGACAATAAATGTCATTGAGGTAGTATTGCACATAAAACAAATGTATAGAGGTTGTCCTGACTAACATTGATGGTCTGGCCTTACTATAGGTAATCGATGTGTGATGGCTGGAGGGCGGATGTGCGGTATCTAGCCGCTGTCACTACATACAAGATGGAGCACCTTCATAACGGCAAATCTGGCCAACATTAAGAAGAGCTGATCATCCGAGGTGTCGGGTGCGGCCCTACAGCAATCACACATTGATCAACTAAAGCAGAGGTGAGGACCTCCAGGTCTGGAGGGTGCAGGTCATGTGTCCAGGATTTCCTTATGGTACTGTCACACTGGTGGAGGATCGCCTCTGAACATGCCTGTAGTCCAGGCGAGGCAGGGGGCTATACTTTGTATGGCTCCCGTCATGTGTCAGAGCACTATTACTGCGTCACACGCGGCAATGTGTTCAGATCGCCTGCTCCTCATCGCCAGGTTTCCCAGCAGTGCTAGGCAACCTCCGAATTCAGGAGATGAGCGGTGGCAGCGGGAAATTGCCCTGTCACACGAGGCGACACACTGGCGATGTCATTGTAACTTGACCATGCCTACTAAGTTGCAGCATCGCCAGTGATACCTCCCTGTCTGACGGGGTCTTTAGTATTGCACAGTTGATAATTGAATCATCTACACTGTGTGTGACACTCAAGACCTGAAGTTTCCCATCTCTGAATTAAAGTAAGGGCCCTGTCACACATGTCAATGTGGTGGGCAACGTCGCTGATGACCGTGTGACCCCGCCCACCGCATCAACGTCACGGGTGAGATGTCATATGTGACGATCTCACCTGCGACTTCTCCTGCAATGTCGCTGTGTGATGCCATAGCATCACACCAGTGTCTCCAGGAGCTATAGTGCAGCTCCTGAAGTCGCTGGTGTGAAGGTGTCACATGCAGCGATGTCGCTAGATTGCAGTTGCGTGGTTTTCGGTCCGGACCGAAAACTTCGCGACTGCGACCAGCGATAAATTGTGGGGCGATTTTGCCGGGTCACACAAGGCGATGCACTCACGATATCGCCACAGTGACATCGCTGTGGCGATATCGTGAGTCACATTAAGCTGCGGGGAAACCAGGAGAGGTAAGTACAGATTTATTTTTTAATGAGTACACGCTCGCCAGAGGATTATGGGGGAGGAGGGGGGTGCATTATAGTCTATGGCGAGTTGTGAGGCTGCATTATGCTATGTGGAAGGCTGTGAGGCTGCATTATACTATATGGAGGGCTGTGAGGCAGTATTATACTATATGGAGGATAATGGGGGTGCATTATTATAATTGGATGACTATGGGGTACTATGGGATGCATTATAATATATAAATGACTATGAGGGTACATTGTGATATATGGAGGAATATGGGGATGCGTTATAATAATTGGATGACTATGGTGGTGGGAGGGGAACACCATATATACCAGGATAAGGGACATATATACACGGGGCCCATACATATGATCTGACCAACATGTGTGCGCGCGGAGTGTGACAGGTGGGGGAGTGCCCAGGTCTACATTTCACACTGTGGCTCACCAGACTCTAGTTACGCCACTGATAATTAGGAAGCGATACAAAAAAAGTGTTTTATAGATGTGTGCAGATGTCAGATCTATTTACATCTAAAAATGCCAGGATTTGTTAACAGAAATAGAAAAAAAGTCTTAACTGCGAGAATTGTGACACCACAACGCCACAGACACATGCATATAGAGGCTAATGAATATGTTGTATGTAGTCACCAAACTAGTAAAAAAATATCAATTTGGTCACAAAAAAAAATAACACACATACACACACACACATGCACAGACACACACACACACACACACACATACACACACACACACACACACACACACATGCATACACATGCACAGACACACACACACACACACACACACACACACGCACACACACACACACACACACACACACACACAGCAGCTTCCACTAAACATGGAAGGAATGGAGACATGGCTTATTATCAATGATTTTCTCTTTTTTATGCCAGAAAGAAAACCTTACAGGGTTAAATGAACATGTCAGGGGTCATCTGTGCTGTGCACACACTGGACACTAATGCTGACTTCTATTACTAACTCTATACAAAGATTGAAGCTGTATACACTTCTTTACATATGTTTGGTCTAAAATGCTATTACTTACCCAACAATTGTTATCAGCAAACAAGCTGAGCCCTCTCCTCCTACACATTACCATATGTGCCAGTAGAGGTCAGAAAACTTAACCCTAGCCACATCATTCCCTGGTACTCAATTGTGCCCACTGAACTAAGGAAGAACCACTATGTGTGTATAGCTTTAAGTGTCAGCTCCTGCCCAGAGCTTGTATTTACTTTACTCTTCTCCTTATCTCCTGCTTCCCCCTGAAGCAGAGGAAAAAAAAAAAAAAAAAGCGGCTCTTTATGGCTCGTTCACTTTGATGATTCGGCTCATATCGTTCACTTCAAAGAGCCGGCTCAAAGAATCGGCTCGTTCGCGAACGACACATCACTACTAGTCATGGAGGCAGACATTTTAGGTAAGATTTTAAAATGGTGGACGAAGCACATGGCTACAGCATGATTGAGACAAAGAAAACAAAGTGAGTCAGGGGTTTGTGTGAAGAAGACCATGTGCTCTGTAAATGTTTGAGCAATGGATTGGATGGAGTACTATATATTTAGACAGAAAAATAAGTGTTTTTATCTATAATTAGACTTAGATCTGGGACATATGTGTGCATACCTCCCAACTTTTCAGGAAAGGAAAGAGGGACAAAGTATGCGGCGCGCGCAGCGCGCCGCGGCAAATTTTGACCACGCCCCTAGCCACACCCCTAGCCACACCCATTTGGCAGTAAGGGTCATTCAGCAGATGCCCTGGACTGTTCATTCATATTCATAGCAGTCAGAATTTTTTTATATTTCTGTGTCACTATATGACATGTTGCTTATTTGTGCCTATCAAATAAATTGCATAAATTCTGTTTCTTTTTGTTTCTGTCTGCACCAAACTACACAATAACAATCTTCTCTGTTTTTTCCATTTTTGCTGCATTTTTTCTGCCTTTTCTCCATTATTTAATGCGTTTTTGGATCAGATGTGAATCTGCGTTTTTAAGTGTTTTTATTGTACAGAGAAGCTTTTTCCTGCATTTTTTAAGCTCCACATAGAAACCTCCAGAGAACCCCCACCCCCAAAAACCGCAGAATTCAGGAGCGTCTTTTCATGGAATCACATCCACTTTACTTGGACAATTAAACACAGCAGAATAAATGTGCAAAAAAACAGCAGAAAAAAATGCAGCATTTACACTACATGCGAATATGGACTAAATGTCCAAGCAAATGGATGAGACGTCAAGAAATCTCCTCCCCTGGTGCATGGAAAGACGCCGCTGAATGGTGCGGATTTGGTGTTTCTTTCTTTATAAGCTTCAGGATTCACATCAGCAACAAACATGTATCAAATAAGGGGGACAATGTATAAAAAATACCGCAAACACACAATAATCAGAGAACATTGTTATTGCACTCGTGGCGCGGACACCTGCAGAAAAAATGCAGCATTTACGCTATGTGTGAACACGGCCTCAGTGATCAATTTTTATTACATTTTTTATGGGTTTTAATAAAGAAAAATAATAAATTGCGCCTTTTTTTCCCGCCATTTACCGATCCCCATAAATAATCTGATCGCTGTGTTGTTCAGGTCATTACGATTACAGGGACACCAAATATGTCCATGTTATTTGGTGATTTGTGATGTTTATTATTTTTAAAAAAAGTGCAATAAAATTACATTATTCTATTTTTTTTTATTATTTTTAGTAACTTTATTAGAAGAAAAAAAATCCTCTTTTCCTCTCCCTCTAGAATACAGGACATAGAGATGCTGCTCTGTACAATGCTGTGTCCTGTGTAATCTGCTGTGCAAGAGGCATTGTAGGTTCATTTATGTGAAATCCTCCCTCTGACATCATCAATCCTAGTGGCTCAACAGCTAGAGCAGCTAGGAAAGCCAGGAGGTTGCTGGGCACAAGTTTTGAACGTTGCTGGTTTGAATCCAAGGTGGTGAAAATAAAAAAAATAAAAAAAATTGTATTTGTATTTTTTTCCTCATTTCTTTATAGTAGTTTTATGGGAACAAATGAATCTGACTCTTTCACCAACATTGAGATACAGTATTTATCTATCTCTATCCCTCTATCTATCTATCTATCTATCTCTATCCCTCTATCTATCTATCTATGATTCTATCTCTCTATCTATCTATCTATGATTCTATCTATCTATGATTCTATCTATCTATGATTCTATCTCTATCTATCTATTATCTGTCGTGTATCTATATATCCCTCTATCATCCATCCCTCTATCATCCATCCATCCCACTATCATCCATCCCTCCCTCTATCCCTCCCTCTATCTCTCCATTCATCCCTCCATTCATCCATCCATCCCTCCCTCTATCCCTCCATTCATCCCTCCCTCTATCCCTCCATTCATCCCTCTATCATCCATCCATCCCTCCCTCTATCCCTCCATTCATCCCTCTATCATCCATCCATCCATCCCTCTATCCCTCCATTCATCCCTCTATCATCCATGCATCCATCCCTCCCTCTATCCCTCCATTCATCCCTCCATTCATCCCCCTATCATCCATCCATCCCTCTATCCCTCCTTTCATCCCTCTATCCCTCCATTCATCCCTCCTTCTATCCCTCCATTCATCCCTCTATCATCCATCCATCGCTCTATCCCTCCATTCATCCCTCTATCATCCATCCCTCCCTCTATCCCTCCATTCATCCCTCTATCATCCATCCATCCCTCCCTCTATCCCTCCCTCCATTCATCCCTCTATCATCCATCCATCCCTCCCTCTATCCCTCCTTTCATCCCTCTATCCCTCCATTTATCCCTCCTTCTATCCCTCCATTCATCCCTCTATTCATCCCTCTATCATCCATCCATCTCTGCCTCTATCCCTCCATTCATTCCTCTATCATCCATCCATCCCTCTATCCCTCCATTCATCCCTCTATCATCCATCCATCCATCCCTCTATCCCTCCATTCATCCATCCCTCTATCATCCATGCATCCATCCCTCCCTCTATCCCTCCCTCTATCCCTCCATTCATCCCTCCTTCTATCCCTCCATTCATCCCTCTATCATCCATCCATCCCTCTACCCCTCCATTCATCCCTCTATCATCCATCCCTCCCTCTATCCCTCCATTCATCCCTCTATCATCCATCCATCCCTCTATCCCTCCATTCATCCCTCTATCATCCATGCATCCATCCCTCCCTCTATCCCTCCCTCCATTCATCCCTCTATCATCCATCCATCCCTCCCTCTATCCCTCCTTTCATCCCTCTATCCCTCCATTCATCCCTCCTTCTATCCCTCCATTCATCCCTCTAGTCATCCCTCTATCATCCATCCATCCCTCCCTCTATCCCTTCTTTCATCCCTCTATCCCTCCATTCATCCCTCTATCATCCATCCATCCCTCTATCCCTCCATTCATCCCTCTATCATCCATGCATCCATCCCTCCCTCTATCCCTCCCTCCATTCATCCCTCTATCATCCATCCATCCCTCCCTCTATCCCTCCTTTCATCCCTCTATCCCTCCATTCATCCCTCCTTCTATCCCTCCATTCATCCCTCTATTCATCCCTCTATCATCCATCCATCCCTCCCTCTATCCCTTCTTTCATCCCTCTATCCCTCCATTCATCCCTCTATCATCCATCCATCCCTCCCTCTATCCCTCCTTTCATCCCTCTATCCCTCCATTCATCCCTCTATCATCCATCCCTCTATCATCCATCCCTCTATCCCTCCATTCATCCCTCTATCATCCATGCATCCATCCCTCCCTCTATCCCTCCATTCATCCCTCCATTCATCCCTCTATCCATTCCTCCATCCCTCTATCCCTTCTTTCATCCCTCTATCCCTCCATTCATCCCTCTATCATCCATCCATCCATCCCTCTATCCCTCAATTCATCCCTCTATCATCCATGCATCCATCCCTCCCTCTATCCCTCCATTCATCCCTCCATTCATCCCTCTATCCCTCCTTTCATCCCTCTATCCCTCCTTTCACTTTCATCCCTCTATCCCTCCATTCATCCCTCCTTCTATCCCTCCATTCATCCCTCTATCATCCATCCCTCCCTCTATCCCTCCATTCATCCCTCTATCATCCATCCCTCCCTCTATCCCTCCATTCATCCTTCTATCATCCATCCATCCATCCCTCTATCCCTCCATTCATCCCTCTATCATCCATCCATCCCTCCCTCTATCCCTCCTTTCATCCCTCTATCCCTCCATTCATCCCTCTATCATCCATCCATCCCTCTATCCCTCCATTCATCCCTCTATCATCCATCCACCCCTCTATCCCTCCATTCATCCATCCCTCCATCCCTCCATTCATCCCTCCCTCTATCATCCATCCATCCATCCCTCTATCCCTCCTTTCATCCCTCTATCCCTCCATTCATCCCTCTATCATCCATCCATTCATCCATCTCTCTATCCCTCTATCCCTCCATTCATCCATCCCTCCATCCATCTTTTCAGCTGAATAACCTGCTTCTGTTGTCTGCAGTATAGAGGTCAAGATAACAAAATCTTCCTATTGGTTTCAATAGAGGCAGTAGCTCAGTGGTTAGAGCTGCTGCCTTTGAAACAATGAACTCACAGCTCCATGAGTTCGAGTCCCGGCCGCCCCGAAAATCCAGAGCCGATGATAATTTAATTTAATTTATTCACTCCACTGAGGGGAGGAGCCGGGACATCAGCTGTGAGCCGCGGGAGTGCGGGACAGCCCTGATAAATCGTGCAAGTCCCGCAGAATCCGGGACGGTTGGGAGGTATGTATGTGTGTGTGTATAAATATATATATGTATAAGTACAGACTATAGAAAATGGGGAGACAGAGTTTGAGCAGATGTGAGGTCAGTTTTCCCTTTTCTCTGCCACATGTTCCTACAGATTTTAAAATGGTGGATGAAGCACATGGCTGAATGGAGTAGTACATACTTAGACAGAAAAATTAGTGTTTTTAACTGTAGTTGGACCAGGACTGTGGATATGTAAATCTGTGTGTATATGTATAGAGTATGGAATATAGGCAGGAAGGATAATTGGTTAAACTTGTAAGTTTAGCAGAAGTAAAATCAGTTTCTCCCTTCCCCCTCTCATGTGGTTCAACCACCCTTACACAAAGAAGCCATGTGCTATTCTGGCAGTGGCCATTTTGTTAGTAAATCTGTATGGAGCCCTCCAGTGCAGCTGACAAAACTGCTCTCACTGAATAACCTATGAAGTGTTAGAAAATGTTTATAGCACTAAAAGATGGAACATTGAATGATTGGGTAGTTGTGGAAGACACTTAATATAGATCCAGTGTGCAGGTTGGATTGAGTCAGGACAGTCACAAGGAGCAATATCTTATTAATTAGTAAGCAATAAAATTAGAAAAAAAACTTTAAATAACGTACCTTTGCAGTAGAGGTAAAGATAAAGAAGTAAATAATAAATATTTCCGTTATGGATCTGATAGATTTATCCTGAGAGTTGCATGTTTTAAAAAATAAAAATAAACAAATAAATCAACAGAAGAAGGGAAATTTGTCTCCTGCAGCTGAAGAAGCCTCTTTCCATCTGGTTTTGGGGGGAGGAGCACTCTTAAAAACTTGTGGAAGAGGGTTTTTTTGTCTCCCCTTGGAATCAATTGTGGGCCTGCTGTGAAAAGAGAGCAGCCCAAACATGGTCATGTTTCTTTTAAACAAAAAAAAACAAAAAAAGAGGTCTTTCTACATTTAATTCATTGTAAAGTGTATCAGAAAACATTATTGAAACTAGTTTTTTATTTTACTAATTTTATCTCAAAGAAATAAAAATTAACTGTGGACATGTTTAGATTCATTGATAGCTTTTCAAGCATAGAAGTCTGTTAGATGATTTTTCTATGGCAAATCAACATTTTGTTTTCCCACATGGCCAGTTTATTTGTTCTAGATTCTTTTATCCCTTCAAGTTATAGGACAGTATCACAGAGATGCTGATAATGTCCTCAATGATTCAAATATGAACGCCCCTACATCCAATATCCAAAGGTGTGCTACGTTATTATAGTTAATAATAATAATAATAATAATAATATAATAATAATTTATTAATATATTTATTAATAATTACAATAATTTGTTTTAAGGAATGTGGATGATTTATGGAATTCTGTGTTTTATATTTAATGTTTTGAATAATCTGCTTTCTTTTTATAGAAAGAATGATTGCAATGCAGATTTCTGTGGTTCAAGCAAAGGTTATAAAAGCCATTGAAAGGGTTTTCCATTATTACGTTACAGATAAAAACAATATTTCTGGTGTTCCCGATTAGGTACAATCTATACAATGTGACTTTCATGCCTAAATGTAGAGCTCCGGAGCCACACATTTTTTTGAATCTAATTATGTTTTGGATAATAGATTCAAAAAGGGGGGGAAAGATGATGTGGAAAGTCACACGTATTATTTAAGGTTTTAATTTGTTCATCGATTGGGTTTTTCTATTAAGTGTTCTTTATATTTTTATCTGTAAGGAGGATACAGCAGACAGACATATATCTCATGATTGCTCTGATGTAACAAGAATTGTCAGGTTTTGAACATGTCTCAGATGAGCCCATTGCTAATGCAGATTTTGAGTTTTTCCGTAGATGGATCCAGATACCAAGATGCTGGTTGATTCTGCACTGGATATGCTGAGGTTACGCAACATGAGGTATTAAAAATCAAACCACTCCTCTCTCATCGGAATAGGAGAACGAGATGAAGATTTGCGATCACTGTGGTTTGTAGACCGGAGGGGGGTAAGATAGTCAAAATGTGGATATAGGCAGCAGCCGGAGGAGATGCTCGCACAGGTGCACAACAAAGAAGCAGTGAATGGGCCTAGAGTTGAGAGTCCTTATACAAAGCAGACCAGTACCTCGATGGCTTCTGTCACGTCGTCCGTGACATTGGTCACTCCTTGTGTTCTTAAATCCTTACAGGAACAAGCGATTCAGCAAGGAACGGAGTGTGAGATGCAGGGAGCCAGTGACTGAGGAAGGTCTGTGGATAAAGGGCGGTAAGCTTTCTCTGCCGTGAGCGTTCTACTCAATAATGGCCCAGGTAACCTATGTGACAAAGGTGTTGGGATGGACAAGATATGGGCGGCACCACTGCTCAGTACCCAGGTGGCCAGACACTTCCAGTCTTGTAAGACGTGTGCCTATTAAGGTAGAAAAACTGTAAAGACCTCGTAGCAACACCCCCTCATCCGCTCTACTGCTCCGGCGATTGCAGATTAGTCATATACGTCTACCATGAGTAGGTTTATATGAGTTTTGTGCGTGTTGTGTGAATTTCTTTTCAGGCCTGCTCTGAAACATATCCAGTGTGGAAAACGTTACTGCTGAAAAACTCATGATGCTGGTGGTATGTAAAAATGGAGTTCCTAAAAAGCCACTGCGAAGAGGGGAGAAATGCGTTGCGCTTCTTTCATGCTAAGTGTCTGATAAATATGCGTTTATTTTATTAGCCTGAGTGTGAATTGGACAGTGGAGGGTCTGTGATCGGACGAGATCTCCTCATGACTTTACCTGGCCTTATTATTGTATTTATACAGTGGGTACATGTTATACATGTGAGATATTTAATTTATTTTAGGGTTTGGTCCTTCAATTTTGCTGTATCATATTGATTTAAGCTACCAAACAGCTATGTAAATACAGAGTGTGAATATTTAATCTTTTGGAAGGAATTGGATATGTATAATTGCATATAGACGCCTCTTTATCCCCGGTATCTCACGGTTTCTATATTCCCTCACTGACATTAGCAGCACGTATTAGCTTAGCAGTGTAGGGATAGGGAGGGTGAGCCGTCGGTGAGCGGGGGCACCAATTCGCCTTATAGGGTGCCGACCTCCGCTGCGAGGTAGGGAGACTTTAGGGCTATTGCCCCAATCCCTGCCCCCTCCTTTATTGGAATATTTAATTGTGTCTATACTCACATGGGTGTATGTTGTTTGGAATTTTAATGATTATAACATAATCATGTAACGATCCACAAGATAATGGTGAACGCTGCAAATCATGTAACAAATGTTCGTTTTCCTTTAATAATTAGATCTTTATATAAGGTATTTTTGGTTTAGTACCTAGAGCGTGATTATATTTCTCACAGATACTGCAGATACAGTGTGATATCCTGACCAGTGATGTATGAGCCGTATACAACTGCCTATATAGTGTGTTAAACATGTGTATCCTCCAATTCCAGATCCTAAATCAGTGTCAGGAGCACGTGGTCTCCAGCCAGGAGACTGGGTGATCCTAAAAAGACAAGTCAGAATGAGCCATGAGTCAGAATCAGCTTATCCCAACCACAGCGACTTCCATGAAGCTTGAGGGAAAACCCATCTGGAGACAACAACCACTGTAAAGAGTCCATCGTACCAGCAGAATGAGGGTCACCTAGTGCTGGATTATCTCACATAGAACTTTATGGAGAATTTCTAGATTGGGGATGATAAATGGGAAATAACCATAAGGGAACAATGGGTACAGGAACATTACACAAATAAGGGCTCATGGTGGGAAAGACATTATCTGACCTGAACCAATCAATTATTTTAAGGGTTTAAGTGACTTAAGGATAACATACACTTATAGGTAACTGGTATTGTTTTATTTGTTGGTATTTGAAGCCGTAAAAGTGCTACTCTGTGTTACTGAAGGTAATCGGATCCATGTGTAAGGGAAATCTTGTTAAAAGCCTCCTGGTGGTAGATTATAGACCCGAGACAAGAAGAGATCCATTAGTGTTGTGATACAATTAGGTGTATTAAGGTAGAAAAGTCTCGAAGACGCGGACAGCACTTGGATATTGACTGAGATTCAGTCTTTCAGAAACAGTAACGCTAAAAGCTGCAGCATAACAGTAAGAAGCTTATTCTTACAATTGCCTTACTCTTTCTAATCGATTAATCTCGAAATCTGAGTGAGCTCGTCAGCATTATATAGTCTGTTCTAGTTACCTATACCTCTGTGAACTGTGTGTGCGGGATGTGATCAACTCTCTGATCAGCAGTCTGTACCAGCGGGGGCAAAAGCTTAGTATTGCTTGTATAGTGGATAGCAAAACGAAAAAAGGTTACAGTTAAAGCATTAGAGCTGATGTGTTAGAGGACCACGGTAGGGTCCGAAGGTTAATAAAGTATTTAGGGGGGACTGTTGAGGAGAGCCATAAGATGAAATACTTAATTAACCTCTTGACAAGGCATTGTGGGAAATATGTCGATTTGCCTTACATAATTCAGGTTTCAGATCATATACATGACACAGATATAAAGGTGGCTGTCATTGCCTGTTTCTCCACACCTTGCCTGGAATGCAAGGAATGTCCAGGTGTAAGAAGATACCATATAAGAGAAGACCAACCCAAAGATCAGAAGACATCACAGACCAAACCATCAGCATGGATCCACTAAATGACGTCCCTCCCATTATTATGGTTTCATCCACTGGAGTCAGACCCGCCCATCAACAGCAACACGGATCTCCCCATTGGCTAGCTCATGGACTGTCCCACTAAATGGGCATATCTGAACTTGTGTACGCCCCTAGCCTATATCAAGAGGACGCATGCTCTTCTCTGTCTGTTTGGTGCCATTTTCTACTGTGACCAAGAAGAGACTTCATATCCGACTGTGTCTGGTGTGAATTCTTTTATGCATGCACTTGGCCCATATCAATTCGGCCAGGCAGTAGGCAACTAGTGATCTCTGGTTAAGAGTTCACCCTAACAAGTGCAGCAGAGGATAAATTGCCACCAATGACACGGGAGCTGGGAAAAGCCACGCAAAATATCACAACACTGCTGAACAAGGTGGACGATTTGGAGAACCGCTCCCGTAGAAGTAATCTGCGCCTGGTGGGGGTCCCGGAGAGGTGACTCCCTGGTCTTTTTTGAAAAATGGCTAATGGACACCTTTGGCAAAGATGTTTTATCCCCATTCTTTACTATTGAGAGAGCGCACAGGGTCCCTACACGTACCCCCCTGCCAGGAGCACCCCCACGTCCTATCTTGCTCAAACTTCTGCATTTTAAAGACAGGGATGCTATTCTGCGCAGATCCAGAGATATTAAGGAGCTTGCTATTAATGGGAGGAAGATCTCTATTTTCCCTGATTTTTCCATGGAGGTACAACGTAAAAGGGCGCAATTTATTGAGATTAAACAACGCCTGCGCGGATTACAAGTGCCATACTCCATAATGTATCCTGCTAGACTGCGAATTGCGGTGAATGGAGAAACTTTGATACAGCGGGAGCGGCACTGTCTTGGCTGGATATTAATGAGAGGTCCATGAGGAGGAAGAATACTTGAAGATCACCCTTTCTACTGCCAGGTGCTGCTGTTTCTTATTGTCTGAGACGCTATGCTGGTATAATTACTACTGATCATTTCATTTTGGATCCAGGGCGGGAGATGACCGGTTCATTGTGGACACTCGTTACGGGAACAAGTTGTGGACCCTTCTCCCTGCATGGACTCTGGGCGAGTTTACTAGCCCTGATTCTCTCTATCTGAGAGAAATGTGCAAGTTACACTTGTTTCTGAGGGCGGGGGCGCTGTACACTTGTGTTCAGGGCTCTATTTCCCTCCTTGTTTTTTTCGTTTTATTGTTGTATTTTGCAATTATTATGTGGGGTGTGGTGTACCTCAGTCGTGTCGCTCAAGCTAATGCTAACAGGAATTGGTGGAGATTGCCTCTCTCCCCCAGGAATGGAGTATGCTCCGGTTTATTATTTATTAACCTGCTCTTATGGCGACATCACTTAATATTGTGGCGTGTAATGTTAGGGGGCTCAGGGATGCGAATAAGAGGTGTGCTATATTTACTCATTTGCAAAAGTTTCTCCTGGCTATTCTATGTTTATCTGAGACCCACATGGTAAGAGATAATGTTCATTGGCTGAGGAAGGGATAGATCACACATGAATATCATTCCACATACTCGACCCATGCACGGGGTGTCAGTGTGTTGGTGCACAAAGCCATCCCGTTCTCATGTACCAAATCAGTGGTTGACCCAGGGGGCAGATTTGTTTGTTTACTTTGCACGCTGTATGGTATACAATTTATTCTGGTTGCGGTATACATCCCTCCACCATACTCAGTCGAACCAGTAAAAAGAATCTTGTCTGTTTTGGACTCCTTCCCCCCTGCACCGACTCTTTTGATAGGAGATTTTAACACATATTTACATCCTTATCTAGATAAGCTACATTCGGGGAACATATCAGAAGACGCAGCCTCAACTTCATTTGCTAGAATGCTGACAGAGCTGGGTTTGGTAGACCTTTGGCGCGTCCAAAACCCCACATCCAAACAGTTTTCCTGCTACTCTAGCTCCCACCACACTATGTCACGGATAGACCTGGCTATTGGGAACACACTTATGACCTCATATGTACAAACGGTGGCCTATCTACCTAGAAGCGTATCTGATCACTCACCACTCCATGTTACACTTTCATGGGGAAACCCCCTCACCCTTTCTGGGCCTATCTGGAAACTTAATCCCTTCTGGATCCAGCTTATAGGGGGATCTTTACATGATACTATTTTAGAATATTTCCAACTTAATGAGTGCTCCGCACCATCACATATAGTCTGGGACGCTATGAAAGCCGTGGTGAGGGGCATCTATATCAGAGAAATATGCATACGTAAAAACCAAAACAGACGCTACACCCAAAGTCTGATTCAAGAAGTACCGTATTTTTCGGACTATAAGACGCACCGGACTATAAGACGCACCCTGGTTTTAGAGGAGGAAAATGGGAAAATAAAACTTTAAGCAAAAAATGTGGTCATGACACACTGATATGGGGCGAGGATCTGCTGCTGACACTGTTATGGGGGTAATGTCCCCAAATTCTCTACTAAGGTACCCCATCCTGGTAATGATCCTCCTGCCTTGTATATGATCCTGCTATAAACCCCCATCCTGTTCATATACCCCCATCCTGCTCATATTCCCCCATCCTGCTTATATACCCCCATCCTGCTCATATTCCCCCATCCTGCTCATATACTCTCATCCTGTTCATATACCCCATCCTGTTCATATACCCCGATCCTATTGATATACCCCCATCCTATTAGTATACCCCCCATCCATCCTGCTCATATTCCCCCATCCATCCTGCTCATATACTCCCATCCTGTTCATATACCCCCATCCTGTTCATATACCCCCATCCTGTCTGCTCATATACTCCCATCCTGCTATATGCCCCCATCCTGTTCATATACCCCCCATCCATCCTGCTCATATACTCCCATCCTGTTCATATACTCCCATCCTGTTCATATACCCCCATCCTGTTCATATACCCCCCATCCATCCTGCTCATATACTCCCATTCTGCTATATGCCCCCATCGTGCTCATATACCATCCTGGTATATGGCCTGTATCCTATAGCACAGAGAAAAAAACAAACGTTTATACTCACCTTTTCCTCACTCCCTCCAGCACCGATCATCTTCCTCTCTGCGCCGCTGACCTGTGTGTGGAGCCGTTCCCCTGCAGCACGTGATGTCTTCCTGTCTGTGCCGATCAGCTGACCAGCACAGATCAGCTGACCGGCACAGACAGGAAGACATCGCGTGCTGCAGGGAGACGGCTCCACACACGGGGACGGGTGAGTGCACTGATTCACTGCACCCCGCGCTGATGATGACGCGCGGGGAGCAGTGAATACAGCCGCACATGATCACTCCAGGCTGTAATTGCCAGGGGTGATCATGCGGCCGGCTCTTTGCTATGCGCGCGTCCCCGCTCGTCCCCGCTCGTCCTCCCGCCCACCTGTCAGCGCCAGCTTCTGCACTGAGAAATGGGCGGGAGGATAGGCGTGCATATGTAATGAGCGGGGCCACGTGGTCACGAGCCGGCGCTGCTACAGCCTGCTCGTGCCCCCGATGACCCGCAGCACCCTCATTCCCGGCCGCAGCCCTATAGTCAGACCATAAGACGCACCCCCAACTTTCCCCCAACATTTGGGGGAAAAAAAGTGCGTCTTATGGTCCGAAAAATACGGTATCTGTTGCGGAGGCTGCGGTGGTGCTCAACCCGACAGAGGAAACTAAAAACACTCTAGAGAAGGCACAGATGTCACTCAGGGAAAATCTCATGTCGGCGGCAGCAAATAAACGTTACTTCCTCAAGCAGAAATATTTCATAGAGGGAGAGGGAGTAGGGCACCTACTAGCCACGGTCATTAGGGCGCAGGAAGGATCTTCATATATAAATAGGCTGAAGACGGAGTTGGGTGACCTTGTAACAGAAAGTGAGGATATAGTGAGGGAGATAAAGAGGTATTATATGCGGCTATACACATCAGACTGTGACCTTACGGAGACTGAGATTGAGCAATATTTGGATGCTCTCTCTCCCCACACTGGCCGACGAAGAAAGGGATTTTTTGGATCGAGACATCCTGTTGGAAGAATTAGAGGAAGCGCTTGGCCAGACGCAAAATGAAAAAGCTCCGGGAACGGATGGCCTGCCTGGCGAGTTTTATAAAACGTATGCACCCTTACTGCTACCTAAACTACTTAAAGTATTTGAAGAGGCTGAAAGGCAGAGGGTCCTCCCGCCTTCTATGAGGGAAGCTTTAATAGTCTTAATATTAAAACCCGGAAAAGATCCAGAGATCCCGGACTCGTACCGCCCAATCTCTCTACTACCAACAGATGTTAAATTACTGGCCAAGGTGCTCGCCAATAGGATGTCCCGAGTCATCTCATCTATTATACAGAATGATCAAACAGGATTTATTCCATGTAGAGCCACATCTATGAATCTTAGAAAATTATACTTAGGGATTCAGCATAGTTCTGAGAAGCCAGGGGAAAGGGCAATTTTGTCCTTAGACGCCGCTAAGGCGTTCGATAGCATAGAATGGGGGTATTTGTGGGCGGTACTTCGGAAAATGGGTTTTGGACACAGATTTATAAATTGGGTGAAGCTGCTATATGACTCACCGGCGGCGAAGGTTAGGGCTAATGGCAGGGTCTCTGAGTCTTTTCCTCTTGGAAGAGGTACTAGACAGGGGTGCCCGCTCTCGCCCTTGCGATTTGCTACTGCAGTGGAGCCATTGGCAGTTGCAATACGGAAGTCCAGGGAGATAACGGGATTTAGGTGTGGAGCAGAAAATATCATTATATGCGAATGACCTACTTTTATATTTAGACAGGGTACATTCCTCGATTTTGCCGGCAATGGATATCATTCAAGAATTTGGGCGGAGGTCTGGCCTTCGGATTAATTGGTCCAAATCGGCTTTAATGCCGATGGACCCTCTCCCGGTGGATTTCTCGGACTTGCAGATACCGGTTCCTGTGGTCCGAGAGTTTAAGTATCTGGGAGTAACTGTTAGCCCAAATCCGAAGGATTTCCAGACCCTAAATCTGGAACCCCTGTTGCAGCGGTACAGAGCAAAGGTACACACATGGTGTCGCTTGCCGCTATCAAATATTAGTAGATCCAACTTAATCAAAATGGTAATAATGCCACAATTACTATATCTTATACATAATTCTCCAGTGTGGATACATAGGGAATTTTTTGCAAAAATGAATACATTATTCCGGGAACTGATCTGGAAAAAAAAACAGGCTAGGATTCGACTGGAAGTGCTACAGCGGGGAAAGGAGGAGGGAGGACTGGCGGTACCAAACCCATATATATATTATATAGCCTCCCAGATGCAACATCTTAGGGGTTGGGGCAAAGAAGGAGCGTATGATAATAGTGGTGATATAGTGAGAGAGGGATCGGTATGGAAATATCCGGGTTGCCAGTTGGATGTGAGACAAAGACAGATAAATGGGGCACGATATCCCACGTTGGCTATGATATTTCGGGTATGGGACAGAGGTAAGTCTCTTTTGAAGATAAATGGGCCTACGGAGTTCTGGCCACTGTGGCGGAACCCGGATTTGCCAAAAATTAAAAAATTAGTGGGGTTCAGAGGATGGGAAGATAAAGGGATCCATTTAGTGTCACAAGTACTACAAAATAATATTCTTAAGAGTTTTGAGCAATTGAGAACGGAGTTTCACCTCCCGAATGTCTTCTTTTATCAGTATTTACAGCTGAGGCACGCACTGGAAAGACAGATGAGGCCAAATCCGGTAACAGTGACACATAATCAAACATTACATATGCTACTTACATCTGAGTCCTCTAAAGGCCTTATTTCTGAACTATACAAAAGATTACTACCTGCCCATCTGGAGACATATCCACTGACTGTTAAAAGTAAATGGGAACGGGACGTTGGTCCCCTGACGGAAGACAAGTGGTCCGACATTCTAGAACAGGTCCCTAAACTGGCGGTCTCTGAGTGCCAAAGGCTTTCTCAAATATATCTCATCCACAGGGTATATAAAACTCCAAGCCTATTATTCAGGATGGGAATTAGACCAAATGCACAATGTGTTGGGTGTGGACAGGATGATGCCCATTTGATGCATGTTATGTGGGAGTGTGGACACATTGGTGATTTCTGGAAACAAACCCTGGGACTCATAGACCAAATATATCATATCACAATACAACCGTCGCCTCGTTTATGTTTATTGAGTCTGTGGGAGGGAGGAGTAGACCCGGACTCTCCAACAGCCCTGGGAATAGCACGTATCCTGTATCAAGCAAGGAAGATACTGGCATACCATTGGTTAGATCCTCTACCACCAACGTTATCAGAGCTTAAAAATAAATTAAATAACGTCATTAGATTGGAAAGGGGAGTTTATTTAAAGAGAAAAATACTGAGAAAGTTTTACAAAATCCGGCAGCCATGGATGGAGTCGCCGGGTCTCCCCTCTGGGGCACTAGTGCAGGGTGCAATGCTGGACCAGTTACTGTTGTGCTTGCAGTGAATGGAACGTTTGGGGAGTAAAAGTTAAAACTAGTGTTTTACGTGGCGGAGTGGACTTTGAGCGGCGCTGTGGGAGGGGCCGGAAGGGTGTGATTGATGACTAAACGGGGAGAGAGAGGCAAGCGGGTATGGAAATATGATACGGAGTGACACGGCTGATGGAAGAGGCTTTTCTATTAGACTGAGGTATTATTGCATAATTTAAACTTTTGTTTATCTGTGGAGCCATGTTGTTTGTAGGCTCAATTTATATAACTGATAGAAGAATCCTTTTTCCTTTTTTTTTTATTGTTTTTTTTTTATATACAGAGGAAGAACCTGATTTATAGACAGCATATGTTTTTTCAATGTACGCTTTTACTAGTTATATAAGATGCAATATATTTTCTCTATATTGATTCTTAGTTGTTTAATAAAAAAAGATCTGATTTAAAAAAAAAATGATTTCTTCAGGATCCGTTAATTTTACTTGTGAATCTATGGATGATGGATCCGTTAACGGATTACTATTTATCTTCCATTTGACGCGGATCCTGTAAGAAAAAAATATGGATGTTACATTGAAAGAAGAACGGACGGACATTAACGGATCCGTTCTCCATAGAGTCCCATGTTAAAAAAAAAACATCCTGCAGAAATTGGTTATTTAACAATGGACAAAAAAATTGTGTTTACAGAACTATTCTGCCAACGAATCTCTGCAGGATCCATTCTAACGGCTGATTACAGGACATGTGATATCAGCCTACGGCTCCGGCTCTTGTTTTAATGGGATTCTAGAAGGTTTTCTTTGTCTTACTTCATATGTGTGCGAGCAGAATTATACAACTGAAATCTCTCAGCATTCCTCTCTTGTTTAGTCCCTGCACGGAGATTGATAACTGTTTTCAATAACCACTAGCAGAATAGTAGAATAGTGAGTGCAGCTCTGGAGTATAATACATGATGTAACTCAGAATCAGTACAGGATAAGTAATGTAATGTATGTACACAATGACTGCACCAGTAGAATAGTGAGTGCAGCTCTGGAGCATAATACAGGATGTAACTCAGAATCAGTACAGGATAAGTAATGTAATGTATGTACACAGTGACTGCACCAGTAGAATAGTGAGTGCAGCTCTGGAGTATAATACAGGCTGTAACTCAGAATCAGTACAGAATAAGTAATGTAATGTATGTACACAGTGACTGCACCAGTAGAATAGTGAGGGCAGCTCTGGAGCATAATACAGGATGTAACTCAGAATCAGTACAGGATAAGTAATGTAATGTATGTACACAGTGACTGCACCAGTAGAATAGTGAGTGCAGCTCTGGAGTATAATACAGGCTGTAACTCAGAATCAGTACAGAATAAGTAATGTAATGTATGTACACAGTGACTGCACCAGTAGAATAGTGAGGGCAGCTCTGGGGGAGACAGACTGAATATCAGAGCTGCAGACACCTCCTCCTTTCTCTCTGGTCTCTTATTTTATCTTTACTCTCCACCAGCTGCACTTTCGGGATATATAGGATACAACTAAGGATCAGTACAAAATATGTAATCTGTGTACACAGTGACTGCACCAGCAGAATAGTGAGTGCAGCTCTGGAGTATAATACAAGATATAAAACAGGATTGGTACAGGATAAGAAATGTAATGTATGTACATAGTGACTGCACCAGCAGAATAGTGAGCACAGCTCTGGAGCATAATACAGGATATAACTCAGGATCAGTACAGGATCAGTAATGTACACAGTGACTCCACCAGCAGAATAGTGAGTGCAGCTCTGGAGTATAATGCAGCATCTATTAGACGTGTATCTAGACCTGTATTATATTGCATACAATGGCGCTCGTAGTTGGACTGACACGTCTAAGCTTGTGCATGTCTGTTAGATTTCAGTGTTTCCTAATAATCCTTATATATTTATAGATGTTGTTGCTTCTGCATTCAGAATTGATCCACTTTTTGATGCTTTAATTACAAGTCATAAAACTCTGCTCCATCTCTCCCTGCTGTGCGGACATCATGTAGTGAAACAGACGTCATTGCAGCATGTCACCAGGAGAGGGCGCCACAGTACAAGGGACCATAGAGGAGACGTCTGGAGCAATTTGTACCCAACCTGGGCATTACTGGCGGAGCTGAGATGCCGTGTACCTCCGTCCTCGGTGCTTCGTGTCACTGAACTGATTACATATTGACCCGGTATTTATTCTAAATATTCTCAGACATGGGTTTCACCCACATAAGTGTAATGTTGTGGATTAGACTTTAGTATTATAGCGCCAACATATTCTGCAGCTCTTGTTGCATCTTCTGCGCGGCCCATGGAGATGTGACAGTTCATGTAGTGGCCGGCAGGTGGCGCTAGATTTGGATGCCTCTGTACCCGCAGTCGCCTCCTTACGTTTCGCGCACAGTGTGTGTCTGTTCTGGTGTCTGTCACCTTCTGTGTGTGGGGCGGACGTGATGACGTGAGATTCAGGGTGTTGTGTGAGTCACATGGAGCTGTCAGCACCAGAAGCTGCAGCCGCCGCCGCACACCTGCAAGAAGTATCCGGAAAACGGCTGCTGGATGGACATGTGCGGCTCACATCACACCCCGGGGCGACATACGGCCCACACCCCGGAGCGACATACAGCCCACACCCCAGAGCGACATACGGCCCGCACCCCGGAGCGACATACGGCCCGCACCCCGGAGCGACATACGGCCCACACCCCGGAGCGACATACGGTCCGCACCCCGGGACGACATACGGCCCACACCCAGGGGTGACATTCGGACCACACCCCGGGGCGACATATGGACCACACCCCGGGGCGACATACGGACCCGCACCCCGGGACGACATACGGACCCGCACCCCGGGGCGACATACAGACCCGCACCCCGGGGCGACATACGGACCCGCACCCCGGGGCGACATACGGACCCGGAGCGACATATGGACCGCACCCCGGAGTGACATACGGCCCGCACCCAGGGGCGACATACGGACCACACCCCAGGGCGACACACGGACCACACCCCGGGACGACACACGGCCCACACCCCGGAGCGACATACGGCCCACACCCCGGAGCGACATACGGCCCACACCCCGGAGCGATATACGGTCCACACCCCGAACCGACATACGGCCCACACCTTAGGGCGACATACGGCCCACACCCCGGAGCGACATACGGCCCACTCCCCGGAGCGACATACGGTCCACACCCCGAACCGACATACGGCCCACACCTTAGGGCGACATACGGCCCACACCACGGAGCGACATATGGCCCACTCCCCGGAGCGACATACGGTCCACACCCCGAACCGACATACGGCCCACACCTTAGGGCGACATACAGCCCACACCACGGAGCGACATATGGCCTACACCCCGGGTCGACATGCGGCCCACACCCCTTGGGGCGACATACGGCCCACACCTTGGGGCGACATATGGCCCACACCACGGAGCGACATACGGCCCACACCCCTAGGGCGACATACGGCCCACAGCCCTAGGGAGACATGCGGCCCACACCCCCGGGGTGACATACGGCCCACACCCCCGGGACGACATACGGCCCACACCCCCGGGGCGACATATGGCCCACACCCCCGGGGTGACATATGGCCCACATCTTGGAGCGACATACGGCCCACACCCCGGAGCGACATACGGCCCACACCCCGGAGCGACATACGGCCCACACCCCGGAGCGACATACGGCCCACACCCCGGAGCGACATACGGCCCACACCCCGGAGCGACATACGGACCGCACCCCGGAGGAACATACAGATTGCGCCCCGGGGAGACATAGGCCCATACTCCGGGGCGAAATACGTCTCAGACCATGGCTGATGTGGTACCGATATTTAAGAAAGATAAGAAGATGGATCCGGGAAACTACCGTCCAGTAAGCCTGACATCAGTGGTGTGCAAGGTTTTTGAGGGCATTTTAAGGGATGACATCCAAAAATATATTAGAGAAAATAATATAATCACAGACAGCATGGATTCATGAGAGATAAGTCGTGTCTAACCAACCTGTTGGGGTTCTATGAGGGGGTAAGTGCAAACCTGGATATTGGTAATGCAGCTGATGTGATTTATTTGGATTTTGCAAAGGCATTTGATACTGTGCCACATAATAGCCTTATACTAAAGCTCCAGAAGCAAGGACTAGGGGAAACTATGTGCAACTGGATAAGGAATTGACGATAGGAAACAAAGAGTCGTTATAAATGGTACATTCTCTAAATGGCCTATAGTCAGCAGTGGGGGGCCGCAGGGATCTGTGCTAGGACCGATTCTTTATAATCTCTTTATTAATGACCTTGTGGATGGGATTGATAGTACAGTGTCAGTCTTTGATGATGACACCAAACTATGTAGGATATTAAAAAGTGACCTTTATAGTACAATATTACAAAAAGATCTGGATAAGATGTCAGAATGGGCAGATACTTAGCAAATGAGATTTAATGTTGATAAATGTAAAGTAATGCACCTAGGACGGAGTAATCCTATAGCTGCGTATACATTAAATGGAAGTAAACTCGGGACTACAGAACAGGAGAAGGACCGGGGGATTCTCATTACAAGTAAGCTGAGCAGCAGCGCTCAATGTCAGGCAGCAGCTGCTAAAGCAAACAAGATTCTAGGGTGTATAAAAAGAGAGATTAGAATCCGTGATCCCAACGTATTATTACTCCTCTATAAATGACTTGTAAGGCCACATCTGGAATATGGGATCCAGTTTTGAGCTCCACTTTTTAAAAGGGACATTCAGAAGTTAGAGTCAGTTCAAAGGCGGGTAACTAGATTATTGCAAGGAATGGAGACCGCCTGTATAATGAGTATTGGAAGCCTCCCATATGATGAGAGGTTGGATTTCTTTGGATTAGAAACAAGACGTCTCAGAGGAGATTTCATTTATATGTATAAATACATGTGTGGTCACTATAAAGGACTGGCACATGACTTATTCCTTCCAAAGACAATACTAAGGACCAGGGGGCACTCACTGCGAGTGGAAGAAAAGCGATTTCGGCAGCTAAATAGGAAAGGGTTCTTTACAGTTAGAGCAGTCAGACTCTGGAATGCGACCACAGGAGGTAGAAATGGCTTTTAAAAAAGAGCTGGATGATTTTTTCAGTACACAACATTGTCAGTTATAAATTATTTAGAGACTAAATGTATAATTGGTGGAGGAAGGGTGAACTAAAAGGACCCGGGTCTTTTTTTCAACCTATGTAAGATAAATTATTTTGTGTGTGGGTAGCGTGCCAAGACAAATATTGACCAGCCCCCTAAAAATGTATAAAAAGACGTACCCGCACATCCAACAGGTGTGAACAGGTGCTAGCAGAAAACACATTATAACTACAAAATACTGTATATACAGCTGCACACTAAAATGCTAACAATGAATAAGGGAACTCTGGGATTGCATTACTGCTATAGAAATATTTTAAAAAAGAGATATTTAGCTTATGTATTGGCCAATGCATGTGAGCCCATCACCACGGCAAGGTAATCTCTGTATACCGGGAACCTAACCTGTAATGCCACTATATGGGTTAAAAACCTCCAGTCATCTAGCCACAACCCAAGCCACATCCATTTGCTTTTCTTCCTACCCTGACAGGAGGAGTTGTCAGAGGGGCAGTGGCAGTGTGGGGTGTTCAGCAGAACTGCAGGGTGTAGACCCCAATCCTGGACTGTCTGCTGTACCCAGGACGGTTGGGACTAGGGATGAGCGGATCCATTCACAGGACTCCGGTCCAGGTTAGTGGTCCCCGTTGGATGGATGGGAGGCTGTGAATCTCTGACCTTCCTGTGTCCTCGCTGCGGCTTTTTATTATCCAGGGCTGGAGCGACGTCATCTGTGCGTCCTGCTCATCTCTAGTTCAGACCTGTGGATTTAATTTTTGATCATTTATAGTCGCAGCAGCCAGAATTCTCTCATCTTGATGCAGGTTCACTACTATATGTGACATCTGTTTTGGTGTCTGTAAGGCCGTGTTCACACTTTGCGTAAATAAAAGTAATGTGTTGGTTTCTGCACCAAACTACACAATAACAATCTTCTCTGATTATTGCATTTCTGTGATTCTTCGGTGCGTCTACAGACGTCGCTGAAGCGGCCGGTTTTGGTTCCTTTTTTTCTCTATATGCTTTTATGTGGAGCCTGAAGAAAATGCAGGTAAAAAAAAACAACACTGCAGTATTTTAAGAATAGAATCAAAGCCTTTCTGTAGTATTAAAAAAAATAGCATTAAAAATGCAGATTAACATCTGCAACATCAAATAAAGGAGAAAACGCGCAAAAGAAATGCAACAAACAGGCTGAAAAGATTGTTACTGCGAGAAAACATACAGTAGAGGAAAAAAACAGCATTTATGCTACGTGTGAACGCGGCCTCAGTGCTATATTATTATTACATTTTTTTATGGATTTAGTAAAAAAAGCAATCAATCACGCCGTGTTCTTAAAACATTTACGGATCATTGTAAATAATCTGATCTCTGTGTTGTTCGGGTCGTTGCGATTACAGGGACCCCAAATATGTCTGTTATTTGTTGATTTGTGATGTTTATTATTTTAAAATAAAAGGCTTTAAAATGCAATTATTGCAATTATTTTTAATTATATTTTTAAAAGAAAAAAAACCCTTTCTTTTATTCTCCCTCTAGGATACAGGGACATAGAAATACACCGCTATGTACAGATGTATCTCTATGTACCTGTATAATCTGCTTCTGGGTTCACTGCCTGCAATACAGCTCAAATGTACAACATTTTCCTATTGTCCTCATTGTGTGCTGTGGATTGTAGAGCTGCTGCCTGCGAGCACGAAGGTCGAGAGTTTGATTCTTTGAGCAATGGAAGAGAACTTCTAGATCGGTCGAGGTCTGATCGCCGGGATCTGCACCAATGGACAGAATAGGCGCTTGTCTCCCCATTACAATGCAGCGATAGTGTGCGGCTGTTCCTCCACCATATTCATCCTCTATGGGACTGCCGGAGAAAGCCGAGCACAGCGCTCCAGTAATCCCACAGAGAATGAATGGAGCAGGCCTCATGAGGATCAGATCTCCCCCAATCTACAAGTTACCCCCATCATAGATTCTTCCTGCCGGATACCAACCACTTGTATCCCCCTCCCCCACATCATTGGGTGTCTGATACCCGCCTAGGTATCCAAGCAGTGTGATACTATTACTATATGCTGAGCTGCTGCCTGTATCTGATAATTGTGATGCAGTGTGCGGAGTGCCCGACTATTATTATTTATTTATTTAATTACTCATCATCCATTCCCTGGTGCTGAACATGTGATGAGGGGAGAGGACCCTGCCCCGGGGGCTTACACTCTACAAGTATCTAATCCTCTCACGTGTCATACTGCTTCTATGCTTAGTATCTAATCCTATCTGCTGCCTGTATCTAATGCTGTCATGTGAGATGCCGCTTGTGTGCCTGCATTCTCCAGCAGCACGCTGCTCTGTGTGTGTGGCTGCACTGAGTGCGCGTCTCCTCGGTGATATACGGTAGCGGTAGTTCCGGCTGTGTCTTCCTGGGATGCGCGCTGATCTGGAGGTGAGCTGTGCGCTGTGCGGCCGGGACCCTGCAATGTGTGTACATGGCCCCGTGCAGTCTATACTGCGCTCCCCACACACGTGACACGTAGAGCCCCG
The DNA here is from genome assembly GCF_048569485.1 of Anomaloglossus baeobatrachus. NCBI lineage: Eukaryota > Metazoa > Chordata > Amphibia > Anura > Aromobatidae > Anomaloglossus > Anomaloglossus baeobatrachus. The sequence goes on from NC_134360.1 coordinate 246,196,712, forward strand.
CACTGCGCTGTCTGCACCTGTGTGATCTGTACAGTGGCATCCCCTATAGATCTGTGCAGTGCAGAGTGACATCCCCTATAGATCTGTACAGTGCAGTAACATCCCCTATAGACCTGTACACTGACAAATTGCATGCCTTATAGAACTGTGCAGTGCTGAGTGACATGCCCTATAGATCTGTATGCACAGTGCTGAGGAACATCCCATATAGATCAGTACAATACTGAGTGACATCCCTCTTGGATCTGTACAGTGCTGAGTGACTTTCTCTTTAAATCTGTGTAGTGCTCAATGACATCCCCTATAGATCTATACAGTGGCCAGTGACATCCCCTAGATATGTACAGTTCTGAGTGACATCCACTATAGATCTGTACAGTGGTGATTAACATCCAATATAGCTCTGTATAGTGCTAAATGACATCCCCTAAAGATCTGTACAGTACTAAATGAAATGCCTTATAGATTTATGCAATGCTGAGTGACATCTCCTATCGATTTGTACAGTGCCGAGTGTCATCACCTATAGATATGTACAGTACTGAGTGACATTCCCTATAAATCTGTACAGTGCTTAGTGACATCCCCTATAGCTCTATACAGTGCTGAGTGGCATCCCCTATAAATATGTGCAATGCTCAGTGGCATCCCTTATAGATCTATACAGTGCCCAGTTACATCTATAGATCAGTAAAGTACCTAGTGACAATCCCTATAGATCTGTATAGTGCTCAGTGACATCCCCTATTGATCTGTAGTGCTGGTCAGTGATGTCTCCTATAGATCAGTACAGTGCTCAGTGACATCCGCTATGGATCTGTACAGTGCTCAATGTCATTCCCTATAGGTGTGTGTAGTGTCCAGTGACATCCCCTATAGATCTGTGTATTGCTCTGTGACATCTCCTATAGATCAGTTCAATTCTCAGTGATATCCCCTATAGATCTGTACAGTGTTCAGTGAAATCCCCTATAGGTTTTTGTAGTGCCCAGTGACATCCCCTATAGATCTGTGTAGTGCTCAGTGATCTCCCTATAGATCTGTGTAGTGCTCAATGATGTCCCTTATAGACAGTGCACCTGTAGGATCCATGTACACGTATGTATCCTGTATATATTATTCTGCCATATACTTGCTGCCCCCTCTGCTCCATATTTCGGGGGCTGTTGTTGAGCGGGTGCCTCGTTCCTTATATAGATCAGTATACAGCTCTATATGAGTCTCCTGTAGCATCAGCGGAAGTGTCGCTGTCACCATCACAGCCGGGAGCAGGGTGTGATCACATGGACCTTGTATTTATTGTTGGCTCGGGGGCAGCGCAGCGTGCAGGTCTCTGCTGCTGTCATTTTAGGATTGGCCATGTAATACAGCGGCGGCCATATCATTGGTGCGGCCACACAGGGGCCCCAGAGGTAAAGGGGCCACATCCTCCTCCAAAGCAGGTAAAATTGTGTATTATAATGAGCTACAGGACTACAAAGGGCCCATTTACATCTACAGTATAGTAATATAATGTGATGTAATTGGGGTGTTCCCCCCGCCCCCTCCCTCCATGTAACTCTCCTCTTGATACTTTGTAGTCTTATATTATACTAGCTGAAGTACCCGGCGTTGCCCGGCATAGTGACTGTCTCTCTGTCTCTCTCTATCTGTTTGTCTGTCTCTCTCTGTCTCTCTCTGCCTGTCTGTGTGTCTCTGCCTGTCTGTGTGTCTCTGTCTCTCTCTTTCTGTCTGTATCCGTGTCTGTCTCTTTGTCTGTCTCTCTCTCTCTGTCTCTATGTCTGTATCCGTGTCTGTCTCTCTGTCTATCTCTCTCTGTCTGTCTCTCTCTGTCTGTGTCTCTCTCTCTCTCTGTCTCTCTGTCTGTGTCTCTCTGTCTGTGTCTCTCTGTCTGTGTGTCTCTCTCTCTGTCTCTCTGTCTGTGTCTCTCTGTCTGTGTCTCTCTGTCTGTGTCTCTCTGTCTCTCTATCTCTGTCTCTCTGTCTGTCTCTCTGTCTGTCTCTCTCTGTCTGTCTCTCTCTGTCTGTCTCTCTCTGTCTGTGTCTCTCTGTCTCTGTCTCTCTGTGTGTGTCTCTCTGTCTGTGTCTCTCTGTCTGTCTCTGTCTGTCTGTCTCTATGTCTGTATCCGTGTCTGTCTCTCTATCTCTGTCTATCTCTCTCTCTCTCTGTCTCTGTGTATCTAATAATAGGATAAAGGCGTGCACACTAAGATGATTTTTTTCCGGCTACAAGTGTACGTGTGAAGTCCCTTAATTATAATCCGTAGAGATACACTGCACACACTTTGTCTTTGCTTTGCAAGTGAAAGAATTTTATTTATAGTAGAAATCATAAGTTTTAACATGACCAAATCCTACGTTTCGGCTCAAGGAGCCTTGTTCACGAGGTCGCTGTTAATGCTGATCTCCTGGATTTGTGAGGGTTTTGGAGGTAATGAAGGTTTCTTTTTTGTGATGGGCACTCCCATGCCTGTACCGTCCTGGATGTAGCTCTGTCTCTGTGTGTGTGTGTGTGTCTGTCTCTCTCTGTCTGTCTGTCTCTTTCCACATCTGTCTCTGTCTCTTTCCCTGTCTGTCTCTGTCTGTCTTTATCTGCCTCTGTCTCTTTCCCTGTCTGTCTCTGTATGTCTCTTTCCCTGTCTGTCTCTGTATGTCTCTTTCCCTGTCTGTCTGTGCCTATGTGTGTCTGTCTCTGTCTCTCTCTATCCATCTCTTCACCGATATCATTTTACCTCTCACATAAGCTTCTTATACTAAGAATGTCCTTCATTGCCTATAGCAACCAATCACAGCTCCTCTTAAAGGGAAGCAATCACCAGGATTTTCATATATGAGCTAAAGCCAGTGCTATACTGGCACTATCAGGCTGATTCTATACATACAGTGCTATACTGGCGCTATCAGGCTGATTCTATACATACAGTGCTATACTGGCGCTATCAGGCTGATTCTGTACATACAGTGCTATACTGGCACTATCAGCTGATTCTATACATACAGTGCTATACTGGCGCTATCAGGCTGATTCTATACATACAGTGCTATACTGGCGCTATCAGGCTGATTCTATACATACAGTGCTATACTGGCACTATCAGGCTAATTCTGTACATACAGTGCTATACTGGCACTATCAGGCTGGTTCTATACATACAGTGCTATACTGGCACTATCAGGCTGATTCTATACATACAGTGCTATACTGGCACTATCAGGCTGATTCTATACATACAGTGCTATACTGGCATTATCAGGCTGATTCTATACATACAGTGCTATACTGGTATTATCAGGCTGAGTCTATACATACAGTGTTATACTGGCACTATCAGGCTGATTCTATACATACAGTGCTGTACTGGCACTATCAGGCTGATTCTATACATACAGTGCTATACTGGCACTATCAGGCTGAGTCTATACATACAGTGCTATACTGGCACTATCAGGCTGATTCTATACATACAGTGCTATACTGGCGCTATCAGGCTGATTCTATACCTACAGTGCTATACTGGCACTATCAGGCTGATTCTATACATACAGTGCTATACTGGCACTATCAGGCTGATTCTATACATACAGTGCTATACTGGCACTATCAGGCTGATTCTATACATACAGTGCTATACTGGCACTATCAGGCTGATTCTATACATACAGTGCTATACTGGCACTATCAGGCTGATTCTATACATACAGTGCTATACTGGCACTATCAGGCTGATTCTATACATACAGTGCTATACTGGCACTATCATGCTGAGTCTATACATACAGTGCTATACTGGCACTATCAGGCTGATTCTATACATACAGTGCTATACTGGCGCAATCATGCTGATTCTATACATACAGTGCTATACTGGCACTATCAGGCTGATTCTATACATACATTGCTATACTGGTACTATCAGGCTGATTCTATACATACAGTGCTATACTGGCACTATCAGGCTGATTCTATACATACAGTGCTATACTGGCACTATCATGCTGAGTCTATACATACAGTGCTATACTGGCACTATCATGCTGAGTCTATACATACTTGTAGTGGTCAACTCGGATGTTTAGGTTTTGAAATCCAAAAAAGTAAAGTTTATAAAATGAGCTGCTTCTTGAGTGACAGCAGCATTGGAACAGATGGTATATTCATAGATATCCCCTCCCCTGTTAGAATTAGCATAAGCATTATACAAACGATTCAGTTTGTCTGTGAAAGGACCTGTGGTGAGGTCATACCCATGTGACCAGAAGGGGCGGGGCCTCAGCCAACAAAGATGGATACCAGGTCACATGGGTATGACCTCACCACAGATCCTTCCACAGACAAACTGAATCGTTTGTATAATGCTTATGCTAATTCTAACAGGGGAGGGGATATCTATGAATATACCATCTGTTCCAATGCTGCTGTCACTCAAGAAGCAGCTCATTTTATAAACTTTACTTTTTTGGATTTCAAAACCTAAACATCCGAGTTGACCACTACAAGCATGTATAGACTCAGCATGATAGTGCCAGTATAGCACTGTATGTATAGAATCAGCCTGATAGCGCCAGTATAGCACTGTATGTATAGAATCAGCCTGATAGTGCCAGTATAGCACTGTATGTATAGAATCAGCCTGATAGTGCCAGTATAGCACTGTATGTATAGAATCAGCATGATAGCGGCAGTATAGCACTGTATGTATGGAATCAGCCTGATAGTGCCAGTATAGCACTGTATGTATAGAATCAGCCTTATAGTGCCAGTATAGCACTGTATGTATAGACTCAGCCTGATAGTGCCAGTATAGCACTGTATGTAAAGAAACAGCCCGATAGTGCCAGTATAGCACTGTATGTATAGAATCAGCCTGATAGTGCCAGTATAGCACTGTATGTATAGAATCAGCCTGATAGTGCCAGTATAGCACTGTATGTATAGAATCAGCCTGATAGTGCCAGTATAGCACTGTATGTATTGAATCAGCCTGATAGCTCCAGTATAGCACTGTATGTATAGAATCAGCCTGATAGCGCCAGTATAGCACTGTATGTATAGTATCAGCCTGATAGCGCCAGTATAGCACTGTATGTATAGAATCAGCCTGATAGCGCCAGTATAGCACTGTATGTATAGAATCAGCCTGATAGTGCCAGTATAGCACTGTATGTATAGACTCAGCATGATAGTGCCAGTATAGCACTGTATGTATAGAATCAGCCTGATAGTGCCAGTATAGCACTGTATGTATAGAATCAGCCTTATAGTGCCAGTATAGCACTGTATGTATAGACTCAGCCTGATAGCGCCAGTATAGCACTGTATGTATAGAATCAGCCTGATAGTGCCAGTATAGCACTGTATGTATAGAATCAGCCCGATAGTGCCAGTATAGCACTGTATGTAAAGAAACAGCCCGATAGTGCCAGTATAGCACTGTATGTATAGAATCAGCCTGATAGTGCCAGTATAGCACTGTATGTATAGAATCAGCCTGATAGTGCCAGTATAGCACTGTATGTATAGAATCAGCCTGATAGTGCCAGTATAGCACTGTATGTATTGAATCAGCCTGATAGCTCCAGTATAGCACTGTATGTATAGAATCAGCCTGATAGCGCCAGTATAGCACTGTATGTATAGAATCAGCCTGATAGTGCCAGTATAGCACTGTATGTATAGAATCAGCCTGATAGTGCCAGTATAGCACTGTATGTATAGAATCAGCCTGATAGTGCCAGTATAGCACTGTATGTATAGAATCAGCCTGATAGTGCCAGTATAGCACTGTATGTATAGACTCAGCCTTATAGTGCCAGTATAGCACTGTATGTATAGACTCAGCCTGATAGTTCCAGTATAGCACTGTATGTATAGAATCAGCCTGATAGCGCCAGTATAGCACTGTATGTATAGAATCAGCCCGATAGCACCAGTATAGCACCGTATGTATAGAATCAGCCCGATAGTGCCAGTATAGCACTGTATGTAAAGAAACAGCCCGATAGTGCCAGTATAGCACTGTATGTATAGAATCAGCCTGATAGTGCCAGTATAGCACTGTATGTATAGAATCAGCCTGATAGTGCCAGTATAGCACTGTATGTATAGAATCAGCCTGATAGTGCCAGTATAGCACTGTATGTATTGAATCAGCCTGATAGCTCCAGTATAGCACTGTATGTATAGAATCAGCCTGATAGCGCCAGTATAGCACTGTATGTATAGAATCAGCCTGATAGCTCCAGTATAGCACTGTATGTATAGAATCAGCCTGATAGCGCCAGTGTAGCACTGTATGTATAGAATCAGCCTGATAGTGCCAGTATAGCACTGTATGTATAGAATCAGCCTGATAGTGCCAGTATAGCACTGTATGTATAGACTCAGCCTTATAGTGCCAGTATAGCACTGTATGTATAGACTCAGCCTGATAGTTCCAGTATAGCACTGTATGTATAGAATCAGCCTGATAGCGCCAGTATAGCACTGTATGTATAGAATCAGCCTGATAGTGCCAGTATAGCACTGTATGTATAGACTCAGCATGATAGTGCCAGTATAGCACTGTATGTATAGAATCAGCCTGATAGTGCCAGTATAGCACTGTATGTATAGAATCAGCCTTATAGTGCCAGTATAGCACTGTATGTATAGACTCAGCCTGATAGCGCCAGTATAGCACTGTATGTATAGAATCAGCCTGATAGTGCCAGTATAGCACTGTATGTATAGAATCAGCCCGATAGTGCCAGTATAGCACTGTATGTAAAGAAACAGCCCGATAGTGCCAGTATAGCACTGTATGTATAGAATCAGCCTGATAGTGCCAGTATAGCACTGTATGTATAGAATCAGCCTGATAGTGCCAGTATAGCACTGTATGTATAGAATCAGCCTGATAGTGCCAGTATAGCACTGTATGTATTGAATCAGCCTGATAGCTCCAGTATAGCACTGTATGTATAGAATCAGCCTGATAGCGCCAGTATAGCACTGTATGTATAGAATCAGCCTGATAGTGCCAGTATAGCACTGTATGTATAGAATCAGCCTGATAGTGCCAGTATAGCACTGTATGTATAGAATCAGCCTGATAGTGCCAGTATAGCACTGTATGTATAGAATCAGCCTGATAGTGCCAGTATAGCACTGTATGTATAGACTCAGCCTTATAGTGCCAGTATAGCACTGTATGTATAGACTCAGCCTGATAGTTCCAGTATAGCACTGTATGTATAGAATCAGCCTGATAGCGCCAGTATAGCACTGTATGTATAGAATCAGCCCGATAGCACCAGTATAGCACCGTATGTATAGAATCAGCCCGATAGTGCCAGTATAGCACTGTATGTAAAGAAACAGCCCGATAGTGCCAGTATAGCACTGTATGTATAGAATCAGCCTGATAGTGCCAGTATAGCACTGTATGTATAGAATCAGCCTGATAGTGCCAGTATAGCACTGTATGTATAGAATCAGCCTGATAGTGCCAGTATAGCACTGTATGTATTGAATCAGCCTGATAGCTCCAGTATAGCACTGTATGTATAGAATCAGCCTGATAGCGCCAGTATAGCACTGTATGTATAGAATCAGCCTGATAGCTCCAGTATAGCACTGTATGTATAGAATCAGCCTGATAGCGCCAGTGTAGCACTGTATGTATAGAATCAGCCTGATAGTGCCAGTATAGCACTGTATGTATAGAATCAGCCTGATAGTGCCAGTATAGCACTGTATGTATAGACTCAGCCTTATAGTGCCAGTATAGCACTGTATGTATAGACTCAGCCTGATAGTTCCAGTATAGCACTGTATGTATAGAATCAGCCTGATAGCGCCAGTATAGCACTGTATGTATAGAATCAGCCTGATAGCGCCAGTATAGCACCGTATGTATAGAATCAGCCCGATAGCGCCAGTATAGCACTGTATGTATAGAATCAGCCTGATAGTGCCAGTATAGCACTGTATGTATAGAATCAGCCCGATAGTGCCAGTATAGCACTGTATGTAAAGAAACAGCCCGATAGTGCCAGTATAGCACTGTATGTATAGAATCAGCCTGATAGTGCCAGTATAGCACTGTATGTATAGAATCAGCCTGATAGCTCCAGTATAGCACTGTCTGTATAGAATCAGCCTGATAGCTCCAGTATAGCACTGTATGTATAGAATCAGCCTGATAGCGCCAGTGTAGCACTGTATGTATAGAATCAGCCTGATAGTGCCAGTATAGCACTGTATGTATAGAATCAGCCTGATAGTGCCAGTATAGCACTGTATGTATAGAATCAGCCTGATAGTGCCAGTATAGCACTGTATGTATAGACTCAGCCTTATAGTGCCAGTATAGCACTGTATGTATAGAATCAGCCTGATAGTGCCAGTATAGCACTGTATGTATAGAATCAGCCTGATAGTGCCAGTATAGCACTGTATGTATGGAATCAGCCTGATAGTGCCAGTATAGCACTGTATGTATAGAATCAGCCTGATAGCGCCAGTATAGCACTGTATGTATAGAATCAGCCTGATAGCGCCAGTATAGCACTGTATGTATAGAATCAGCCTGATAGCGCCAGTATAGCACTGTATGTATAGAATCAGCCTGATAGCGCCAGTATAGCACTGTATGTATAGAATCAGCCTGATAGCGCCAGTATAGCACTGTATGTATAGAATCAGCCTGATAGCGCCAGTATAGCACTGTATGTATAGAATCAGCCTGATAGTGCCAGTATAGCACTGTATGTATAGAATCAGCCTGATAGGGCCAGTATAGCACTGTATATATAGAATCAGCCTGATAGTGCCAGTATAGCACTGTATGTATAGAATCAGCCTGATAGTGCCAGTATAGCACTGTATGTATAGAATCAGCCTGATAGTGCCAGTATAGCACTGTATGTATAGAATCAGCCTGATGGTGCCAGTATAGCACTGTATGTATAGAATCAGCCTGATAGTGCCAGTATAGCACTGTATGTATAGAATCAGCCTGATAGCGCCAGTATAGCACTGTATGTATAGAATCAGCCTGATAGTGCCAGTATAGCACTGTATGTATAGACTCAGCATGATAGCGCCAGTATAGCACTGTATGTATAGAATCAGCCTGATAGCGCCAGTATAGCACTGTATGTATAGAATCAGCCTGATAGCGCCAGTATAGCACTGTATGTATAGAATCAGCCTGATAGTGCCAGTATAGCACTGTATGTATAGAATCAGCCTGATAGTGCCAGTATAGCACTGTATGTATAGAATCAGCCTGATAGTGCCAGTATAGCACTGTATATATAGACTCAGCCTTATAGTGCCAGTATAGCACTGTATATATAGACTCAGCCTGATAGTTCCAGTATAGCACTGTATGTATAGAATCAGCCTGATAGCGCCAGTGTAGCACTGTATGTATAGAATCAGCCTGATAGCGCCAGTATAGCACCGTATGTATAGAATCAGCCCGATAGCGCCAGTATAGCACTGTATGTATAGAATCAGCCTGATAGTGCCAGTATAGCACTGTATGTATAGAATCAGCCTGATAGCTCCAGTATAGCACTGTATGTATAGAATCAGCCTGATAGCACCAGTATAGCACTGTATGTATAGAATCAGCCTGATAGTGCCAGTATAGCACTGTATGTATAGAATCAGCCTGATAGTGCCAGTATAGCACTGTATGTATAGAATCAGCCTGATAGTGCCAGTATAGCACTGTATGTATTGAATCAGCCGGGACCCAGCTGACCACTTTACCATTCATATTGAAGTTTTGGACATGACACAAGTCAGGTACAGAATATGTTTTTAACTTTAGTAGGTTAGGGACTGTCTCAGATGGGTACACCGTGACGAGGTGAGACAGCTTCTTACCTTTTTGCAAAAATGTATATACTAAGTACCCTGTTATTAAGCACTTGCAATTTATTTATTTATAGTCAGGGTATTTTTCCTACAATTTTTCTCCTTGGTTTTTTTCTAGTCTTGAGGCTGCAATTCACATGCTTGTAATGTTGCATGTTTATTGAACCTTTGTTACAGCTCAGTTTTTTTGTGTTTTTTGTCTGTTATCTTGCTCTAATGCAAGTTGGGGGTGCAGCCCTCCTGATACTGAGGCTGAACAATTACCTGCGTCTCACTTTTTGCTGTGTATTTAATCTGGGACCCAGCTGACCACTTTACCATTCATATTGAAGTTTTGGACATGACACAAGTCAGGTACAGAATATGTTTTTAACTTTAGTAGGTTAGGGACTGTCTCAGATGGGTACACCGTGACGAGGTGAGACAGCTTCTTACCTTTTTGCAAAAATGTATATACTAAGTACCCTGTTATTAAGCACTTGCAATTTATTTATTTATAGTCAGGGTATTTTTCCTACAATTTTTCTCCTTGGTTTTTTTCTAGTCTTGAGGCTGCAATTCACATGCTTGTAATGTTGCATGTTTATTGAACCTTTGTTACAGCTCAGTTTTTTTGTGTTTTTTGTCTGTTATCTTGCTCTAATGCAAGTTGGGGGTGCAGCCCTCCTGATACTGAGGCTGAACAATTACCTGCGTCTCACTTTTTGCTGTGTATTTAATCTGGGACCCAGCTGACCACTTTACCATTCATATTGAAGTTTTGGACATGACACAAGTCAGGTACAGAATATGTTTTTAACTTTAGTAGGTTAGGGACTGTCTCAGATGGGTACACCGTGACGAGGTGAGACAGCTTCTTACCTTTTTGCAAAAATGTATATACTAAGTACCCTGTTATTAAGCACTTGCAATTTATTTATTTATAGTCAGGGTATTTTTCCTACAATTTTTCTCCTTGGTTTTTTTCTAGTCTTGAGGCTGCAATTCACATGCTTGTAATGTTGCATGTTTATTGAACCTTTGTTACAGCTCAGTTTTTTTGTGTTTTTTGTCTGTTATCTTGCTCTAATGCAAGTTGGGGGTGCAGCCCTCCTGATACTGAGGCTGAACAATTACCTGCGTCTCACTTTTTGCTGTGTATTTAATCTGGGACCCAGCTGACCACTTTACCATTCATATTGAAGTTTTGGACATGACACAAGTCAGGTACAGAATATGTTTTTAACTTTAGTAGGTTAGGGACTGTCTCAGATGGGTACACCGTGACGAGGTGAGACAGCTTCTTACCTTTTTGCAAAAATGTATATACTAAGTACCCTGTTATTAAGCACTTGCAATTTATTTATTTATAGTCAGGGTATTTTTCCTACAATTTTTCTCCTTGGTTTTTTTCTAGTCTTGAGGCTGCAATTCACATGCTTGTAATGTTGCATGTTTATTGAACCTTTGTTACAGCTCAGTTTTTTTGTGTTTTTTGTCTGTTATCTTGCTCTAATGCAAGTTGGGGGTGCAGCCCTCCTGATACTGAGGCTGAACAATTACCTGCGTCTCACTTTTTGCTGTGTATTTAATCTGGGACCCAGCTGACCACTTTACCATTCATATTGAAGTTTTGGACATGACACAAGTCAGGTACAGAATATGTTTTTAACTTTAGTAGGTTAGGGACTGTCTCAGATGGGTACACCGTGACGAGGTGAGACAGCTTCTTACCTTTTTGCAAAAATGTATATACTAAGTACCCTGTTATTAAGCACTTGCAATTTATTTATTTATAGTCAGGGTATTTTTCCTACAATTTTTCTCCTTGGTTTTTTTCTAGTGCCAGTATAGCACTGTATGTATAGAATCAGCCTGATAGTGCCAGTATAGCACTGTATGTATAGACTCAGCCTTATAGTGCCAGTATAGCACTGTATGTATAGAATCAGCCTGATAGTTCCAGTATAGCACTGTATGTATAGAATCAGCCTGATAGCGCCAGTATAGCACTGTATGTATAGACTCAGCCTGATAGTGCCAGTATAGCACCGTATGTATAGAATCAGCCCGATAGCGCCAGTGTAGCACTGGCTTTAGGTTATATAGGAAAATCCTGATGATTGGTTCCCTTTAATGACTTGTAGCTCCCAGCTCCATTCACTTTAATGGAAGCAGGTATTTTGGTGAATAACTGTAAAGCACGGGGTTAAATTTTCCCCTCAAAACATAGTCTATGACATTCCTTGTGTCAAATGGGGTGTCTGTGTAACATTTTGTGATTGAAAATGCGACGGTGCGGATTCCTTTAGCGGAGACACACACATACACATACACATACACACACACACACTCAGCTTTATATATCTGTTTTGTCATTGTCTCCAGTGCAGTGAGGTTTTCGGGGCCCCTTCACCCCATTTCCTGAGAGCGCTCCAGCCATGCAGGGCGCCAACGATCCGCACCGGCTCCTGGGCCACATCCGCTGTGTACTGGAGTGCATCGACTGCTTCCGCCGCGCTGTCCCCCTCCCCGAGGTCCTGTGCTATGTTCCTGGAGAAGTGCTGTACAAGATCTGTAAGGACCCCAGCACCGCGTTCTCCGCCCGCTCGCTGCTCACTGTGTGGGGGGGCCCGGGGTTCTCCAAGCAGAACCTTAAGACGCTGTCACGGGCCACAGTGGAAGTCCATAAAGGAAGCTGCATCCGAGCCACGGGGGAGAAATACGTCAAAGCTAATGGTCTTTGGGTGAAGCTCAGCAAGGTGGGTAATTCACAGCTACTCTCAGAAATCGTGTGACCCTCACAGGACACGTAATCCTCCTAATGCTGGTGCAGATCTTGTGTTACACTGTGCGTTATCCTCCGGTCACATCCAGAGCTGCTGGATGTCTTATATCACTGCTGCCCCCTGCTGGTTCAGCGGCTAATCGCAGTATCTGCAGAAGTAGCCTGCAGAATTGTGCATGCAGCTCTGGAGGTGACTGGAGTATGTCATTCTGGATCAGGTAAAGTGTAGCACATATAACACATGTAACTCAATGCACCGTTTGGAGGAGCGCCCCCATAATTGGAGTGATGTGGCTTCTTACCCTGGTCTCTTTTCTGCAGGAGCAGATGGAGGAGTATAGAGAGAGCTGTGACCTGGCGGAGGGCTGGGTCCTTCTCTGCAGGCAGGACGAGGGCGGTGACAGGCTGGTTCCTGTCCAGTCGGCTGATAAAACCTACAGTCAGCAGCAGTTATTTGGGGTGGATTCCAAGCCCATAAGCAGGTGAGTTATAAGAATACATGTGACACAACAGAGCGCTGTATATACAGAACTGTGCAAGAGTTCTAGGCAGGTGTGGAACAAATGCTGCAAAGCAAGAAAGCTTGTAAAAATACAAGTGCTAAATCCACAGATTAGTGGTTAGTCGTCCAAGATGTTTGGAATGAGTTTCTGTAAGGCTATGTGCGCACAGTGTGTTTTTTGCGTGTTTTTCGGGTGCGTTTTTCCTCAGAAAACTGCATGACTTTGCTTCCCCAGCAAAGTCTATGAGTTTTCATTTTAGCTCTCTGCACACAGCGGTTTTTTTTAAATGCGTTTTTGTGGTGCCCACAAATGCAGCATGTCAATTATTTTTGCGTTTTCCACCCATTGAATTCAAAAACGCAATTAAAAACGCAAATTGCAAATATAGCTGCGTTTTAGTGCGTTTCTATGACTAAAAATGCAGCTATAAACGCAATGGGTGGGTAGTAAAGTGACATGTACAGGAAGAGGATTCCTTCTGTCGGTAAACACAGAAGCGTGAATCCTCCCGGTACCGCCACCGCTGCCTGCACCTCCCGCCTGGTGCCATGTCCGCTCCCGTGTGGGAGGTGGAAGCGGCTGCGAAATCAAAAGTGAACAGTAGAAAAAAAATCTCATACTCACCTGTCTGCAGACTCCCGATGCCATGTCCGCTCCCAGCTCCTCTTCCCGGTACCGCCACCCCCGCTCCGGCTGTGTGCAGATTCCCGTGCACGATGGCTGCAAGACCTGGCGGTGACTACCTCATGAGGCACCTGACACATCAGCTGATCGCAAGTCTCGCGGTGACGCCGGCTTTTTACCGCCCGGCCGGCTTAAACTATCAGCTGATGCCATCAGGAAACCGCATCACTGATTACTGCTGGGTCCTGCAGCGATCAGACGGGAGCCTGCACAGAAGCGTGTAGTTTTTTGGGGGTGTTTTGCACTGATGCATCAGCTGATTGTATAAACGGCTTTTATACAAGCAGCTGATGTGTGATGTGATTCAGGCCCTTGAACCTGACACATCATCTGATCGCTTTGTCTTCCAGCAAACCGATCAGATGATAATGGATCTGGATTGGACGGCGCGGGACCCTTAACCCAGGATTACTGCGCAGGGGGGTTCTTTATTTTAATAAAGATGGAGTCACTAATTGTGTTGTGTTTTATTGGTAATAAAAATATTTTTCTGTGTCTGATAATATACAGCTAGCCCTAACCCCATCATTACCCAGCGAGCCACCCGGCATCAGGGCAGCTGGAAGAGTTGGATACAGCGCCAGAAGATGGCGCTTCTATGAAAGCGCCATTTTCTGGTATGGCTGCGGACTGCAATTCGTAGCGGGGGTGCCCAGAAAGCTTGGGCACCCTGCGCTGCGGATTCCAATCCCCAGCTGCCTAGTTGTACCTGGCCGGACTCAAAAATTGGGCAAAGCCCACGTCATTTTTTTTTTTAATTATTTCATGAAATTCATGAAATAATTAAAAAAAAAGGGCTTCCCTATATTTTTGGTTCCCAGCCGGGTACAAATAGGCAGTTGGGGGAAGCCCGTACCTGCCTGCTGTACCTGGCTAGCACACAAAAATATGCTGAAGCCCACGTCATTTTTGGGGGGGGGCAAAAAACTCCTGCATACAATCCTGTATGGAGGATGCTGAGCTTTGTAGTTCTGGAGCTGTCTGCTCTCCTGCATACACTAGTGGAGAATGAAAAACAAATTGAAGAAGGAAATGACATCAGACCTTTTTTTTTTTTTCCTAACAATCTTAATAGCATTGTTTATTGATAAAAAAAAAGCATAAAAACGCAGTGAGCAAAAACGCAGCAAAAAACGCACAAAAACGGGGTAAAAACACATGCGTTTTTTGCCGCAGGTGCGTTTTTGCCGCAAAAAACGCACAAAAACGAAGCATCAAAAAAATGCAGTGTGTCAACTTACCCTAATACAGTGTGTTAATGATATGAGTTTGCAAAGGGAAAATTGATTAGGGTAAAGGCCGATCACCAAAAACTTTTTTTCCTTGTCTGCAGATGGGAAGACGTCGTTGACGCCACATACTCTATGCGTCTCGGCAGGAAACCCCAGATCACCGCACCGGACCTGGAGGCCGTGACGAAATTACGGTGAGAGCTCATTATACCAGTTCCGACTTGAATCGTCTACACTGGTAATACTGAGTTGTCCACATTTGTGATACTATGAATCCCTGTCTTTGATCCATCTGTTATCTAATATCCCCCCCACCACCTCTGTATATTCAATTTACTGGGAGTACCCACCTTCTGTTTTAAAGAGGTAAACCACTTTATTATCAGCACTTTAGGACAGTTACATGCCGTCTCATCAGTCTGTATTGGGGCGCTTGATTACAGCTTACTATATGTGTGTTTATGATATTCGTCACCTCTCTCCTCTTTTCCTCGTCTGCAGGTTTATTCCTCTGTCCTGGACGTACGAGTGCGACAAAGATCTGGTTCACTTCTTATATGAGCGCGTGGGGAAAGAGGACGAGAGTTTGGGTAACATGAAGGAGTTTGTGGAGAGCATCGAAGTGTCGTCAGGGATGGTACGGCACCGCGGCGTGACACGGCCTCACAGTGAGCACAAAGTCTCTGCTGATATCATAGACCTTTGATTTTATTTGTGTTTTATCACCTCGCCCTGCGTCAACAGCCAAATGATAGGACGGCCTGCCAACTGCAGAGCAGCAGCGATAGGGCAGAGAAGTTGGAAATATATCTTAGCTGCATAAATGACGGTGCAGGACGGAGGCGCACAAAAAATGACGCCTTCTTCTGATGTTGGATAAACCTTCCCATGTTTTCTTTTATAAAGGCAGCATGACCCCCTCTGTGTTCCCTAATGCTGCACCGCCTGCAAAAACGGAGACCATGCAAGGTCCATGTGGAAGGCAGGTGTGTAACGGCCTTCAGGGAACCTGCCCATCACAGTCATATTGCTTGTCACCCAGCTTTCCCAATGACTGCAGGGCTGATATTTACTGGGATTTTTTTAATGGTCAGACACATCAAATCTGCCATTGTAGGATGAGATCGATCTGTCCGCCTTGACTGATGGACAACATGACACATATTGGGAAGACGATGGGTTCGTTGATATTCCCTGGATCCGACTGAACATGAAAGAAGGCACCATCATCAAGTAAGAGTGTGGAGTATATACTACAGGAGGTGGCCTACAACGATGGGAAGCGATGGCTTTTACCACGTAGATGCGGTGGCAAATTATCAGGCAAATATATTTATACCATCAGAATGGAGAACTACGAGACTCATAGTCAGCAGCGCAGCCTGTGTTACTTGTGGCTCATTATGTGTTTCTGGTTACACATTGTAACATTTCCCTCTCATTATACAGGAAACTGCTGCTGACGATCGACTTCAATGAGAGGTGCTACATGCCCAAGCGAGTTCTGATCTATGGGGGCACGAGGGACAACCTGCAGCAACTCAATGATGTCAGCATAGAGGAGTGAGTATGAGAGGTGCGGCAGGAGGTATTACAGGGGGGCTCAGGGGTCGTTATTAAATAATGCCTTTTTACATCAAATTCTGATTTATGTTGGATGTTTGTATTTCAAAGATTGTATCCTGTTTTTCATTGAAAAATAAAACCTGGAAAATCTCCTTTAAAGCGGTATTCCCAAATTTGTGCTAGTTGACTTGAAGTCCACAACAATAAGATACCGTAATGAAAGTCCAATAGGAAACCCATGTTCAGATTGTGGGAAGCCACAAAATGAAAACTCTTCGGGGCACTTTGCACACTACGACATCGCAGGTGCGATGTCGGTGGGGTCAAATTGATAGTGACGCACTTCCGGCGTCGCTCTCGATATCGTAGTGTGTAAATCCTTTTTGATATGATTAACGAGCGCAAAAGTGTCGAAATCATATCATCGGTGTAGCGTCGGTCAATTCCATAATTTCAGAAGTATCGATGTTACAATGTTGTTCCGTGGGCGGGGACTATCGCGCACGGCATCGCAGCATCGGCTTGCGATGTCGTAGTGTGCAAAGAACCCTTCCACCAAACCAACAATCCAAATGGTGAATGTTCTATGTCCTAAAACAACTAGAAGTATGTGAAGGTATGCTCCTCACCATAAGCTGTGTCCTACTTCATGTGATGTCTTCTACGAAACACTGAGCGATGCAAGTCAGATGAGCACCAACCCGCATGATGTATGACCAGTGTCACGGGGTATGTAATGACAGAACAGGGGTCCCTAGACTGGCCTTCAGACTCAAAACCCTACGCTGTCCCTTATCTCAGAGGTAGGCTTGATGGTAGACAGGTCCGAGCCCCCATCGTGACCCTGACTCCTGTCCTGTCCAGGCCCTGGTCTTACTTGCCCTTTCCCCCGCCCCCGGCAGGAAAACACAATAACAAAACCCCACAGAAACAACACGGACAAAGGAGAACAAAAACTCGTACACAAAACACACAGGAGAGATAATATGATCATGTGATAATTCAGTTTTTCTTGTTTAATAAATTTGCAAAAATTTCTACATTTCTGTTTTTTTTGCTGTCAAGATGGGGGATGGGGAGCAGATTGTACATTAATGAGAAAAAAAATGAACTTTTTTGAATTTACCAAATGGCTGCAATGAAACAAAGATTAAAAAATGTAAAGGGGTCTGAATACTTTCTGTACCCACTGTAGGTTTGATACAGACACTATCTCCCATGTTCTCGAGAACAGATCAATTGCTTGGGTCAGTGTTCTACTCTACAATATTTTTGATAAACTCAGAAGTAGGTAAACTGAGGAAAGGAACCTTGATTTTCTCGTTTGTATCTTGACCCAAGTGTGGATCTCTTTTGTTGAACATTATTTGACAGTTTGGAGAGTATTGAATTTACCCCACGAGCAATGTCCGGGTAGGTGAGGCCGGGTAGGTGCGTGTCTGCCTTGGCCAGCTGCAGCTCTAACAGTAGGTCACTGAGCTCTTGTAATTTTGATCTGTCCTTACTGGATGCTTTTGGAAAATCCTGTAGTTACTTGAACAGTGAATTCTCTATGGCTCCATGACTACCAAAGCTTCGTTGTAGTCTCTCCCATGCAGCCATGAGACCAGCCTCTTGATTGCTGATGTGGACAGATCTGAGTCTCTTGACCCACTCTGTGGATTGTGGTACTAGCTGCCTGATCAGCAGGTCCAGCTCTTCAGCCGCAGGTCACTAATTATGGTTTCCAACCTCTGCTTTCTCAGGTTGATCGTCGAACATTGTGAGATCGATCTTAGTAAGTTCCTGGTGAACCATGTACCTTGCAAAGACAGGCAGGTCAGTTTTTTTAGTAGTGCTATTCATATGGTCTGTAGCTTCTTGATCTAGAAACGTGGGAGAGTATGGTGCGGCATTGACATTTAGTCAGCGCTCGGCTTTCTTCAGTGGTCGGACCCTCAGCAGTAGGGACGCTATCACCTATCTCTTTAGTATAGTCCTTTAAGTCAAACTCATGAACGGCTCCAGGCGGTGTTTTTTTTCAATTATTTTCAGCTTCTTTGACGTCTTCTTGATCTTCAGCTTTCCATCACACAGCGTCCATCATTCCCGGTCCTGTTGCGTTTACCGCTGGCGCTCCGTATCCGTTGCTTTGTGTCGCTCTGACCTGTCCTCTTCTCTCTTGGCAGGAGCCTCATTGGAGACGTGTGTGTCCTGGATAACATGACCTCTCACATCCCGGTCATCGAGATCCGGATCAAAGAGTGCTATGGTGAGTGGGTGAACAGTGAATTGCAGGAGATGGCGGTGTTATATAATCTCTCATGGCCTAATATATAACGGGCTGGTGTCCAGTCTTCTGTAAATAAATGTCTGCCTTCTTGACCTGGTCCTGATCACACAGCAAAGCACAAATCATTCTTCATTTGTGGGCTGATCACGCTGATGGCATTTACAAACACTGATACATTGTAACAGCCCTTCAGCTGTGAGTGCAGGACTTAGGGGTACTTTGCACATTGCGACATCGCTACTGCAATATCGTCGGGGTCAAATCGAAAGTGACGCACATCCGTCGCCAGTAACTATGTCGCAACGTGTAAAGCCTAGATGCGCCGATTTACAATCGCAAAAGCATCGTAAATCAGCGATCTGTGTAGTGTCGCTCATTTCCATAATTTGAGGACGACCGCTGTTACGATGTTGTTCCTCGTTCCTGCGGCAGGACACATCGCTGTGTATGAAGCCGCAGGAGCGAGGAACATCTCCTTACCTGCGTCCACCGGCTATGCGGAAGGAAGGAGGTGGGTGGGATGTTTACGTCCCGCTCATCTTCGCCCCTCCGCTTCTATTGGCCGCCTGCCGTGTGACGTCGCTATGACGCCGCACGACCCGCCCCCTTATGAAGAAGGCGGGTCGCCGGCCAGAGCGACGTCGCAGGGCAGGTAAGTGCGTGTGAAGCTGCCGTAGCGATAATGTTCACTACGGCAGCTATCACAAGATATCGCATGTGCGATGGGGGCGGGGACTATCGCGCTCAAAGCGTTCAAAGTACCCCTTAGTCATAATTGGTTGTTAGAAAAATGTCCCCAATTACTGTACATAAAACGATCTTAAAAATGTTACAGAATTGAAATACAAGACCTATTACTAAGCCAAAACTTATAGGGCTGGAGCTTTCATTTTTGCTTTCTGTGTTTCTTCCCGTAGATGAAGGATATAACGTCCGGATCCACGGGATAAAGATTGAGTCCTCTAAGGTGAGGGATTTGGGGATAATGGCCGACATGTTTCACCCTCCCAACCTGGTACGATACCCGCGCCTGGAAGCCATTGATCCTGACGTCCTGTACCGGCGAGCCACAGTCATCCAGAGGTCGGTGCACGTGACACAAAGTCATTATATAAGCCATATTGCTTGTCTGCAGCTTTCCCCGACACTAAGGGCTTATTCACATGAGCACATAAGGACCGTATCATCTGGTCTGACCTCGTGTATATGATGCTGTTAATTCATGTTAGGAGATCTGAACCATATGACGGACCAGAAAATGCAATAATTGTACTGTCCGGTAATTAAAAGGAAATCAGAGGTAGTGCGGTATAACACACTGTGTAAGGTACCTATAACAGCACAATCTGCTGCACCATTGGGCCACAATGCGGCTTATATTGGTATGTAAATAAGGTTTGCATGCGCACTGTCGGATGTCTGTGCATTTGCAGTCTACGGCTCCTCTTTGCTTCTCTCCGCTCTTGCTTTTTGATTGACAGCAGAGACATCGGCTTCTGCTGCACAACGTCACCTCTGCTTTAAACTGTTGTGTGGAGAAGCGGAGAGGATGCATAGACTGCAGGGGCACGGATACACCCACCAGTGCAATTTCGGCACAATGGCGCTGTAATAGGCATCTTTTATAATGTGTTATACTGCACTACCTCCGCTTACACAGGGGGAGAGTTAAGCGGGCTTTACACGCTGCAATATCATTAATGAATTATCGTCGGGGTCACGGTGTTTGTAACGCACATCCGTCGTCATTAACGATATCACAGTATGTGACACTTATGAGCGACCTTAAATGATCGCAAAAGCGGCCAAAATCATTTGTCGCGGAAGGGTCGCCTTGAAACAAAAAATCGTTTTCTGCTTATTAGCGATGTTGTTCCTCGTTCCTGCGGCAGCACACATCGCTGTGTGTGACACCGCAGGAGCGAGGAACATCTCCTACCTGCCTCCACCGGCAATGCGGAATGAAGGAGGTGGGCGGGATGTTCCAGCCGCTCATCTCCGCCCCTCAGCTTCTATTGGACGCCTGCAATGTGACGTCGCTGTGACGCCGCACGAACCGCCCCCTTAGAAAGGAGGCGGTTCGCCGGCCAGAGCGACGTCGCAGGGCAGGTAAGTCCCTGTGATGGGGGTAAGCGAGGTTGTGCGGCACGGGCAGCGATTTGCCCATGTCGCACAACCGACGGGGGCGGGTACGATTGCTTGCGAACTCGCTAGCGAGATCGCAGCGTGTAAAGCCCGCTTTACTGACCTATAAGACCTGACTGATGATGATGACTTATCGACTGATATTTGCTGAAATGTGATATTTTAGGGAAACCGATTCTTAATAAGAGACTATTTCATTACATTTTCCTTCTCCAGATTTGTTCGGCTGCTCGATATCATCCTCCATCACCTGGTTCCCTTCTGGGACCACAGTATCGGCACTTTCACCCAGCTGAAGGTGAGATTCTCATGTCCATCAGCCTTGTAAATCCCATGACTGCAAACATTCGCCCTGACCCGATACTTCTCACAGCAGATATTATTATTATTTATTATTATAGCGTCATTTATTCCATGGTGCTTTACAAGTGAAAGAGGGTATACGTACAACAATCATTAACAGTACAAAACAGACTGGTATAGGAGGAGAGAGGACCCTGCCCGCGAGGGCTCACAGTCTACAGGGGATGGGTGATGGTACAATAGGTGAGGACAGAGCTGGTTGCGCAGTGGTGTACTGGACTGAGGGCTATTGTAGGTTGTAGGCTTGTTGGAAGAGGTGGGTCTTGAGGTTCCTCTTGAAGCTTTCCACGGTAGGGAGAGTCTGATGTGCTGAGGTAGAGCGTTCCAGAGTATGGGGGAGGCACGGGAGAAATCTTGTACGCGATTGTGGGAAGAGGAGATAAGAGAGGAGCAAAGAAGGAGATCTTGTGAGGATCTGAGGTTGCGTGCAGGTAGGTACCGGGAGACTAGGTCACAGATGGGAAGGCAGTGAAGGGATTGGCAGAGTGGTGAGGCTGGGGAGTAGCGAGGGGAGAGGTGGATTAAGCGGGCTGCAGAGTTTAGGATAGATTGGAGGGGTGCAAGAGTGTTGGAAGGGAGGCCAGAGAGCAGGAGGTTGCAGTAGTCGATGCGGGAGATGATGAGGGAATGCACTAATGTTTTTGCGGATTCTTGGTTAAGGAAAGCACGGATCCGGGAGATATTTTTGAGTTGTAATCGGCATGAGTTGAAGAGGGCTTGGATGTGTGGCTTGAAGGATAGAGCAGAGTCGAGGGTTACTCCAAGGCAACGAGCAGATTTGTTTCAATTGCATCCAGCTTGAAATTTGAACTTCAGTATGATAGCGGGTTTTTTCTTCCTGCCCTGATACATTGTAACAACTTATATGCACAGGAGAAAGGTTTGAGCTGCTGAGGTTAAAGGCCACATTGTTATATTGGGAAAAACCCATCAGCTGTGTGTGCAGGAGAAGATCAGGGCCGTATAATCAGCTACACACAGACCACCCTATTAGCATTTATTTGCGGGCACTGGGCCTTTACTGTATCATCCCTCTGATTTCAGCACATTAAGCAGTTCCTGCTTCTGTCCAAACGCCGCTATCGCCTCATTACTAAGTGCCTGAAGGACTCCGAGACCAAGAAACCCGACTCCATTCCCTGCCTGTATATAAACCGCAGGCTGGCGGCGGAGCACAGGGACAACCCGGCCCTGGACCCCACCTACAAGAAGACCGTCTTCAGCCAGGTACTGAGGGGTTAATGCCGAACATATGAATAGGGACCATTCGTAGCGCTAAAAAAACCAACACATTAATTATGCACATTTTATTTTTTGATGGTCTCTGTCCCCAGGTATATGAAAGTCTAAAACCCACAGACGAGTCCAAGAAGTCGCTGGATTACCGGTCAGTGCAGCCGCGTGCCAAGTCCGTACGTTGTACAGTACAGACCAAATGTTTGGACACGCCTTCTCATTCAAAGAGTTTCTTTATTTTCATGACTATGAAAATTGTAGATTCACATTGAAGGCATCAAAACTATGAATTATCACATGTGGAATGAAATACTTAACAAAAAAATGTGAAACAACTGAAAATATGCCTTATATTCTAGGTTCTTCAAAGTAGCCATCTTTTGCTTTGATTACTGCTTTGCACACTCTTGGCATTCTCTTGATGAGCTTCAAGAGGTAGTCACCGGAAATGGTCTTCCAACAGTCTTGAAGGAGTTCCCAGAGATGCTTAGCACTTGTGGGCCTTTTGCCTTCACTCTGCGGGTCCAGCTCACCCCAAACCATCTCGATTGGGTTCAGGTCTGGTGACTATGGAGGCCAGGTCATCTGGCGTAGCACCCCATCACTCTCCTTCTTAGTCAAATAGCCCTTACTTAGGGCGGCTTTGCACGTTGCAACATCGCAGGTGCGAAGTCAGTGGGGTCAAATCGAAAGTGACGCAAATCCAGCGTCACTTTCGACATCGTAGTGTGTAAAGCCTAGATGATACGATTAATGAGCGCAAAAGCGTTGTTATCGTATCATCGGTGCAGGCTCCGACTTTTTTCATAATTACGCTGCCACGACACGTACGATGTTGTTCCTCATTCCTGCTGCAGCACACATCGCTGTGTGTGAAGCCGCAGGAGCAAGGAACATCACCTTACCTGCCTCCCGGCTGCAATGAGAAGGAAGAAGGTGAGCGGGATGTTTACATCCTGCTCATCTCCTCCCCTCCGCTCCTATTGGCCGCCTGCCGTGTGACATCGCTATGACGCCACACGACCCGCCCCCTTAGGAAGGAGGCGGGTCGCCGGCCAGAGCGATGGTTGCAGGGCAGGTGAGTGCATGTGAAGCTACGCCAGCTATCACAAGATATCGTACCTGCGACGGGGGCGGTGACTATCGCGTGCGACATCGCAGCATCGGCTTGCGATGTCGCAACGTGCAAAGCCCGCCTTAGCCTGGAGGTGTGTTTGGGGTCATTGTCCTGTTGAAAAATAAATGATGGTCCAACTAAACGCAAACTGGATGGAATAGCATGCCGCTGCAAGATGCTGTGGTAGCCATGCTGGTTCAGTATGCCTTCAATTTTGAATAAATCCCCAACAGTGTCACCATCAAAGCACCCCCACACCATCACACCTCCTCCTCCATGCTTCACGGTGGGAACCAGCCATGTATAGTCCATCCATTCACCTTTTCTGCATCACACAAAGACACGGTGGTTGGATCCAAAGATCTCAAATTTGGACTCATCAGATCAAAAGCACAGATTTCCACTGGTCTAATGTCCATTCCTTGTGTTCTTTCGCCCAAACAAGTCTCTTCTGCTTGTTGCCTGTCCTTAGCAGTGGTTTCCTAGCAGCTATTTTACCATGAAGACCTGCAGCACAAAGTTTCCTCTTAACAGTTGTTCTAGAGATGTGTCTGCTGCTAGAACTCTGTATGGCATTGACCTGGTCTCTAATCTGAGCTGCTGTTAACCTGTGATTTCTGAGGCTGTGACTCGGATAAACTTATCCTCTGCAGCAGAGGTGACTCCTGGTCTTCCTTTCCTGGGGCGGTCCTCATGTGAGCCAGTTTCTTTGTAGCATTTGATGGTTTTTGCCACTGCACTTGGGGACACTTTCAAAGTTTTCCCAATTTTTCGGACTGACTGACCTTCATTTCTTAAAGTAATGATGGCCAGTCGTTTTTGTTTACTTAGCTGCTTTTTTCTTGCCATAATACAAATTCCAACAGTCTATTCAGTAGGACTATCAGTTGTAGGGCACACCTGTGAAGTGAAAACCATTTCCGGTGATTACCTCTTGACGCTCATCAAGAGAATGCCAAGAGTGTGCAAAGCCGTAATCAAAGCAAAAGGTGGCTACTTTGAAGAACCTAGAATATAAGACATATTTTCAGTAGTTTCACATCTTTTTGTTAAGTATTTCATTCCACATGTGTTAATTCATAGTTTTGATGCCTTCAAACTGAATCTACAATTTTCATGAGTCATGAAAATAAAGAAAACTCTTTGAATTAGAAGGTGTGTCCAAACTTTTAGTCTGTACTGTATCTCTGTGATGCTACAACTGTTCTATATAAAGTTTTCCTCCTGTTCTTGGACGTTTCATAGACTTTTCTATAACCATTTGATAATCCAGAATTTCATAATTTGACATTGATCGGATGGCAGATTAATGGAATTCTCCTATATATCCGTTATTATGATGTATTGGTCATTATAACGACGCCCCCATGTGTCCCTCTAGGTGGCCGGTGACTTACAACCAATGGTGGGAATGTAAATTCATCGCAGAAGGAATCATTGATCACGGTAAAAGGCCAGGGGGAGTGTCTGGAGGTGACAGTGAGGCCTCATTAATTTTGTGTGGGGTTTTCTACTGACTGTACGTTTACGATAATAGGTATTTCATACTCTGCCGATTTTGCAAGTTTTCCTACCTACAAAGAATGTCAACTGTGACAGACTGAAAACAAAAAAACAATCCAGAAAATCATATTATATGATATTTAAATAATTAATTTGAATTTTATTGCATAAAATAAGTATTTGATACAATAGAAAACAACTTAATATTTAGTACAAAAACCTTTGTTTGTAATTACAGAGGTGGGACGGTTCCGTTAGATCTTCCCCAGGTTTGCGCACACTGCAGCAGGGATTTTGGCGACTCCTCCATACAGATCTTCTCCGGATCTTTCAGGTTTCGGGGCTGTCACTGGGCAATATTGAGTTTCAGCTCCTCCAAAGATTTTCTATTGGGTTCAGTTCAGGCCACTCCAGGACTTTGAAATGCTTCTTACGGAGCCGCTCCTTAGTCACCCTGGTTTTGTGTTTCGGGTCATTGTCATGCTGGAAGACCCAGTCACGACCCATCTTCAATGCTCTTATTGAAAGCAGGTTGTTGGCCAAAATCTCGCGATACATGACCCCATCCATCCGCCATTCAATACGGTGCAGTCATCCTGTCCCCTTTGCAGAAAAGCACTGCCAAAGTATAATGTTTCCACCCCCATGCTTCATTGTTGGGATGGTGTTCTTGGGGTTGTACTCATCCTTATTCTTCCTCCAAACACAGTTAGTGGTATTGATACCAAAAAGATCTATTTTGGTCTCATCTGACCACATGACCTTCTCCCATGTATGCTCTGGATCATCCAAATGGTGATTGGCAAACTGCAGACAGGCCCGGACATGTGCTGGCGTGAGCAGGGGGACCTTTTTTAATCCATGGTTGCGTAGTGTGTTTGGGACACACAGAGCACAATGTACTCAGAGCACCGGGCATGGGGTGGATCGTCTAGCATGTGTCACGGCTATTGGTGGCCAAGCCCATGTCCTGGTGCTCTGGTGACAGTGAAAAGCATGTGGCTTTGGGTGTGCGGGGATTTATGCCGTCATTACTGTTTTCTCTAGGTGGTTAATGGCGTGACCCTTGATGTTGGTGCAGGAAAAACAGAAGAGTCAGGAGACTTGTTTAAACAGTAAAACAGATTTCTTTCACTTATTCAGCATTAAAAAATGTACACAGCCGTGGTTGGTATAACATGCCTCCATAGACAGGCAGATAACAGAAGCAGTGAACCAGTCATGTCACAGGCGTGATATTCAGCAAGTGTGAACAGAGCCTATCCTGTTGTCAAACCTGACACAATAGAGGTGGCTTTCTCTATCCCACTTAGGTGGTGTCCTCTATCCCACTTAGGTGGTGTCCTCTATCCCACTTAGGTGGTGTCCTCTATCCCACTGAGGTGATGTTCCCCAGCAGACTCCAGAGTTCCTGCTCCCCCGTCTGACCATCATGTAAAGTAATCTCTCCTGTGTACCCATTTTCCCTATGGCCCGTATTCCTCCTATCTCCACAGCTTTGAGTTTTGGGTTAGGCTAGGACGCTGTGGAGACCAGGACATTCCATCTGCCTAAAAAGGTGCAAGTCCTAAGAGGTCCTACTTTTGGTATTGGGTCAGTCCGTTCCCATACAGCCGGCTGGACCGGGGGTTAGCGTTCCCTTACATGTTTCTGGCTTGTGCACTCGCTGAGTTCCAACTTTACTCTGACTAAAACCTGAGGTAACGGCAGATAGGTGCACCAAGACTCTGCCCACCAGGCTATTCTGCCCAGCAACGAGGCCTGTGGGGAGTCTGGCCAGCAACGAGGCCTGTGGGGAGTCTGGCCAGCAACGAGGCCTGTGGGGAGTCTGGCCAGCAACGAGGCCTGTGGGGAGTCTGGCCAGCAACGAGGCCTGTGGGGAGTCTGGCCAGCAACGAGGCCTGTGGGGAGTCTGGCCAGAAACGAGGCCTGTGGGGAGTCTGGCCAGCAACGAGGCCTGTGGGGAGTCTGGCCAGCAACGAGGCCTGTGGGGAGTCTGGCCAGCAACGAGGCCTGTGGGGAGTCTGGCCAGCAACGAGGCCTGTGGGGGGAGTCTGGCCAGCAACGAGGCCTGTGGGGGGAGTCTGCCCAGCAACGAGGCCTGTGGGGAGTCTGCCCAGCAACGAGGCCTGTGGGGAGTCTGGCCAGCAACGAGGCCTGTGGGGAGTCTGGCCAGCAACGAGGCCTCTGGGGAGTCTGCCCAGCAACGAGGCCTGTGGGGAGTCTGCCCAGCAATGAGGCCTGTGGGGAGTCTGCCCAGCAACGAGGCCTGTGGGGAATCTGCCCAGCAACGAGGCCTCTGGGGAGTCTGCCCAGCAACGAGGCCTGTGGGGAGTCTGCCCAGCAACGAGGCCTGTGGGGAGTTTAACTCCTGATGTAAAAGTGTATTCGGAATAAATCACTTTGATAGTACCCAACTCTGGGGTACTACATGTTACTAACTAATCTTTGAGACTGTGGTCCCAGCTCTCTTCAGGTCATTGACCAGGTCCTCTCGTGTGTTTCTGAGCTGCTTCCTGACATTTCTCAGAATCCTCCTTACCCCACGAGGTAAGATCTTGTATGGATCGCCAGACCGAGTAAGACTGATAGATCTTGTTTCTTCCATTTTCTAATAATGGCACCAACAGTTGTTGCCTTCTCACCAAGCCGCTTGCCTATTGTGCTGTAGCCATCCCAGCCTTGTGCAGGTCTACAGTTTTGTCCCTGGTGTCCTTAGACAGCTCTTTGGTCTTGGCCATGGTGGAGAGGTTGGAGCGTGATTGAGTGTGTGGACAGGTGTATTTTATACAGGTACCGCGTTCAAACAGGAGCAATTAATACAGGCAATGAGGGCAGAGGAGGAGAAAAAATAACAGGTCTATGAGAGCCAGAATTCTTGCTGGTTAAAAATCATACGATTTTCTGCATTTTTTGGGGGGGATTCTGTTTGTCATAGTTGAAGTTACCTATTATAAAAATTACAGACCTCTCCATTCTTTGTAGGTGGGAAAACGTGCAAAATCGGCTGCGTATCACATACTTCTTTTCCTCACTGTATTCCCTCACCCACTCTATTAGTATATCATAGTACATCATGCCCAGCTATTCCGACATCTGTGGTCTCCTAGGGCTGTATCCAACCCCTTTATTGCTCTGTAACACTAACCTAGCCTTTGTACTGTCAATGTGACCTCACTATAGAAATGCATGGTAATCCGGCAGTAACCAACAACCTATATAATAAAACATTACACTGACTTACTTTCCGTAATTTTTTTAAATTTAATATATGAGCCAAAAATGATCCCTCTTAGTAATTTGTGATCAGGTAGACTGTTCTGTGCAGATCACGGACACTGATGGTGTCGCTGTCAGAGGTAACATCATCCTGCTACTGACAAATAATGTGCAATATATTCCATCACTCACTAATTCTGTGTTGGGTTTTCTACTGATTATATCCCCATCCCTTACAGTATTGATATAACCCCATCATGCCCAGCTATTCCAATATTTGTGGGAGGGTATAATTCAGGAGCGTATTGATGCTGTACAATTCACATTACATATTTAGTTCTATTTTTATGTGTTTTAAAATGTTTTTTAATCTACTAAAATAGGTGGAGGTTTTCGCGATAGTCTGGCTGATATCTCAGAGGAGCTTTGCCCCAGTTCTGCTGATTCTTCGGTGCCGCTGCCATTTTTCGTGCGGACGTCAAACCAGGTGAAAATGCCTAAAGCTTACTGTCCTATTTACACCACATGTAGTATCTCTGCTGGAAACAGTCAGCAAGCTTGTGGACTGACCCCATGTATTTACTTAGCATATCCATCTAGCTGATGAAGCACACAGGGCTGACACTTGCAGTTATGGGTGGCACAGTGATCCCCTATTGAGTGTTTGCAGACTATTACCAGTCATGTTGGGTATCACCCATTGGAGCAGCTGAGTATTCGCTCATGGGTCACATCATCCCTGTCTGCCATGACGATATCGGATATTTACATATTATGATTCCTTCTGTTCCAGGGTAATAACATCGGGGAGGCGCGGGATATGTACCTACCCAACCCATCCTGCAGGGATATGGCACACTACATTTGGATCGGGCAACTGATGGGCGCAGCTCTGAGGGGAAAAGAGTTCCTGGTAGTTCAGTGTTTGTGTGTGCTGTGTTCTCTGTGTCTCGCCGCTCTCCACTGACTGCCCTGTGCTCGTAGGTCCTGGCGTTACCTGGTCTCATATGGAAGCGGCTGACGGCAGAGGAAGTGAGCTGGAGCAAGGATTTCCCCGCCGTCGATTCCCTACTTGTAAGTGCAGGATCTTTGACTATATACCGTGTGTCCTGTACCATCAGCGCCGGTGTGTGGAACCTGCCCACGCTCAGTACGGTCTGGTAATCACTGTACATGTCTTGACCTGATGAGGGCGCTGTTCCTCTCACAGGTGAAGCTGCTGGAGATGATGGAGCTGATGGATAAGGACACATTTGAGTTTAAGTTTGGTGAGGAGCTGACGTACACAACGGTGCTCAGCGATCAGAGAATGGTGGAGCTGGTACCTGGCGGCAGCAACATATCTGTGCGCTATGAGGACCGCCTGGAATTCATCAAAATGGTGCAGAAAGCGCGGCTGGAGGAGAGCAAAGAGCAAGTAAGAGACCAGAGAGGAGGAAGTATCTGCAGCTCTGATATTCAGTCTCCAGAGCTGCACTCACTATTTTGCTGGTGCAGTCACTGTGTACATACATTACATTACTGAGCCTGGGTTATAGCCTGTATTATATTCCAGAGCTGCACTCACTATTCTGCTAGTGCAGTCCCTGTGTACATACATTACATTACTTATCATGTATTATACTCCAGAGCTGCACTCACTATTCTGCTGGTGCGGTCACTGTGTACATACATTACATTACTGATCCTGAGTTACATCCTGTATTATACTCCAGAGCTGCACTCACTATTCTGCTGGTGCAGTCACTGTGTACATACATTACTTATCATATATTATACTCCAGAGCTGCACTTGCTCATGTTTATGGAGACTCATATGTTCCCTGTAGCAGTTCCTTTGAGTTTCCTGTTGTTTCTGTTTTCTCACTGGCCGCCATGTTTCTTGGTCTTGTAGATTGACGCCCTCCAGGCCGGGTTGCTGAAAGTCATTCCTCAGGCTGTTTTGTATCTTCTCACCTGGCAGGAACTGGAGAAGAGAGTCTGCGGAGACCCCGAGATCTCTGTGGAGGCCCTAAAAAAGCTCAGTAAGTTTGCAGATGGACCATGTGTATAATCTGTGCAGCGTTATCATGGCTGACGCGTTTCATGTCCTCTGCAGCTCGCTTTAAGAATCTGGAACCAACAGATATTCGAGTTCAGTATTTCTGGGAGGCGCTAAACAACTTCACAAACAGTGAGTGTTACCTGCCTGCGGGGGAATAGAAAATGGTTTCCCCTGTTCGTCTACCTCTGTTGGTGTTATCACACTCCAGTCCTGACCCTCCCCACACTATGCTTTCTCTGGTGTTTCTAAGTTACACAGGCAGGCTTGGATGTCAACCAGCTGTGTGCTCATTAATGGTCAGACTAAAGGGTACTTTACACGCTGCAACATCGCTAGCGATAGCATCCACCCCCGTCGTTCGTGCGACATGTGGTGATCGCTGCCGTAGCGAACAGTGTCACACGCACATACCTTTTCAGCGACGTTGCTGTGACCGCCGAACAATCCCTCCTTTAAGAGGGAGGTTCGTTCAGCGTCATAGCGATGTCACTGTGGCGTCACTAAGTGGCCGCCCAATAGCAGAGGAGGGACATAGATGAGCGGCCGGAACATGCCGCCCACCTCCTTCCTTCTTCGTTGCCGGTGGACGCAGGTAAGGAGATGTTCGCCGTTCCTGCGGTGTCACATAGCGATGTGTGATGCCCCAGGAACTAGGAACAACCAGCAGCATGCACCACCAACGATATTATGAAAAGGAGCGACGTGTCAACGATCGACGATTTTTCACGTTTTTGCGATCATTGATCGTCACTCCTAGGTGTCACACGTTGCGATGTCGCTACCGGCGCCGGATGTGCATCACTAACGACGTGACCCTGACGATATATCGTTAGCGATGTCGCAGCGTGTAAAGCACTTTTAAAAAGAGTTAACGTCTGCTAGCCTGCTGGTTACCTCTGGGATCACATGTTGTTGGAAACCTATCACATTTACCCACCCACCTTTTTAAGATGGAGGAATCTGTCTTCCCGTGCTAACTATAGTTTATTGCTGTTTTGGTCTGTGTGCTGTTGTGTCCCAGTTCTGCTGTTGATTATATGGCTTGGTGCTTGGAGTTGTTGTGAATTGCTCTCGTCATCTTGTTATTTCCTCCCTGCTCTTATTTTCCTCCTTACCTCTTATTGTCTTACCTTTGTGTGAGCGTGCTGTGAGATAGAGTTTTTGTTTCCCGTTTGTGTGTCTCTGTTGGTTTTCTCACACTCCTGTCCCGGCTCTGGCCTCGCGTAGGGGGAGGGACTAAAAGATCAGGGCTGGTCAGGAAGGCGGCTCAGACATCCTCACCTTCAGAGGTAATGCTGAGATAAGGGATGGCTAGGGCTTCCCTAGTCTGAGGGCCAGTCTAGGAGCCCCTGTCCCCTGCTATACGAGATCATCGTGACATTAGCATGAATTTACAGGATTTATGGAGAATGTTTGAAATATAAGCCCTACCCCAAAAATAAGCCCTAGTTACAGTCAGAGCCAGAGTTAGACGAGTCAAACTGAGCAGTTTCTCAGGGCCCCCCTCTCTTAGGAACCCAAACCCTAATGCGGGCTTTACACAATGCGATCTATCGTGCGATCGCATGTGTGATTGTACCCGCCCCCGTCGTTTGTGCGTCACGGGCAAATCGCTGCCCGTGTCGCACAAAGTTGTTAAAGCGCCGTCACACGTACTTACCTGCTGTGTGACCTCGCTGTGGGCGGCGAAAATCCTCTTCCTGAAGGGGGAGGGACGTTCGGCTTCACAGCGACGTCACACAGCCGCCGGCCAATAGAAGCGGAGGGGCGGAGATGAGCGGGACGTAAATATCCCGCCCACCTCCTTCCTTCCGCATAGCTGGCGGGTGCCGCGGGACTCAGGTAAGCTGAGTTCATCGTTCCCGGGGTATCACACGGAGCAATGTGTGCTACGATGAACAACCGGCGCCATGAAAAATAAACAATATTTTAAAACCGAGCGACGAGTACACGACTCACGATTTGTGAGCGATTCTGCGTCGCTCGGAGGTGTTACACGAGACGACGTCGTGAACGATGCCGGATGTGCGTCACGAAAACTGTGACCCCGACGATGCATCGCACGATAGCTCGTCTCGTGTAAAGCCCGCATAAGCCCTAGCGCATCTTTCGAAGGAAAAAGTAATATAAAACCCGTTCTTATTTTCAGGGAAACATAGAAAGTGCAGAACTCCAGGCTTCCATCGTAAAATAGGGGTGAGGTCAGATAATAAATGTCCAAGGTGTAATTTTGAAAATGCTCATTTACTGCACATGCTATGGGAATATTGTATGAATCGGTTATATGTTGCTACAAAATGGAAAATGTGAGTTGGTTACTAAAAATGTATCTGATTTAAAAAAAAAATAAAATTCCTCCGTCTTGAGATGAAAGAAGATTCTTAATAAGGAGTAAATTGCAAAGTTGCTTGTTTTTATGTGCACTTTACAATTTTAACTATTTAAGAACCTTACATGTTTTCCTTTGTTATGGACATGGTAATGGACTGTTATGAGTATTAAGAATTATATGAAGATATCCAAAAACAGGACTTAAAATGGCGATTGAACTGTACTCACATATGGGACTTTCTGGTCATAAGTGAATCATGCTGACTTAGCTTAATATAAAATGATGAAACACACATTATCTAATATATAAGTGTGTGTGTGTGTGTGTGTGTGTGTGTGTGTGTGTGTGTGTCCGGGATTGGCATCTGCACCGTCGCAGCTACAGCCACAAAATTTTGCACACTCACACTTCTAGACCCCGAGAGCGTCATAGGCTATGTTTTGAGGGGAAATTTTAACCCCGCGCTTTACAGTTATTCACAAAAAAACCTGCCTCCATTAAAGCGAATGGAGCTGGGAGTCACAGTACAGCCAAAACTTCAGAAGAATGCGCAGCCACGCCCTTATATGGAATGTTGGCGTGTCACAATCCAGCCAGGGAAAGAGACAGACACAGACAGAGAAAGAGGCAGACACAGACAGGGTAAGACATAGATAGGGTAAGAGACAGACACAAAGACAGACACAGACAAAGAGACAGACTGACAGGGAAAGAGAGGGAAAGAGAGAGACAGGTTAAGAGACAGACACAGACAGGTAAAAAGACAGACACAGACAAAGAGACAGGCAAAGAGACAGACACAGGGAGACAGACAGACATGGAAAGAGAGGGAAAGAGACAGACAGGGAAGGAGACAGACAAAGACAGGTAAATAGACAGACACAGGGAAAGAGACAGAGGGAAAGAGACAGACAGGGAAAGAGAGGGAAAGAGACAGGCAGGGAAAGAGAGGGAAAGAAACAGACAGGAAAAGTGACAGAGATAGACAGGGAAAGAGATAGATAGACAGACAGGGAAAGAGATTGAGACAGACAGAGACAGTCAGAGACAGACAGGGAAAGAGAGAGATATACAGACGGGGAGACAGACATAATTACATTTATATCTATTTGTTTTTTGTGTGCAGAATACATTTTTGTTAATACATTCTATTTTGTTAACAGCAGTTATTAACCCGGGCGAAGCCGGGTAGTACAGCTAGTATGTATGTATGTATGTATGGATATGTGTATATATATATATATATATATATATATATATATATATATATAATGAATAAGCTCTTCTTGCAGTTTACCCAATAGGAGACGTGTTACGTATTCTTGGCTCCTAAACAACTGATTTCTTTAATTGTATCTGTACTTCCGCAATTAAACCAGTCATATTTCTACCTAGATCTGTGTGCACATCACTGGTCTGTGTGGATGAATAGCATGCATGCTGATAAAATGACTCGTAATATGATTTGGAAGCAGACGGGTTTAAGATGTGGATGCATAACTTGGATTGCATCACCCTAAATTATGCTCCCCCTTTACACCTTTAACCTGTGGTTCTTCATCTGTTCCACAAGTATAACTCCCTCATTCGGCTATCGGGGCATGCTGGGAGTTGTAGTTTTGCCATAGGGTACAGGTCACGGGTATAGGTGATTTCCTTCTTTCGTAATCCTACAAAACGCTCTGGTCTTGTGCTTTTCAGAGGATCGCAGCCGCTTCCTCAGGTTCGTCACGGGACGGAGTCGTCTTCCTGCTCCAATATATATTTATCCGGATAAATCCGGGTGAGTACGGAGGGGCGCTAGGATTTATGCAGCAGATCTGCAGCGGACACAGTCTGAGGCCTCAGCTGCATCCTCCCTATAACCCTGTGATTTCTCATCCTCAGCTCAGACTCCCTCCCCGAATCCTCCACCTGCTCCAACTGTTTATACCTCCCCAACTACCCCAGGTACAGTATCTGCAAACCGCCGCTCCAGCCTCTGCTCATCCATTATCATCACAGCCATGTGTCACCGAGGAAAACAGAGGATTCCAGAATCGGTTATTCATTGTATGATTATCTGCTGTCATGAATAATGCCGCCATCTGCACACACACAGGCGCTATTCATTACTTCGTATGATGCTATTTTTTTTTTTCCAGCGCCAAGATCTGTGAGGAGAAGCTGCGCTACGCTGCGTACAACTGTGTGGCCATCGATACAGACATGAGCCCGTGGGAGGAATAAGATGGCGGCAGATATGACGTTCGGCCCCGGCGCAGGGAGGATTGCACTTTATTTATGTTTTTCCCTTATGGACTTTTAATACCAGTAATTGCACCAGAGACGCTTCGCTGTCGCCCGGCTCCTGCGCAGATGTCCCGGCGCGTGCTGTGTTTGCGTCATTTTTATTTTTCTAAATTGCTCCGATTGTATCCAATAAAATACAAAAAACAAATATACACCCGTCTGTTATACCCATCTGCAGCACGGTCTCTAAGGCTCGGGCTCTTGCCTTAAAGGGATTCTAGAAGGAATTTTGCGTCTTCATATGATGTGTGCAAGCAGATTTTTACAGCTGAAATCTCCCAGCATTTATTTCTTGTGTTCAGTCTCTGCACAGAGATTGATGACTATTTTCAATAACGATTAGCAGAATAGAGAGCGCAGCTCTGGAATATAATACAGGATGTAACACAGGATAAGTAATGTAATGTACAGTGGGTACGGAAAGTATTCAGACCTCTTTAAATTTTTCACTCTGTTTCATTGCAGCCATTTGGTAAATTCAAAAAAGGTTCATTTTTTTCTCATTACTGTGCACTCTGCCCCATCCCCCATCTTGACAGAAAAAAATCAGAAATGTAGACATTTTTGCAAATTTATTAAACAAGAAAACTGAAATATTACATGGTCATAAGTATTCAGCCCCTTTGCTCAGACACTCATATGCAAGTCCCATGCTGTCCATTTCCTTGTGATCCTCCTTGAGATGGTTTTACTTCTTCATTGGAGTCCAGCTGTGTGTAATTAAACTGATAGGACTTGATTTGGAAAGGCGCACACCTGTCTATATAAGACCTCACAGGGAATGTCACACCAAATGAGAATCATGAGGTCAAAGGAACTGCCCAAGGAGCTCAGAGACAGAATTGTGGCAAGACACAGATCTGGCCAAGGTTACAAAAGAATTTCTGCAGTACTCAAGGTTCCTAAGGGCACAGTGGCCTCCATAATCCTTAAATGGAAGAAGTTTGATACCACCAGAACTCTTTCTAGACCTGGCCGTCCAGCCAAACTGAGCAATCGTGGGAAAAGAGCCTTGGTGAGAGAGGTAAGGCAGGACCCCTAGATCACTGTGGCTGAGCTCCAGAGATGCAGTAGGGAGATGGGAAAAAGTTCCACAAAGTCAACTATCACTGCAACCTCCACCATTCGAGCCTTTATGGCAGAGTGGCTCGATGGAAGCCTCTCCTCAATGCAAGACATATGAAAGCTGCATAGAGTTTGCAAAAAA
The DNA here is from genome assembly GCF_048569485.1 of Anomaloglossus baeobatrachus. Lineage (NCBI taxonomy): Eukaryota > Metazoa > Chordata > Amphibia > Anura > Aromobatidae > Anomaloglossus > Anomaloglossus baeobatrachus. The sequence continues at coordinate 246,233,064 of NC_134360.1, forward strand.
AACACACAAAAGGACTCCCAGACTATGAGAAATAAGATTTTCTGGTCTCACAAGACAAAAATAGAATGTTTTGGTGATACTTTTAAGCGGTATGTGGAGAAAACCAGGCACTGCTCATCACCTGCCCAATACAATCCTCACAGTGAAGCATGGTGGTGGCAGCATCATGCTATGGGGGTGGTTTTCAGCTGCAGGGACAAGACGACTGGTTGCCATTGAAAGAAAGATGAATGCGGCCAAGTACAGAGATATCCTGGAAAAAAACTTCTTCCAGAGTGCTTTGGAGCTCAGACTTGACTGAAGGTTCACCTTCCAACAAGACAATGACCCTAAGCACACAGCTAAAATAACAAAGTGGCTTCAGAACAACTCTGTGACCATTCTTGACCGGCCCAGCCAGAGCCCTGACCTAAACACAATTGAGCATCTCTGCGGAGACCTGAAAATGGCGTCCACCAACGTTCACAATCCAACCTGACGGAACTGGAGAGGATCTGCAAGAAAGAAGGGCAGAGGATCCCCAAATCCAGAGGTGAAAAACTTGTTGCATCATTCCCAAGAAGTTTCATGGCTGTCCTAGCTGAAAAGGTGCTTCTACTCAATACTGAGCAAAGGGTCTGAATACTTATGATCATGTGACTCTCGCCTACCTTGCCAAACTTCAAAAGGAACCTGAAGACCCACCTGTTCCGACAAGCCTACAACCTGCAGTAACCATCAGTTCACTATAGCACCGCACGACCATCTCTACCCTCACCTACTGTATCCTCTCACCTATCCTGTGTAGACTGTGAGCCCTCGCGGGCAGGGACCTCTCTCCTCCTGTAGACACTGAGCCCTCGTGGGCAGGGTCCTCTCTCCTCCTGTAGACTGTGAGCCCTCGCGGGCAGGGTCCTCTCTCCTCCTGTAGACTGTGAGCCCTCGCGGGCAGGGACCTCTCTTCCCCTGTAGACTGAGCCCTCGCGGGCAGGGTCCTCTCTCCTCCTGTAGACTGTGAGCCCTCGAGGGCAGGGTCCTCTCTCCTCCTGTAAACTGTGAGCCCTCGCGGGCAGGGACCTCTCTCCTCCTGTAGACTGTGAGCCCTCATGGGCAGGGTCTTCTCTCCTCCTGTAGACTGAGCCCTCGCGGGCAGGGACCTCTCTGCTCCTGTAGACTGTGAGCCCTCGCGGGCAGGGACCTCTCTCCCCCTGTAAACTGTGAGCCCTCGCGGGCAGGGTCCTCTCTCCTCCTGTAGACTGTGAGCCCTCGCGGGCAGGGTCCTCTCTCCTCCTGTAGACTGTGAGCCCTCGCGGGCAGGGACCTCTCTCCCCCTGTAGACTGTGAGCCCTCGCGGGCAGGGACCTCTCTCCTCCTGTAGACTGTGAGCCCTCGCGGGCAGGGTGCTCTCTCCTCCTGTAGACTGTGAGCCCTCCTGTACCTGTCTGTGCCTTGTTTAGTTTATCATTATTGTACTTGTCTATGTATACCCCTTTCACATGTAGAGCGCCATAGAATAAATGGCTCTATAATGATAAATAATAATAATGTGATATTTCAGTTTTTCTTGTTTAATAAAATGTGCAAAAATTTCTACATTTGTTTTTTTCTGTGAAGATGGGGGATGGGGTGCAGAGTGTACATTAATGAGAAAAAAAATGAACTTTTTTGAATTTACTAAATGGCTGCAATGAAACAAAGAGGGAAAAATTTAAAGGGATCTGAATATTTCTGTACTCACTGTATGTACACAATGACTGCACCAGCAGAATAGTGAGTGCAGCTCTGGAGCATAATACAGGATGTAACTCAGAATCAGTACAGGATAAGTAATGTAATGTATGTACACAGTGACTGCACCAGCAGAATAGTGAGTGCAGCTCTGGAGGATAATACAGGAGGTAACTCAGGATCAGTGCAGGATAAGTAATGTAATGTATAATACAGGAGGTAACTCAGGATCAGTACAGGATAAGTAATGTAATGTATGTACACAGTGACTCCACCAGCAGAATAGTGAGTGCAGCTCTGGAGTATAATGCAGCATCTATTAGACTTGTATCTAGACCTGTATTATATTGCACACAATGGCGCTCGTAGTTGGACTGACACGTCTAAGCTTGTGCATGTCTCTTAGAGTTCAGTGTTTCCTAATAATCCTTATATATTTATATATTTTGTTGCTTCTGCATTCAGAATTGATCCAGTTTTTGCTGCTTTAATTACAAGCCATAAAACTCTGCTCCATCTCTCCCTGCTGTGCGGACATCATGTAGTGAAACAGACGTCATTGCAGCATGTCACCAGGAGAGGGCGCCACAGTACAAGAGACAATAGAGGAGACTGAGTACCCAACCTGGGCATTACTGGCGGAGCTGAGATGCCGTGTACCTCCGTCCTCGGTGCTTCGTGTCACTGAACTGATTACATATTGACCCGGTATATATAAATATTCTCCCACCCAAGTGTTAAGTTCTGCATTGGACTTTAGTATTATAACGCCAACATATTCTGCAGCTCCTGTTGCATCTTCTGCGCGGCCCATGGATATGTGACAGTTCATGTAGTGGCCGGCAGGTGGCGGTAGATTTGGATGCCTCTGTACCCGCAGTCGCCTCCTTACGTTTCGCGCACAGTGTGTGTCTGTTCTGGTGTCTGTCACCTTCTGTGTGTGGGGCGGACGTGATGACGTGAGATTCAGGGTGTTGTGTGAGTCACATGGAGCTGTCAGCACCAGAAGCTGCAGCCGCCGCCGCACACCTGCAAGAAGTATCCGGAAAACGGCTGCTAGAAAGAAAGACGGACGGACATGTGCGGCTCACATCACACCCCGGGGCGACATACGGCCCGCACCCCGGGGCGACACGCGGCCCGCACCTCAGGGTAAGATATGGCCCACACCTGGACTGCAACGGAGATCCACTACTATCCTCACAAATATAGCATGGAAGAATAGCCAGAACGGCAAAGGCTCAGCCAATGATCAGCTCCAGGATGATCAGAGATGTCTCTAGTTACCTGTGAGTACTGTGACAGAAGACCGAGAAGTCCCCGCAAAGTCCCACTGTTAAAAAAACACACATAGGAGGGGCTGCTGATAAGTCTTTGGCTTTACCCAGAAAGAAACGAGATAGGATGATGAAACTTTCCATTTCTTCCACACACTCTCCACTGATGACAACGCACTTCTTACATCGGTATTCCACGTTCTGTAAGCCTAGCAATAAGAAGCATTTCTGTTGTGCCTCAAACCAGGCATTCGTAGCAGCCATAGCATCAGAAATGGTGTGAAATTTGGTCCCTTGAGGTGCTTCTTCAGATTTGGAAACAGATAGTCTAGGCGGAGGGACCTAGATCTGGTGAATAAGGTGGGTGGTCACCAGTTGGAAGCCCAGCTCTGCCAGTTTTGTCTTGGTCGCTTGTGCAGTGTGAGCGGAGGCGTTGTCTTGAAGGAACAAGATTCCTTTGGAAAGTTTGCCCCGCCTTTTGGCCTTCAGAGCTGCCTTCAATTGGTTCAAAAGTTCAATGTAATACCTTGCATTGATGGTGGAACCCTTTTGAAGGTAGTCCACTAGCAGCACGCCCTCCTTATCCTAGAACACAGGCACCGTCACCTTAGTGGCTGACTTTTGCACCCTGAACTTCTTTGGACGAGGAGAACCACTGTGCCTCCATTCTTTTGACTGCTCCTTATTTTCAGGGTCATACAAATAAATCCAGGTCTCATCCATAGTGACCAGATTGATCCAGGAATTTCTGATCAGTCCGGAAACGCTGACAAATGGACCGGGAAGTTTTCACTCGCTGCTTCTCTGATCTGTTGTCAAACATTTGGGGACCCACTTTGCAGATCACTTCCTCATGTCCAAATGTTCATGGATAATGACACAAACATGTTCATGAGAAATCCCCATGATGTCTTCTCCAGTATGAGGTTGTACCCAGCATCGACGATCTCCGGAACAACCACTCTCGCTCGTCCAGGACGTTCCTCATCATTGGGGCTGAAGTGGCCAGTTTTAAATTTGGCAACGCAGTTCTTAACTGTGGAACATGAAGGGCATTGATACCACAATGTCTGCGACATATCACCATGAATATCCTTCACTGACTTTCCTTGCAGAATCAAGAATTTTATCACTGCTCTGCTCTCAGTTACTGTGAATATCGCATTAGACTCCGCCATTTTTTTTCCCGCGTGCGTAGAACACTGTTGCCATAAGCAACAAACAGAAATAATTTTGAAAACATACAGTCAGGGCCAGAAATATTTGGACAGTGACACAAGTGTTATTTTAGCTGTTTACAAAAACATGTTCAGAAATACAATTATATATATAATATGGGCTGAAAGTGCACACTCCCAGCTGCAATATGAGAGTTTTCACATCCAAATCGGAGAAAGGGTTTAGGAATCATAGCTCTGTAATGCATAGTCTCCTCTTTTTCAAGGGACCAAAAGTAATTGGACAAGGGACTCTAAGGGCTGCAATTAACTCTGAAGGCATTTCCCTCGTTAACCTGTAATCAATGAAGTAGTTAAAAGGTCTGGGGTTGATTACAGGTGTGTGGTTTTGCATTTGGAAGCTGTTGCTGTGACCAGACAACATGCGGTCTAAGGAACTCTCAATTGAGGTGAAGCAGAACATCCTGAGGCTGAAAAAAAAAGAAAAAATCCATCAGAGAGATAGCAGACATGCTTGGAGTAGCAAAATCAACAGTCGGGTACATTCTGAGAAAAAAGGAATTGACTGGTGAGCTTGGGAACTCAAAAAGGCCTCGGCGTCCACGGATGACAACAGTGGTGGATGATCGCCGCATACTTTCTTTGGTGAAGAAGAACCCGTTCACAACATCAACTGAAGTCCAGAACACTCTCAGTGAAGTAGGTGTATCTGTCTCTAAGTCAACAGTAAAGAGAAGACTCCATGAAAGTAAATACAAAGGGTTCACATCTAGATGCAAACCATTCATCAATTCCAAAAATAGACAGGCCAGAGTTAAATTTGCTGAAAAACACCTCATGAAGCCAGCTCAGTTCTGGAAAAGTATTCTATGGACAGATGAGACAAAGATCAACCTGTACCAGAATGATGGGAAGAAAAAAGTTTGGAGAAGAAAGGGAACGGCACATGATCCAAGGCATACCACATCCTCTGTAAAACATGGTGGAGGCAACGTGATGGCATGGGCATGCATGGCTTTCAATGGCACTGGGTCACTTGTGTTTATTGATGACATAACAGCAGACAAGAGTAGCCGGATGAATTCTGAAGTGTACCGGGATATACTTTCAGCCCAAATTCAGCCAAATGCCGCAAAGTTGATCGGACGGCGCTTCATAGTACAGATGGACAATGACCCCAAGCATACAGCCAAGGCTACCCAGGAGTTCATGAGTGCAAAAAAGTGGAACATTCTGCAATGGCCATGTCAATCACCAGATCTTAACCCAATTGAGCATGCATTTCACTTGCTCAAATCCAGACTTAAGACGGAAAGACCCACAAACAAGCAAGACCTGAAGGCTGCGGCTGTAAAGGCCTGGCAAAGCATTAAGAAGGAGGAAACCCAGCGTTTGGTGATGTCCATGGGTTCCAGACTTAAGGCAGTGATTGCCTCCAAAGGATTCGCAACAAAATATTGAAAATAAAAATATTTTGTTTGGGTTTGGTTTATTTATCCAATTACTTTTGACCTCCTAAAATGTGGAGTGTTTGTAAAGAAATGTGACAATTCCTACAATTTCTATCAGATATTTTTGTTCAAACCTTCAAATTAAACGTTACAATCTGCACTTGAATTCTGTTGTAGAGGTTTCATTTCAAATCCAATGTGGTGGCATGCAGAGCCCAACTCGCCAAAATTGTGTCACTGGCCAAAGATTTCTGGACCTAACTGTATATTAGACATATAAGGCTTTCATGTGATGTAACATTCATTACCATAGAAACAAAAGATCACAAAGCCAAGGACTTATCAGCAGCCCCTCATACTGAAGCCGATACAATTTGCCAAAGAACACATCAACCGGCCTAAAGAGAAATGGAGAAACATTTTGTGGACTGATGAAAGCAAAATTGTTCTTTTTGGATCCAAGGGCCGCAGACAGTTCATCAGACGACCCCCGAACTCTGAATTCAAGCCACAGTACACTCTGAAGACCGTGAAGCATGGTGGTACAAGCATCATGATATGCGCATGGTTCTCTTACTATGGTGCCAACCTATTTACCATATACCAGGGATCATGCACCAGTTTGCATATATCCAAATGCTTAAAGAGGTCATGTTGCCTTACACTGAAGAGGAAATGCCCTTGAAATAGGAGTTTTAACAAGACAACGACCCAAAACACATCAGTAAACGAGCAAAACCTTGGTTGCAGTCCAACAAAATTGAGGTTATGGAGTGGCCAGCCAAAACCCCGGACCTCAATCCAATAGAACACTTGTGGGGTGACATCAAAAATGCCGTTTCTGAGGCAAAGCCAACAAATGCAAATACATTGTGGGATGCAGTCAAAGCATCCTGAGCTGGAATAACTGTTACTTCCGGGTCCGCAGTGAGTGCAGTGAATATTCATGAGGCATAATAAGCGGCCCGGAAGGAACAGCTGCGCCGGAGATAGGTAAGTATAAAAGTTCTTTATTATTATGCCACCTGTGTTTTCTCCGGTATGTATCACATCAGTGTGCGGTCCGTGTGACACCCATGCTGCCGGCAGAAAACCGGACATGTTGCCGTGTGGAGCACATGGACACGCGTGTGCTGCACAAAGATACACGGTCCGTGTGAAAACACAGTCGTGTGCGCAAACCCATTGAATTCAATTGGTCTACGTGTGTCCGTGTTTCCGGGACGTGTGAAAACGGACATCACATGTACCACCGGAGACACGGACTTGTGAAAGAGGCCTAATGTGGAGGTCTTCGAAAGGTTTTGTCCATATAGTGTAGATGAGAAAGAGATATGGAAAGATATTAGACAGGAAGATATAAAATACGGTGGAACCTTGGATTATGAGCATAATTGGTTTCGGGAGTGTGCTCTTAAACCAAGTTATTCTGATATCAAAGCGAATTTTCCCATAGGAAATAATTGAAACGCAGACAATTTGTTCCACAACCCAAAAATATTTACTGTATTTATACAAACTTATTACAGTAATACAAAATAATGTACAGTAAAAAACAAAGCAAATTAAACTGCACATTAGCTTACAATAGAATTGTTGGTGTGCGAGAGATACAGTATAAGCAATGTGATGTAGAGCAGAAAGAATGTACAATACTGTATCTATAAATGCAAATTGATAGACATGCTATATAGTATATACTGTATTGTACACTGGTGTACTGTATACAGTACATATGTGCAGAAAGTTATCTCCACAGTGGACCAGAGCGCGGTGAAAGGACAGAACTGGTAGTGTGCACGGTGAGTATTTGCTCTTATTGCAAAGCTTTGCTCTTACACCAAGTTACAAATTTGTAAAACGCTTTGCTTGTCTTGCAAAACGCTCTCAAACCAAGTTACTCTTAAACCAAGGTCCCACTCTACTTGGATAGATTAGATCCCCCATCATTAGGCAAGTACGAGTTCAGTAATTGGGGCCGGTGACTGCACACATTTCATTCTCTGGTAATTCAGATGTTTATACTCCGCTGACGCAGCAATCTTGAGGAATTGTTTCTGTATATTTAAACAGGGAAAGTCTTCTGTGAAGAGTTTGGCAAATGCCCAGGATGGCAGAAGAGATAAAAGCCTGCAGTAAATACAAGGAGATATCCACATAAAGCGATCACACGACTGCCGCACGCGGACCACCCACAGAACCGTCCTCCTGAGGCTCCTGTCCTCTGTATGTGACAAATGTATCAATTATTTGGGTGTCTGGCGATGCTTTTTATATTTCGCTACATGTTATCAAAGAAATAATGATTTTTTTTTTTTAATTCCAAGAAAAATCAGTTATAAACATTGCAAAAAGGCAAATGGCATTTACCAGCCAAGGTCATAGAAACAAACGCACAGACAGGATGCAGAAGACCACCCTAATAAAAGGAGGTAACACAGGTGCAAAATACTGACAAAACAACAACTCACGACCTGCCGCTTCATAGAGGGAGTGATTGTCCAGTGTTAGAATTGCACACAGGTGACCATTGCAATAGGGCGCACAGTGCCCAGCCAACAGCCGTCCCTACTATTCTATTAGGCGGGCTGCCCGGCACGCTCTCACTGCACCACAGAGGTACAGGTGCCTAGTTTACAAGGTCACCATTAATGGACCTGGCTGTACAATGGAAAAAATATATAAAATGTGCAGAAAAATAATATTAAGTATTGGTTTATATTTTGGCCATAATATGCAAGCTCGAGACCCAACGTCAAAGGTCCCCATGTCTTGCAAGTCCCTACACTACAGTACAATAGAAAGCTTAGCCAAAGAAGGAAGTTAAAGAAAAAATATAGATTATTTTTTTTACAGAATGCAGCCAGGCCCATCAATGATGACCTTGTAAACTAGGAGCCTGCACCTCTGTGGTGCATTGAGAAAGTGCTGGGCAGCCTAATCAAACTGTTTTTTTTTTTGTTTTTTTAAATATTGAGCCATGGTAGCTTGATGGAGGAACGCTCTGTAGGAATATTGATCTTGCACAATCCTGGATAGGTCCATCAGGGCCTTCTCCACTTAGAAAGTGTCACTGGAGTAACGGGTGACTGGAAGGGATTTATCACTGGAGTGACAGGAAAAGTGGGGGGCTGCAAGGGAGCCCCTGCACTAACTCTCAAACTGAGCATACCCTAGGCTATCCCAGTGGTATGTTTAAAGGTAGCGAGATCTCGATATGACTGACAGACAGGGGTAAAACAAAACTTAGGCGGGCTTTGCACGTTGCGACATCGCAAGCCGAAGCTGCGATGTTGCACGCGATAGTCCCCGCCCCCGTCGCAGGTACGATATCTTGTGATAGCTGGCGTAGCGAAAATTATCGCTATGCCAGCTTCACATGCACTCACCTGCCCTGCGACCGTCGCTCTGGCCGGCGACCCGCCTCCTTCCTAAGGGGGCGGGTCGTGCGGTGTCATAGCGACATCACACGGCAGGCGGCCAATAGCGGCGGAGGGGCGGAGATGAGCAGGATGTAAACATCCCGCCCACCTCCTTCCTTCCGCATTGTGGCCGGCGGCAGGTAGGAGATGTTCCTCGCTCCTGCGGCTTCTCACACAGCGATGTGTGCTGCCGCAGGAACGAGGAACAACATCGTACCTGTCGCAGCACCGGCATTATGGAAATGTCGGAGCCTGCACCGATGATACGATAACGACGCTTTTGCGCTCGTTCATCGTATCATCTAGGATTTACACACTACGACATCGCAAGTGACGCCGGATGTGCGTCACCTTCGATTTGACCCCACCGACATTGCACCTGTGATGTCATAGTGTGCAAAGCCACCCTTACTCTCACCTATTAGCAACAATAGGTGACAACAAAAGGTGTACAGGGAGGGGCAACACGGAAAGGAGAAAGTAACCAAAACAAGCTCCCTTCAAAAAATTCACAGCAGCAAGCACCTGCTCACAGCTCCAGGCCTAGCTCCAGACTAAACTGAATAACCAGAAACATCTGATGGGAGCTGAAGGTTTATATCCAGGCCGGAAGTGGTCATCAGAGCAATCACCTGGACAGAGTTAATGAGCTTGCTGCTGTCAAGGAGAACTGACATTGACTCTGTGACTGCCAAAAGAAAAACATGCGTTTAATGTGTAAGGCCTCTGATGATAGAAGAGACAAAGAGACGACCGTGACAGATAGGTCCACCAGGGTCTTCTACTCAATTATGATTGTGTAGAAGGTCTTCCTTTTCGCCTTGTTCCTTCTATTCTTCCCACCATGTCGTCTATCTCCAGTGATTGTTCTCTGTATGAGGTGACCAAAGAAGGCAAGTCATAGCTTGGTGATCTTTGCTTCGAGTGACATGTCTGGCTTTATTTGTTCTTAAACTGATTTGATTGTTCTTCTTGCCTTCCATGGTATTGATAACATCTTTCTCCAACACCACAGTTTCTTCTTCTGTCTTGTTCCTTTATTGTCCAGGTTTGGAATCCATATGTTACTACAGAAAACACCAGACTATGTAGGAGCCGTGTCTTCATCACCAGTGAAATTTTCCTCAATTTGAGGACCTTGTCCAGTGACTTCATTGTTGATTTGCCCATAGCTATTCTCCTATTCATTTCCGGGGTTGTCGCTGCATCTTGAGTGATCATTGATCTGAGTAGCTTGAATGGTAGCGGTGTGTAATAGGCTGGTGGTTGGTCACATGTGTGACTTGCGACCTATCACTTGCATCTGTGTGCAAATCTAATACTTGGCAATCACCCCCTCCATGAACTGGTAGGTTGAGAGTGGTTGTTTTGTCAGTATTTTACACCTGTGTTACTTCCTTTTATTAAATGGGGTTGTCCACTACTTTACATTGATGGCCTATCCTTAGGATAATCAATGTCTGATCAGTCGGCGTCTGACATCTGGCATCCTCGTCGATCAGCTGCTCTGTGCAGAAGATGACCAGAAATGCTCAGTGCTGGAGCTGCTCCGTCAACTAATAGCGGCCGCAACCTGGTACTACATATCTGACTCCAATTCAAATCAATAGGAGGTGGATATGCAGTACCTGGCCGCTATCAGTTGATAGGGTAACTCTGGAACTGAGCATTTCCGGACTCGGGTTGCCGGCAGCGGCACAGAGAACAGCTGATTGGTAGGGGTGCGGGGTGTCGGACCCCAGCCAATCAGACATTGATGACCTATACGAAGGATACACCATCAATGTAAAGGAGAGGACAACCTCTTTAATGAGGTTATAAATGGTCTTCTGAGGAATGTTCTGCCATCTTTGATTGTACTTGAGCAAATTATCACGATCCACTGCTGGCAGCTCTTGTGTAATTACGGACCAATGGCGTCCAAGATAGGCTCGAGGGGTGACAAGTCCAAAGCTGCTGCAGCCATGGTAGAAGCATGTTTAGTTCATACAAGCTGCTCACAGTAGCACAAGCAATATGTAGCCTGATGTTGTCCTTTTGAAAAACAGCTCCTAGGACACTTTGGAGAAATGGCTGAACCACTGATTCCACAACTAAAGCAATGTGACACTGACCTGGAATGAAGAATATGAGGGTACTGTACATTTTGCACTCCACACCATAATCCCAGGTGTAACACTGGTGTGATGTTCCCTCCTGAGGTCATGGACCAAAAGCACATCATAGTATCAACTCTTCTAGGTACACAAACACAAAGTGAGTGATTTTGTATTATTATAGGCAGATGAATCACAGTCATTAACTGAAACAGAAACAACTGTGTAGGAGGCTTAAAACTGGGTGAGGAACAGCCAAACTCAGCTAAATCGGTGAGGTTGTGGAAGAAATCATACACCATGGCAAGACAGCAAAAAGACGCACTGGTCGGCTCAATAGAAAATCTATCATCTACCTTCAGTTTTCCCCTTGGTCGCTGTACAATGAAATGTTTTGCATCTTTCTCAAATATTGTTTCAATTTCTTAATATTTCCAGGCTTTGTGATTGCTGTCATGTCTACATCCACAGGCCCAAAACACTCCTAACCTTATACATCACAGCTGTGGGTTGGTTACAATTGTATCCAATCTAGACAATTCTCTGTGAGACAAATCAACAGCACAAATTCAAGCCAGATAAATTGTAACAATGTATCAGTAGAAGGTCAGGATATTTTGCTTAGGCTAGGTTCACATTTCCGTTGTTTTAAATCAGTCAGGTCCGTCAGCGACGGATCCGTCGTTTCTTAGATGTCAACTGACGCAACGGATGTGTTTTTCACAGGATTCCGTTCACAGGAATACTGGGAAAAAACTGATACGTTACGTCTGTTACATCCGCTGTGCGTCTGTTTTTTGACGGATCCGTCATAATCCATTTGTGTTTGGGACAGCCCAGTGGGTGTGCCAAACCTGCTGGGCATGCTCAGTAGAGCATGACGGAATCCAGCGCTGGATTTCATCGTAAGACGGATTACGACGGAATCCAGCACCATAGACAGCCATTATAGCTCTTGACGGATTCTTGCGCGGTGCGTTAATTTTGACGGCCCAAAAACCGTTACATTCTGCGTTGTTTCCGCCCGGCGGTCAGTCCAAAAACGACTGACCGCCGCACAGCAGATGCAACGCAAGGTAATCAGTCGCAATCCGCCACTAATACAAGTTTATGGGAAACACCGGAATCCGCCAAACGGATTCCGTTGTTTACCAGAGCCGCGGATTGTGACTGATACATTTTGGCGGAAATGTGAACGTAGCCTTAGAGAATTGTCCAGACTGGACAGGGGTCAGGGTCAAGGTGATAAACACAAATGTTTCCATTCAGTGACAGCAAGCAAAACTTCTGAACATGGTATAACTCGAAAAGTTGCAGAAGTCATTATTGCGCTTTATGTACAATGAGGCTGCGATCACATGTAGAGTAATAAATGTTTGGGTTTTTTTCTCTGTAGATTCTGGGAATGATGAGCGGGGTCCTGGGGTTACTGCACATAGTTTACATTTGATGCTGATGTTTTGCTCGGGGTGGAGGTATTGGGGGCCTGTAGATTAGGAGGGCAGCTGGTCTTAGGGGGGCGCTCTTTCCGGCTGGATCTGAACCCCTGGTGGACGCCCTATGTCAGCTTGTATGATGTTCCCTTAAACACGGCAGGATCTATACCATTTATCAGACAAAGATACACAAATCTCGCCACCCAGAGCGCTGGAAACACATCTGTGCCTGATTGTGTAAATACACACACAATTACCCGTGTGCAGAGGAGCGTACAATTATACAGCGAAAGGTATACAAATACATCTGTCTCTCACACACATAAACACAGACGCACAAATAAGCAGCACACACAATCCTACAAACATATAGCCCCAGATATACACAGATACAAACAGCCGGACCCCAGCTCTCTGCAGCTTGGGTGGTCCCATCTACTGTGGCCCTATCCCTGCAGATGGCACCTTAACCCTTGCAGAGCTGAGCCCTGCACACCATATGCGGAGCGCTGCAGATTGTCACCATTTCAGCCTAAACTCAAAGCTTTCCTATGGTTCCCTCTTTTTCCAAGCTTTTCTTAGTTATATCTGTTTGTAGGAAAGCTGGGTGACAACCAATATGATTCTGATTGCAGATCCCACCAGGTCTGTCCCTTCCTGAATGGCAAGTGTAACTCTAAAGCACAGGGTATGCCATCCGTACTGTTCTAATGTGAACCACAGGAAGGGGTATGCCATCCATACTGTATTTGCAGTTGATTGTTCTGCTGCAAAATCCAATGTTGGCAGGAAAACGGATGAGTAAAATATGCACTCCCCCCCCCCCCAGCACACACTTATTAGCATTTTTTATGCATTTTCTCCCCATATATTTCATTGGTTGAAACATGCTGCAAAAACGCTAGGCTGACATGGTGCAAGTTAAAAAAAACACTGAGGATTAAAATCTGCAAGGTAAAAATAAGCAGCATGTGCATGAGATGTCAGAAACCTCCCTCACTTTGCTGATAGTGTAAACTGCTGCTTGTTTTTCCCCAGGTAAAAATATGTGTCAAAAACAGTGTGTAAACAAGCCTTAATAGTATCAGATGTTTATGGTGTATCCATCTATCAGTAGAATGCTCTGTGTGTTGTATATTAGTAGAACACGCTGTGTTGCATATCTAGCAGTAGAATGCTCTATGTTGTGTATAAATAGAATGCTGTGTGTTGTATAATTATCAGAAGAATGTGCTGTGTTGTATATATGGAATGCACAGTGTGTTGCATATCTAGCAGTAGAATGCTTTGTGCGTTGTATAAGGCTAAGTTCACACATCCTGTGTTTTGCATCAGTCACAATCCGTCGCCTTGGGGAATTACGGTATCCTGCAAAATATTTTGCAGGAATCCTGTATTTCCCCATAGACTTCTATTAGCGACGGATTGCGACTGATGACCCTGCGTTGCATCCGCTGCGTCGCGGTCCGTCGTTTTTGACTGACCGCCGAGCGGGGAGCAACGCAGAATGTAACGTTTTTCGGGCCGTCAAAATTAACGCGCCGCGCAGGAATCCGTCGCCATCCGTCAAGCTTGTAATGCATGTCTATGGTGCTGGATTCCGTCGTAATCCGTCTTACAACGGAATCCAGCGCAGGATTCCGTCATGCTCTACTGAGCATGCCCAGCATGCTTGGCACGCCCACTGGGCTGTCCCAAACACAGACGGATCATGACTGATCCGTCAAAAAACGGACGCACAGCAGATGTAACGGACGCAACTGATCTGTTTTTTCACAGGATTCCTGTGAAAGGAATCCTGTGAAAAACACATCAGTTGCATCAGTTGACATCTTGAAAATGACTGATCCGTTGCTGACGGACCTGACGGATTGAAAACACAGGATGTGTGAACTTAGCCTAACAGTTATACAACACAATGCATTCTACTCATAGATATATGCAACACACTGGGCATTCTACAACACACAGAACATTCTACATATATACAACACAGCGCATTCTACTGCTAGTTATACAACACACAGAACATTCTACATATATACAACACAGCGCATTCTACTGCTAGTTATACAGCACACAGAGCATTCTGCTGATGGATGTAATGCTGGCATCCCTGCACTGTCCCAGTTCTTCCAACAGGCAGGGAGACCAACGTACTTGCCACTGTGGCCATCCTGCTTGTTCCCTTGCTCATTCTTCGGCCTTAGCCTGTGCATGTCTCGCAGATCTCCTGGCTATGTCCTTATTGCGCATGCCTGATCATGCTCCTCACCTCTTAAAGGGGCATTGCACACTCTGAAAGTGCTCCCCAGCCTCTGGCTGGGAGGCACCACTGGGTAATTAAGGCCAGTTTCACACATCCTTCTTTTTGCCGGTTTCGCGGATCCGGCGCGCTCCTGTACAGTGAATACAGTACAATGACAGCGCAACAAGCGCCAGTCACGTGCTGTCATGTGACCGGCGCATGTGACCCGGAAGTTACAGCGCTGTCATTGTACTGTATTCACTGTACGGGAGCGCGCCGGATTCGCGAAACCGGCAAAAAGGAAGGATGTGTGAGTGAGCCCTAAGGCACCTTCCCCTGTAGGGAGGTGCCTGAGCTATTATGTTCCTGGTTAGTCTGATCCTATCAGTATGCTAGTCTCTTTCCTGCCTGAATCCCATACCAGGATCTGTCCGGCTTGTATCGTGTACCTTAACTTGCACAGTCTGTTTCTTGTGCCAGGCTGTCCTGCCAACTACTGGTACCTGTCTCCAGTACCTTTTAATCCAGAGTGTGTCCTGAACATACTCTTTCATGTCAGTCTCCACTACCTGCTCAGTCCTGCCTTCCCTCCGTACCTGCGTCACTGACATTTTGGGCAGCTGCTGCAGTAGCGGGGACTACCCTGGAATGGTACCTAATGTGTATCGGCAGTCTAGTCCTGCCTCACCATTAGAGATTGTGATGAAAACCCGGTAGGCACTAAGTCATGCCCCTCCAGGGTAAGTCCGGTCCATGGCGCAGTGGGTCCAAACCTGCTAGAGTAACAATAGACAAAATTCAAAGCATTCTACTGATTGATATGAAACACAGAGCATTCTACTAATATACAACACAGAGTGCATTCTGCTGATATACATGATTAGATATTGAGCAAAACATGCTTGAATATAATAGAGAGCCAAGAAGGATTGAGGCAGTGCTGAAAGCCAAAAGGTGGATTTACAAAATACTAACAAAATAATGAAAATATAAATTTAGAGTTTTAGGAGTAAATATGACAAGAATCTGCATAGCTAATCATATGCTAAATAGTTGCAAGTCAAATTTAAGTATGAGATAGCCAAGATGACTGTCTATAGAATGAAGGTTGTCTCATGCTTAAAGCTGTAGTGGATGGTGAGATATAAAGCCTGAAAGTCAAAAGTTCAAAACATTGTTACCCTTTTGCTCATCAGCATATATCAGTAGAATGTGTGTTGTATATCAGTATCAGGCAAAATATCAGAGTCAACAACTTAGTTCATCACAAGGTCTATCAGTTCTGGAGTGACAAACCCGGCAGTGGAGGCGGCTCGTCTACTTCATAATAGTGAGATCACAGACGTCCATGCAAGCACCGAGCCACGCACGTTACACAAGTCTGGAATGGTGGCCAGAAAAGAGGTGAAGAAGCCTCAACTTCAGTATCATCATAAGAAGCATCATCTCGAGTTTGCAATAAAGTACAAAAACTGGACAGTAGGAGATTGGAAACTAGTGATTTTGGAGCAATGAGTCAATAGACTAGGCTCTAATGGGCGACAATGGATCTGGAAGAAACAAAGGAAAAAGGGGCTAACAGATCGAGAAATTGAAGGAACTGTCAAGTTCGGTGGAGGAAGCCTGATGATATGAGGATGTTTCACAGCCAAGGGCATTGGATACTTGACCAGGATGGATGGTGGTCTCAATGCTGAGCTATATGTGAGGATCCTACAAGACAAGTTACTTCATACACTCAAGTACTATGGGTATGAGAAGGACAACATAGTGTTCCAACAGGACAATGAGCCAGAGCATACGGTGAGATTGGGGAAGAAATGGTTCAATGACAATGAAGTAGAGGAGCTGGATTGTCCCCACAGTCCCCAGACCTCAACCCAATCAAACACTTATGGGTAGAGGTGAAGAAAAAGCTGTGTATATACCCAAGTGAGCCGACCAGTATACACCAACACTGGGAACATGGAGAAGAGACCTGACCAGTATACACCAACACTGGGAACGTGGAGAAGAGGCCTGACCAGTATACACCAACACTGGGAACATGGAGACGAGACCTGACCAGTATACACCAACACTGGGAACGTGTAGAAGAGACCTGACCAGTATACACCAACACTGGGAACGTGTAGAAGAGACCTGACCAGTATACACCAACACTGGGAACATGGAGAAGAGGCCTGACCAGTATACACCAACACTGAGAACATGGAGAAGAGACCTGACCAGTATACACCAACACTGGGAACGTGGAGAAGAGACCTGACCAGTATACACCAACACTGGGAACGTGGAGAAGAGACCTGAACAGTATACACCAACATTGGGGACGTGGAGAAGAGACCTGAACAGTATACACCAACACTGGGAACGTGGAGAAGAGACCTGACCAGTATACACCAACACTGGGAATGTGGAGAAGAGACCTGACCAGTATACACCAACACTGGGAATGTGGAGAAGAGACCTGACCAGTATACACCAACATTGGGAACGTGGAGAAGAGGCCTGACCAGTATACACCAACACTGGGAACATGGAGACGAGACCTGACCAGTATACACCAACACTGGGAACGTGGAGAAGAGACCTGACCGGTATACACCAACACTGGGAACGTGGAGAAGAGACATGACCAGTATACACCAACACTGGGAACATGGAGAAGAGACCTGACCATATACACCAACACTGGGAACGTGGAGAAGAGACCTGACCAGTATACACCAACACTGGGAACGTGGAGAAGAGACCTGACCAGTATACACCAACACTGGGAACGTGGAGAAGAGACCTGACCAGTATACACCAACATTGGGAACGTGGAGAAGAGACCTGAACAGTATACACCAACACTGGGAACGTGGAGAAGAGACCTGACCAGTATACACCAACATTGGGGATGTGGAGAAAAGACCTGACCAGTATACACCAACATTGGGGACGTGGAGAAGAGACCTGGCCAGTATACACCAACACTGGGAACATGGAGAAGAGAACTGACCAGTATACACCAACACTGGGAACGTGGAGAAGAGACCTGACCAGTATACACCAACACTGGGAACGTGGAGAAGAGACCTGACCAGTATACACCAACACTGGGAACATGGAGAAGAGACCTGACCAGTATACACCAACACTGGGAACGTGGAGAAGAGACCTGACCAGTATACACCAACACTGGGAACGTGGACGTGGAGAAGAGACCTGACCAGTATACACCAACACTGGGAATGTGGAGAAGAGACCTGACCAGTATACACCAACACTGGGAACATGGAGAAGAGACCTGACCAGTATACACCAACATTGGGAACGTGGAGAAGAGACCTGACCAGTATACACCAACATTGGGAACGTGGAGAAGAGACCTGACCAGTATACACCAACACTGGGAACGTGGGGAAGAGACCTGACCAGTATACACCAACACTGGGAACGTGGATGTCGCGGGTGGAGGAGGGGACGCCGCGCTCTCCCACTGCTCGGGTCCGGCTGCTGCTGCTCGGTGGCTCGAGCGATGGGCCGGATCCCGGGGACTCGAGCGGCGCTCCTCGCCCGTGAGTGAAAGGGGATTGGGATTTGGGATAGTTTATTGTCCGTGACGCCACCCACGGTTGTGGTGATTAAGTGGACACCACTGCTGCTCTGTCTGGGGAGCCCGGGAGTGATGGTATGGAGCAGCCAGTTGTTGATTTGCCCCTCCGTGGGTAGGGGGTTTGGTGGTCCCGGGGCCCAGTGATGGTGTTGGAATGGTGGACAGGCGGGTATGGGGCCTGTGGAGGTGCAGGGGCGCAGGGGCAGCGCTGTGCCGCACGGCACGGAGGTACTCACTCAGCCAGTAAACACGACACAGTTCTCGGTAAACAAACGGCTGGTTGGACGGGTCCCTCGGACGGTTACGGTGCTGCGGTTCCCTGCAGTTAGTGGTGACGGTCTCTTCCCTGCACCTATGTAAAGTCTCTTGGTAGCGATGGGTCCCCACCGGTTACCCACTCCTCGGCTTCAATCTGGGCCGAAGGAGCCCTACTTTGCCCGCAGGCGCTGGCCCTGGGAAACTGGTACCCTGGCGGTGGCAGTGTCTCCCCTTCACGGTCGGGCTTTTGCCTTCAATCGGGACTTGGTTGTTAGGAGACAGAGGTCCCCTTCACTGACGGATTAGGCAAATTATGGCGACTCCTAGCCTTGCCGGGATCCGAAAGGCCCCTGCTCTGGTGCTGACTGTTCTTCGTATACTGCTCCAGTACCGCCGGGTCACCACCCGTCCGTGGTCCTTCCAGCAACCTCCAAACAGTCCCCCTGCACACTATCACCGCCGTCTGCTGACCTTGCTGTCTCAGTCCGGGGCGCACACCCGGACCAACTTCAGGCTTTCTTAACTGTTCCTTTTCTGTCACTCCTCTTAAGCTCCTCTACCACTTCACCTCCTTCTACTTTCATTTCCTAAACTTCACTCCACTCTAGCCCTCAGCTAGACTTCAACTCCCTGGTTTTCCCGCCTCCAGGGCTGTGAACTCCTCGGTGGGCGGAGCCAACCGCCTGGCCCACCCCCTGGTGTGGACATCAGCCCCTGGAGGAAGGCAACAAGGATTTTAGGTTAGCTTAGATGTACCTGCCGGGAATGTGGGGTGCATGTGATGTTGTGACCTGTGACCCCTGGCTTGCCCAGGGCGTCACATTCCCCCTTAGCAAAAACGCAGACCGTCCTCGGGCTGCCCGTCCAACACCGGTTTTATTTTCCTTTTATTTTTCTGTAAAGTAGGAAAAACGGTAACATATATACAATTTATGGCATCATCCCACATCGGGAGGTTCAGTTCTTAAACGTTGCAAACATTAAAACGGTTAACGGTCACGGTCTCCGCTCTCTCCCACCCAAGTAACCTGGCCCTGATGCTGCCCCTAAAGCCCAGGCAGCACCCCTTGACCCCAGTCCAGCACAAGTTACCCGAGCGGGATCTGTCCTTCCCCTCCAGAGGGTAGCCACCGGTTCCTGTGGTGGCTGGGCCCCAGCCTGCTCTGCTGTGGGCCCTCCCTCCAACCTGCCTCTCCGGAGGCGGTAAATGCGGAAACGGTAACAGTAACACAACTTATTTACAAGCCACTAATGTCTGTGGTTGCCCTGCAAGTTCACGGGCTTGTCCATAGAAAGTTCTCTATGCACATTTTTCAAACGGTCCCCACGGGGACAACGGTGCCAGCAACGGCCGGTTTCCAATCACGGTTGAATCAGGTGAAACTTCGGTTCCATTTACTTATCATTTTTGCAACAACTTTCAAACAAACACACTGGTGGTCCCAACGGGGACGGTGCAACGGGGCTCCGCTGCCGCTATTCCGAGTCCTCCACTTCACCTGAGGGAGGGGGCGCGGCGCTTACACGGGACTCCTGACTGCCCCGTAACTTCGCATCCAGCGCGAACCACCCCCTCTCTCCACAGTGCCGGGTGTACTGCACGATGTCGCCCGGCATCAGGTTACGACCGGGATGCTCTTCAGGCAGGTGGGCATTCACATCCCGCCGGGCTATAAACACTTCGGCCTCCAGGCCCGGTTCATATATAAACCCATAGCCCCGGCGGACATCAAACCGCCTCACTTGCCCTTCGTACAGCGGGCCCCGGACTCGGAACGTTGCCTGACGGAGGCTCTCTTTTTCCTGGATTGCACGGGCCACCAACTCCGCCTTCCTTCTTTCCCGTTCACCGATTTCCAGGCCCAACGGTACCGGCTCCCTGTCCCAGTACGGTGCTGCTGCGAGCTCCGGCGCACAGGTCGGGCCCCGCAAGACCTGTTTGACATTGCCCACTGCTGGTACTCTGGGCGACAGGTCCCGCGGTGTCTTGGCCTTAGACGCTGCCTTGCATCGGCAACCCGGCGCAACCTCAGCTGAGGTGTGGGGGATGGGCACAGGGGCTTTCCGCAGTTGGGCCTTCGGCACGGAGCGGGTCATCGGCTCCGGCTCGGGGACTTTCTCGGGGGACACCTCCGGTTCGGTTTTCGGGGCTTTCCAGAGCAGCACCTCTGGTCGACTACGGGCTCCGGCTGCAGGTCGGCCCGCCTGGGCGGGCATGCTGGGTATCGCTATCGGTTGCGGTGGTAGCGGGCCTAATGGCGGGGTCACGGCTTCTGAGACGGGTGGCGAGGGAGGCAGCAGGGTGAGAGGGCTTGGACCGGGTCCCGCAGCCGCGATGACCGGCCCTTCAAGGGCATCGGGGCGTGGGTCACTCACCCTCCCTTCCTCCGCTTCCTCCTCGCATCTCCGCACGGTCGCTATGACGTCCGCCATGTCGGTCTCCCACTCCTCCGTGAGGAGCTGCATCTTGACCTGCAGCCTTTGGTAGAGCTGCACGGTCCGGATCTCCACCCACGCTGTGGTTCCAGGCGCGGGGGCTACGGTGCTGCGGGACGGCATGAACATGTTGCTGGCGGCCTCTCCCAGGAACAAGATGGCTGCAGGGTCCTGGCGTCCCTTCTTTTATAGCCACGCTCACATGCAGCTAGCCGCCATTCCGTCTCCCTTAGCCTCTTTCCGGCCCCTCCTCTCTCGGGGCAGGGTTTTGGCCTTCGCGCCTCTGCTACTCGAGAAGACGCTCGAGCGGGAACTTTTCGCGCCAAAGATGGCGACTTCTGAAATTTTCCGGCCGGATACCTCCGGCGGTCACAAGGCGCACCTCTACCCAACGGCAGAGCGGTAAGATCCTGTTCGTGACGCCAAGTTGTCGCGGGCGGAGGAGGGGACGCCGCGCTCTCCCACTGCTCGGGTCCAGCTGCTGCTGCTGCTCGGTGGCTCGAGCGATGGGCCGGATCCCGGGGACTCGAGCGGCGCTCCTCGCCCGTGAGTGAAAGGGGATTGGGATTTGGGATAGTTTATTGTCCGTGACGCCACCCACGGTTGTGGTGATTAAGTGGACACCACCGCTGCTCTGTCTGGGGTGATGGTATGGAGCAGCCAGTTGTTCATTTGCCCCTCCGTGGTTAGGGGGTTTGGTGGTCCCAGGGCCCAGTGATGGTGTTGGAATGGTGGACAGGCGGGTATGGGGCCTGTGGAGGTGCAGAGGCACAGGGGCAGCGCTGTGCCGCACGGCACGGAGGTACTCACTCAGCCAGTAAACACGACACAGTTCTCGGTAAACAAACGGCTGGTTGGACGGGTCCCTCGGACGGTTACGGTGCTGCGGTTCCCTGCAGTTAGCGGTGACGGTCTCTTCCCTGCACCTATGTAAAGTCTCTTGGTAGCGATGGGTCCCCACCGGTTACCCACTCCTCGGCTTCAATCTGGGCCGAAAGAGCCCTACTTTGCCCGCAGGCGCTGGCCCTGGGAAACTGGTGCCCTGGCGGTGGCGGTGTCTCCCCTTCACGGTCGGGCTTTTGCCTTCAATCGGGACTTGGTTGTTAGGAGACAGAGGTCCCCTTCACTGACGGATTTGGCAAATTATGGCGACTCCTAGCCTTGCCGGGATCCGAAAGGCCCCTGCCCTGGTGCTGACTGTTCTTCGTATACTGCTCCAGTACCGCCGGGTCACCACCCATCCGCGGTCCTTCCAGCAACCTCCAAATAGTCCCCCTGCAGACTATCACCGCCGTCTGCTGACGTTGCTGTCTCAGTCCGGGGCGCACACCCGGACCAACTTCAGGCTTTCTTAACTGTTCCTTTTCTGTCACTCCTCTTAAGCTCCTCTACCACTTCACCTCCTTCTACTTTCATTTCCTAAACTTCACTCCACTCTAGCCCTCAGCTAGACTTCAACTCCCTGGTTTTCCCGCCTCCAGGGCTGTGAACTCCTCGGTGGGCGGAGCCAACCGCCTGGCCCACCCCCTGGTGTGGACATCAGCCCCTGGAGGAAGGCAACAAGGATTTTAGGTTAGCTTAGATGTACCTGCCGGGAATGTGGGGTGCATGTGATGTTGTGACCTGTGACCCCTGGCTTGCCCAGGGCGTCACATGGAGAAGAGACCTGACCAGTATACACCAACACTGGGAATGTGGAGAAGAGACCTGACCAGTATACACCGACACTGGGAACGTGGAGAAGAGACCTGACCAGTATACACCGACACTGGGAACGTGGAGAAGAGACCTGACCAGTATACACCGACACTGGGAACGTGGAGAAGAGACCTGACCAGTATACACCAACACTGGGAACGTGGAGAAGAGACCTGACCAGTATACACCGACACTGGGAACGTGGAGAAGAGACCTGACCAGTATACACCAACATTAGGGACGTGGAGAAGAGACCTGACCAGTATACACCAACACTGGGAACATGGAGAAGAGACCCGACCAGTATACACCAACACTGGGAACGTGGAGAAGAGACCCGACCAGTATACACCAACACTGGGAACGTGGAGAAGAGACCCGACCAGTATACACCAACACTGGGAACGTGGAGAAGAGACCCGACCAGTATACACCAACACTGGGAACGTGGAGAAGAGACCCGACCAGTATACACCAACACTGGGAATGTGGAGAAGAGACCCGACCAGTATACACCAACAGTGGGAACGTGGAGAAGAGACCTGACCAGTATACACCAACAGTGGGAACGTGGAGAAGAGACCTGACCAGTATACACCAACACTGGGAATGTGGAGAAGAGACCCGACCAGTATACACCAACACTGGGAACGTGGAGAAGAGACCTGACCAGTATACACCAACACTGGGAACGTGGAGAAGAGACCCGACCAGTATACACCAACACTGGGAACGTGGAGAAGAGACCTGACCAGTATACACCAACACTGGGAACGTGGAGAAGAGACCTGACCAGTATACACCAACACTGGGAATGTGGAGAAGAGACCCGACCAGTATACACCAACACTGGGAACGTGGAGAAGAGACCCGACCAGTATACACCAACACTGGGAATGTGGAGAAGAGACCCGACCAGTATACACCAACACTGGGAACGTGGAGAAGAGACCCGACCAGTATACACCAACACTGGGAACGTGGAGAAGAGACCTGACCAGTATACACCAACACTGGGAACGTGGAGAAGAGACCTGACCAGTATACACCAACACTGGGAAAGTGGAGAAGAGACCTGACTAGTATACACCAACACTGGGAAAGTGGAGAAGAGACCTGACCAGTATACACCAACACTGGGAAAGTGGAGAAGAGACCTGACCAGTATACACCAACACTGGGAAAGTGGAGAAGAGACCTGACTAGTATACACCAACACTGGGAACGTGGAGAAGAGACCTGACCAGTATACACCAACACTGGGAACGTGGAGAAGAGACCTGACTAGTATACACCAACACTGGGAAAGTGGAGAAGAGACCTGACCAGTATACACCAACACTGGGAACATGGAGAAGAGACCTGACCAGTATACACCAACATTAGGGACGTGGAGAAGAGACCTGGGATCAAATGATGTCCATTAGCCTCTCAGAAGATTCTATAGCTATGATATTGTTTTCTAGAATATTCCAAGCTATTTAAAAGGCACTGTCAGCTTTGTATATATCAGCTCCATACAATGTATAGTGGCAGCTCCCAGGTCCAATAAATAATAGGAACTGTTCTGCAGCACTTGGCAGCGACCACTACACATTAAATAGTGCATCTCCATTCTCCATTTAATGTCTTTACTGTATATCCGGCCGCTGACAAAGCTTGTGACAGCTGATCAGTGGGGGGCTCTGAATGTCGGCCCTTCACCAACCTTATATTGCTGACTTACCCTACAAACACATCGTCAATAGATCCTGCCTGGACAACCCCTTTAAGCTTTGTTATTGTAGTTTCTAACTAAAAATATTGATCATGTAGGTGTTTCTTCAGACTCTGCTGATTTTCTTTTGTAAACATTAAAGACAAAATTAGAACATATTGAATATATTACTTTTACATATGGCCTTGATTCACCGCCATATGTAAAAGTAAAATATGCAATATGTTCCCGGTGATATAAGGGGCAGATACAGATTTAGTGGTAATAATATGGTGATGGTAAGAGTGCACTGTAACAATAATATGCATTTTACTTATATAGCCCCATCATGTGCCACCGCGCTGCACAGGCATTATCAATAATACTAAAAAAAAAAAAAAAAAAAGATAACTTCAAGAATCATTCCATATATTACTGTGCAAAATTAGTGCATAGTGTACCAGAATTTGCACGGCATGGAAGTTCTGCTCCCCGGGTCTGTTATCGTCTTCAGGGCTGCAGCCAATCAGTGAACTCAACAGCCATCAACTTGGGCAGAGCTGCAGAGATCAGTGATTGTCCGCAGCGCTGACTGATCAATAACCAACACAGCAGCAGTGGAGGCTCAGAATTGGACCGGGGGAGAGTGAGTAAGGCAAAGTGGTAGTTTTAATCAACTATAGCCAGAGTACAAGGGTTTTCTGACATCAGAAAACCTTTTTTTAATACCACCTCCCCAAAACAGGGACTAAACATAAAAAAAAAAAAAATATATATAAATTAGATGCTAAAATATAGTACCAATGATACTTACACAACATACTGCAAAAAAGAAGCCGTCACAAAGCGCCGATGATGTAAAAATACAAAACCATCATCCAGGTCTTTAAATGCAGCAACACAATTTTTTTATTTTTTTTCATTTTGTTATTCTACAAAAAGTTAAATAAAAACTAAAATTCAGCATCACTGAAATTGTAACATAAAGACAAGAATGATTGGGTTATGTACAGTGGGGCGCATGGTGGACACCGGCTACAAATACTCCAAAAAACAAAAGGAAACTATATTTTTTTTCACTCATTCCTGCCTAACAAAAAAAAAAAAAAAAAAAATCACTAGAAAAAAAAAATAAAAAAAAAATATATATAATATATATATATATATATATATATATATATATATATATATATATATATATATATATATATATATATATATATATATATATATATATATATATATATATATAATGCAGTGCATTTTCCCTAAAAAAGGCATAATAAAAAAAAAAATAATAATAAATATATCACAATAAATAAAAAAAAAAAAAAAATAGAAAAGGGTTCATGTCAGGGAAAAATGAACAGTGCTGATAATACTAGAACAGTCAGAGGGTCACGTGACGGCAGACTGTACACAGCACGTGGAGAACACGTGGTCACTGTTCGCATTGCAGCTTTTTGTCCCAGAACGGGATCCGTCTTCCGGCGCAGGAACTGTGGGATCTACAGGAACCGGGACCACTGCAGACTGAAGGTACCGGGTCACTCAACCCTCGGCCTCCGGTCCGGGTGTAATAGCGGTGTCAGAGCAACAGGGGGTGATAAAATCCGTCCGCTCAGTGTATACACCCTTCCTGCCGCCCAGAGATCTCTATACCTATCATTACGCGGCGACTACAAGCCCCAGCATGCTCCCACGGACAGATACAACATCTAGTGTGGGACTACAAGCCCCAGCATGCTCCCACATACAACAACTAGTGTGGGACTACAAGCCCCAGCATGCTCCCACATACAACATCTAGTGTGGGACTACAAGCCCCAGCATGCTCCTACATACAACAACTAGTGTGGGACTACAAGCCCCAGCATGCTCCCACATACAACAACTAGTGTGGGACTACAAGCCCCAGCATGCTCCCACATACAACAACTAGTGTGGGACTACAAGCCCCAGCATGCTCCCACATACAACAACTAGTGTGGGACTACAAGCCCCAGCATTCTCCCACATACAACAACTAGTGTGGGACTACAAGCCCCAGCATGCTCCCACATACAACTAGTGTGGGACTACAAACCCCAGCATGCTCCCACGGACAGATACAACATCTAGTGTGGGACTACAAGCCCCAGCATGCTCCACATACAACATCTAGTGTGGGACTACAAGCCCCAGCATGCTCCCACATGCAAGTAGTGTGGGACTACAAGCCCCAGCATGCTCCCACATACAACATCTAGTGTGGGACTACAAGCCCCAGCATGCTCCTACATACAACAACTAGTGTGGGACTACAAGCCCCAGCATGCTCCCACATACAACAACTAGTGTGGGACTACAAGCCCCAGCATGCTCCCACATACAACAACTAGTGTGGGACTACAAGCCCCAGCATGCTCCTACATACAACAACTAGTGTGGGACTACAAGCCCCAGCATGCTCCTACATACAACAACTAGTGTGGGACTACAAGCCCCAGCATGCTCCCACATACAACAACTAGTGTGGGACTACAAGCCCCAGCATGCTCCCACATACAACAACTAGTGTGGGACTACAAGCCCCAGCATGCTCCCACATACAACAACTAGTGTGGGACTACAAGCCCCAGCATTCTCCCACATACAACAACTAGTGTGGGACTACAAGCCCCAGCATGCTCCCACATACAACTAGTGTGGGACTACAAACCCCAGCATGCTCCCACGGACAGATACAACATCTAGTGTGGGACTACAAGCCCCAGCATGCTCCACATACAACTAGTGTGGGACTACAAACCCCAGCATGCTCCCACGGACAGATACAACATCTAGTGTGGGACTACAAGCCCCAGCATGCTCCCACATACAACTAGTGTGGGACTACAAACCCCAGCATGCTCCCACGGACAGATACAACATCTAGTGTGGGACTACAAGCCCCAGCATGCTCCTACATACAACAACTAGTGTGGGACTACAAGCCCCAGCATGCTCCTACATACAACAACTAGTGTGGGACTACAAGCCCCAGCATGCTCCCACATACAACAACTAGTGTGGGACTACAAGCCCCAGCATGCTCCCACATACAACTAGTGTGGGACTACAAACCCCAGCATGCTCCCACGGACAGATACAACATCTAGTGTGGGACTACAAGCCCCAGCATGCTCCACATACAACATCTAGTGTGGGACTACAAGCCCCAGCATGCTCCCACATACAAGTAGTGTGGGACTACAAGCCCCAGCATGCTCCCACATACAAGTAGTGTGGGACTGCAAGCCCCAGCATGCTCCCACATGCAACATCTAGTGTGGGACTACAAGCCCCAGCAGTCAATGGACCCTTTCTGTATTGTACTGTGGGTTCTCCAGCTGTGGACTACAAGTCCCAGCAGGCGTCAGACGGTGGGGCTCAGCCTGGTCCTGTCATGTGACTTGCAGTACGATTGTCGTGTTCTGAGTTGTGCCGATTATTCTGCTTTTCTGGTCTCCTTTTTCCTAAAATGATAATGAAAAGTTGGGAATCAGCGTCGTGTGATGAAAATGTTTCTTGAAATGAATTGGAGCGGGGACATGAAAGCATTTATCCCCCCCCCCCCCCCCCGGGCAGATATATTTATATACCACTGCCAATCTGCGCTCCCGTCCTGCATCTGCCCGGATCACTCCCCACATCTGCAGAAGATGAATGTTCTTACTGTATAAGCAAACGTTCTACAACTTTATAGCAAACTTTTTAAAGAGACCAGTGACTGGAAATAACAGGACGGATTTAATAAGATCTTTAATAAAAACAAAAGCCAAAACAGCCTGAACCTGGAGGAGAGGAGGTGACCTGCCCCTGCGCACACAGCGGGGGATGTTCCCATGTGTCCTGTCCTCTGCACCAAGCAGGAGCTGCACGGCTGGTACATTTTTTTTTTCAGCACACTAAAGGCCGGTTTCACATTTGGGTTGTTTTGACCGAAATGGAATTGGCCACAAATGCAGTACAGTTCATTTATTTACAGTGGAAGCGCGAAACAATGTGGACACATGCAGTAGTAAGAAGCACACAATAGCATGGTGTCGCGCTTCCACTGTAAAATGAACTATTCTGCATTTGTGGCAGATTCCATTTCGGTCAAAACGACGCAAATGTGAAACCGGCCCAATACAGGTATGTGCCCACAATCAGGGTGTGGTCTCTCGCTTCCTCCCCACGGAGAATGCATGCGATTCCACAGCAAACAATTCACATGCTGCAGTCTGGAAACACGCACGTTTGCTGTGGAAAAAATAAGCAGAGTGGGCACGGGATTTCTAGAAATCCATCCGCTGTGCTTATACTGTACAACGCAGTGGTTTGGACACAGCTGAAGCATGCTACAGCCAAAACGCTGCAAAAACTGATCGTGGGCACGCAGCCTAAGGCTATGTGCCCACGGGACTCTGTATCTGCGGATTTTTCTGCATCAAAATCTGCAGCCTTCTCCCGGAATCCGCACCTTTTCATAGGTGCGAATTTAATGCGGATTTTGCAATATTTTTTTTTTTCCTTAATTGAATAGGCAAAATCTGCACGAAAATCCGCAACAATAATTGACATGCTGCAGATTTTTCCGCACGAAAATCCGCACGATTTCCGCTGCGGAAAAATCCGCAGCGTGGGCACAGCATTTCCCCAAATGCCATGGAAATGGCTGGGGACTAGCTGTGCTGCAGATTTCTGTAAAATCCGCGGCTTTTCCGCAAGAAATCCGCGCATTTTCCGCAGCGTGGGCACATAGCTTTAGGCTATGTGCCCACGCTACAGGATTTATCGCGGATTTGACGCGGATTTTGACGCGGATTTAGCGCGGATTTGCCGAAAATCTGCAGCACAGCTACTCCCCAGCCATTTCAATGGCATTTTGGAAATGCTGTGCCCATGCTGCGGATTTTTCCGCTGCGGATTTTGCCGCGGATTTTGATGCGGAACAAACTGCAGCATGTCAATTGTTTGGTGCGGATTTGGTGCGGATTTTCTGTTTTGAATGGGGAAAAAAAAAAAAAAATCCGCATCAAAATCCGCGGTAAATCCGCGGTAAGGCTATGTGCCCACGCTACAGGATTTATCGCGGATTTGACGCGGATTTTGACGCGGATTTAGCGCGGATTTGCCGAAAATCTGCAGCACAGCTACTCCCCAGCCATTTCAATGGCATTTTGGAAATGCTGTGCCCATGCTGCGGATTTTTCCGCTGCGGATTTTGCCGCGGATTTTGATGCGGAACAAACTGCAGCATGTCAATTGTTTGGTGCGGATTTGGTGCGGATTTTCTGTTTTGAATGGGGAAAAAAAAAAAAAAAATCCGCATCAAAATCTGCGGTAAATCCGCGGTAAATCCGCGGCAAATCCGCGGGTGCGGATTTGCCGCGAAAGTTGCGGATTTTCAGGCAAAAAAATCCGCAGGGACCTTTTACTGTGGACACATAGCCTTACAGTCTAAACTGCACCAACAGTACAAGGATATGTGCACACGTTGCAGAAATGTCTGCATCTACTGGCAGGTAAAATACACTTTATGCATTTTTTAAAATTGCTTTCAATGGTAAAAAGGCAGAGCGAATTGATATGCTGCAGATTTTTACTGAAGGTAAAAAAAATCCTGAGTGTGTGCACAACACTTGAGGATTCTTGGACTTCGCTGCCATCATCTGTGAAAATCTGAAAGCAAAAAAACACAATGTGTGCACACATCCAAACATTCAATGCTGCAGCAATACACTAAGGCTATGGTCACATAAGGCAGTTTTTGCTGTGTTTTTTTTTTTTTTTTAGCAGTGAAACTGTACAAAACCTTTCTTGGCAGAAAATAACATGCAGTTTTTCTGGCAGTCTTAACAGTGTTGGGGGGGGGGGGACAAACCAAAACACTGCTAAAACACCCTGTGTGACCATAGCTAAACAATCTAAGCTGTGGCACTCACAGAGGCCTGTCTGGAGTGGAGACATCAGGTGGCCATACCCACAGATGCGACCATCAGGCTGCCGCCCTCTCAAATCCCACATTTAGCAGCATCCATACCTATCAGATGGTCAGCAGGTGGGTTTTGCCCCATTTCATCTATCATATATTGGGGGGTGGGCTTCATGTTGGGATACGCCCACCTGAGCACCAATGAGAGCACTGAGGCATCACCTGCAAAGCAATCATAGATCCTGAAATTAGTCAAGAAGCGGCGCAGGAAGCTTTACTCGCCGGCCCTGTAACAATTGGTAGCATTGAGGATTTGGATCATGGATGTAACGACGCTTTCTTGCTTCCCCCCCAGCAAAATGGCGATGGAGTTTCAGGCGGTGGTGATGGCGGTTAATGGGGGGTCCCGGATGCAGGACCTCACCAGCAGTATACCGAAGCCGCTGCTCCCTGTGGGCAATAAACCCCTGCTGTGGTACCCCCTGAACATGCTGGAACGGGCAGGGTTTGAGGGTAAGTTGTGGTGTAGTGCAAATAAATGGCTTTTGGGGAGCCCCTGTCCTCATCAGAGTCTGCACCGCTGCTCCTGGCATCTGTTCTTGTTTCGAACGCTGACAGCTTATCGACTGTATTTATTATTATTATTATTTATTATTATAGCGCCATTTATTCCATGGCGCTTTACAAGTGAAAGAGGGTATACGTACAACAATCATTAACAGTACAAGACAGACTGGTATAGGAGGAGAGAGGACCCTGCCCGCGAGGGCTCACAGTCTACAGTCTGTATTAGATCCAATTGACACAGCTCATCTGTGTCTCTGCCCAAGTTGACGTCGCGTGTTGCAAAGCTCACTGATTGGCTGCAACGTATTTGATAAGCTGTCAATCAGTGAGCTCTTTGGCACTTGGCGTCAACTTGGGCAGAGCTTACTGATTGCAGCGCTATTGATGTCAGAAAAAGGAGCAGCAGTGAGGACCTTGGGAGGGTGTGTAAAGCACTTTTGCATATTTTATATAAAAATAAACGGTAGGGGGGAACCGCTATACAGTGAGATTTTCTTTAAAGGTTAACATGTGGTGTCCGTTCTCTCAGAGGTCATTGTAGTGACAACCCGGGAGGTTCAGAAAAGTGTCCCAACCATGAAAATGAAGGTGGAGATGGTGTATGTGCCCGAAGATAAGGCGTCTGAGTGGGGGACAGCGGATTCTCTGCGGCACATCTACTCAAAGATCAAGGTAAAGCACAGGACCCCAACCTCCTACATACCTGAGCTCACATCACGCCCTGCTACTTCAGTGTCTGCTCACAGCAGCACTGCGGTAATAATAGCAGAGATGTCGCCTGCATCAGTCAGTGCTCAGTGATATAGACAGAAATATTAGAGCTCACCAGGAGACGGAGGACGCGGGGCCGGAGTGATGGAGACATTGACTGTGCAGCAGTAAGGATTGTGTGAGGCTGCAGATTTGACACAAGAATCGGGTATTCGGTCAGTATCTTGCGTCCGTATTTGTGAGCCAAAATCAGGATTGGGGGAAAAAAAATGAAGTGGTGCCCATGTTTCTGTTATACTTTTTCCCCTGATTTGCTCCATTCCCTGATTTTGGCTTACAAATACTGATCGTGCCCTAAGACGTTTGTGTAAGATGTCAAATGCTTTACAGGTGACCTTCTGCCGCCATGGAGGTGTGTGTATGTATATTTATCACAGACAAAAAATTTGCTTATGTTAATGTGTTTCTGATTTATAAGACCTTATGCTCCAGTTGCATCCAAAGCTGCACTATAAATACCGCAGCTTACTCCTCCACCGTGTGCACTTCTGACAGCTTAGTTTAGCCTATATAATGTCTTTATTCTCGCATCACACTAATGAATAGTGTCATGAGTGAACGTTTGCTTTGCTGCACCAGTGCGGAAAACCCATCACATGCTGACAGTCACATTATAGCATAGGACCTTACAGAAAAGCAATAAGACTTGTAAACACAACTCTGAAGTGACTGGAATGTAAGCATTGTGACTGCTCCTAAGGAAGTGACTGCAGCTCTGGATGTGACTGGAGTATTGGCAGTGTGACTGCAGCTCTGGATGTGACTGGAGTATTGGCAGTGTGACTGCAGCTCTGGATGTGACTGGAGTATTGGCATTGTGACTGCAGCTCTAGATGTGAGTGGAGCAGTTTCCTGTAACTGACCATAATGAATCAGATACTTGGTGGATGTGTTTTGACTCTTGTCTGACTCCTTAAATTCCCCTTAGAGCGATGTCTTGGTTGTCAGCTGCGACCTCATAACAGAAGTTGCTCTGCATGAAGTGGTTGACCTGTTTCGGGCTCACAACGCCACGCTCACCATGCTGATGCGGAAAGCGCCAGAGCCTAGCGAGCACGTCCCCGGGCAGAAAGGGAAGCAGAAGGCCGGTGAGTGGCTGATCCAACGGTGGTCGGGTGTCGTTGGTATCCATTGTACTGTGGACCCAGCTCTACACTTTGGTTTCCATAAGGCCACTTTCACACTGCATTCTGACCCGCGCTCAGTGGTCCCCCCGGGGCTTCCGTTTGAATCCCCTGCAAAACTGGTTTTGGACGCATGCGCCGACGGGGCCACTGAGTGTAATGGTGCAGACGGTCACCATGTGCTCTGCTGTGCACCACGTTCGGGCCTATACGCTTACAGGAGACGGACACCCAGATGTAGTAGACTACTATGTCTGATTGTCCATCGCTGGAAAGCGTATACGCCCGAATGTGGTGCACAGTAGAGCACACGGTGACTGCCTGCACCATTACACTCAGTGGCCCCGTCGGCGCATGCGTCCAAAACTCGTTTTGCAGGGGATTCAAACGGAAGCCCGGGGGGGGGGAACCACTGAGCGCAGGTCAGAATGCAGTGTAAAAGTGGCCTTAGATACGTGTTGTGTGTGTTTTTTTTTTTTTTTTGTTTTTTTTTTCTTAAAAGTTAACCTGATAACAAGAAGAGCAGCAGAACAGATCCAGCGTGGTTATATTTTTTTAGATGGGTGCAGAGCATTTTT
Organism: Anomaloglossus baeobatrachus; assembly: GCF_048569485.1. Lineage (NCBI taxonomy): Eukaryota > Metazoa > Chordata > Amphibia > Anura > Aromobatidae > Anomaloglossus > Anomaloglossus baeobatrachus. The sequence continues at coordinate 246,266,552 of NC_134360.1, forward strand.
CTTTTGTGTTGCAAAAATTTGTTTTTAATAAAAACCAAAAAAACAAACGAGACAAAACCTATAATGTAGAGGGCATTGTATAATATGGAGCTTCCTCCGCACATTTGTAGTCTGCATCGGACTTGCCGCTCAGTTATTCTCCATTGTTCTCATTGTCAGTGGAGGAGCGAGATTTCGTAGGGGTGGATAACAGCGGGTCCCGACTCCTGCTGCTCGGTAATGAGGAGGACCTGGACGACGGTCTAGACCTGAAGAAAAGCCTCTTCCAGCGGTGAGTCCACACATCACAGGATGCCGCTATACTTGGGTGACGTAGCCTCATTCCTCAGCACGCGGGCGACGATCCCGGGCTGTAATTGGGGTGCAGCGGGCCGGTCTGGCAGCTGTTTGTCGCAGCTGTGTTGCTGCAGGGGGCATCGGAAGTGATGAATTACACCCGGCAGATCGCATGTGCTGACTGATGGGAGGACTCGGCGACATCTCACACGTGGGGTCACTATGTTGCTCCTCTTGGTGGCTGGATATAGACAGTAATAGGATGGTACAGTAAATTGTGCGGACATATGGTGCTGTAACTGAAAGGTTCTGTCTAGGATTGTCACTGCAGAAAACCTCTGTGTAGCACCAAAGGGGTGCCTGCAATTACAAGCATGTCCTGGAATCCAGAACGTCCTGGTTTGGATATCAGGATAATGCTGCATAGATCAAAAATAGCCCCTCGTCCATATTAAACCCCCCCCCCCCCACCAAAAAAACCCCAACAAAAAAACCAAAACTATTGTTCAGTCTGCTCACCATGTGACCAGGCTGCAACCAATCAGACGCCTCTGATATCTTCATACTTTTTAAAAGTTTTAGCTTAAGGTTTTTTCTTTCGTTCTTAAGAAAGACGAAGGAAGCCTCCTCACCTGAGAGATCTCTGCGACCCCTAAACCAATTGACCTATGACCGGTGTCCATTCTAGTGTCAATTTCTCTGCTCCTTTGTCTATTTCTATGTTTCAGACCAGTGCTTCGCGGCTACCCATTGTCACCATTGAACCCATTGTCACGGGACGTTATATGCAAGGGCTATCTCCTGTCCCATGGGTAAAAATGTATTTTGTGTCTAGTGTAGGAGACTTGGTAAAATGTCACCCTGCCTATAGACCTAATGGGTCAGATAGGGTCCCACAGAAATGGCAGTATATTTGGCCAGGCAGAACCCGGGGTGGATGGGGCAGAGCATATTGCCTCCTATTTATTAGATGATCATCAGAGCTCCCTCTTGTGGTAGATGGGTGTCGGTGTGGTCCTTGCATTCTGTTCATGCATCAGGGAGCTCAGGATGGACAGCACTATACCTGCCTCTAATAACTGGGGAGCCAGGAGTGGAATAATTGCGGTCGCAGGGGTCTCCATTGCAATCAGGCCTGTGGGTTCAGGGGGCCTGAGGACCTCAGCCAGTGGCGCAATGGCTGCAAGCCACGTGACTGCTGTAGAGCCTGTGACTCAGAGGGGGGCGGGGTGCCAGCGCCGGCATCGAGGGGGCCCCCGCGGAGGATCACACTTTCAATTGTATTGGTATCACAGATGCCGATCTAAAGGCCGCTTTACACGCTACAATTTATCTGACGATCTCAGTAGCGATGTGACACACCCAGATCGTTGTTACGATTTGCCGAGATCGCTCATAGGTCGTTTATTGGCGGTCACACGTAACGATTGAACAAGCGACGCAAAATCGTTCAGCGATATATTGTTTGACCAAAGGCGGTCGTGTGGATGTTGTTCGTCGTTGGCACGGTGTCAAACGTAGCAATATGTCTGCTGCGTTCCAAACGGTGAACACTATTTTGAAACTGAACGACGTGTAAGCGATCAACGATTTTCAGCGTGTTTGCGATCGATCAGAGTCGCTCAGAGGTGTCACACGCAACGACGTCGCTAACGATGCCAGATGTGCGTCACGGAAACTGACACTGATGACATATCGTCAGATAAATCGTAGCGTGTAACGCGGCCTTCATTGAAAGTAATGATGAGAGACGGAGCAGAGCGCTTCCTCGCTCACCATTGTCCTGCTGTGTCTGTCTGCGCTCTGCCTCTGACAGTTCAGCGGAACGCAATGATGTCACCGCTGTGCACAGCGACAAAACGGTGGACGCGCTGAGGAGACCGGAGCACCAGGGGAAACAGGAGAAGTTAGTATGTATTTAATCACAGTGACCAGAGGGCTATGGGGGTCAATTAAACGATATGGGAGCTGTATGCCACTACATGAGGGGGCATAATACTATATGAGGGTGTATTATAATGTATGGAGGACTATGGGGAGTGTATTATAATGTACGGAGGATTATGAGCAGTATATTATTATATATGGAGGACTATGAGCAGTATATTATTATATATGGAGGACTATGAGCAGTATATTATTATATATGGAGGACTATGGGGAGTGTATTATATGGAGGACTATGGGGAGTGTATTATTATATATGGAGGACTATGAGCAGTGTATTATTATATATGGAGTACTATGAGCAGTGTATTAATATATATAGCGGACTATGAGCAATGTATTATATATGGAGGACTATGAGCAGTGTATTATTATATATGGAGGACTATGAACAGTGTATTATTATATATGGAGGACTATGGGGAGTGTATTATATGGAGGACTATGAGCAGTGTATTATATATGGAGGACTATGAGCAGTGTATTATTATATATGGAGGACTATGGGGAGTGTATTATTATATATGGAGGACTATGAACAGTATATTATTATATATGGAGGACTATGGGGAGTGTATTATATGGAGGACTATGAGCAGTGTATTATTATATATGGAGGACTATGAGCAGTATATTATTATATATGGAGGACTATGGGGAGTGTATTATATGGAGGACTATGGGGAGTGTATTATATGGAGGACTATGGGGAGTGTATTATATGGAGGACTATGAGCAGTGTATTATATATGGAGGACTATGAGCAGTGTATTATTATATATGGAGGACTATGAACAGTGTATTATTATATATGGAGGACTATGGGGAGTGTATTATATGGAGGACTATGAGCAGTGTATTATATATGGAGGACTATGAGCAGTGTATTATTATATATGGAGGACTATGGGGAGTGTATTATTATATATGGAGGACTATGAACAGTATATTATTATATATGGAGGACTATGGGGAGTGTATTATATGGAGGACTATGAGCAGTGTATTATTATATATGGAGGACTATGAGCAGTATATTATTATATATGGAGGACTATGGGGAGTGTATTATATATGGAGGACTATGAGCAGTGTATTATTATATATGGAGGACTATGAGCAGTGTATTATTATATATGGAGGACTATGAGCAGTGTATTATATATGGAGGACTATGAGCAGTGTATTATTATATATGGAGGACTATGGGGAGTGTATTATATGGAGGACTATGAGCAGTGTATTATTATATATGGAGGACTATGAGCAGTGTATTATTATATATGGAGGACTATGAGCAGTGTATTATTATATATGGAGGACTATGAGCAGTGTATTATTATATATGGAGGACTATGAGCAGTGTATTATATATGGAGGACTATGAGCAGTGTATTATTATATATGGAGGACTATGGGGAGTGTATTATATGGAGGACTATGAGCAGTGTATTATTATATATGGAGGACTATGAGCAGTGTATTATTATATATGGAGGACTATGAGCAGTGTATTATTATATATGGAGGACTATGAGCAGTGTATTATTATATATGGAGGACTATGAGCAGTGTATTATTATATATGGAGGACTATGAGCAGTGTATTATTATATATGGAGGACTATGGGGAGTGTGTTATTATATATGGAGGACTATGAACAGTGTATTATTATATATGGAGGACTATGGGGAGTGTATTATATGGAGGACTATGAGCAGTGTATTATATATGGAGGACTATGAGCAGTGTATTATTATATATGGAGGACTATGGGGAGTGTATTATTATATATGGAGGACTATGAACAGTATATTATTATATATGGAGGACTATGGGGAGTGTATTATATGGAGGACTATGAGCAGTGTATTATTATATATGGAGGACTATGAGCAGTATATTATTATATATGGAGGACTATGGGGAGTGTATTATATATGGAGGACTATGAGCAGTGTATTATTATATATGGAGGACTATGGGGAGTGTATTATATATGGAGGACTATGAGCAGTGTATTATTATATATGGAGGACTATGAACAGTATATTATTATATATGGAGGACTATGGGGAGTGTATTATATATGGAGGACTATGAGCAGTGTATTATTATATATGGAGGACTATGGGGAGTGTATTATATATGGAGGACTATGAGCAGTGTATTATTATATATGGAGGACTATGGGGAGTGTATTATTATATATGGAGGACTATGAACAGTATATTATTATATATGGAGGACTATGGGGAGTGTATTATATGGAGGACTATGAGCAGTGTATTATTATATATGGAGGACTATGAGCAGTATATTATTATATATGGAGGACTATGGGGAGTGTATTATATATGGAGGACTATGAGCAGTGTATTATTATATATGGAGGACTATGGGGAGTGTATTATATATGGAGGACTATGAGCAGTGTATTATTATATATGGAGGACTATGAACAGTATATTATTATATATGGAGGACTATGGGGAGTGTATTATATATGGAGGACTATGAGCAGTGTATTATTATATATGGAGGACTATGAGCAGTATATAATTATATATGGAGGACTATGGGGAGTGTATTATATGGAGGACTATGAGCAGTGTATTATTATATATGGAGGACTATGGGGAGTGTATTATATGGAGGACTATGAGCAGTGTATTATTATATATGGAGGACTATGAGCAGTATATTATTATATATGGAGGACTATGGGGAGTGTATTATATATGGAGGACTATGGGGAGTGTATTATATATGGAGGACTATGAGCAGTGTATTATATATGGAGGACTATGAGCAGTATATTATATATGGAGGACTATGAGCAGTGTATTATATATGGAGGACTATGAGCAGTATATTATATATGGAGGACTATGAGCAGTATATTATATATGGAGGACTATGAGCAGTGTATTATATATAGAGGACTATGAGCAGTGTATTATTATATATGGAGGACTATGAGCAGTATATTATATATGGAGGACTATGAGCAGTATATTATATATGGAGGACTATGGGGAGTGTATTATATGGAGGACTATGGGGAGTGTATTATATGGAGGACTATGAGCAGTATATTATATATGGAGGACTATGAGCAGTGTATTATATATGGAGGACTATGAGCAGTGTATTATATATGGAGGACTATGAGCAGTATATTATATATGGAGGACTATGAGCAGTATATTATATATGGAGGACTATGAGCAGTGTATTATATATGGAGGACTATGAGCAGTATATTATATATGGAGGACTATGAGCAGTGTATTATATATGGAGGACTATGAGCAGTATATTATATATGGAGGACTATGGGGAGTGTATTATGTATGGAGGCCTATGAGTTGCATTAGAATATTGGATATAATATCACTGGGATATCTGATTATGGGTAAGATGGGTGCTGAGGGAAAGAGCTAGTTGTCAGTGTAATTATCCTGTACCCCGAGATGGAGGGTGGCCTGGGGGGAGGGGGGGGGGGTCAGGTCCAAACTTTGCACCGGTGCCCATTGAACTCTAGTTACTTCACTGGGTGGTAAAATATATCTTTGTACCATGTTAGCGAGTAGAGAGAAAAAATTGTTTCACTGGGGTGAGCGCTGCAGAGAAAAACATGTTGTTTATAGCCGATAGTGTGCGTAAGCTGTGCCCATTTATTCACAAATTTCCCCCTCCCCTCACCCAAGGAAAATCACATGCAATCCACAGATAAAATGGCTGCCCCGGCCTTCACTCCTGGATTAGTCATTAAGTTAAATGTTAATGAGGTGCGATGTGGAGAAGACATCAAATACGGACCAAGAAGACCTAAAGAAACAGAAGGTTCTGCGCTGTCGTCTGCACCGTGCATGATCGGCCTTCGTTTGTGTTTTTCCATAAAATGAAGCTTTTTTTTTTTTTTTTTTATTTTTAAATCTTCTTCCTCCTCCTTTTGCTTCCACCCACAATACGATCTGCTGCAGCTCTGCTCCATCCTGGATGGACCTGACCCTCCGTGCATCCTGATTTATGAATATCATGCTAAATCTGCAGTATAGACTGCCAAGCGAAATAGTACATTGCAGTTATTTAGCATTTAGGGTCTGGAAAACCGAGGAGCGTTCTCTGTGCAGTGCGACGGGTTCTTTTCATTGCAGAGTTCTGGATCGGACGTAAGCGGTGTCGATGACTTCACCTGCAGGGATGCTTGCGCAATCGGCGGGTATTGTACATGTGTCCTGTTCATTGCAGCAGTATATGTGCGTGATGCCAAACGATTGTGCCCCAGTCTCAGCAGGAATGTGGGGTCCTGGAGGGAAAACCCTTGGAACCTTTGACCTGGTGCCCCAATCAGGGGTGTGGGCAGGTTATACACAGCTCAGCAATCGGAGAACTGCTAGATTTAGAGCTGATAAAACTGACTTTTCTCAACACTGCAGCAAGCAGCCCAGTAGGTGATACATTGTTGGAATCAGGGTCTCTGCCCCCATATCATACTGATGTCAGAGATTGGGCACCAGGTCAAAAGTTCCCAGGTTTTCCTTTTTTTTTCCTCCCCCCCCCCCCCCCCCCCCCCCCCCTCTGCATGACCATCGCATTCCTAAAGAGAATGGTGCACAATCATTTAGTATCATGCACATATACTACTCTCATGAACAGGACCCATGTCCAGCACCTGCCGATTGTGCAGACGTCTCTGCAGGTGAAGTCATTGCCTCTACATTTGTGCTGCTCTTGCATTAGGTGGCAAAAACCTGATGACCGATTCCATTCAAAGCCTAAACTGCTAACTTGAGATGTGTAAAAGTACCCAAGTGGCCATACACATTAAGACAAATGTTTGCTGAGCGTGCAGATTTCTTTGTCGCTCCATTGGGAGACCCAGACGATTGGGTGTATAGCTACTGCCTCCGGAGGCCACACAAAGCACTACACTTAAAAGTGTAAGGCCCCTCCCCTTCTGGCTATACACCCCCCGTGGGATCACGGGCTCCTCAGTTTTCATGCTTTGTGCGAAGGAGGTCAGACATCCACGCATAGCTCCACTGTTTAGTCAGCAGCAGCTGCTGACTATGTCGGATGGAAGAAAAGAGGGCCCATACTAGGGCCCCCAGCATGCTCCCTTCTCACCCCACTTTTGTCGGCGGTGTTTGTTAAGGTTGAGGTACCCATTGCGGGTACGGAGGCTGGAGCCCACATGCTGCATCCTTCCCCATCCCCCTTAGGGCTCTGGGTGAAGTGGGATTTTACCGGTCTCCAGGCACTGAGACCGTGCTCCATCCACAGCCCCTGGAAAATCTGCTGGATATGGAGCTGAGTATCGTCAGGGACATGGCCCTGCTACATCAAGGTACTCTGTGTCCCCATACAGACGCAGACACACTGCAGCATTGCTGAGTGTGTTAGTGCGCCGGGGACAACAGCGCGCGCGCTGGTGCCACTACTCACTACAGCTCTGCTGAGTGAGTCTATGTATTGCGAACTGCCGCGCCGGCCGCTGCTGTTAGTTTAAAAAATGCTGCGGCGCGGCTGGGACTTGTGGTGCGCCGGGGACTTCCGCGCTGGCCGTGCATGTATGACGGCCGCGCTTATTAATCGAGTCCCCGGCTTTTGCGGCCTAGTTTCGTTTCGTTCCCGCCCCCAGGCCTGCCAGTCAGGGGAAGGGCGGGACGCTGTACAGAATGTCAGCGCAGAGGGCTGGAGTCTATTTACATACTCCAGCCCTCACACTGGGCACAGTGGGACGCCAGTTTCCCGCACTTTGTCTGCGGCACGCCCACGGTCCGCCCCTCTTCACAGAACGCCGGCAGCCATTCCTTTGTGCAGTCTGAGCTGGAGAGGGGAGACAAGTTCTGGGAGACCCAGACACGGGATTCTGGCGACCACACACCCGCGTTTGAGCGGGCGGTAAGCGGCACCTCTGGTGCTGACCCCACTTAGTGCCGAAGTGTACATTTGTATTTTTATGCTTGCATGCTATACATTGCACTGTACGGTCGCTAGTGATTCTTGGCTATATACCCTCCTAGATTGCTCAGAGGAGACAACAGCATGTCATCCGCAAAAAGCAAGGGTGCCAAGGCACAGGCTTTCTATGCTGCTTGCACCGCATGTGGGGCTGTTCTACCGGCAGGTTCCACTGACCCCCACTGTGTGCAGTGCTCGGCCCCTGTGGCAACTGCTCGGCCGGGGCCTCTGCTAGAGGTGACCCAGGGAGAACCACCTGTGAATACTGTCCAGGTGACGGGGACAGAGTTTGCAGTCTTTGCTGATAGATTGTCTGTGACTATGACTAAAATTCTAGAAACTTTGCAGTCTAGACCAGTAACTCAACCATGGGCACTGTTGACTCATTGCTCCCGGGTCCCCCTCAAATGGAACAGCTCCGGGCTCCGGGGGTGTCCCATGCATCCCAGGGTGACGGCTCTGACTCGGACGACAGTCCCAGACAACCTAAGCGGGCTCGCTATGAGCGGCCCTCGACTTCATCACACTGGTCAGGGTCCCAGCAGGAGGACTCTCTGTATGATGAGGCGGAGGTAGCTGATCAGGATTCTGATCCTGAGACCGCTCTCAATCTGGATACACCAGATGGTGACGCCATAGTGAATGATCTTATAGCGTCCATCAATAAAATGTTGGATATTACTCCCACAGCTCCTCCAGTGGAGGAATCAGCTTCACAGCAGGAGAAATTCCATTTCAGATATCCCAAGCGTAAATTAAGTACTTTTCTGGACCATTCTGACTTTAAAGAGGCAGTCCAGAAACACCACGCTTACCCAGATAAGCGTTTCTCCAAACGACTTAAGGATACACGTTATCCCTTTCCCCCTGACGTGGTCAAGGGCTGGACCCAGTGTCCCAAGGTGGATCCCCCTATCTCCAGGCTTGCGGCTAGATCCATAGTTGCAGTGGAGGATGGGGCTGCACTTAAAGATGCCACTGACAGACAGATGGAGCTCTGGTTGAAATCCATCTATGAAGCTATCGGCGCGTCGTTTGCTCCAGCATTCGCAGCCGTATGGGCACTCCAGGCTATTTCAGCTGGTCTTACACAGATTGACACGATCACACGTACATCTGTTCCGCAGGTGGCATCCTTAACCTCTCAAATGTCTGCATTTGCGTCTTACGCGATTAATGCTGTCCTGGACTCTACGAGCCGTACGGCAGTGGCGTCAGCCAACTCCGTGGTTCTACGCAGGGCCTTATGGTTAAGGGAATGGAAGGCAGATTCTGCGTCCAAAAAGTGCTTAACCAGTTTGCCATTTTCTGGTGATCGACTGTTTGGTGAGCGTTTGGATGAAATCATTAAGCAGTCCAAGGGTAAGGATTCATCCTTACCTCAGCCCAGACAAACCAAACCCCAACAGAGGAGGGGACAGTCGGGGTTTCGGTCCTTTCGAGGCTCGGGCAGGTCCCAATTCTCCTCGTCCAAAAGGACTCAAAAGGATCAGAGGAGCTCATATTCTTGGCGGGCTCAGTCACGCCCAAAAAAGACAGCCGGAAGACCCGCTACCAAGGCGGCTTCCTCATGACTTTCGGCCTCCTCTCTCCGCATCCTCGGTCGGTGGCAGGCTCTCCCGCTTTGGCGACATTTGGCTGCCACAGGTCCAAGACCGTTGGGTGAGAGACATTCTGTCCCACGGGTACAGGATAGAGTTCAGTTCTCGTCCTCCAACTCGATTCTTCAGAACGTCTCCGCCTCCCGACCGAGCCGATGCTCTTCTGCAAGCGGTGTGCACTCTAAAGGCAGAAGGAGTGGTGATCCCGGTTCCTCTTCAGGAGCAAGGTCACGGTTTTTACTCCAATTTGTTTGTGGTACCAAAAAAGGACGGATCTTTCCGTCCCGTTCTGGACCTAAAACTTCTCAACAAGTACGTGAAAACCAGGCGGTTCCGGATGGAATCCCTCCGCTCCGTCATCGCCTCAATGTCTCAAGGAGATTTCCTAGCATCAATAGACATCAAGGATGCTTATCTCCACGTGCCGATTGCTACAGAGCACCAGCGTTTTCTACGCTTCGTGATAGGAGACGAACACCTTCAGTTCGTAGCTCTGCCTTTTGGTCTGGCGACAGCACCACGGGCCTTCACCAAGGTCATGGCAGCAGTAGTAGCAGTCCTGCACTCTCAGGGACACTCGGTGATCCCTTACTTAGACGATCTGCTTGTCAAGGCTCCCTCTCAAGAGGCCTGCCAACACAGCCTGAACGTTGCGCTGGAGACTCTCCAGAGTTTCGGGTGGATCATCAACTTTTCCAAGTCAAATCTGACCCCGACCCAATCGCTAACGTATCTTGGCATGGAGTTTCTTACTCTCTCAGCGATAGTGAAGCTTCCGCTGGACAAACAGCGTTCACTACAGACAGGGGTGCGATCCCTCCTTCAAGACCAGTTACACCCCTTGAGACGCCTCATGCACTTCCTAGGGAAGATGGTAGCAGCAATGGAGGCAGTCCCTTTCGCGCAGTTTCATCTGCGTCCACTACAATGGGACATTCTCCGCCAATGGGACGGGAAGTCGACGTCCCTCGACAGGAACGTCTCCCTTTCTCAGGCGGCCAAGGAATCTCTTCAGTGGTGGCTTCTTCCCACCTCTTTGTCAAAGGGAAAGTCCTTCCTACCCCCATCCTGGGCGGTGGTCACGACGGACGCGAGTCTGTCAGGGTGGGGAGCGGTTTTTCTCCACCACAGGGCTCAGGGTACGTGGACTCAGCAAGAGTCCACCCTTCAGATCAATGTTCTGGAAATCAGAGCAGTGTATCTTGCCCTACTAGCCTTCCAGCAGTGGCTGGAAGGCAAGCAGATCCGAATTCAGTCGGACAACTCCACAGCGGTGGCATACATCAACCACCAAGGAGGAACACGCAGTCGGCAAGCCTTCCAGGAAGTCCGGCGGATTCTGACGTGGGTGGAAGACACGGCATCCACCATATCCGCAGTTCACATCCCAGGCGTGGACAACTGGGAAGCAGATTTTCTCAGTCGCCAGGGTATGGACGCAGGGGAATGGTCTCTTCACCCGGACGTGTTTCAGGAGATCTGTCGCCGCTGGGGGATGCCGGACGTCGACCTAATGGCGTCCCGGCACAACAACAAGGTCCCAGCTTTCATGGCGCGGTCTCACGATCACCGAGCTCTGGTGGCGGACGCCTTAGTTCAAGATTGGTCGCAGTTCCGGCTACCTTATGTGTTCCCTCCTCTGGCACTGTTGCCCAGAGTGCTGCGCAAGATCAGGTCCGACTGCCGCCGCGCCATCCTCGTCGCTCCAGACTGGCCGAGGAGGTCGTGGTACCCGGATCTGTGGCACCTCACGGTAGGCCAACCGTGGGCGCTACCAGACCGACCAGACTTGCTGTCTCAAGGGCCGTTTTTCCATCGGAATTCTGCGGCCCTGAACCTGACTGTGTGGCCATTGAGTCCTGGATCCTAGCGTATTCAGGGTTATCTCAAGAGGTCATTGCCACCATGAGACAGGCTAGAAAACCAACCTCCGCCAAGATCTACCACAGGACGTGGAAGATATTCTTATCTTGGTGTTCTGCTCAGGGATTTCCTCCCTGGCCATTTGCATTGCCTACTTTTCTTTCCTTCCTACAATCCGGTTTGGAAAAAGGTTTGTCGCTCAGCTCCCTTAAAGGACAGGTCTCAGCGCTATCTGTATTTTTTCAGAAGCGCCTTTCAGAAGCGCCTAGCACGACTTCCTCAGGTACGCACGTTCCTGCAAGGGGTTTGTCATATTGTCCCTCCTTACAAGCGGCCGTTAGAGCCCTGGGATCTGAACAGGGTTCTAATTGCTCTCCAGAAGCCGCCTTTCGAGCCTATGAGGGATGTTTCCCTTTCTCGCCTTTCACAGAAAGTGACTTTTCTTGTAGCGGTCACCTCTCTTCGGAGAGTGTCCGAGCTAGCAGCGCTGTCATGCAAATCTCCCTTCCTGGTGATTCACCAGGACAAGGTGGTCCTGCGCCCGATTCCGGAGTTTCTCCCTAAGGTGGTATCCCCCTTTCATCTCAATCAGGATATCTCCTTACCTTCTTTGTGTCCTCATCCAGTTCATCAATGTGAAAAGGATTTCCATTTGTTGGATCTAGTGAGAGCACTCAGAATCTACATTTCCCGCACGGCGCCCCTGCGCCGATCGGATGCACTCTTTGTCCTTGTCGCTGGTCAGCGTAAAGGGTCGCAAGCTTCCAAATCCACCTTGGCTCGGTGGATCAAGGAACCAATTTTTGAAGCCTACCGTTCCGCGGGGCTTCCGGTTCCCTCAGGGCTGAAGGCCCATTCTACCAGAGCCGTGGGTGCGTCCTGGGCATTACGGCACCAGGCTACGGCTCAGCAGGTGTGCCAGGCGGCTACCTGGTCGAGTCTGCACACTTTTACCAAGCATTATCAGGTGCATACCTACGCTTCGGCGGACGCCAGCCTAGGTAGACAAGTCCTTCAGGCGGCGGTTGCCCACCTGTAGGAAAGGGCTGTTTTACGGTCCTGTCACGAGGGTTATTTTACCCACCCAGGGACTGCTTTTGGACGTCCCAATTGTCTGGGTCTCCCAATGGAGCGACAAAGAAGAAGGGAATTTTGTTTACTTACCGTAAATTCCTTTTCTTCTAGCTCCAATTGGGAGACCCAGCGCCCGCCCTGTTTTCTTAGGGATTTTTGTTTTTTCGGGTGCACATGTTGTTCATGTTGATTGGTTTCAGTTCTCCGATGTTCCTTCGGATTGAATTTGTTTTTAAACCAGTTATTGGCTTTCCTCCTTCTTGCTTTTGCACTAAAACTGAGGAGCCCGTGATCCCACGGGGGGTGTATAGGCAGAAGGGGAGGGGCCTTACACTTTTAAGTGTAGTGCTTTGTGTGGCCTCCAGAGGCAGTAGCTATACACCCAATTGTCTGGGTCTCCCAATTGGAGCTAGAAGAAAAGGAATTTACGGTAAGTAAACAAAATTCCCTTCTTTTGGCACCTCATGCATTGTGTATGGAGCTTCTTAAAGGGAATGTGACAGAAGCTCCAGGCTGCTGGGATCACAGGCCGCATGTATCGGAGCCTGGCTGCACATTTGTACCCAGATATGTTTTACTGTGCGATATCACATCGGATGACTTGTCCAAGGCCGGTCTAGTGTCTGTTTCTTGCTGCCTGTGGTTCGAGGTTCCCTATAATGTGTAATTTATGAGACCTATATTACACTCCTGAAACATTACTTATTATGTTTCCCCTTCCTGCTTCTAGGTATCCCAGGATTCGCATGAAGATGGGAATGTTGGACGCACATCTGTATTGTCTGCGCAAATACGTGGTGGATTTCTTAGCTGACAATGAGTATGTATATGTGGAGATAAGTAATGTATGTACGCAGTGACTGCACCAGCAGAATAGTGAGTGCAGCTCTGGAGTGTAAGGGCTACAAATGCATCTCTCTCTCCCTCTCACTCTCTTCTTGGTCTGTCAGCGGGCATGTAGCAGAGCTGGGGGACCACACTGACAAAAATGCATGTAAAATGCATCCAAAATACATGCGTTTTGGATGCATTCTGCTTTGTCAAGTCTGCCAGAGGGTGCATTTATTTCTGCACTGGTCAGGACGCAGTGTGCGCATGAGCCCTAATACAGGATGTAACTCGGGATCACTGCAGGATATGTAATTAACCCCTTAACGACCGCGGGCCGTAAAATTACGTCCTTGCGGTCATAACGTTACTGCCCGCGGTCTGCCGGCAGCATCATGCTGCGATCGGTACACATCTCAGCTGATTTTCACAGCCCTTGGGATTAGTCCCAGCGCTCATTAGCATTCGATAAAAGATCTTTAGAAATACTTTTTCTAAAGATCTCTTTATCTATGCTAGTGTATACAGGGACGGTTAGGCAGGGATTAGCAATATACACCCAGAACTGCTCATGGTCCTGGGGGCATATTGCACCTGACAGGTTCCCTTAAAGTACATAGTGACTTCACCAGCAGAATAGTGAGTGCAGCTCTGGAGTATAATGCAGGGTGTAACTCTGGATCAGTACAGGCTCTTTAGACATGAGGTGGGTGCGATCAGAATCTTGAGTATTACAGGCTGCTGTAGATGTTTTCTTCCTTCCTGCAGCTCCTTCTCTTCCATTCGACGGGAGCTTGTGCCGTATTTGGTCAGTAAACAGTTCTCCTCACCTAAAAATGTGGATCGCGAAAAAGACAAGAAAGGTAAAAAAAAAAAAAAAAAAATGCTTTGTTTATAGTCTGCACCATAAAGGAATGTTTACCGTAAAAGTTCTGTACACCATAAGGCTTTGTTCACACTAGAAAAGGGATTTTTTTTTTTTGTCTGAAAGATTGGCGCACTTGCGGTAAAAAACGCACTAAAAACCGCATGCGTTTTTGGTGGTTTTTTTTTTTTTTTTTTTTTTTTTTTTTTCCTCCACAGGTTGGTCCCTGCATTTTTTAACCATTATGGCAAAAAACACAGGTACCTGCAGAAAAGTGACATATACATATTCTTTTTCTCAAGAAAGAATGTCTTGAGAAAAAACCTGCAGTGTGCGCACAGCTAATTTTTGTGTTCCATAGGTTTTGCTGGGGAATGTCTACAGAAAGGTTGCAACAATTTTCTCAAATTTCTGCAGCAAAAACGCGGGTCAAAACGCAGTGTGTGAACAAGGCCTTAAAGTAATGTTACCACAGAGTCTGCGTCTCTCACTTTCGTTGTCTCTTGCTTTGGTCCTGGTGAACTTTTCCAGTTTTGTGCAGATTATCATAATTTTGTGTGTATATCTCTATCTCTATCGAATCCGCACCATCGCATTTACAATCAGAAAATTTTGAACAGACACCTCATGTGACTCAGGGAACGTCATAGACTGTTTTGACGGGAAAATTTAACCCCTCGCTTTACAGTTACTCTACAAAAAATCTGCCTCCCTTAAAGTCAATGGAGCTGCGAGCCACAGGTTAATGGGAGCTGTGATTTGGTTGTTATAGGAACGAAAGACATTCATAGTATAAGAAGCTTATGTGTGAGGTAGTAAGATGTCGATGGAGAGAGACAGACACAGACAGACAGGGACAGAGACTGTTACTATCCGTCTGATACTACAGCTAGTATAAATATAATTTAGAATTACAAGGTTAGATGGAGGGATGGGTGGAGAGTGTCATCATATGTCAGTAACTGATCTTATTCGCATCTTGGCCCCTCACAGACATCTACAGTTATATACCCGATGATGATCTGCTGGAAATGGCATTAACAAAGTCCAGCTGGAACGACCACCACGGTGACATGAAGTCATCGTATCACGGCAGCCGCCTGCGCTGCTACGTCCACGTGGCCAGTAGTGAGCTGTGCTGCCGGGTAAACAGCCTGGCCATGTATATTGAGGCCAACAAGCAGGTGAGGACATAGAGACCTTGAAGGATGGTGGGGGTCCTGATCTCTTATCTGTGTGTGGGACTCTGTTTTGCAGGTGCCGCAGAGCTCCATCTGTAGTGAAGAGCCTCGGGTGCATCCTACGGCCGACATCACAGATAAGCACATGGTGAGGAGCGGGAGGGCGACATCACATTGCATCCAGCAACGTTACATGCCATTCTGGCCGTCACCATTATAACATTGCACCCTGGCAGTATGCGGTACTATGGCTCATATAATGTAGGAGATGGAGCAGATTAAGGGCTCATGCGCACGTACCTGCTGAATATTGTGCTGTCCAATTGCTGCAGATGTGTGCATCAAATCGCTGCAGAAACACCGCATAATAAATGCAGTATTTTTGTTAAAAAGAAAAAAAAAAAGCCAATTTCATGCGCTCTGGCTGCTGCCCCCACCATAGACAAAGCGGGACCTGCATCCCTAGCGCACAGAATAATTGACATGCTCATTTTATGAACGCACGGATTTGGGTCAAAATTTTAGCATCCAAATCGCTGCGTTCATAAAAGTAACGTGTGCATGAGACGTGCACACATCTTCATAGATTGTGCAGAGGACGCATGCATTTACACTGCAGTGCTAGACACAGCGTAAATGCATGTAAGTACGCAGCATGCGCATGAGCCCTAATACCGCAGCATGCCTAGTCCTGCTTTTACAGACTATTCTCTGAACCCTGTGCATCAGCAGCTCAGATATGTGCTGTCCGGGTAGTTTGTTACATTGCATCAATGGGGGAAAATGGGACAGCCTGGATCCTATTAATTTTCCATTCACTGACTGCAAGCAGAAATGTATTAGAAACCCTTAGAGCTCTCATTATACAATGGATGGATCTGGTGCGCGATCATCCATTCCGTCCGTCCGTCCGTCACTCAATATCCTGTACTATATCTACTATGGTGTCTCAGGTGGGTACAGACAGCATGATCGGGGACCAGACCCGGATCGGGGAGAAGACGTCCGTGAAGCATTCTCTCGTGGGCTCCAAGTGCGTCATCAAAGAAAGAGTGAAGATCACAAACTGCATCATCATGAACGACGTCACCATACAGGACAGGTAGGACCAGCCGCCATTCCCTGTTCTGCCACTTGGTGGCACTACACCCCGGAGCTCAGCCTGTAAGCCCCCCCTTCCCCCCCCCCCAGTCTACTGGGTGGTCAACCATTAACCATTTAATTGCCAGAACTGGGCCTAATACAGAAGAGCCTAGGGGCATTTTATTACGTTGCTTGTATGGCACCAATTTAGTCCCCGTCCACATTACGGCACTATTGCAATCCATAAAATTGCATTGGTGACTGCAGCCATGATTGTCTTGTTATATGAATATTCAGACTTATTGGGGAGCTATGCCTCCTATCACGGTCAGGGGGGCTGCTGAGGGTCTCCGGTAAATGCTCAACAATACGAATAACAGCCATATCCATTATAGGGATAATTAATGAACATAAATATGTCTATTAGGTGTTTACCATTTCTGCCCTCTGCAATTATACTGGGGGGTCACATTGTTTACAAGGCGTGTGTGCCCGATGGGGGGAGGCCCCCAGGCCCATGCTGATAGCGGAGGTGCTTCATTCTTATCTTGTTAGGTGGTCAGGCTGTTTGAACACACAGATCTGTGTAATCCCCTCCCTGAGAGGACACACACATACACCGGAGCCCACCCCCAGTCATTTCCATACCCCACCCTGCACATGGCCGCCTGGTGGGGGGGAGTCGCAGGCATTGTCCTATCTCCACACGGAGCGCCTGCTCTCTTCACTATAGGTTTCTTCACCTTCACACTCGCTGTGGCCTCTCGTTCCAGTTTACACAGCTGGATCGCCCCAGAACATGTATATCCCAGAATTGAAAGACACAAAAAAATGCAAAATTTAAAGGCCGGCGATACGGCTGCCGTCGGATCCGTGATCACTCACAATATGGCGGACTCACGGGCCTCGTCTCTTAAAGTTTAGCATTTTGCACTCTATTCTAAATGAAGGGAGCGCTGGAGAAGGATACCCCCGAATACTGAATTAAATTGGCTCTTTGTGGGGTAAACTATGATGAATTTAGACACTTTTTGCCTCATTCCTTCCCAACTGAGCTTCGCCTTTTTACTAAATGTTTGCCATGACTGGCAAAAAAATGCCTAAATTTGCAACATTTTTTGCACCGTTTTTATGCCCGAATTTTGGCAAAAACTCCTTAATGAATGAGGGGGGACTTCTGACACAGGCAGCAATGTTACTGATTACAGGGGTCAATGTTACTGATTACAGGGGTCCTGGGTAGAATCTATCGCACTGTTTTCTGACTGATGAACAGAATGCGAAGACTAAGGCTATGTGCGCACGTGTGCGTATTGCATGCAGTTACACTGTGATCTGCACCGCAGCGTAACTGCATGCGTCCTGCGTCCCCTGCACAATCTATGAAGATTATGCAGGAGCCGTGCGCACGTGGCATATTAGAGCGCAGCGCTTCGGCTGCTGCCAGAAGTGTGCGTTCTAAGAAGTGACATGTCACTTCTTTCGTGCGCTTTGCATGCTGTCTGTAGGGAGAGGCAGCGTGCAGAGCGCACGAATTCTGCAGGTACCAGGCGCTTCAGAACAGAGCTTTCAGCTGCTCTCTGAAGCAGACCTTTTGTGTGCGCATAGCCTAACACTGAAGGAGCTGATTGTGCCCACAGCGGTCCCCCTGACTCCGCCATACACCAGAACTCCGCCAAGCATCCGATTTGTATGTTTTAATAGGGATAGTGGAGAAAGCTGCTACCAGACTTTTTTTGGCTGTAGCTTATCTACCCTAAAAATAAATGGATGGGGTGTTTAAAGGGAATCTGTCACCAGATTTTTGCCACCTAATCTGAGAGCAGAGATACTGATTCCAGCAATGTGTCACTTACTGGGCTGCTTAGTGTAATTTTGATAAAATCACTGATTAATCAGCAGGATATTATCATTACAGGGCTACTTGGCGTGCTGCAGGTAGTCCAGCATATTCATGAGCTCTGTATAATTGTTAGATCTGCAGAAAACATTAATTTTATCAAAATAACAGCCCAGTAAGTGACACATCACTGGAAGCGGGGTCTCTGTCTCTACATTATGCTGCTCTCAGATGGGGGAGGAAAACCCTGGTGATAGATTCCCTGTAAGTTTACCATGCCCAGTTCTTTTCCCTATTCAGAGGAGCTGGAGACCCCCATGAACATCAGATGGTCATCCAGTTACTGTACAAATACCGGTTTAATGTGAAATTTAAATGCCATCGGAAAAACACAAAATCAGCCAATATGGGAGGACCCACAATCTGCTAGCAGCAGCTCAACAATAGCATGAAAAAAGGACTTGAGCAAATAGCTGAACTAGATTTTAATATTTATTTAGAAAATTCTAAAGTGCATAGTGCAAAATTGTAAACACCGCTCTAACATAAGAGGATATTGAAGGAAGGAGAGGACAGAAAACCTATAATTTATATCTGGTACAGACCATGGTAATGCCAAAAATTGAGTGGGGACATTCGCATATAGAGCCTTAATGAAAAATTGTGTAGTTTGTACCAAGCAAAATCATCAGAGATCCCAAAATAGTGTCATTTGGCAATGGAGACAGTGCTCAGTACCAGGAAAAAAAAAAAAACATATGACATACATATTACTATTATAAGGGGTCCAGAAGATGTGCCTGGAAAACAAACACAGGCCCGCATAGTGCAGAGAACATTACCAGGGTCCGGTGGTGAGAGGAAGCCCGACGTACGTTTCGTGGCGTTTAGAACATCGCTAACCTCTTCATCTTCTGGACCCCTTATAATATGTATGTCATATGGCTTTCTTTCTGGTACTGGGCACGGTCTCCAATGTGTCCATTGCACAATGAGCATAGCAGAGAGAGAAGGTTCAGTATTAATCATTAGGTTGTCTGTGTTTCACACTCCTCTCCTCTTGCTTTTCCCTTAGTTGCATCCTCCAGGGAAGCGTTATCTGTAACAAAGCCGTGATACACAGCGGGGCTGATATTAAGGATTGTCTGGTCGGCTCTGGTCTTCGAATCAATAATAAAGGTGAGCTGAATGCGGAGACCGTGTCCTCTTATGAGTCCGTTATTTCTGTCCTGTGGTCCATTATCCATATGACCCGGGTCTCCTCTGAGCACACATGCTCTGGCACACACGGTGTGCACCTATGACGTTTGCTCAGTCGCTTGCACTGTAGAGCTGCTCATGTGTGAAGAATTGGATCAAACTTCTAAAAAAAACCAAAAAAAACCTTAAACTTTCTGAATTCCTGTTGTATTACACCATAGGTGCGCAGCAATCTGGCTCCTTTGGACTATTCTCCCTAGTACAAATTGGGTTCAGCTTTTGAAAACCTAAATATGTGGAATTGGGACTAAAAATGTTTTTTTGCATTTGGGTTTCATTAAAAATTTTGCAATTTACCGCTGATAGCTTCTTTGTTGCATTGTCTATATTGCTGGCTGCTGAATGAGTTAACTGAGACACGGTCAGTCAGCTGATTTTATGACCACAGACCACATCAAAGTTGACTGTACAGGAAAGCAAAGAGCCAAACGGTGCAAAAGTTTTAATAAAACCCAATTGAAAAACTTGTTTTTTTTTTTCTTATTTATTTATTTACTAGAAGGTGGCCCGATTCTACGCATCGGGTATTCTAGAATTTACGTATTGTGTAGTTCATGTATGATTTTTGAGATATATATATATATATATATATATATATATATATATATATATATATATATATATATATATATATATATATATATATATATATATATATATATATATATATATATATATATATATATATATATATATATATATATATATATATATATGTATATGTATATATGTGTGTGTGTGTATATGGATGGATGGAGGGATAGATGTTGTTGTGTGTAGTTACCAAGTGTTTGTGTAGGGGCTGTACATGTTCTGGGTGTGACGGGGGGTGAGAGCGGTGTTGTATGTGTGTTGCGTTGTTTGTGGAGCGCTGTGTGTCTGTAGCGTTGTGTGTGTGTTGCGCGGTGTTGTATGTGTGTGGTGTGTTTTGGGGGGAGGTATGTTTTGTGCAATGTGTGTGTTGTGCGGTATGTGCGTATATTTGTGTGTGCCGCGGTGTTTGTGTGTTGGGTGTTGTGTGTGTGCAGCGTTGTCTGTGTGTGGGTGTCTGTGTAGGGCAGTTGTTTGTGGTTCCCAGTGTGTGTGTGTGTGTGTGTGGTGTGTTTGTGCAGTGCGCGCGCGTGTGTGTGTGTGTGTGTGTGTTGGGGGGAGATGCGCACTCCCAAACGTGCTCCATCCCCCATGCAGCGCACTCCCCATCGTGCTCCATCCCCCATGCAGCGCACTCCCCATCGTGCTCCATCCCCTATGCTGCCCACTCCCAAACGTGCTCCATCCGCCATGCTGCGCACTCCCAAACGTGCTCCATCCGCCATACTCCGCACTCCCCATCGTGCTCCATCCCCGATGCTGCGCACCCCCCCCATCATGCTCCATCCCCGATGCTGCGCACCCCCCCATCGTGCTCCATCCCCCATGCTGCACCAGCATCAGCCTCTCTGCCCCCAGCATCAGCCTCTCTCCTCCCAGCATCAGCCTCTCTCCTCCCAGCATCAGCCTCTCTCCTTCCAGCATCAGCCTCTCTCCTCCCAGCATCAGCCTCTCTCCTCCCAGCATCAGCCTCTCTCCTCCCAGCATCAGCCTCTCCTCTCTGTCCCCAGCATCAGCCTCTCTCCTCCCAGCCTTCCCTAGCATCAGCCTCTCTCCTCCCAGCCTCCCTCCTCCCACCCTCCCCCAGCATCAGCCTCTCTCCTTCCAGCCTCCGCCAGCATCAGCCTCTCTCCTTCCAGCCTCCGCCAGCATCAGCCTCTCTCCTTCCAGCCTCCTCCAGCATCAGCCTCCCTCTCCCAGCCTTCCCCAGGATCAGCCTCCCCTTCCCAGCCTTCCCCAGGATAAGCCTCCCTCTCCCAGCCTCCCTCAGCATCAGCCTTCCCCAGCATCAGCCTCTCTCCTCCCAGCATCAGCCTCTCTCCTCCCAGCATCAGCCTCTCTCCTCCCAGCATCAGCCTCTCTCCTCCCAGCATCAGCCTCTCTCCTCCCAGCATCAGCCTCTCCTCTCTGTCCCCAGCATCAGCCTCTCTCCTCCCAGCCTTCCCTAGCATCAGCCTCTCTCCTCCCAGCCTCCCTCCTCCCACCCTCCCCCAGCATCAGCCTCTCTCCTTCCAGCCTCCGCCAGCATCAGCCTCTCTCCTTCCAGCCTCCGCCAGCATCAGCCTCCCTCTCCCAGCCTTCCCCAGGATCAGCCTCCCCTTCCCAGCCTTCCCCAGGATAAGCCTCCCTCTCCCAGCCTCCCTCAGCATCAGCCTTCCCCAGCATCAGCCTCTCTCCTCCCAGCCTCAGCCTCTCTCCTTCCAGCCTCCCCCAGCATCAGCCTCTCTCCTTCCAGCCTCCCTCAGCATCAGCCTCCCCTTCCCAGCCTTCCCCAGGATCAGCCTCCTTCCTCCCAGCCTCCTTCCTCCCAGCCTCCTTCCTCCCAGCCTCCTTCCTCCCAGCCTCCTTCCTCCCAGCCTCCTTCCTCCCAGCCTCCCCCTCCCAGCCTCCCTCAGCATCAGCCTTCCGCTCCCAGTCTCCCCCAGCATCAGCCTCTCTCCTTCCAGCCTCCCCAAGCATCAGCCTCTCTCCTTCCAGCCTCCCCCAGCATCAGCCTCTCTCCTTCCAGCCTCCCTCAGCATCAGCCTCCCCTTCCCAGCCTTCCCCAGGATCAGCCTCCTTCCTCCCAGCCTCCTTCCTCCCAGCCTCCTTCCTCCCAGCCTCCTTCCTCCCAGCCTCCCCCTCCCAGCCTCCCTCAGCATCAGCCTTCCGCTCCCAGTCTCCCCCAGCATCAGCCTCTCTCCTTCCAGCCTCCCCAAGCATCAGCCTCTCTCCTTCCAGCCTCCCCCAGCATCAGCCTCTCTCCTTCCAGCCTCCCTCAGCATCAGCCTCCCCTTCCCAGCCTTCCCCAGGATCAGCCTCCCTCTCCCAGCCTCCCTCAGCATCAGCCTTCCCCAGCATCAGCCTCTCTCCTCCCAGCCTCAGCCTCTCTCTCCTTCCAGCCTCCCCCAGCATCAGCCTCTCTCCTTCCAGCCTCCCTCAGCATCAGCCTCCCCTTCCCAGCCTTCCCCAGGATCAGCCTCTCTCCTCCCAGCCTCCTTCCTCCCAGCCTCCTTCCTACCAGCCTCCTTCCTCCCAGCCTCCTTCCTCCCAGCCTCCTTCCTCCCAGCCTCCTTCCTCCCAGCCTCCTTCCTCCCAGCCTCCCCCAGCATCAGCCTCTCTCCTTCCAGCCTCCCTCAGCATCAGCCTCCCCTTCCCAGCCCTCCCCAGGATAAGCCTCTCTCCTCCCAGCCTCCTTCCTCCCCCTCCCAGCCTCCCTCAGCATCAGCCTCCCCAAGCATCAGCCTCTCTCCTTCCAGCCTCCCCCAGCATCAGCCTCCCTCTCCCAGCCTTCCCCAGGATCAGCCTCTCTCCTCCCAGCCTCCGTCCTCCCAGCCTTCCCCAGCATCAGCTTTCCCCTCCCAGCCTCCCTCAGCATCAGCCTCTCTCCTCCCAGCCTCAGCCTCTCTCCTTTCAGCCTCCCCCAGCATCAGCCTCTCTCCTTCCAGCCTCCCTCAGCATCAGCCTCCCCTTCCCAGCCTTCCCCAGGATCAGCCTCTCTCCTCCCAGCCTCCTTCCTCCCAGCCTCCTTCCTCCCAGCCTCCTTCCTCCCAGCCTCCTTCCTCCCAGCCTCCTTCCTCCCAGCCTCCCCCTCCCAGCCTCCTTCAGCATCAGCCTTCCCCTCCCAGTCTCCCCCAGCATCAGCCTCCCCCTCCCAGCCTTCCCCATGATCAGCCTCTCTGCTCCCAGCCTCCTCCAGCACGCCGTGCTCCTCTGCCGACACTCACACACACCCGATCGCATCCACTCACACACACCCGATCGCATCCACTCACACACACCCGATCGCATCCACTCACACACACCCGATCGCATCCACTCACACACACCCGATCGCATCCACTCACACACACCCGATCGCATCCACTCACACACACCCGATCGCATCCACTCACACACACCCGATCGCATCCACTCACACACACCCGATCGCATCCACTCACACACACCCGATCGCATCCACTCACACACACAGACACTGACGATATCGCACATACGCGCTCACACTCACAACATCCGGAGATACCACATGCCTCTGGCCATGTGATCCTCCGTCAGGTCCTGGAAGGTCACAACAGCACAGTATCGAGGCCGAGAAGCAAGCGATATCGCCGGATGCTGTGAGTGTGTGGATGCGATGTGAGGTGTGTGTGAGGTGTGTGTGAGGTGTGTGTGAGGTGTGTGTGAGGTGTGTGTGAGGTGTGTGTGAGGTGTGTGTGAGGTGTGTGTGAGGTGTGTGTGAGGTGTGTGTGAGGTGTGTGTGAGGTGTGTGTGAGGTGTGTGTGAGGTGTGTGTGAGGTGTGTGTGTGAGGTGTGTGTGTGAGGTGTGTGTGTGAGGTGTGTGTGTGAGGTGTGTGTGTGAGGTGTGTGTGTGAGGTGTGTGTGTGAGGTGTGTGTGTGAGGTGTGTGTGTGAGGTGTGTGTGTGAGGTGTGTGTGTGAGGTGTGTGTGTGAGGTGTGTGTGTGAGGTGTGTGTGTGAGGTGTGTGTGTGTGAGGTGTGTGTGTGTGAGGTGTGTGTGTGAGGTGTGTGTGTGAGGTGTGTGTGTGAGGTGTGTGAGGTGTGTGAGGTGTGTGAGGTGTGTGAGGTGTGTGAGGTGTGTGAGGTGTGTGAGGTGTGTGAGGTGTGTGAGGTGTGTGAGGTGTGTGAGGTGTGTGAGGTGTGTGAGGTGTGTGAGGTGTGTGAGGTGTGTGAGGTGTGAGGTGTGAGGTGTGAGGTGTGAGAGGTGTGTGAGGTGTGAGGTGTGTGAGGTGTGTGAGGTGTGTGAGGTGTGTGAGGTGTGAGGTGTGTGAGGTGTGTGAGGTGTGAGGTGTGTGAGGTGTGAGAGGTGTGTGTGTGAGGTGTGTGAGGTGTGTGAGGTGTGTGAGGTGTGTGAGGTGTGAGGTGTGAGGTGTGAGGTGTGAGGTGTGTGAGGTGTGTGAGGTGTGAGGTGTGTGAGGTGTGTGGTGTGTGAGGTGTGAGGTGTGTGAGGTGTGAGGTGTGTGAGGTGTGAGGTGTGTGAGGTGTGAGGTGTGTGAGGTGTGAGGTGTGTGAGGTGTGAGGTGTGAGGTGTGTGAGGTGTGTGAGGTGTGAGGTGTGAGGTGTGTGTGAGGTGTGTGTGAGGTGTGTGTGAGGTGTGTGTGAGGTGTGTGTGAGGTGTGTGTGAGGTGTGTGTGAGGTGTGTGTGAGGTGTGTGTGAGGTGTGTGTGAGGTGTGTGTGAGGTGTGTGTGTGTGGTGTGTGTGTGTGGTGTGTGTGAGTGAGGTGTGTGTGTGGTGTGTGTGATCTGATGTGTGAGAGTGAGTGTGATCTGATGTGTGAGAGTGAGTGTGATCTGATGTGTGAGAGTGAGTGTGATCTGATGTGTGAGAGTGAGTGTGATCTGATGTGTGAGAGTGAGTGTGATCTGATGTGTGAGAGTGAGTGTGATCTGATGTGTGAGTGTGATCTGATGTGTGAGTGTGATCTGATGTGTGAGTGTGATCTGATGTGTGAGTGTGATCTGATGTGTGAGAGTGAGTGTGATCTGATGTGTGAGAGTGAGTGTGATCTGATGTGTGAGAGTGAGTGTGATCTGATGTGTGAGAGTGAGTGTGATCTGATGTGTGAGAGTGAGTGTGATCTGATGTGTGAGAGTGAGTGTGATCTGATGTGTGAGAGTGAGTGTGATCTGATGTGTGAGAGTGAGTGTGATCTGATGTGTGAGAGTGAGTGTGATCTGATGTGTGAGAGTGAGTGTGATCTGATGTGTGAGAGTGAGTGTGATCTGATGTGTGAGAGTGAGTGTGATCTGATGTGTGTGTATGTTTGTGTGTGTGCTGTTATGTGTGTGCGTGTGGATCTTCCGCCGCAGCAGGACCTTGATGCGCTTGTAATCATGGTGGTTACCAACGTATCCACACCACTCCCGTGCGAGCGGGGGCCGGGGGGGCCGGGGGGGGGGGGTTACAGTACTCACCTCCGTGACAGCCGTGTCAGTTCGGGGAATGCGCGGGGGGGGAGTACAGTACTCACCTCCGTGACAGCCGTGTCAGTTCGGGGAATGCGCGGGGGGAGGGAGGGGGCGGGGCCAGAGCTAGCGTGCATTGCGTGAGGGGGGCGGGGCGTGGCGTGGCCGAATTGCCAATGCCTGCAGGGTGCCGGGGCGAGAGGCCAATCTGTGGGGGGGCGGAGCCTGGGCGAGCGGCCAATCCGTGGGGGGGGCGGGGCCACGGCGAGCCCAGCGGCCAATCAGCTTTGTGTCACCATAAGGACACAATTTTGGAGCAAGACAGACAGACAGACAGACAATTACATATATATATATATATAGATTTTTGAGCTTCAAAAAAACAGCATTTAAGTAAAGAGATGGCAGCAAAGGGGAATAACTCCTTTAAAGCCTTCAAAGGGGTTATATATATGTATTAGCTATTGATTCCACAGTGCTTTACATACATTGGGAGTCCCGATGGGGACAGGGTTGTCAATCTGTATGTCTTTGGAGTTTGGGAGGAAACCGGAGGAAGCTCCCGCAAACACGGGGAGAACATACAAACTCCTTGCAGATGTTGTCCTTGGTGGGATTTGAACCCAGGATCCCACTGAGCCACCACAAGACTGCAGTGCTAACCACTGAGCCACCGTGCCACCCTAGCATCTAGCTGGCAGCTGTCTCATTATATGACCAGCTTTACATTTCTCCATATTGAAATTGCAACACCCAAAAGGAAAAGTTGTGTTTTAATATGAATATTGCTGTATGGATAGATGTATTTATGATATGCTGTGAGGCAAATCCCGGGATATGAAGATGAATTATGACTCCAGTCATAATCCCTCATCACTCCCTGGCAGTGCCCCCTCCCTTCTTGTTCTCAGTGTTCCACTTAAGGCCCCGTCACACTAAGCAACATCGCTAGCAACATCGCTGGTAACGAACAACTTTTGTGACGTTGCTAGCGATGTTGCTGTGTGTGACATCCAGCAACAACCTGGCCCCTGCTGTGAGGTCGTTGGTTGTTGCTGAATGTCCTGGGCCATTTTTTAGTTGTTGCTGTCCTGCTGTGAAGCACAGATCGCTGTGTGTGACAGCGAGACAGCAACAACTAATGTGCAGTGAGCAGGGAGCCAGCTTCTGCTGAGGCTGGTAACTAATGTAAACATCGGGTAACCAAGAAGCCCTGTCCTTGGTTACCCGATATTTACCTTTGATACCAGCCTCCTCCGCTCTCACTGCCTGTGCTGCCGGCTCCTGCTCTGTGCACATGTAGCTGCAGCACACATCAGGTAATTAACCCGATGTGTGCTGTAACTAGGAAAGCAAGGAGCCAGCACTAAGCAGTGTGCGCTGCTCCCTGCTCTGTGCACATTTAGCTGCAGCACACATCAGGCAATTAACCCGATGTGTGCTGTAACTAGGAGAGCAAGGAGCCAGCGCTCAGTGTGCGCTGCTCCCTGCTCTGTGCACATTTAGCTGCAGCACACATCGGGTTAATTAACCTGATGTGTGCTGTAACTAGGAGACTGGGGGCTGGTCACTGGTTGCTGGTGAGCTCACCAGCAACTCGTGTAGCCACGCTCCAGCGATCCCTGCCAGGTCAGGTTGCTGGTGGGATCGCTGGAGCGTCGCAGTGTGACAGCTCACCAGCAACCTCCTAGCAACTTACCAGCGATCCCTATCGTTGTTGGGATCGCTGGTAAGTTGCTTAGTGTGACTGGACCTTTACACCTCCATGGCCATGTCCTGTGATATGGAAATTAGGTGGCTTGGGGACAATGGACACAGGATGACTCCCTGCCGTGACCCTGTAGTGGGGGCTGCTAGCTAGTTAGCAAGGCTATGGAAATAGCCAGACAGAACGACTCCAGTAAAAAATGGTTCATATCTCGCAAGCCATATTTCCGATAAATATGGCAACCATAAAAATGGTGTCTCCGCATGCGGACGATGCCGGCACACCCTTTTTATGGGAGCAGGACATTGGGAAATGCCCCAGGCGTGATATCAGCCAATGGGGAACTGGCAGACAGGTCATGAGTCCCCTCGTTCTGTAGCTAAATTCATAACTGTCACAATGAGAGCATTGGCGTCCGCCTACGACGCTCCCAGGCAAAGTTATGGCCCATATTCCATGTTGTGGATTGTCCATAACTCAAGCCAGGGGTGGAGCAGTGCTCCCTCTGAGGTCACGAAGGTAGGAGGGGACCTGGATTTGCCCAGGTTGATAACCCTACTTCGGCCATTTTCCAGTGTTCTTTTCGCTGGGGGCACGTGTAGGAAACATCTGTGGGAAGGATCCTAGAAACCTGGGTACAGCGCCCCCCTGTGGCCAGACGCAACAAGGTAACTGCTGGAACTGTGTATGCCTGTTTGTAACCCATGCTTTGATTGTAACTGTACTCTGACATAACTGTATATTCTGTAGATTCCCTATTGTATATATTGTAGTTCTAGTGTGCTTTAGGCTGATTAAATTATATAATTAATCTTGGGCTGTTCTGTTATCTCGATCTTGAATCCCACGTCTGTGTGTTCGGCTAATAGTTACCGTGAAGCGGTTGGTGGCAGCGAGTTTGTGCCAATGATTATTGTGGGGAGGCCAGTGAGATTCGGGGAGATTTTATATATTCCGCCCGCGGAGGTCGGGGGAATATATACCCTACTCTCACCGGGGACCCTTCAATAATCGGCATAAGTAGTATAGCGGCCTCCTTGCTTATTGTCAGGCAATTCCATAATTGGCCTGACTATAAGAGGGGCGCTAGAGAGCGCGTCACGTGCTCTGTCTGTCGGTCGGGAGGTATAAAGGAGGGGTGACCCCACTTGTTACCCCCCGATTGTGACGTACTGGGGTACAGCGCGGGGGGATTTCTGAGTGACCCCCC
The DNA here is from genome assembly GCF_048569485.1 of Anomaloglossus baeobatrachus. Lineage (NCBI taxonomy): Eukaryota > Metazoa > Chordata > Amphibia > Anura > Aromobatidae > Anomaloglossus > Anomaloglossus baeobatrachus. Next base: position 246,295,257 of record NC_134360.1, read on the forward strand.
CGGTGGTTTGTGACATATTGGTGGCATAGCGGTGGGATCGAGATAATAGTGTGTGTGAGTGTGAGACCCATACTCCCAGACACTAAAGACTGCCTGCAGCAGCTGTGGCTGCTGGGGTCTTCAGACTAGCTCAACACTAGAGTGTCAGAGTGCAGATACTGTAAGGTGTGTGGAGGCATCAGGTGTCAGTTCTGTGTCAGTGACCAAAAGTCTGCAAGAATGGCTGATGGCACGAGGAGCAGAGCTATGCAACTGGCCAATGCTAAGGCAGGAGCCGAAGAGAGGGAGGACGGTGCTGTGGACAGCAATGAGGAGGTTGCCCACGAGTCCTCCAGGAGCTCGACGCCAGAAAACCGTTCTGCCGAGGACATTGCGCAACCTGGCACTGCTGGACAAGATGAGGAGGAGCTCACCCAAGGTTCCTCAACGAGCCAGATGCCAGCCCTCCGCTCTGAAAGGGACAGTGAATCGCCTAGCTCTGCAGCGTGCCGCAGATCACCACGTGCCATTCCACCGAGCCTGGGAGGCTCGGATAGCCTTCTTCAAATGGCTATGGCCCTTCTCCAGGCTGGAGACCAGAAGGGCTACAAGGAACTCCTGGCAGAGCGCAGGGCAGAGCGGCAGGCAGCGCGTGACGCTGAGGCTGCGGAGCGGCACGCAGAGCGTGAGGCTGCGGAGCGAGAGCGGCAGGCAGCGCGTGAAGAGCGAGAGCGACAGGCAGACCGTGACTACCAGCTGCAGCTAGCTCAGCTCCGGCCCTCATCAGCCACATGTGACCTTCGAGACACCAAACTTCCAAAGGTCCGTGTTGAGGACTTCCCAGTGCTGGAGAAGGATGGAGACTTGGACTCTTTCTTGACTGCTTTTGAACGGACTTGCTTGCAGCACCATCTGGACAAGGACCAGTGGGCCAAATACCTGACCCCCCGTTTAAGGGGTAAGGCCCTGGATATCCTTGGGGACTTGCCTGCTGAGGCAGATCAGGGCTACGACACCATCAAGCGGGCCCTGATCCAACAGTACAACCTCACTCCAGAGTCCTACCGCAAGAAGTTCCGGAGCCTACAGAAGGGACCAAAGGACTCCTGGGCTGACCACCGGCGGGCACTTGCCCGAGCTGCCGACCACTGGACCCAAGGCCTGCAGCTTTCCACCGGACCGGAGATCCTGGACTTGTTCATCACGGAGCAACTCTTGTGGAACTGCCCTGAGGATCTCCGCCAGTTCATCCGAGACCAGAAGCCAAAGGGGTCCACGGCTACAGCTTCCCTTGCCGATGACTACACCAACAACCGGGCCCCTGAGGCCAGGAGAGCGGCCACCAGCAGCACCTGGAGAGGGGGTAAGATGAATTCTGCGACTGCCCCACCTGCCCCTAGACTGCAGGGGGTGTCCCCCTCAACTCCCCTCTCCAGGCCCGTGGCGGAACCAAGACGGTGCCACCAGTGCAACCTACCTGGACACTTCAAGGCCATGTGCCCTCAGCGTCCCAAGGCCCCGGCTCCGTCCCCGTCCCAAGGGCCGCCCAAGGTGTATTGTGTGGGTGGGGGTGGTGGTAGGTCCCTGGACAGCTTCCAACCTGTCACCGTCGGCCGGTCTGTGACCATAGGACTGCGAGACAGCGCCTCGGAGGTGACTCTGGTGCGGCCTGAGATGGTGTCCCCCCAAGACTTGATCCCTGGAAAAACCCTCGCTGTCTCCGGGATTGGAGGCACTGACCCGGCGCTGCCTGTTGCTGACATTTATGTGGACTGGGGCGCAGGGCGGGGGGTGAGGGAGGTGGGGGTAACTGATCGGATCCCTGCAAACGTGCTACTTGGGACAGATTTGGGGCAGATAACCTCCCAGTTTGGGCCCCCCCCAAGGGCTGAACCTTCAGCCCGTACTGACATGACTCCTAACAATGTTAATGTGTTATCTATGAATGATGTAAGGGAGGAGGGAGTGAACTCTGATATTTCTGCTTGCATAGACACCATAGACACACACTCAGCTGCAGCTGTGACAGGGGAGGGGGTCAGAGAAAGGTGTGACAATGCCTCTACAAGTAACCAGCCTGTGAGCTGGGATCTGTTGCCCTCTGCAGGGATAAGCAGAGAGCAGGGTGCTGCAGGGGGAGGACCAGTGTGTGGGGTGGGGGCTACCACAGCAAATGTGGGGTCCCCAGAGATTTCACAGCGGGGTTCTGTTGCTGCAGGAGGGGAACAGGCAGGTGAGATTGGGGCCGGTCCAGGAGCGGAAGTGCTCCCAGGTAAGATCTCGGTGCATGGTTCCCCCACAACCGGGGTGTCAGGAAGCCAGGTAGGTCTGCCTGAACCGGCGACTTGGTCAGGAACGGAGGAGGAGCAGGCACGACCCACGGTCGCAGCGGCTGTGGCCGCTGTCACCCGCAGTGGGAGTGCTGGAAGCCAAGGGGCCTCCCGGAGGTCCGATAGCTCTTCCCCTTCTGACCAAGTGGCAGCCGAGTCAGGTGGAGGCCAGGACACAGGTCCCGGGGTACTGACCGAAGATGTGACAGTCTCGTCGATTCTGGCCACATCTAGTCAGGGGTTTCAGGCAGCGTTAGAAGCTGACGACAGCCTGAAAGCTCTTAAGGAGCAGGCGGCACAGCCTCCCTCGGACTCGGACCCGGAGCGAGTGGTCTGGGACCAAGGACGGCTGTACCGGGCCACGGTCCAGCAGGGTTCACCGGAGGCGTGGCCCAGGGACCGACAGTTGGTGGTACCCTATCCGTTCCGGACGGAGTTGTTGCGGATCGCACATGAGATTCCGATGGCCGGACACCTAGGGATCGCTAAGACCAAGGCCAGGTTAAACCAGCATTTCTACTGGCCAAAAATGGGGGCCGATGTGGCTGCCTACTGCCGTTCGTGTGAAACCTGTCAGAGAGTGGGGAAGGCGGGGCCACGCCCCAAAGCCCCACTAGTATCTCTGCCAATCATCGATGAGCCTTTCAGGAGGGTGGCTGTGGATCTGGTCGGCCCGCTGGCCATCCCCAGCAGCTCCGGGAAACGCTTCCTACTGACGGTAGTGGACTATGCCACCCGGTACCCAGAAGCAGTGGCCTTGTCGTCCATTCGGGCTGACAAGGTGGCCACCGCATTGCTGGAGATTTTCTCCCGAGTGGGTTTTCCCCAGGAAATGCTCACTGACCGGGGGACCCAATTCATGTCCCAGCTGATGGAGGCCCTCTGTAAGCAAGTCCAGGTGCGACATCTGGTGGCCAGCCCGTACCATCCACAGACTAATGGCCTGTGCGAGCGGTTCAATGGCACCTTAAAGCAGATGCTTAAGATGTTGGTCGACTCCCATGGGCGTGACTGGGAGCGGTATCTCCCACACCTGTTATTTGCTTACCGGGAGGTTCCACAGGCCTCAACAGGATTCTCACCGTTAGAGCTCCTGTACGGGCGACGTGTGCGGGGCCCCCTGGCTCTGGTGAAAGAGGCTTGGGAAGGGGATTTGGCCACCCCTGGAGTGTCGGTTATCGAGTATGTCATGCGCTTCCGGGACAAAATGCAGGCCTTGACGCAACTGGTACACGACAATATGGCTCAAGCCCAGGCCGATCAGAAGCGTTGGTACGACCAGAACGCTTGTGAGAGGACCTACCAAGTGGGTCAAAAGGTGTGGGTACTGGTCCCCGTACCACAGGACAAGCTTCAGGCAGCCTGGGAAGGCCCATACCTCGTGTACCAGCAGCTCAACCCTGTAACGTACCTGGTCACCCTGGACCCTGCCCGTGGAAGGCGGAAGCCCTTCCATGTGAACATGATGAAGGCACATCATGAGCGGGAGGCATGTGCGCTCCCCGTGTGCAACCTGCCCGAGGAGGGAGAAGCGGAAACCCTCTTGGATATGCTAGCCCAGGTTAGGGCAGGCGGATCCATTGAGGATGTGGAGGTTGGCCACCAGCTCTTGGAAGACCAACGGTCCCAGCTGTGGGCCACCCTCCTCCCCTTCCGGGGGTTGTTTACCAACCAGCCCGGAAGGACTGACTTGGCTGTCCATCACGTGGACACTGGGGATCATCCCCCGATCCGGCGTTCAGCATATCGGGTCTCCCTGGAGGTGCAGCAACACATGCGCCAGGAGATTGACGAGATGCTGAAGCTGGGGGTGATCCAGGCATCCAACAGCGCTTGGGCCTCGCCTGTAGTCCTCGTCCCTAAGAAGGACCGAACCACTCGGTTCTGCGTGGACTACAGGGGGCTCAATGCGGTCACGGTCGCCGATGCGTACCCAATGCCACGCATCGATGACCTGCTCGATCAGTTGGCCGGGGCTCAGTACCTGACCATCATGGATCTGAGCCGGGGATATTGGCAGATCCCCCTGACTCGCAAGGCCAGGGAACGCTCTGCCTTTATTACCCCATTTGGACTGTACGAGTCCACGGTGATGCCATTCGGGATGAGGAATGCCCCTGCCACTTTCCAGCGGATGGTCAACACCCTGCTCAAGGGACTTGAAGGGTACGCGGCCGCGTACCTGGATGACATTGCCGTCTTCAGTCCCACCTGGGAGGACCACCTAGAGCATCTAGCACAGGTGCTCAGGCGGATCCACCGGGCAGGTTTGACCATCAAGCCGGGAAAGTGTCAGCTGGCCATGAGCGAGGTCCAGTACCTCGGTCACCGGGTAGGTGGGAGAACACTGAAGCCCGAGCCTGAGAAAGTGGAAGCCATCGCATCCTGGCCCACCCCCAGGACCAAGAAGCAGGTGATGTCCTTCTTGGGGACCGCTGGGTACTATAGGAGGTTTGTTCCATGCTATAGTAGCCTGGCAAAGCCCTTGACGGACCTCACCAAGAAGAAGCTGCCCTCTGCAGTCGATTGGACAATGGACTGCGAGACAGCCTTCCGGGCCCTAAAGGACGCCCTGTCCAGCCCGCCCGTGCTACAGGCAGCCGACTTCACGCGGCCGTTTGTAGTACAGACCGACGCCAGTGACTTCGGCCTCGGTGCGGTGCTCAGCCAGGTGGACTCTGCGAGCCAAGAGCACCCAGTCTTGTACCTGAGCAGGAAGCTGTTACCAAGGGAAGTTGCCTATTCCACGATGGAGAAGGAGTGCCTGGCCATAGTGTGGGCCCTGCAGCGTCTGCAACCCTATCTATACGGGCGCCACTTCATCGTGGAGACGGACCACAATCCCCTCAGCTGGTTGCACACCGTCTCTGGGACGAATGGGCGATTGTTGCGATGGAGCCTTGCGCTCCAGCAATACAACTTCACCATTCGCCACAAAAGGGGCCGTGACCACGGTAACGCAGACGGGCTGTCCCGACAAGGAGAGGTCGCGGACGGGCGCACGGGGGAACACCGGAGTGTGCTGCCCCCTAGCGCCCTCAAAAGGGGGGAGGTGTGAGGCAAATCCCGGGATATGAAGATGAATTATGACTCCAGTCATAATCCCTCATCACTCCCTGGCAGTGCCCCCTCCCTTCTTGTTCTCAGTGTTCCACTTACACCTCCATGGCCATGTCCTGTGATATGGAAATTAGGTGGCTTGGGGACAATGGACACAGGATGACTCCCTGCCGTGACCCTGTAGTGGGGGCTGCTAGCTAGTTAGCAAGGCTATGGAAATAGCCAGACAGAACGACTCCAGTAAAAAATGGTTCATATCTCGCAAGCCATATTTCCGATAAATATGGCAACCATAAAAATGGTGTCTCCGCATGCGGACGATGCCGGCACACCCTTTTTATGGGAGCAGGACATTGGGAAATGCCCCAGGCGTGATATCAGCCAATGGGGAACTGGCAGACAGGTCATGAGTCCCCTCGTTCTGTAGCTAAATTCATAACTGTCACAATGAGAGCATTGGCGTCCGCCTACGACGCTCCCAGGCAAAGTTATGGCCCATATTCCATGTTGTGGATTGTCCATAACTCAAGCCAGGGGTGGAGCAGTGCTCCCTCTGAGGTCACGAAGGTAGGAGGGGACCTGGATTTGCCCAGGTTGATAACCCTACTTCGGCCATTTTCCAGTGTTCTTTTCGCTGGGGGCACGTGTAGGAAACATCTGTGGGAAGGATCCTAGAAACCTGGGTACAGCGCCCCCCTGTGGCCAGACGCAACAAGGTAACTGCTGGAACTGTGTATGCCTGTTTGTAACCCATGCTTTGATTGTAACTGTACTCTGACATAACTGTATATTCTGTAGATTCCCTATTGTATATATTGTAGTTCTAGTGTGCTTTAGGCTGATTAAATTATATAATTAATCTTGGGCTGTTCTGTTATCTCGATCTTGAATCCCACGTCTGTGTGTTCGGCTAATAGTTACCGTGAAGCGGTTGGTGGCAGCGAGTTTGTGCCAATGATTATTGTGGGGAGGCCAGTGAGATTCGGGGAGATTTTATATATTCCGCCCGCGGAGGTCGGGGGAATATATACCCTACTCTCACCGGGGACCCTTCAATAATCGGCATAAGTAGTATAGCGGCCTCCTTGCTTATTGTCGGGCAATTCCATAATTGGCCTGACTATAAGAGGGGCGCTAGAGAGCGCGTCACGTGCTCTGTCTGTCGGTCGGGAGGTATAAAGGAGGGGTGACCCCACTTGTTACCCCCCGATTGTGACGTACTGGGGTACAGCGCGGGGGGATTTCTGAGTGACCCCCCCCGGTGGTTTGTGACATATGCAAATAATGAAAAAATGGGACAAAAAAAAGTTCAAAACCTCTCGGTTTATTTAGCATTCATTGTCCGAGGAGCCGTTCATCAACCTAACACCAGGCCACATGTTGCACGTGATACTGTGAGCAGCTTGCAGCCTTAAACGTGCTCCTGGCTGCAGCGTCTCCAGACTTGTCTCCCATCGAGCATACCTGGCTCAGCAATTACAGGAGCTGCCAGCAGAGGATCTTGATTTTATCAAGTGTATTCCCTCCTCTGATGTCCATCCAAGCCTCATTGATGGCAGCCAAGTGTGTGTGTGTGTATGTGTGTTTGTAATATATATAGATATAGATATTATAGATATAGATAGATATCTATTATAGATAGATAGATATTATATAATATATATATATATATATATATATATAATTAATAATAAAAATATATATATATATCTGCCATGCACATAACTAAAAAGGTGCTGGATTGCTGGAAGTACCAAAAATATGGAGGCTCATGCATGGACATGCAGTATGTACTTTTTATGGCCGCATGTACCTTATGTCGAATGTATGGGCCCACCTCTACCCGTATCTGGGTCCACACAGCTGCCACCAGAGTAGTCAGTCCAGGACTATGAGGCCATTTTTGTCACATGCCAGATTTCGGGAGCAACGTTATTCTGCATAAAACGTCCCATTTCATTGACACTGATCTACAATCGCCTGGTCTTTAGAGGGTTAAGCGCTCCTGCTGATATGACAGGATTTGCATTGATCATTCGGATATTCTGCGCACATAATAATGCCCATCGTCCCCATAATAGCTGCTCTATGTGGGGCGTGTGTTGTGCCATTGAAGCCTCCTGAAGGTGGGGGGTAGTATAGACTGGGATTTGTCTTCTGTGGGTGGTCTCGGCACAGTGGGAACTAAGTGTCAGTACAGAATATAAGCAGATAAAATACACGGCTTCCGATTCCACCTCCCAGAGACCGGCACGAGTGCCCCACAAATGTAAGCGAAGCCTCTGCCATTGTACAGCGCGGTGTAAATACTCACACGGCTATTGTAAGCATCTGCAGGGTTGTGTCAACCAAAGTCATAGCTGATCTGGAGACCACCTCTAAGGCCAGACTCAACAGTCTCTGCGGGGGTCCCGCTCCTCTGCAGGTGTATGAGACGCGTGACTGGGGCCTGCGCTGCCCCATCATTTACCGATCCCAGTAACATACATAATGGGGGGTCTCCATGGCCCTGTATATCTCTGCTAAGGGTAAGAATTGTGTATCGGCCTCAGCATGGACATTGTAGAAACAATTAGTAACTGCTGGGACCCTTATAAATGGCGATGATTGGGAATGCTTTACCCAGGAGTCTTGGTAGGGGGCACTATAATAACTTTTTTTTTTTTTAAAGGGGTTGTCCAGCTTTGAGGTACACGTCTGCAGTCATTCTATGTGACTGCAGACTTGTGACTCTTCACAGCACGCAGTTTTATACCGGTGCTGGGAGCGGGTGGTCATGTGACCGCAAGTATGCGAGTTTCTATACTCCCGGCCACATTCCAACTAGACTGTATCACTTGCATTGAGTGAGGCAGTGCATGTCTAGTCGGCATGTGACTGCATGTCTGCAAATCCTATACTCCCTGCACGTGCACAGCGCGCTGTAATCATTCACAAGTCTGCAATCACATAGACCAGGCAACCCCTTTTTAATAAAGGGTAAAGGCTGCAAGACCCTAATTCAAGGTCAAAATGGGTGTCTATGGGCTCCAATCAGATGTCTTGGATCCACTCCTTGTTCCTTAGCCAGAACCCCCCGGCCTTTCTTCTAAGGCCTCTTTCGTGTGTGTGTGTGTGTGTGTGTGTGTGTGCTGCTTCCGTGTCTATGCATGAGCATAATGAGTGGGACCCAGAAGCAAGTGACAGCAGCGCCAGAGACATCAGCGGCGGAGACAGGTGAGTATAGACAAGCATTTTATTTCAGACATGTGGTCTTCTGCGGTACATGTCACACAGATCACATTTCACCCGTGGTGCCAGAGAAAAACTGACATGTCGCCATGTGGAGCACACGGACACACATATGCTCCACACGGTATGTGTGAGAACACACAGGTGTGCGCAGACCCATTTGATTTTAATGGGTCCACTTGTGTCCATGTCTCCGGTACGTGTGAAGGAGGCCTTATTTATAGGCCTGGAGTGACGTCATTTGTTGCGGTGGAACGCACAAACGTCTAATCTGAATAGGCACCTGTGGTGCAGTCAGAATGGAGGAGGTTCGGAGGCTGCTGGACCTCACCACTCTATTTGTGATATGTAAGATCTGTCATATCCCTGCATAATCTGCTTCACTAATTTTATCTCTGCAGAAAAACGCGTCAATGAAATCATTGTTGGGAACGAGCAACTAATGGAGATCTAGTGCCCACCCCCGGAGAAGCTGCCACTTACCCCCCCACCCCTGCAACTTATTTATATGACAATAAAGGATTTGGAGGTTTATCTATGAGCTGTGTTTTATTGGGGGGACGCTGCCTGCTTCCTTTTATTTGCACGGTCTGGGAGTCCCCTATGCACTTTATATATGAATTATTCTCAGTAGAATCCATTGCTGCTGTCCGGTATACATCTATAATGTGACCACCTGTAGAGAATCAAAGAGAACGCATTATCTGCTCCAGTGTTATATTGCAGAAGTGTGCGCACACTGTATGACTCCCATCTAACCTCAGTATGGTACCGCGCCAGTCATCCTCCCCTTCCCCGTTGTAAGGCCCTGTGCGCACTAGGCGTTTTTACCCGCGGTTTTGCTGCAGAAATTTCTTTAGAAATGTTTGTAATCTTTCTGCAGACATTTCCCAGCAAAACCTATGGCAAAAAAAATATAGCTGTGCGCACTGCGTTGTTTTCTCAAGAACATTCTTTCTGCATAATTTGTTGAGAAGATTTCTTGAGAAAATATGCATGTCACTTTTTTTCTGCAGGTACCCCCGGTATTTCACTCCATTCACTGTAATGTAATCGTGAAATACCGGGGGTAGCAAATGATGTGCGGTATAGCCGCGGTTTACCTGCGGTAATGTTCATCGCTGCCTGCGGTTTTGCGGGGAGTGATGTCATTATGACAGGAAGAGGAAGCGGAGGAGAGTAAACGCACACATCACACTCACTGGATACCACACGGAAGCGCTTCCGTGCGACCTCCAGGTGCCCGTGCAGTCTGTGTCCAGATCCAGTCCCGCGGCTGCCTGCACTGCAGTGTCGGTGTCTGGCCGCCCAGCAGAATCGGCAGCTTCTCACGCTGCAGTGCTGGCAGCCGCGGGGATGACGAGCGCTGACTTCAGGAGGTGAGATGAGATCATTACCTGCTGTGACGATCTCCTGCTCTCCTGACGTCAGCGCTGTCACTGCCTTCTATGCCCGTCTCGCGGGCGGCCCGAAACTGTCACTAGTGGTGACGTCACGGGCTCTCGCACTACTGCTGAGCATGCGGCGGGCATAGAAGGCAGTGACAGCGCTGACGGCAGTGCAGGAGATCGTCACAGCAGGTAATGATCTCTGCTAACCTCCTGATGGCAGCGCTAATCATCCCCTGCAGTGACCTGAGCTAACATCAATAGGTCAGCCCAGGTCACTGCATTACTCTCCCAGCCAATGGGGAACATTCTGTTTTTCATTGCCTGTGGCAGTGACTGGTTTGGATCATCGTGGGACCCCCCCCCCTTATTGGATTACGCCGGACGTGGAATTGATTGTTCTTTTCAATAAATTGGTGAAAGAGGGAATATTTTGGGCAGTGTTTTTTCAAATAAAACTTTTTTTTTTTTTTTATTTCTTACTGACTGGGTTGGTGATGTCAGGTATCTGATGCACGCCTGACATCACTAACCCCAGGGCCTGATGCCAGGTGACATTACACATCTGGTATCAACCCCATATCTTACCCCGTTTGCCTCCGCACCAGGGCAACGGGATGAGTTGGGGTGAAGCACCAGGATTGGCACGTCTAATGGATGCACCACTTCTGGCGCGGCTGTGGCCTGCAATTTTTAGGCTGGGGAGTGTCCAATAACAGCGGACCTCCCTAGTCTGAGAATACCAGACCACAGCTGTCCGCTTTACCTTGGCTGGTGATCCAATTTGGGGGGGGCCCTCATGTTTTTTGTTTTAAATTATTTATTTAATGTAAAATAACAGCGTGGGGTGCCCTCTGTTTTGGATTACCAGCCAAGGTAAAGCTGCCAGCTGTGGCCTGCTGTAGCCATCTGCTTTACCCTAGCTGGCTACAAAAGATATGGGGGACCTCGCGTCGTTTTCTTCAGCGCTCTATTGGGAGACCCAGACGATTGGGTGTATAGCACTGCCTCCGGAGGCCACACAAAGCAATTACACTAAAAAGTGTAAGGCCCCTCCCCTTCTGGCTATACACCCCCAGTGGGATCACTGGCTCACCAGTTTTCTGCTTTGTGCGAAGGAGGTCAGACATCCACGCATAGCTCCACTGTTTAGTCAGCAGTAGCTGCTGGCTATATCGGATGGAAGAAAAGAGGGCCCATATACGGCCCCCAGCATGCTCCCTTCTCACCCGCGGTGGTGCTTGTAAGGTTGAGGTACCTATTGCTGGTACAGAGGCTGGAGCCCACATGCTGTTTTCCTTCCACATCCCCTTAGGGCTCTGTGGAAGTGGGATCTTGCCGGCCTCCAAGCCCTGAGGCCGGGCTCCATCCACAGACCCAGAGAACCTGCTGGATTTGGAGCGGGAGTGCCGTTCAGGGACAAGGCCCTGCAACTTTCAGGTACTCTGTGTCCCCGGCAGGCACGGACACTCTCAAGGCTTGTTGAGCGTTATAGTGCGCCGGGGACAGTAGCGCTGTGCGCTGGGGTTAGGTCACTGCAGCTTTGCTGAGTGACGTTACATGTTGGGAACTACTGCGCCGACCGCTACTGGAGCGGCGGCGCAGCTGCGACTTGTGGTGCGCCGGGGACTTTGCGCCGACCGCGCTTTTACGGCGGCGGCGCTTCTAACTTTAGCCCCCGGCTTCTGCGGCCTAGCGCCGCTTCGTTCCCGCCCCCACCCTGTCAATCAGGGTAGGGGAGAGACGCTGCTCAATTGGCAGCGCCGAGGGCTGGAGCTTTATTTACATGCTCCAGCCCTCTCACTAGGCACAGTGGGAAGCAGGCTTCCCGCTCTTCGTCTGTATACGCCCAGGGCCCGCCCCCCCTCTCCACAAGGACGCCGGCAGCCATTACACATGCGGTCTGGCTGGGGAAAGGCAGCAGGCTCTGGGAGACCCAGACTAAAGGGATTTCGGCGACCACACACCCGCTCCTAAGCGGGCGGTAAGCTGCACTTTAGTGCTGGCCCCACTTGTGCCTCAGTGTTATATTAGTGTACTTTTTTCTTAGTACCATATATATATATATAGTTGCACTGTAAGGTCGCTTCTTGGCTGGACACCCTGTACTGCTCTGAGGAGGCAGCAACATGTCATCCGCAAAACGCAAGGGTGCCAAGGCACAGGCTGTGTACACTGTTTGTACTGCATGTGGGGCTGATCTACCGGCAGGCTCCAAAGACTCACATTGTGTGCAATGTTCAGTCCCAGTGGCACTTCGTCAGCCAGAGCCTAATGTGGTGGTAGCCCAGGCAGAGACGCCTGTGAACCCTGCCCCGGTGACGGGGACAGACTTTGCAGTTTTTGCTGATAAAATGTCTGTGACTATGTCAAAAATCCTGGAGACCTTGCAGTCCAGGCCAGTTACTCAGACCATGGACACTGCTGTGTCTATGCTCTCCGGTCCCCCTCAGTTGGAACTAATCCGTACTTCAAGGGGGTCTCAAGCATCACAGGCTGAAGTCTCTGACTCAGATGACAGTCCCAGGCAGCCTAAGCGAGCTCGCTGGGAAAGACCCTCCACGTCCTCACACTGCTCAGGGTCTCAGCGAGAAGAGTCTCTCTGTGATGAGACTGAGGACGGTGATCAGGATTCTAATCCTGAGGCTCCTTTCAATCTGGATGCCCCTGATGGTGACGCCATGGTTAATGACCTTATATCGGCAATTAATAGACTGTTGGATATTTCTCCCCCAGCCCCTTCTGCAGAGGAGGCAGCGGCACAGCAGGAGAAGTTCCATTTCCTTTATCCCAAGCGTAAATTAAGTGCTTTTTTGGACCACTCTGACTTCAGAGAATCGATCCAGAAACACGACGCTCATCCAGACAAGCGTTTCTCTAAACGTTCTAAGGATACCCGTTACCCTTTTCCCTCTGAGGTGGCCAAACGCTGGACCCAGTGTCCAAAGGTGGATCCCCCAATTTCCAAGCTTGCGGCTAGATCCATAGTCGCAGTAGAGGATGGCGCTTCACTTAAAGATGCCAACGACAGACAGATGGACCTTTGGTTGAAATCTGTCTATGAAGCTATCGGCGCGTCGTTTGCTCCAGCATTCGCGGCCGTGTGGGCACTCCAAGCTATTTCAGCTGGTTTAGCACAGGTGGATGCTATCATACATCCAGCAGTGCCGCAGGTGGCGTCCCTAACTTCGCAAATGTCTGCGTTTGCGACCTATGCTATCAATGCTGTCCTAGAATCTACGAGCCGTACCGCTATGGCGTCCGCCAATTCTGTGGTTTTGCGCAGAGCCTTGTGGTTAAAGGACTGGAAAGCAGATGCTGGTTCCAAAAAATGCTTAACCAGCTTGCCATTATCTAGAGACAGACTGTTTGGTGAGCCATTGGCTGAAATCATAAAACAGTCCAAGGGTAAGGACTCTTCCTTACCACAGCCCAGAGCAAGTAAACCTCAACAGAAAAAGTGGCAGTCGAGGTTTCGGTCCTTTCGAGGCTCGGGCAAGGCCCAATTCTCCTCGTCCAAAAGGACTCAGAAAGAACAAGGGAGCTCAGATTCCTGGCGGGCTCACTCACGCCCCAGGAAAGCAAATGGAGGAACCGCTTCCAAAGCGGCTACCTCATGACTTTCGGCCTCCTCCCTCCGCATCCTCGGTCGGTGGCAGGCTCTCCCGCTTTTGCGACATTTGGCTGTCACAGGTCAAGGACCGGTGGGTAACAGACATTTTGTCTCGCGGGTACAGAATCGAGTTCAGTTCTCGACCTCCACTTCGGTTCTTCAGAACCTCCCCACACCCCACCCGAGCAGATGCCCTGCTGCAGGCGGTGGACTCTCTAAGAGCAGAAGGAGTCGTGATCCCTGTCCCCCCTCAGGAACGGGCGCGAGGATTTTACTCCAATCTCTTTGTGGTTCCAAAAAAGGACGGCTCCTTCCGTCCTGTTCTGGACCTAAAACTGCTCAACAAGCATGTGAACGCCAGGCGGTTCCGGATGGAATCCCTCCGCTCAGTCATTGCCTCAATGTCTCAAGGAGATTTCATAGCATCAATAGACATCAAAGATGCTTATCTCCACGTGCCGATTGCTACAGAGCACCAACGCTTTCTACGCTTCGTGATAGGAGACGACCATCTTCAGTTCGTAGCTCTGCCATTTGGTCTGGCAACAGCCCCTCGGGTGTTCACCAAGATCATGGCGGCAGTGGTAGCAGTCTTGCACTCTCACGGACACTCTGTGATCCCTTACTTGGACGATCTACTGGTCAAGGCACCCTCTCAAGAGGCATGCCAACTCAGCCTGAATGTTGCACTGGAGACTCTCCAGGCGTTCGGGTGGATCATCAACTTCCCAAAGTCAAATCTGTCACCGACCCAATCACTAACGTATCTTGTCATGGAGTTTCATACTCTCTCAGCGATAGTGAAGCTTCCGCTGGACAAGCAGCGGTCTCTACAGACTGGGGTGCAGGCTCTCCTTCAAAGTCAGTCGCACTCCTTAAGACGCCTCATGCACTTCCTCGGGAAGATGGTGGCGGCAATAGAGGCGGTTCCGTTTGCGCAGTTTCATCTGCGTCCACTTCAATGGGACATTCTCCGCCAATGGGACGGGAAGTCAACATCCCTGGACAGGAAAGTCTCCCTTTCCCAGACGGCCAAAGACTCTCTGCAGTGGTGGCTTCTTCCCACCTCATTATCACAGGGAAGATCCTTCCTACCACCGTCTTGGGCGGTGGTCACGACAGACGCGAGTCTGTCAGGGTGGGGAGCAGTTTTTCTCCACCACAGGGCTCAGGGTACGTGGACTCGGCAGGAGTCCACCCTTCAGATCAATGTTCTGGAAATCAGAGCAGTGTATCTTGCCCTACTAGCCTTCCAGCAGTGGCTGGAAGGAAGGCAGATCCGAATTCAGTCGGACAACTCCACAGCGGTGGCATACATCAACCACCAAGGGGGGACACGCAGTCGGCAAGCCTTCCAGGAAGTCCGGCGGATTCTGATGTGGGTGGAAGCCACAGCCTCCACCATATCCGCAGTTCACATCCCCGGCGTAGAAAACTGGGAAGCAGACTTCCTCAGTCGCCAGGGCATGGACGCAGGGGAATGGTCCCTTCACCCAGACGTGTTTCAGGAAATCTGTCGCCGCTGGGGGGTGCCGGACGTCGACCTAATGGCGTCACGGCACAACAACAAGGTCCCAACCTTCATGGCACGGTCTCGCGATCAAAGAGCGCTGGCGGCAGACGCCCTAGTGCAAGATTGGTCGCAGTTCCGGCTCCCTTATGTGTTTCCACCTCTGGCACTCTTGCCCAGAGTGCTACGCAAGATCAGATCCGATTGCAGCCGCGTCATACTTGTCGCCCCAGACTGGCCGAGGAGGGCGTGGTATCCGGATCTGTGGCAGCTCACGGTCGGCCAACCGTGGGCACTCCCAGACCGACCAGACTTACTGTCCCAAGGGCCGTTTTTCCATCGGAATTCTGCGGCCCTGAACCTGACTGTGTGGCCATTGAGTCCTGGATCCTAGCGTCTTCAGGATTGTCCCAAGGGGTCGTTGCCACCATGAGACAGGCTAGGAAGCCCACGTCCGCTAAGATCTACCACAGAACGTGGAGGATATTCTTATCCTGGTCCTCTGCTCAGGGAGTGTCTCCCTGGCCATTTGCATTGCCTACCTTTCTTTCTTTCCTGCAATCTGGGTTAGAAAAAGGTTTGTCGCTCAGCTCCCTTAAAGGTCAGGTCTCGGCGCTATCCGTCTTTTTTCAGAGGCGTTTGGCACGCCTTCCTAAGGTGCGCACGTTCCTGCAGGGGGTTTGTCATATTGTACCCCCGTACAAGCGGCCGTTAGATCCATGGGATCTGAACAGGGTACTAGTTGCCCTCCAGAAGCCGCCCTTCGAGCCTCTGAGGGAGGTTTCACTTTCTAGACTATCACAGAAAGTGGCTTTTCTGGTAGCGATCACATCTCTTCGGAGAGTGTCTGAGCTGCCAGCTCAATCATCCAAGGCTCCCTTCCTGGTCTTCCACCAGGACAAGGTTGTGCTGCGCCCCATTCAGGAGTTTCTCCCGAAGGTGGTGTCCTCTTTTCATCTTAATCAGGATATCTCTTTGCCTTCGTTTTGTCCTCATGCAGTTCATCGGTATGAGAAAGATTTACATTTGTTAGATCTGGTGAGAGCACTCAGAATCTACATTTCCCGCACGGCGCCCTTGCGCCGTTCGGATGCACTCTTTGTCCTTGTCGCTGGTAAGCGCAAAGGGTCGCAGGCTTCTAAGGCCACCCTGGCTCGATGGATCAAAGAACCAATTCTTGAAGCCTACCGTTCTGCTGGGCTTCCGGTTCCATCAGGGCTGAAGGCCCATTCTACCAGAGCCGTGGGTGCATTCTGGGCATTACGACACCAGGCTACGGCTCAACAGGTGTGCCAGGCAGCTACCTGGTCGAGCCTGCACACTTTCACCAAACATTATCAGGTGCATACCTATGCTTCGGCGGACGCCAGCCTAGGTAGAAGAGTCCTGCAGGCGGCAGTTGCCTCCCCGTAGGGGAGGGCTGTCTTGCAGCTCTAACATGAGGTATTTCTTTACCCACCCAGGGACAGCTTTTGGACGTCCCAATCGTCTGGGTCTCCCAATAGAGCGCTGAAGAAGAAGGGAATTTTGTTACTTACCGTAAATTCCTTTTCTTCTAGCTCTTATTGGGAGACCCAGCACCCGCCCTGTTGTCCTTCGGGATTTTTGGTTTGTTTGCGGGTACACATGTTGTTCATGTTGAACGGTTTTCAGTTCTCCGATGTTACTCGGAGAGAATTTGTTTAAACCAGTTATTGGCTTTCCTCCTTCTTGCTTTTGCACTAAAACTGGTGAGCCAGTGATCCCACGGGGGGTGTATAGCCAGAAGGGGAGGGGCCTTACACTTTTTAGTGTAATTGCTTTGTGTGGCCTCCGGAGGCAGTGCTATACACCCAATCGTCTGGGTCTCCCAATAAGAGCTAGAAGAAAAGGAATTTACGGTAAGTAACAAAATTCCCTTCTTTTTAATTATTTATTTTTTGGCTAAATACAAGGCTAAGCACCCTTTAGCGCCACATGAAAGTCACTAAAGGGTGCCAGCTTAGAAAATGCAGGGAGGTGGGACATTATATAGGTCTTTCTCATCTATCTATCCATCTATCTATCTATCCATCTTTCCCTCTATCCATTATCTGTCTAGCTATATTATTTATTGCAGTTACCGCATAAAAAACTGCAGGGACCAACCTGCGGAAAAACCGCGGCAAAATCGCATGCGGTTTTCCCGTGGTTTTGGTGCGGTTTTTTTTTTTTTTTTTTTTTTTACCGCAGGTGCGGTAATCTTCAACTCCCAGAAGTTTCTCAAGAAATTTTCTTGAAAATAATTTTTCTAGTGTGCACATAGCCTAAGTGCAGAACCTCGGATAAGCAGGACTATGATATAACATTCTATACCCCTCCAGTAATCGTGCCCCAGTGTCTCGTTGTCATCGTAGATTCGTTTACATGTTGTTTTAATCCATCTCGTAAGTAACACACAGTAAAAGTAATGGGCACTTGTCAGCGGCCCACCCTCTGTAATTGTAGGGTACGTGGCATAGAACATGTAATTTACCTCTTTAGGTCTCCTTTCTCCTTCCCCACTGTCACACGGACGGTCACACATCTATATAAAAAGAGAGAGCGAAGACAAATCGCAACGAGTCATCGACCAGAGCGGAAAAGTCTCCTACACATTGCAGTCTTCATGGGAGCAGTATTATAGCAGTTATATTCTTGTATATAGGGGGCAGTATTATAGTAGTTATATTCTTGTATATAGGGGCAGTATTATAGTAGTTATATTCTTGTACATAGAGGGCAGTATTATAGTAGTTATATTCTTGTACATAGGAGCAGTATTATAATAGTTTATATTCTTGTATATAGGGGCAGTATTATAGTAGTTATATTCTTGTACATAGGGGACAGTATTATAATAGTTATATTCTTGTACATAGGGGCAGCATTATAGCAGGTATATCCTTGTACATAGGGGACAGTATTATAGCAGGTATATTCTTGTACATAGGGGCAGTATTATAGCAGGTATATTCTTGTACATAGGAGCAGTATTATAGCAGGTATATTCTTGTACATAGGAGCAGTATTATAATAGTTTATATTCTTGTACATAGGGGCAGTATTATAGCAGGTATATTCTTGTACATAGGAGCAGTATTATAGCAGGTATATTCTTGTACATAGGAGCAGTATTATAATAGTTTATATTCTTGTATATAGGGGCAGTATTATAGCAGGTATATTCTTGTACATAGGGGCAGTATTCTAGCAGGTATATTCTTGTACATAGGAGCAGTATTATAATAGTTTATATTCTTGTACATAGGGGCAGTATTATAGCAGGTATATTCTTGTACATAGGGGCAGTATTATAGCAGGTATATTCTTGTACATAGGAGCAGTATTATAATAGTTTATATTCTTGTATATAGGGGCAGTATTATAGCAGGTATATTCTTGTACATAGGGGGCAGTATTATAGCAGGTATATTCTTGTACATAGGGGGCAGTATTATAGTAGTTATATTCTTGTATATAGGGGCAGTATTATAGTAGTTATATTCTTGTAGATAAGAGGCAGTATTAATGGGTTTACAAACCAACCAAAAAGTGGAGGAGGCCAGAAATGTGCTCACAGGACAATGTGGGAAGCAGAAGCTTCATCCGATTTATAAAGAAAATGTAAAATCTGTTTCGGGAGACCAGCGAGATTAGAAAAATAATATGTAATAACCTATTTCAATGTCTTACCAATATCAACTTAAAATGTCCTTTTTATTCCAGAAAAAGGGACATCCGTAGTTTTTATTTCTATTCTGTTCTTTTAACCAAAAAATACATTTCTATGCCATTCATTAGCAGCAAATGCTCAAGTATTGTATAAAATACTGTGATTAGTGATCACTATTTTCCGGTACAGAATTTAATGTATTTTTTGCTTCGTTCCTTGGGCTGTTTTGTAGAGCTCCAGGAGCAGAATTTCCCCCATTCACCTCTCCCACAGCCCCTCTACCACCACCATCCATTGGACCCCCTCTGCCACCTCTCTCCTGTGCTTCCCCCACTTCCTCTAGGCTATGACACAATGTAATCAGTTCTTTCTCTTGTGTTTAAATGGTTAATTGTGTTTGGGTAAGGAGGAGGGGTGGGGTTGGGGGGGTGCTGTAGACCACCCAGCCAGTTACAAATTGGGAGGGTGCAGTGAACAGAGAGGAGTAAAGAAAAAAAAAAAAAGACAGGACAGAGGGCAAGCTAATTGTTCATTTATTCCATGTTGTATAATGTTTGTATATTGTACCGCACACCCCCCCACGGAGGTGCAGCACTCCAAGGTGCTTATTACAGTAAGCGGCGGCTCCAGCAGTGAAGGGGTGCAGGGTTGTAAGGCGATGACATGTGATTAGGGTGCGGTAACAGACTGCAGCGTGGGTGGTCAGGGCCTGATGGCTGCGCTCTGTGGGGTTGCGGTGCCCCGGGGCAGAGGAAGGTGCTGTTCCTTAGTTACTCGCGGTCCTGGCAGAGCCGTGCGCAGGGAGATTGGCATCGGTCTGAGGAGTGGGAGACAATTGGTGGCAGATTTTGCAGTGAATGAATGTGGCACAGTTCTGCAGAGATTCTGTTCTTGGCCCGAGCTGCTAATAAAGACCTGAGTACCTCCGAAATTAGGGAAGAAACTGAATGTTTTTTGGTTAACGGCGTCCTTTCCCAAACCCATTGCCCACTTTATTGATATGGGAACATAAAGGAATTGCCTGCTTTAAGCGTACTGCAAAGGGAATCTGTCACCAGGTTGTTTTCCACCTAATCTGAGAGCAACATAATGTAGGGGCAGAGACCCTGATTCCAGTGATGTGTCACTTACAGGGCTTCTTAGTGCAGTTTTGATAAAATCACACTTAATCAGCAGTAGATTATCATTACAGGACTACTTGGAGTGCAGCAGGTAGTCCAGCATATTCATGAGCTCTGTATAACTGCCAGATCTGCAGCAGAGAAAACACTGATTTTATCAAAATGACAGCAAACAGCTCAGTAAGTGACACATCGCTGGAATCAGGGTCTCTGTCTCTACATTATGCTGCTCTCAGACAGAGCAAAAACCTGGTGATGAGTTCTCTATGGGGAGTGTGGAGTAAGTCACTGCCTGACTCCTCCTCTAGGGCAGCTAATCTGCCGGGTTGATCCTTTTGCAGGCCCCTTATATACATTTATTAGATGGTTTGCCTGTCCTGTCAGAATCTGTGGATTCAGCTGACTTTAGTCTGTTTTGGAGGCCTTAAAGAGAATCTTGACACAAGATGTCTCCTACCTAATCTGAGACCAGCATAATGTAGGGGCAGAGATCCTGATTCCAGCAATGCCACTTGCTGGCCTGCTTAGTGTAGTTCTGATAAAATCACTGTTTTATCAGCAGGAGATTATCAATAGAGGACTAGTATACCTGCTGCCACGTATTCTAACCACAGCTCCACCACCGATTGGCTGCTTTCTGTGTACACTGTGCATAGGCAGACAGCTGCCAATCAGTGATCTGCACGGGGTTATACAGAGAAATGGGAGATCTTTTTAGTAAATTCGTTTTCTATCAAAAGTGCAGAATGCAGCTCAGTAATTTATATATTGCTGGAATCTGGATCTCTGCCCTATATCCTACTACTCTCAGATGGGATAGCAAAAACATGATATAAGATCCCCTTTCAAAGGATTGTCCACTACTTTTGACATTGATGGCCTATTCTTAGGATAGATTGTCAATGTCTGATCGGCCGGGATCCAATACCCCACACCCCCGCCGATCAGCTGTTCCCGGTCCTGGCGGTAGCAGCAGGGGGCCAGAAATGCGTAATTTCGGCGTTGCTTTGTCTTCTGATAGAAGCCGCGGACGGGTACTGCACATCCGCCTCCCATTCTAATCAATAGGGGCCGGATGTGCAGTACCCGCACGCTATCGGAAGACTGAGCAATACCGGAACTGAGCATTTCCGGCTGCCTGCCGGGACAGAGAACAGCAGATCGGCAGGGTGTCGGACTTCATTTCAGATGATGATTGTGATTGGTTGGCTAAAATCATTCATTATGGTTGAAGTTGCCCATTTTCATACATTTTAGTCCAATGTGACATGGAAGTGGTGTCTGTGTTTCTATTATACTTTATCTCTGTCACACTACCGGCTTTTTCTTACAAATATCGTGGTACAGAAAAAATCACCAAATACTCATGTGCAAAAAAAAGGGGCAAGTTGGAGATAGTCACACAAACCCCAAAAATGGGCCCCTCAAAATTGTTGGCACCTTTCCAAAATTGTGGGTAAACTACTTTTTTGTTTTAAGCATGTGATGTTTGTTCAAACTCACCTAGGGGAAGTAATGTGGGCAATATGAAAATCACACCTGAAATCAGATAAAAAGGGGAGAAGTTGACTCAATCTTTTCATTGCATGTGCCACACTAAGCAGGGGGAAGAGAATTGTCTGAGAACCAAAATTGTTGAAAAAAAATCTCAAGGTTGCAAATCCATCTTCTGAGATCTTGATGTTCCTTTGTCCACGATGCGCAACATAATCAAGAAGTTTACAAAACACAGCACTGTAGCTAATCTCCCTGGATGTGGACGGTAGAAAAATATTCATGAAGGGTTGTAACGTAGTCCAGATGGTGGACAAGTTCCAAGGAAATTTTAAGCTGTCCTACAGGCTCAGGGTGCATGAGTGTCAGCCCCAAACAATCCGTCCACACTTTAATGAAAGGAAATGCTATGGAGGAGACACAGGAGGTCTCCACTGCTGACACAGACATAAAAAAGTTAGACTGCAGATTGCCAAAGTTTTTACATGAGTAACCAAAATCCTTCTAGGAAAGTGTCTTGTGGACAGATGAGATCAAGATAGTAGAATTAGTAGAAAATGGAATGAGGCCTGCAAATAAAAACACCGTACCTACAGTCAAATATGATGGAGGCTGAAAGATGTTTTGGGGTTGTTTTGCTGCCTTTGGCACTGGGTGTCTTGACTGGTGCAAGGTATGCACACCAGTGACTATGTAAGGGGAATACATGGAATAGCAGAAACTGCTGTGTGAATACTGACTTGAAAAATCCAATAGCTATATGAAGAGTGAAAATGTGAAAAATGGAATCTGCATTACTGCCATGAACATATGAATCAAGAGAAATTTCTCTTGATTCATATGTTCATGGCAGTAATGCAGATTCCATTTTTCACATTTTCACTCTTCATATAGCTATTGGATTTTTCAAGTCAGTATTCACACAGCAGTTTCTGCTATTCCATGTATTCCCCTTACATAGTCACTGGTGTGCATACCTTATCTCCCCATAGTGATGTTTTTTTAGGTTTTTTGCACCCAGTTCAGACTTAGAATGGTGTTCCAAACGTTATTCGTTATTATTGACTGGTGCAAGGCATCATGAGATTTGAAGATTACCAAAGGATGTTGGGTGTCAATGCAGTGACCAGTATCAGAAAGCTGGGTTTGCGTCCTAGGTCTAGGGTCTTCCAGCAGGACAATGACGCCAAACATACTATAAGAAGCCCCCAGAAATGGATGGAAACAAAGCGCTGGAGTGATCTGAAGTGGCAGCAATGAGTGCAGATCTAAATCAAGGGTGCCAACACTTTCAGCCATTAGTGTAGCTGGCTGAACATGAAAACTGGGAACTGGCTGGTTTCATTAGGGAAAGAGTAGAAAGTTGCCCAATGCTAATCTTCCACCAACCCATAATTTTATTTTATTTTTCTTTACAGAGATCGCCTTCTGGTGGTAACTGCTTCCAGGCAGAATCTTATCATGTATCTCTGTTTACAGGGAGCTCCCCCTAGTGGTGACTGCAGACAGGATCTTATCATGTATCTCTGTTTACAGGGAGCTCCCTCTAGTGGTGACTACAGACAGGATCTTATCATGTATCTCTGTATACAGAGAGCTCCCCCTAGTGGTGACTGCAGACAGGATCTTATCATGTATCTCTGTATACAGGGAGCTCCCCCTAGTGGAGGCTGCAGACAGGATCTTATCATGTATTTCTGTATACAGGGAGCTCCCCCTAGTGGTGACTGCAGACAGGATCTTATCATGTATCTCTGTATACAGGGAGCTCCCCCTAGTGGTGACTACAGACAGGATCTTATCATGTATCTCTGTATACAGGGAGCTCCCCCTAGTGGTGGCTGCAGACAGGATCTTATCATGTATCTCTGTATACAGGGAGCTCCCCCTAGTGGTGGCTGCAGACAGGATCTTATCATGTATCTCTGTTTACAGGGAGCTTCCTCTAGTGGTGACTGCAGACAGGATCTTATCATGTATCTCTGTATTCAGGGAGCTTCCCCTAGTGGTGACTGCAGACAGGATCTTATCATGCATCTCTGTATTCAGGGAGCTCCCCCAAGTGGTGGCTGCAGACCGAATCTTCTGAATCTCTCTACACAGGGAGTTCCCCAAAGTGGTGGTTGCAGACCGAATATTGTCATGTATCGTTGTATACAGGGAGCTCCCTCTACTGGTGGCTGCAGACAGAATGATATAATAAGATTGTGCCTTCAGCCACATATATATCATGTATTTCAGTATGCAAAGAGCTCCCCCTAGTGGTGGCTGCATGTAGAGTATCTCTGTAGCATGGAGCTTCCTCTAGTGGTGGCTGCAGACAAAAAAAGATCCTATGTGTTTCTTTAGATCAGAGCTTCCCCTATTGGTGACTGTAGACCGAATATGATCATATATCTCTATGCAAAGAGCTATATCTAAACTAGAAATGGTTGTACATGGTAAATATCTACTTTAAACAGGTTGTCCAGGCTTTTCACAAATGTTTGCAGTCACTCTGTTACTGCAGACTGGTGCATCCTCATGTTGCGCGCTGTAAGGATTCTCTGGTGGCGGGACTGATTGGTCATGTGACAGCAAGTATGCGATAGGTTACTCCTGGTCACATTCTGACTAGACGTGTGTGACCTTGCTCAATTAACTGGCATTGAGCGAGGCCGCTGATGTCTAGTTGGAATGTGACTGTGAGTCTGTATATTGCATAGCTGTAGTCACTTGACCACTCGGTCTTTGCGAATCCTCAAAGTGCGAATTCACAAGTCTGCAGTGACATTGAGTGACTGCAGATTTTTGTGAAAAGCCTGGACATCCCCTTTAATGCACATGTAATAAAACACTGTGGCTGAGCACTTTATTTGCTTATCTAAAGGATTTCTTTTAAAATCATAAGTTATCCCTTATGCATAGGTTAGAGAAGAATTACTGATTGTTGGGGGTCCAACTGATGGGACCACCAGTGATCTTGAGAACGGGGTCCTATAGAGCTCCATCTTCAGAGGAGCAGAGTTGCGCATGCTTGACCCTCGCTGCCAGAGAAAGCGAAGTACAGCACTCTATTTCCAGCAGTCCCATAGACAATGAATTGTGCTGGAGTGACAGTCGAGTGTGCTCATCTCTGCTTCTTTCCAGGTATATAACAGAGAGTAATAGAGGAAGGGTCTTGCATCCGCGCCAAGGACTCGATGGATTCAGAAGGAGATTAATGCTTCTTTAATAACATGCATAGGTCGACGCGTTTCAGGAGTCACAGTTCCCTTCATCAGGACAACAGGCAAAAGGAACATCAAATTTGATGTTCCTTTTGCCTGTTGTCCTGATGAAGGGAACTGTGACTCCTGAAACGCGTCGACCTGTGCATGTTATTAAAGAAGCATTAATCTCCTTCTGACTCTCTCGAGTCCTTGGCGCGGATGCAAGACCCTTCCTCTATTACTCTGTTATCTGCCATCTCTTGGGGCTGCTGCCTGGACCCGGGTTCCTATATGCCTGCATAATGATTGTGACTGTCACAACCATTATAGGTGAGTGTGATTCATTATTTCACCCCTTTCCCCACTGGGATAAGACCCTATTGCACTTTTTCTTCCACAGTTCGTATTCATCTTTCCAGGTATAGAGAATAGCTGGAGGTCCCAGACGTCAGACCCTCGGCAATGTAAGGGTCTCCTATTCCATAGATACCAAAAACCTAATTTTTCTGAATAACCCTTTAAATACTGTTATTTTGAGCTGTAGTGGTGGAGTTGTGACCGGTCTGCCATATTGGTTGGCACCGAGCTTTCCCAGGAACATATAGATAGAATGTAACGAGTTATCACGATACAACCTTTATAATATTTGATCCTACATAATGTAAACTGCTGTTTTTTTGTTTTGATTTTTTTTTGCCATCAACCCCCCCCCCCCCCCCCCCTTCCCCTACTCGAGTGCCCCGTGTACGCAGATTTACTGAACTCGGTGTTGGCAAACATCGCGCTGGGTTATTTTGTAACTTTCTGTGAGAAATGACACAACGGGCAGTTTCTCTGCCGGGTGAAATAAAAGATTGTGAGGGCTACAAACAGCCCCCTTACTGCCACCTGCTACTCACTGCCGCGCCCCCCCCACCCCCACCGAACCCACCCGGCCCCCTCCACCGAGACACAAAACAAAACAAAAAGCAACAACAAAAGACCCCCAAAATCTTAAAGGAGCCATTCATCAGAGCCACAAAAGAGGGACGTAATACGTTATTATAATTAGTCTTGGGTGGTAGGACTTGCTGCGTTAACCTCTTCCCTGCCAGAGCCCGGACTCTACTCAGCGACACTGTATCCTGCCAGTGTGCAAAGGGACATCGGACACGGTTCATTATACAGAACTGCAGTTATTCTATAGGTGTGCGCCCCCTACAGTGTGCAGCATGGTGACTGATACTTTGGCGGTGTATTGTCACCAGGAACTCGTGTTCCCATTCACTGTCACATCAGAGACTTTATATTCATACAAAGAAAAAAAGAAATAAGTTGCCCAGCACACCTTCGCCATACCTCCACCATTCCTCTGTGCTCAGCACACCTCCACCATTCCTCTGTGCTCAGCACACTTTCGCAATGCCTCCGTGCTGAGCTCACCTTTGCCGTGCCTCCGTGCCCAACACACCTCCACCATGCCTCCGTGCTCAGCTCACCTTTGCTGTGCCTCCGTGCCCAGCACACCTTCGCCGTGCCTCCGTGCCCAGCACACCTTCGCCGTGCCTCCGTGCCCAGCACACCTTTGCCATACCTCCGTGACCAGCTCACCTTTGCCATGCCTCCATGCCCAGCACACCTTCGCCATGCCTCCGTGCCCAGCACACCTTCGCCATACCTCCGTGCCCAGCACACCTCCACCATGCCTCCGTGCTTAGCTCACCTTTGCCGTGCCTCCGTGCCCAGCACACCTTCGCCATACCTCCGTGACCAGCTCACCTTTGCCATGCCTCCATGCTCAGCACACCTTCGCCATGCCTCCGTACCCAGCACACCTTCGCTGTATGTCTGACTGCAACCAGTCATAGGCGCCGGTGGGCGGGGAAAGCAGGGAATTCATGATGGATTAATGAGCGGCCGGCATTTTCAAAAGAGAAGAAGCCGCCACAGTGAGAACGCCGTGCAGCGCCGCGCCGGTGATCGTGGATCGGTGTGTATGATAGAGGGGGTGGGAGGGAGAGACAGACATGGACAGAGAGAGAGATAGAAACATAGAGAGAGACCGACAGACCGGCCGACAGAGAGAGACTGACGAAAAAAGTGCCTTTTATATTAAAAAAAAAACATAAAACGTGGATCGCAATAATAATGCAATGCAAGCGCACTGCTGAACATTTTGGCAGCGATTTTCTACAACTCATTGATTTCAATGGGTGTAGAACGCAGCCAAAATGGCAAAAACAATTGACATGCTGCTTCTTTGAACGCATGTTTTTTTGCCACAAAATATGCAAATTAAACGCAGCGTTTAGAAACGCAAAGTGCGGTCTAGAAATCCCCATTTTACATTGACTTTGCTGGAAAATCAAAACGCATGCCTTTTGGCATGAAAAAGGTGCTTCTCAAAACGGACCTAAAATGCAGCAGAAACGCAGGTGGAAACGCAAAGTGGGGTCTCAGCCTTAGGCTATTTGCACATAGGAGGAGTATTCTGCCCGGAACCCGCAATAACTGACATTGCTGTGCAACATGTTCAGTCTTTTGTTACCTCTTTTAACCACTTTCGGTTCGGAACCTGTAAAGCATGTTCATTCTTCGGTCACTCTTTTTATAGTGGGCAGCATAGAGAAAAGATGATGGAGGCAAAACCGCAAGCGATGCCCCTTCGGGAAAAAGACCGCCAGCGGCTTTGCCTAGGAAATAGTCAGCAGCTCCGCCAGTCGTTTAACCTCCGTCACACGTACTTACGTGCTGAGCGACGTCGCTGTGGGCGGCGGACATCCACTTCCTGAAAGGGGTGGGACGTTCGGCGTCACAGCGACATCACACAGCGGCCGGCCAATAGAAGCGGAGGGGCGGAGATGAGCGGGACGTAAACATCCCGCCCACCTTCTTCCTTCAGCATTTCTGGCGGGTGCCGCGGGACGCAGGTAAGCTGCTGTTCATCGTTCCCGGGGTGTCACACGGAGCGATGTGTGCTACCCCGGGTACGATGAACAACCGGCGCAAAGTAAAATAAACGATTTTTTAAAAATAAACGACGAGCACACGACTCACGATTTGTCACCGATTTGTGATCGCTCATAGGTGTCACACGGGACGACGTCGCCAACGAAGCCGGATGTGCGTCACAAAAACCGTGACCCAGACAATCTATCGCACGATAAATCTCCTCGTGTGACGGCCGCATTAGTGTAGTTTTGATAAAATCACTATAAATGTGCAAAAAGACTGAACTGCACATTCAGCAGGTGTGAACAGGTGCTAGCTGAAAACACATTATAACTACAAAACATATACAGCTGCACACTGAAATGCTAACAATGAATAAGGGAACTCTGGTATTGCCCAGACATGGAGGTTTTTAACCCACATTTCAGTGTGCGGCTGTACATGTTTGGTAGTTATATATTGTTTTCAGCTAGCACCTGTTCACACCTGTTGGATGTGCGGGTCAGTCTTTTTGTATATTTATAGAGCATCTCTTTCTGATTGAGTATCATGCCTTGTAACAAGGCTGTGTTCACTCCCCTATATCGCAGGAGTCTAGCTGCCCAGACATGGAGGTTTTAACCAGATAGTGGAATTTCAGGTTAGGTTCCCGGTATACAGAAATTACCTTGCCATGGTGACCGGGCTCACATGCATTGGCCAATACATATGCTAAATATCTCTTTTTTTTTTTTTTCAAATATTCCTATAGCAGTAATGTAATACCAGACTTCCCTTTTTCATTGTTAGCATTTCAGTGTGCAGCTGTATATGTTTTGATAAAATCACTGTTTAATCAGCAGGAGATTATCATTACAGGACTATTTGGGTTGCTGCCAGGTAGTCCAGCATGCTAGATTTGCAGCAGAGAAAACATTGATTTTATCAAAATGACAGCAAACAGGTCAGTAAGTGACACATTGCTGGAATCAGGGTCTCTGCTTCTACATTATGCTGCTCTCAGATGGGGGAGCAAAAACCTGGTGACAGATTCCTTTTAAATAAAGAAAAGAGAGAACACTCCCATTCCTTCACCGACTTACATTTCTCCAAAACTTGTTGTGTATGAAACCACCTTTAGGCCATGTGTGCACTAGAAAGTGACCTTTTCTCAAGGAAAATCCGGACCCTCTTAAAGAATCCCTCACCTGCGGTAAAAAAGCGCACCAAAACCGCAACGAAATCCGTATGCGGTTTTGCCATAATTTGGTGCGGATTTGCCGTGGTTTTTCCGCAGGTTGGTCCCTGCGGATTTTTACCATTATCTATGGCAAAAAACGCAGGTACCTGCGAAAAAGAAGTGACATGCACATTAATTCCACAGCGGAAAATCCGAGGGTAAATCTGCAGGTATACAAAAACACAGTGTGCGTACAGCTTTTTTTCATACCCACAGGTTTTGCTGGGGATTGACTGCAGAAATGTTAGACACATTTTCAGCAGCAAATACGCGGTAAATTCGCAGCGTGCGCACAGGGCCTCAGGCTTCCTTCATGTGCATTTTTTTTTTTTTTTTTTTTAGCACTCTTGGCTTTTATAAAAAATGCATGAAATTAATGACATTTTTACAAGTTGTTTTTTTTTCTATTCAGTTATCCAGATGTTCCCCCCCCCCTATAAAAGGGAAATACACTTTTCCTAAAGATGGTAAAAACGTAATAAAGCATCGAGTGAAGCCACAAAAAGATGCACTGATTATAGTACTTATCATAGTTGCCTACTGACTACCACCTAAAATCTGCCCATAGCCACAAAAACGTGGCTAAAAAAAGCTAATCAAAACAGAATATTAGCTTTTTCCAAAAAAAGCGCCTTTATGTGATGGAAATTCCACTTTGGTACAGTATCCGCTATTAACCCTAAAACTTAAAAATGTGAAAAAATTCCTTGCAAGAAATAGGGGAACAAATTCGGGCGCCCAGAAGAACCACTGAAATCTGGGAAAAATAATTTGACTCTTGGCAAGGAAAAAAAGAAAAGTAGGGATCAGTAAAAATATCGGATTCTACTTTCAAAACGAGTTTTACCCCATTACAGTCACTGATAACTTTACGATCATTTTGCTGCCTCCTGTTTGGGGTATTTTCACCTCCTTTCGTGCGCCCCATTTACGCCTCTGATTTATATTGGATGTATTTATTTTTGCAGACAGTCCCGCAGAATTTCTCCCTCGGGCTGTCAGACCTGGTGGTCACTGGAGAAGTTGAACCTTGTAACCTTTAATTATGGCCATTTCTGACCTATTGACTGCCACACACTCCTATTAGATTTAAACACATGGATAAGAGATTTTGGGGGGTCCACACAGCAGTCCTCGCTACAGGAAGAGCCAGAAGGGACCATAAAGGTTCGGTTCCACTTGCGATTTGCATGGACGAGTGCGATCCGATACAAATCCGGTTGTATTCGCACCGGTGCAAAACTGTGGAGCAGTGTCCATCTGCAATTGATTTCTCATGCCACAGCGGCATGCGGAATGAATCACAGCATGCTGCGTTTGGCAGCGAGTTTCGGCTCTCACACCCTCATACAAGTCTATGGGAGCGTGTGAAACATCGCACTACACTCGCATGTCTTCCGACCGCAGTGCGATATATATGTAGAGAGACACAGCGAAGGACATGGGAAGAAAGTGCTCCCCCCCTCTCCTCCGTAGCTGTGATCAGATTGCAAAATCACATCCGCATGACCCTCGGCTGACGCTCGCACCAGAGGGTCATTAGCATATTGCTTCCGCTGCTCTCGCATCACAAGCTGTACACATGTGGAACCGTACCCGTGGGCTATGTGCCCACAGGAGCTTGTTTCTGCGGATTTTGCCGCGGAAAACCTGCGGATTTTTCTGGATTTTCCAGATAAATCCGCAGGTTTTAGCATGTACAGTCACTCCCCATGTTATCCTATGGAACATGGGGCGTGCTGTGTCCACGCTGCGGAAAGTGCGGCTGCCGAACATGCTGCAGATGTAGGCATCCGCATGTATAATTGCATGTCAATTATTCATGCGGAATTACCTGCGGATGTCCCGGCCCTCCGCTATGGAGATAGAGGCCGGGACGTCCGCAGGTAAGCCGCATGAATGTCCGCATGTTTCCCGCAGCTATTCCGCTGGAATCTCGCAGCTAAAAATAGCTGCGGACGCCGGCGGGCAGCTGCGGGAAACATGCGCTCGTACCTGCGGATACATCCGCAGGTACGAGCGCCCGTGGGCACATAGCCTAATAGTGAGGCACCATGATGTCCAGACCGGTGCTCTGTGCATGGGACCATATACTGAATCAGTTAGCAGAATTTTAGACAAAATGGACATAAATTTGATTTTTAACCTGTGGTCACATCTTGTGCTCAAGTCACAGCCAGAGCTGCATTCAAATCAATGCTGATCATTATTTGGAGTAATATTAGCTGTGTGTGTGTATATACAGTAATATATAATATATACGGTATATATGATCTTCCCTACCATGCAGTGCACTCGGATTAGTGCACTGTCAGGAGTAAGCACTACATGTTACAGTAGGTGGCAGCAGTGAGGTGCAATCTAACAGGCAATCAAGACACGATCGGATAGAAAAAAGCGGACAAGTTTTCATCTGTATTGTCATCCAACTTTACACATCAGCAGTTATTCAAATTTACAAGAACATATACAGTTTCTATATTCAAGAATTTAAATGTATCCATAAAAATCGGATGCTTTACAGTTGATCAGTTTGGGATCTACATTTTGCGCACCCGTAGACTTGCATGGGTGAATTTCATTGAAAATGTGCGGAGAATGCTGCAATTATTCATGTAGACATTTGGTTAAAAACAGACATCTGAACAGCTCCAATGAATGATATTGGGCCAAGTGCGGTCAGGTTTTTTTTTTTTCTTCGTGTCAATGTAACCAATTGCAGCTCTAGATATGACTAGAATATAAAACAAAATTCACTATTCTGTAACATATACAGTGTGTCCACCCATATCCTGTCCACCGCCATTACCTTGAGAACGGCGGCAGCTATAGGCATAGAAGTGGTGTCTAGGTATAGTAAAGTAGCCATGCGTTACGCAATGAAACCACCTATAGCGCCACCTGGTGGAAAGCAACGGAGTTAGCATTTTTATCTCGAAAACGGAACGAGATAGAGAAAAAAAAGTGAACTAAAAAATTGCAGGGCATCATCAATTCAATCACAATCAACACCTTGCATACAGAAATGCTATGATATGGAACCCATAACCCCCCAAAACATTGAATACTGGTCACGCATATGGCGCTCCTTTAACTTTGATGCTCACAGTGGCCCCCGTCAGCTGCAATGCACATCTGGCCTCTGCACAGCATACTGTATCTTGCTGCACATTGTGCAATATGGTAGGTGACACGTTTGCACACATCTGTGATACGTGGTCGTAGGTCCTGTAATGTTGGTGGAGGGGTCGCATACACCTGCTGTTTGATGTGACCTCACAGAAAGAAGTCCAATGGGGTCAGGTCAGGTGAGCGGAGGCCACTCCACACAGCCACCATACCCAATGACTTGTAGGAAGGTCTCCATGAGGTATCGCTTCACGTCCACAGAATTGTGAGGTTTATACTTTCTAATCATAGCATTTCTTTATGCAAGGTGTTGATTCATATTGAATTGATGATGCCCTACAACTTCGTAAGTCACTTTTTTTTCTCTATCTCGTTCCGTTTTCGAGATAAAAATGCTAACTCCGTTGTTTTCCACCAGGTGGCGCTATAGGTGGTTTCATTGCGTAGCACATGGCTACCTTACTATACCTAGACACCACTTCTATGCCTATAGCTGCCGCCGCTCTCAAGTTAATGGCGGTGGACAGGATATGGGTGGACACACTGTATACAGGATATGGGGGGACACACTGTATACAGGATATGGGTGGACACACTGTATAGAAGATTGTACGTTAACCTAAAAAAAAATAATAATGAGCAAATCAGAATTACTTTCACCCCTGCAGGACAATCGGCATCATTCCGGATTGATGTGCCGACCATGGCAGTTAAGTGACTGCCGATTTTCTACATGCCAGACGACCGACCACGATTCTATGTGCACAGAATGGTCGTTAATATGATTGTTCTGTGCACATAGAATATTATTGCTCGCGGCAGCACGTCTCTTTGCACAGGATGATGTGCCCGATGAGAACAATGATTTCTAAGCGAGCCCAAAAAATGATTTCACATGGCACTACGCCTCTCATTAAATTACTTATTTTTGTTATTATTTACAGCTGATGATTTGTGACAGTGTACACCAGGGATGGATATGGTGCAACATGTGCAGCCACTCAGGGGCCTAAGAGAAAAGAGGGCCACATCCACCTCCAAAACAGCTTCTGGCAGATCCCGCTGCCCGCTTCGGGATGTTTACACGGCAGGCGCACCACCGGCCTGCCTCGGAGGTGGAGCACGAGTGCACGATAGGACCTAAAAGATGATGAACTATGCCCGAGCAGGATGAAGCCAAAGGAAACTCTGGTGGAGGTCTGCAGCAGTCCTGCCGTGCTAATCTTTAGACTGGCCTGGGTATAGGGGCGAAAGTCTAATCGAACCAGCTAGTAGCTGGTTCCCTCCGCAGTTTCCCTCAGGATAGGTGGCGCGCTCCAGAGAACATAAAGGGGTCTAATATGAGGAGCACAGGAGCCCTCTCCTGTCTGTGTCCCCCCCCCACCCGCTGAAAACTGTCTTCTCTATTCACTTTTGCAGGATAAGTAAGTTTGCACAGATTTTGATGCGCTTTCAGCCATTTTTCTACATTTGATGATATTTCTCTGTTGAAGGTGCACATTTGCCCCATTTTTGGATGACCCATTTTCCCCCCTTGTACTTTTTTTTTTTTTTATAACTATAAATCTTTCTGAAAGGTTTATGTAACTAGGACTTTGGCGGATTAATCTGCTGGGGACATGAGGGGGTTAATTCCGCCTCCCCGGGTTTGGAGCCTTTTGTAAATAAGCTGTTCCCGTCTCCTGGTGTCTTTGGTATATTTGTCTCTCTATCATTTTGGATCTGTGTCTGTGTAAATAAATGCCCCCCCCCCCCCTCCTCCTCTTCTACCTCCTCCCTCTACTCTATGGTTGGGTGCAAACTACCCAGAGTGGCCCCATGTGAGGCCTGCAGCCTTCACGGGCCATGTGGAACAGTTCTGCAGCGAGCTGGTCATCCCCGGCTTGTTTATATAGAAGCTGGCAGGCCTCAGATGAAGACCTCCCTCAGTTTGTTAAGGTTCCTGTCTGCCTCTCATCCCTCCACCAGCCTGAGAGACGTTCACACACGTTCCTGCAGACGGTGCCAGATGGGGCTAATCCCCGGCTGTGAACACATCCTGCTGCGGACCTGAACGGCCGCGTACCCTAAAACCACAAACTTCCTTCTCATCTACGTTGGAGGCTACGCCGCAGATTCCATCAAATTTACCCCCAAAAAATAAAGCCGCGCAGTGTGAAACGTTCCGATAAAAGGGACACCTGACAATGGGCCAGACCCTATAAAGTCAATGGGGTCCATCGGTGTGCATCACGTAACACACCCAACTTTGCACTTTCAGCTCCTATGAAGATAAGTTTGAATGGAAATGTGACAAAATTAAACACAATTCACCCAAAAGAAGAGGGGTGCACGCGTTTCATGCATTGTAACAAACCCTCAGCTATTTAAAGTACACATAAAGGACAAGTATTGGACTTTGGATGGTTGCAATATTTTAATTTACTGACACCAAACATTATTGA
This sequence comes from Anomaloglossus baeobatrachus, assembly GCF_048569485.1. Taxonomy (NCBI): domain Eukaryota; kingdom Metazoa; phylum Chordata; class Amphibia; order Anura; family Aromobatidae; genus Anomaloglossus; species Anomaloglossus baeobatrachus. The sequence goes on from NC_134360.1 coordinate 246,329,570, forward strand.
AAATGGCAAAATGATCATCAACGGTTACACCAGACCTGCATGCACTGGCGGACACAGACCGAATAGGGGCCCCCGTGCAACAACAATATGAGGGTCCTTTACAGTCAAAAAGCTCCTCATAATGCACAATTCCACCTGCATTCTCCCTCGGACGCCCTGTGCGGTTGCACCAGTGATACGACCGCCCCGCCGCCATGTTTTGTGTTTTGTTTTGTTTTTTTGCAGGTAATAAACAAATGTAACCTTTTGAATTCATATGAAGTTTCCTAAACATCCGAGCATTAAATGGATGCAAAACGCGTGAACTTAGGCTGACGCATTGAACCGGACCCTAAAGAAGAGCCGTCGGTTTAATTTGTATTAAATAAATTAATAGCACAAATGAAAATGAAAAACTTTGTAATATATCTTGTCAGACAAATCTGCTTCTCATGGGTTATATGTCTGGAGCGTAGACTGAAGGGTAAGTGATCAGGATCTCCGTCAACATACGCACATCAGGTCCAGACGGTCATTGTGATACTTGTAGTTCCATTCCTGCAGGGTCCAGGCAGTCGCTGTCAGACTCTGTACATTCTGTAATAATCTGCATTCAGCAGCAAATCTGCCAACTCGATGAGGACGGGGCAAGGCTGCAGCAGTGACCAAGAGACGGGCACCGATCTGTGGCTCTGTGGAATGTGGACCGCGGTCCGTTTGGACAGGTCTCGCAGGGTTGGGGTGCTCGTTCTGATTCATCTGTCATTCATTTTCAGGTTTTCAACTTTTTGTAACATCTCAAGAGAACAAAGCTGTAGTACTGACCCCGTCCTCCGTGTGAGTCATCATAATGGACCCGGTGACTAGTACGGTATGTAGCAAGTGTATGGCTTCTCCTGTATATACCGGGATATGTCCCAGACGCACAGTACCACTCTGTATATACCGGGATATGTGACAGACGCACAGTACCACTTCTCCTGTGTACAGTATATCAGGATATGTGCCATATGCATAGTAGTGTACCACCCCGCGCTCGGCTGCCTGCCGAGCCCCTCGGGTCCGGGCTCGTTTCTGGTGGGTGGCTCGAGCGCCTCCGGAACCAGGGGGTCACGTCGCTCTGATGGGAAGCTGGCGATACGTGTAGGGATTTCGGTGGGGAGGTTCACGGCCGGGGCCGTGGTATTTAGGGATTCAAGTTCGTGACGCCACCCACGGGTTGTGGTGAATATGGACACCACCGCTGCCGTTAATTAGGCTCCCAGGGACGATGTTGTGCAGCCTGGTGTTAACCCCCCCATGGGCAGGGGGTGATGGTCCCGGTGGTTGAGAGGTGCGGGCGTGTTGGTGTGGTGCGGTGCGCGGCCCAAGGGCACTGTTGTACTCACTATGACAGATACACCGGAGTCTCTTGTAAACCAAAAGGATGGTGGTCTGTGCCCGCAGCCGGCTGCGCTGTGCCCCTTATTCGGGTTGGTGGTTTCTGCCTTTCTCCTGCACCTCTGTTTGTGGATCTTGACTGCCTATGCTTCAGCAACGGTAGTCCGCTCCCCGGCTGTGTGTGTGTCGGGAACCCGTTTGCCCGCAGGCGCTGGCCCGTGGGATCTCTCTGCCTGTGCGGTGGCTTTCTATCCCCCTCGGTGGGCTGTTGCCATCTTTCGGGTCTTGGGACGTGAAAGGACCTAAGGTCCAGACCCCAATCAGTAAATTCAATGTGGTCCAGTGGCTTCTGGACCTCGTTCTGGGTCTGAGTACCCCTCCTGGTGCTATGGTTTCAAGTTGGTTCCCCAGTTCGGTACCGGCGGGCCACTACCCTGTCCCGGTCCCTTACGGTTCCACCAGCTGTCTTCCCGGCTCCTGCAGGCGGCCACCACCGTCTGTCTCCTGGCCACAGGGTATCCGGGCTCCTACCCAGATCCCTGACAGACGTCTGCACGTTTCCAACTCCTCTCCTTTTACTACTCCACTATCCTCTCCCTCCCAACAGATCTGCTGTGTTTTCCCGCCTCAGGCTATCCGAACTCCTCGGTAGGCGTGTGTCACAAACCACCGGGGGGGTCACTCAGAAATCCCCCGCGCTGGCTACCAGTACGTCACAATCGGGGGGTAACAAGTGGGGGGTCACCCCTCCTTTATACCTCCCGACCGACAGACAGAGCACGTGACGCGCTCTCTAGCGCCCCTCTTATAGTCAGGCCAATTATGGAATTGCCCGACAATAAGCAAGGAGGCCGCTATACTACTTATGCCGATTATTGAAGGGTCCCCGGTGAGAGTAGGGTATATATTCCCCCGACCTCCGCGGGCGGAATATATAAAATCTCCCCGAATCTCACTGGCCTCCCCACAATAATCCTTGGCACAAACTCGCTGCCACCAACCGCTTCACGGTAACTATTAGCCGAACACACAGACGTGGGATTCAAGATCGAGATAACAGAACAGCCCAAGATTAATTATATAATTTAATCAGCCTAAAGCACACTAGAAACTACAATATATACAATAGGGAATCTACAGAATATACATATGTCAGAGTACAGTTACAGATAAAGCATGGTTTACAGACAGGTATGCAATTCAATAAGTTACCTTGTGCGTCTGGCCACAGGGGGGCGCTGTAGACCAGGTTTCCAGGAACTCCCACAGATGTTTCCTGCACGTGACCCCCAGCGAAAGAACTCTGGAAAATGGCCGAAGTAGGGTTATCAACCTGGGCAAATCCAGGTCCCCTCCTACCTTCGTGACCTCAGAGGGAGCACTGCTCCACCCCTGGCTGGAGTTATGGACAAAATCCACAACATGGAATATGGCCATAACTTGGCCTGGGAGCGTCGTAGGCGGACGCCAATGCTCTCATTGTGACAGTTATGAATTTAGCTACAGAATGAGAGGTTTCATGACTTGTCTACTAGTTCCACATTGGCTGATATCACGCCTGGGGTATTTCCCAAGCTCCCGCTCCCATAAAAAAGGTGTGCCAGCATCGTCCGCATGCGAAAACACCATTTTTATGGTTGCCGTATTTATCGGAAATATGGCTTGCGAGATATGAACCATTTTTTACTGGAGTCGTTCTGTCTGGCTAGTTCCAGAGCCTTATAATGAGATACAACTCTTGTTACAGGGTGACGGCAGGGAGTCATCCTGTGTCCTTTGTTCCCACATCACCTAATTTCCATATCACAGGAGATGGCCATGGGAGGGGTTGCTAAACAAGTTGTGTGAAGGAAAGGGGGGGTGACACCAGGAGAGGGCTTCCTGACATAACTTGAATATCATGATTTATCGTCATATCTCCGGATTTACCTCACGCCTCCCCCCTTTTGAGGGCGCTAGGGGGCAGCACACTCCGGTGTTCCCCCGTGCGCCCGTCCGCGACCTCTCCTTGTCGGGACAGCCCGTCTGCGTTACCGTGGTCACGGCCCCTTTTGTGGCGAATGGTGAAGTTGTATTGCTGGAGCGCAAGGCTCCATCGCAACAGTCGCCCATTCGTCCCAGAGACGGTGTGCAACCAGCTGAGGGGGTTGTGGTCCGTCTCCACGATGAAGTGGCGCCCGTATAGATAGGGTTGCAGACGCTGCAGGGCCCACACTATGGCCAGGCACTCCTTCTCCATTGTGGAATAGGCCACTTCCCTCGGTAACAGCTTCCTGCTCAGGTACAAGACTGGGTGCTCTTGGCTCGCAGAGTCCACCTGGCTGAGCACCGCACCGAGGCCGAAGTCACTGGCGTCGGTCTGTACTACAAACGGCCGCGTGAAGTCGGCTGCCTGTAGCACGGGCGGGCTGGACAGGGCGTCCTTTAGGGCCCGGAAGGCTGTCTCGCAGTCCATTGTCCAATCGACTGCAGAGGGCAGCTTCTTCTTGGTGAGGTCCGTCAGGGGCTTTGCCAGGCTACTATAGCATGGAACAAACCTCCTATAGTACCCAGCGGTCCCCAAGAAGGACATCACCTGCTTCTTGGTCCTGGGGGTGGGCCAGGATGCGATGGCCTCCACTTTCTCAGGCTCGGGCTTCAGTGTTCCCCCGCCTACCCGGTGACCGAGGTACTGGACCTCGCTCATGGCCAGCTGACACTTGCCCGGCTTGATGGTCAAACCTGCCCGGTGGACCCGCCTGAGCACCTGTGCTAGATGCTCTAGGTGATCTTCCCAGGTGGGACTGAAGACTGCAATGTCATCCAGGTACGCGGCCGCGTACCCTTCAAGTCCCTTGAGCAGGGTGTTGACCATCCGCTGGAAAGTGGCAGGGGCATTCCTCATCCCGAATGGCATCACCGTGGACTCGTACAGTCCAAATGGGGTAATAAAGGCAGAGCGTTCCCTGGCCTTGCGAGTCAGGGGGATCTGCCAATATCCCCGGCTCAGATCCATGATGGTCAGGTACTGAGCCCCGGCCAACTGATCGAGCAGGTCATCGATGCGTGGCATTGGGTACGCATCGGCGACCGTGACAGCATTGAGCCCCCTGTAGTCCACGCAGAACCGAGTGGTTCGGTCCTTCTTAGGGACGAGGACTACAGGCGAGGCCCAAGCGCTGTTGGATGCCTGGATCACCCCCAGCTTCAGCATCTCGTCAATCTCCTGGCGCATGTGTTGCTGCACCTCCAGGGAAACCCGATATGCTGAACGCCGGATCGGGGGATGATCCCCAGTGTCCACGTGATGGACAGCCAAGTCAGTCCTTCCGGGCTGGTTGGTAAACAACCCCCGGAAGGGGTGTAGGGTGGCCCACAGCTGGGACCGTTGGTCCTCCAAGAGCTGGTGGCCAACCTCCACATCCTCAATGGATCCGCCTGCCCTAACCTGGGCTAGCATATCCAAGAGGGTTTCCGCTTCTCCCTCCTCGGGCAGGTTGCACACGGGGAGCGCACATGCCTCCCGCTCATGATGTGCCTTTATCATGTTCACATGGAAGGGCTTCCGCCTTCCACGGGCAGGGTCCAGGGTGACCAGGTACGTCACAGGGTTGAGCTGCTGGTACACGAGGTATGGGCCTTCCCAGGCTGCCTGAAGCTTGTCCTGTGGTACGGGGACCAGTACCCACACCTTTTGACCCACTTGGTAGGTCCTCTCACAAGCGTTCTGGTCGTACCAACGCTTCTGATCGGCCTGGGCTTGAGCCATATTGTCGTGTACCAGTTGCGTCAAGGCCTGCATTTTGTCCCGGAAGCGCATGACATACTCGATAACCGACACTCCAGGGGTGGCCAAATCCCCTTCCCAAGCCTCTTTCACCAGAGCCAGGGGGCCCCGCACACGTCGCCCGTACAGGAGCTCAAACGGTGAGAATCCTGTTGAGGCCTGTGGAACCTCCCGGTAAGCAAATAACAGGTGTGGGAGATACCGCTCCCAGTCACGCCCATGGGAGTCGACCAACATCTTAAGCATCTGCTTTAAGGTGCCATTGAACCGCTCGCACAGGCCATTAGTCTGTGGATGGTACGGGCTGGCCACCAGATGTCGCACCTGGACTTGCTTACAGAGGGCCTCCATCAGCTGGGACATGAATTGGGTCCCCCGGTCAGTGAGCATTTCCTGGGGAAAACCCACTCGGGAGAAAATCTCCAGCAATGCGGTGGCCACCTTGTCAGCCCGAATGGACGACAAGGCCACTGCTTCTGGGTACCGGGTGGCATAGTCCACTACCGTCAGTATGAAGCGTTTCCCGGAGCTGCTGGGGATGGCCAGCGGGCCGACCAGATCCACAGCCACCCTCCTGAAAGGCTCATCGATGATGGGCAGAGATACCAGTGGGGCTTTGGGGCGTGGCCCCGCCTTCCCCACTCTCTGACAGGTTTCACACGAACGGCAGTAGGCAGCCACATCGGCCCCCATTTTTGGCCAGTAGAAATGCTGGTTTAACCTGGCCTTGGTCTTAGCGATCCCTAGGTGTCCGGCCATCGGAATCTCATGTGCGATCCGCAACAACTCCGTCCGGAACGGATAGGGTACCACCAACTGTCGGTCCCTGGGCCACGCCTCCGGTGAACCCTGCTGGACCGTGGCCCGGTACAGCCGTCCTTGGTCCCAGACCACTCGCTCCGGGTCCGAGTCCGAGGGAGGCTGTGCCGCCTGCTCCTTAAGAGCTTTCAGGCTGTCGTCAGCTTCTAACGCTGCCTGAAACCCCTGACTAGATGTGGCCAGAATCGACGAGACTGTCACATCTTCGGTCAGTACCCCGGGACCTGTGTCCTGGCCTCCACCTGACTCGGCTGCCACTTGGTCAGAAGGGGAAGAGCTATCGGACCTCCGGGAGGCCCCTTGGCTTCCAGCACTCCCACTGCGGGTGACAGCGGCCACAGCCGCTGCGACCGTGGGTCGTGCCTGCTCCTCCTCCGTTCCTGACCAAGTCGCCGGTTCAGGCAGACCGACCTGGCTTCCTGACACCCCGGTTGTGGGGGAACCATGCACCGAGATCTTACCTGGGAGCACTTCCGCTCCTGGACCGGCCCCAATCTCACCTGCCTGTTCCCCTCCTGCAGCAACAGAACCCCGCTGTGAAATCTCTGGGGACCCCACATTTGCTGTGGTAGCCCCCACCCCACACACTGGTCCTCCCCCTGCAGCACCCTGCTCTCTGCTTATCCCTGCAGAGGGCAGCAGATCCCAGCTCACAGGCTGATTACTTGTAGAGGCATTGTCACACCTTTCTCTGACCCCCTCCCCTGTCACAGCTGCAGCTGTGTGTGTGTCTATGGTGTCTATGCAAGCAGAAATATCAGAGTTCACTCCCTCCTCCCTTACATCATTCATAGATAACACATTAACATTGTCCGGAGGCATGTCAGTACTGGCTGAAGGTTCAGCCCTTGGTTGGGGCCCAAACTGGGAGGTTATCTGCCCCAAATCTGTCCCAAGTAGCACGTTTGCGGGGATCCGATCAGTTACCCCCACCTCCCTCACCCCTCGCCCTGCGCCCCAGTCCACATAAATGTCAGCAACAGGCAGCGCCGGGTCAATGCCTCCAATCCCGGAGACAGCGAGGGTTTTTCCAGGGATCAAGTCTTGGGGGGACACCATCTCAGGCCGCACCAGAGTCACCTCCGAGGCGCTGTCTCGCAGTCCTATGGTCACAGACCGGCCGACGGTGACAGGTTGGAAGCTGTCCAGGGACCTACCACCACCCCCACCCACACAATACACCTTGGGCGGCCCTTGGGACGGGGACGGAGCCGGGGCCTTGGGACGCTGAGGGCACATGGCCTTGAAGTGTCCAGGTAGGTTGCACTGGTGGCACCGTCTTGGTTCTGCCACGGGCCTGGAGAGGGGAGTTGAGGGGGACACCCCCTGCAGTCTAGGGGCAGGTGGGGCAGTCGCAGAATTCATCTTACCCCCTCTCCAGGTGCTGCTGGTGGCTGCTCTCCTGGCTTCCGGAGCCCGATTGTTGGTGTAGTCATCGGCCAGGGCAGCTGTAGCCGTGGACCCCTTTGGCTTCTGGTCTCGGATGAACTGGCGGAGATCCTCAGGGCAGTTCCACAAGAGTTGCTCCGTGATGAACAAGTCCAGGATCTCCGGTCCGGTGGAAAGCTGCAGGCCTTGGGTCCAGTGGTCGGCAGCTCGGGCAAGTGCCCGCCTGTGGTCAGCCCAGGAGTCCTTTGGTCCCTTCTGTAGGCTCCGGAACTTCTTGCGGTAGGACTCTGGGGTGAGGTTGTACTGTTGGATCAGGGCCCGCTTGATGGTGTCGTAGCCCTGATCTGCCTCAGCAGGCAAGTCCCCAAGGATATCCAGGGCCTTACCCCTTAAACGGGGGGTCAGGTATTTGGCCCACTGCTCCTTGTCCAGATGGTGCTGCAATCAAGTCCGTTCAAAAGCAGTCAAGAAAGAGTCCAAGTCTCCATCCTTCTCCAGCACTGGGAAGTCCTCAACACGGACCTTTGGAAGTTTGGTGTCTTGAAGGTCACGTGTGGCTGATGAGGGCCGGAGCTGAGCTAGCTGCAGCTGGTGGTCACGGTCTGCCTGTTGCCGTCGCTCCGCAGCCTCACGCTCTGCCTGGCGCTCTTCACGCGCTGCCTGCCGCTCTGCCCTGCGCTCTGCCAGGAGTTCCTTGTAGCCCTCCTGGTCTCCAGCCTGGAGAAGGGCCATAGCCATTTGAAGAAGGCTATCCGAGCCTCCCAGGCTCGGTGGAATGGCACGTGGTGATCTGCGGCCCGCTGCGGAGCCTGGTGATTCACTGTCCGTTGCAGAGCGGAGGGCTGGCATCTGGCTCGTTGAGGACCCTTGGGCGAGCTCCTCCTCATTTTGTCCAGCAGTGCCAGGTTGTGCGATGTCCTCTGCAGAGCTGTTCTCTGGCGTCGGGCTCTTGGAGGGCTCGTGGACAACCTCCTCATCGTCTCTGGCCTGAGCATCGGCCATTCCTTTGGCTTTGCTCCTGGTGCTCTCAGCCATTCTTGCAGACTTTGGTCACTGACACCGAACTGACACCTGATGCCTCCACACACCTTACAGTATCTGCACTCTGACACTCTAGTGTTGAGCTAGTCTGAAGACCCCAGCAGCCACAGCTGCTGCAGGCAGTCTTTAGTGTCTGGGAGTATGGGTCTCACACTCACACACACTATTATCTCGATCCCACCGCTTGCCACCAATATGTCACAAACCACCGGGGGGGTCACTCAGAAATCCCCCGCGCTGGCTACCAGTACGTCACAATCGGGGGGTAACAAGTGGGGGGTCACCCCTCCTTTATACCTCCCGACCGACAGACAGAGCACGTGACGCGCTCTCTAGCGCCCCTCTTATAGTCAGGCCAATTATGGAATTGCCCGACAATAAGCAAGGAGGCCGCTATACTACTTATGCCGATTATTGAAGGGTCCCCGGTGAGAGTAGGGTATATATTCCCCCGACCTCCGCGGGCGGAATATATAAAATCTCCCCGAATCTCACTGGCCTCCCCACAATAATCCTTGGCACAAACTCGCTGCCACCAACCGCTTCACGGTAACTATTAGCCGAACACACAGACGTGGGATTCAAGATCGAGATAACAGAACAGCCCAAGATTAATTATATAATTTAATCAGCCTAAAGCACACTAGAAACTACAATATATACAATAGGGAATCTACAGAATATACATATGTCAGAGTACAGTTACAGATAAAGCATGGTTTACAGACAGGTATGCAATTCAATCAGTTACCTTGTGCGTCTGGCCACAGGGGGGCGCTGTAGACCAGGTTTCCAGGAACTCCCACAGATGTTTCCTGCACGTGACCCCCAGCGAAAGAACCCTGGAAAATGGCCGAAGTAGGGTTATCAACCTGGGCAAATCCAGGTCCCCTCCTACCTTAGTGACCTCAGAGGGAGCACTGCTCCACCCCTGGCTGGAGTTATGGACAAAATCCACAACATGGAATATGGCCATAACTTGGCCTGGGAGCGTCGTAGGCGGACGCCAATGGTCTCATTGTGACAGTTATGAATTTAGCTACAGAATGAGAGGTTTCATGACTTGTCTACTAGTTCCACATTGGCTGATATCACGCCTGGGGTATTTCCCAAGCTCCCGCTCCCATAAAAAAGGTGTGCCAGCATCGTCCGCATGCGAAAACACCATTTTTATGGTTGCCGTATTTATCGGAAATATGGCTTGCGAGATATGAACCATTTTTTACTGGAGTCGTTCTGTCTGGCTAGTTCCAGAGCCTTATAATGAGATACAACTCTTGTTACAGGGTGACGGCAGGGAGTCATCCTGTGTCCTTTGTTCCCACATCACCTAATTTCCATATCACAGGAGATGGCCATGGGAGGGGTTGCTAAACAAGTTGTGTGAAGGAAAGGGGGGGTGACACCAGGAGAGGGCTTCCTGACATAACTTGAATATCATGATTTATCGTCATATCTCCGGATTTACCTCACAGCGTGGCCAACCGCCTGGCTCTGCCCCCTGGTGTGAACGTCAAGACCTGAGAGGGGTGACTCAGGGTTTTGTAGGTTGGCTGGTTACACCTTTTTAGGGGCTGGTGTTTGTGCAGGGGGTCTACCTGTGACTACCGGGCTAGTCCAGGGCGTCACAGTAGCCCTTCTCCTGTATATACCAGGATATGTGACAGATGCACAGTACCACTTCTCCTATATATGCTGAGATATTTGACAAATGTGCAGTACTATGTCTCCTTTACATACCGAGATATGTGACGGACACACAGTACCACCTTTCCTGTATATAGCGTGATATGTGACGGAAACACAGTACCACTTCTCTTGTAGGTGCCTGGATATGTGACAGATGTACAGTACCACTTCTCTAGTGAATGCCTGGATATGTGACAGACGACAGTACCATTTATCCGGTATATACTGAGATGTGTGCCAGACACACAGTACCACTTCTCTTTTATAGGCCTGGATACATGACAGACACACAGTACCACCTCGCTTGGATATGTGACAGACGCACAATACAACTTCTACAGAATATACTGGGATATGTGACAGACACACAGTACCACTTCTTCTGTATATATCGGGATATGTGACAGACACACAGTTCTCTTGTAGTTGCCTGGAAATGTAATGTGTACATTATACTACTTCTCCTGGATATGTGATGGATACAGTACCATTTCTCTTGTATATGCCTGGATATATGACGGATGCACAGTACCACCTCGCTTGGATATGTGACAGACGCACAGTGCAACTTCTGTATATATCAAGATATGTATCGGACACACAGTACCACTCTTCCTGTATATATTGGGATATGTGATGGACACACAGTACCACTTTTCCTGTATACAGTATAATGAATATGTAATGGACACACAGTACGTCCTATGTAATGGACACACAGTACCACTTCTCCTGTATATAATGGATATGTAACAGACACACAGACCCACTTCTCCTGTATATAATGGATATGTGACAGACACACAGTACCACTCTTCCTGTATATATTGGGATATGTGACAGACACACAGTACCACTCTTCCTGTATATATTGGGATATGTGATGGACACACAGTACCACTTCTCCTGTATATAATGGATATGTAACGGACACACAGACCCACTTCTCCTGTATATAATGGATATGTGACAGACACACAGTACCACTCTTCCTGTATATATTGGGATATGTGACAGACACACAGTACCACTCTTCCTGTATATATTGGGATATGTGATGGACATACAGTACTACTTCTCCTGTATATAATGGATATGTAACGGACACACAGACCCACTTCTCCTGTATATAATGGATATGTGACAGACACACAGTACCACTCTTCCTGTATATATTGGGATATGTGACGGACACACAGTACCACTCTTTCTGTATATATTGGGATATGTGATGGACACACAGTACCACTTCTCCTGTATACAGTATAATGAATATGTAATGGGCACACAGTACCACTCTTCCTGTATATATTGGGATATGTGATGGACGCACAGTACCACTTCTCCTGTATACAGTATAATGGATATGTAATGGACACACAGTACCACTCTTCCTGTATATATTGGGATACGTGATGGACACACAGTACCACTTCTCCTGTATACAGTATAATGGATATGTAATGGACACACAGTACCACTCTTCCTGTATATATTGGGATATGTGACAGACGCACAGTACCACTTCTCCTGTATACAGTATAATGGATATGTAATGGACACACAGTACCACTCTTCCTGTATATATTGGAACATGTGACGGACACACAGTACCACTCTTCCTGTATATATTGGAACATGTGACGGACACACAGTACCACTCTTCCTGTATATATTGGAATATGTAACGGACACACAGTACCACTCTTCCTGTATATATTGGAACATGTGACGGACACACAGTACCACTCTTCCTGTATATATTGGAACATGTGACGGACACACAGTACCACTTTTCCTGTATATATTGGAATATGTGACGGACACACAGTACCACTTTTCCTGTATATATTGGAATATGTGACGGACACACAGTACCACTCTTCCTGTATATATTGGAATATGTGACGGACACACAGTACCACTCTTCCTGTATATATTGGAATATGTGACGGACACACAGTACCACTCTTTCTGTATATATTGGGATATGTGATGGACACACAGTACCACTTCTCCTGTATACAGTATAATGGATATGTAATGGACACACAGTACCACTCTTCCTGTATATATTGGGATATGTGAAAGACGCACAGTACCACTTCTCCTGTATACAGTATAATGGATATGTAATGGACACACAGTACCACTCTTCCTGTATATATTGGGATATGTGACAGACGCACAGTACCACTTCTCCTGTATACAGTATAATGGATATGTAATGGACACACAGTACCACTCTTCCTGTATATATTGGGATATGTGACAGACGCACAGTACCACTTCTCCTGTATACAGTATAATGGATATGTAATGGACACACAGTACCACTCTTCCTGTATATATTGGAACATGTGACGGACACACAGTACCACTCTTCCTGTATATATTGGAATATGTAACGGACACACAGTACCACTCTTCCTGTATATATTGGAACATGTGACGGACACACAGTACCACTTTTCCTGTATATATTGGAATATGTGACGGACACACAGTACCACTTTTCCTGTATATATTGGAATATGTGACGGACACACAGTACCACTTTTCCTGTATATATTGGAATATGTGACGGACACACAGTACCACTCTTCCTGTATATATTGGGATATGTGACAGACGCACAGTACCACTTCTCCTGTATACAGTATAATGGATATGTAATGGACACACAGTACCACTCTTCCTGTATATATTGGAATATGTAACGGACACACAGTACCACTCTTCCTGTATATATTGGGATATGTGACGGACACACAGTACCACTCTTCCTGTATATATTGGGATATGACGGACACACAGTACTACTTCTCCTGTATATATTGTGATATGTGATGGACAGACAGTACTACTTCTCCTGTATATATTGTGATATGTGATGGACACACAGTACCACTTTTCCTGTATATACCAGGATATATGACAAACAATACCACGTCTCTTGCATTCTTTGCCGGGGTATGACGTGTACACAGCGGTGTGGGAGCGTTGTGGGTGGCGGGGAACATGCTCTGGTCAGCAGAGTTTAACCACTAATGCCAACTCCATCCTCTCAAATAAAAATAGGAGCCGCTTCACAGACACTTTACAGGCTGAGCCGAAAATAAAAACACAAATCACAGGATCCGGGACTCTGACCTGGGAATTCCTTCCAAGTGTTGCGGGCTCAGCCAAGTCACGTCACCAGGCCAGAACCGTACGACGTCTATGGCATTCATACATGGACATCTAAAAATACATTGAGATTGTATCACACACCATGGGCTTCCATATGGTGTCTAAAAAGGCAGTATCACAAGGCAGGATTAGATACATCTCAGCGGACAATATCACACTTGATAAGCTTAGATACATGTTAGCAGACATATCACAAGTAATGGGTACAGTATCTCAGCAGACAGTATCATATATCACAGGCTTAGATACAGTACCTAAGCAGAGAGTGTCACACATGAAAGACTTAGATGCATGGTTCAGCATCATTACTCTTCCAAGAACAAATTCTTTTTTTTTTTTAGAAATCTAGAGGTTTGGTCTGGGTTCAATTTTTGATCTGAGGTTTCATTTGTTAATGGGGTCTAGTTTGGGGCCTGATTTAGGGGGTCTGGTCAAGCGTTGCAATTATTCAGAGGTTTTGTCTTGGGGTCTCTTTATTTAGGGGGTCTGGTGTCTCATTTAGAGTTTTTGTCTGGGGGTCTCTTTATTTAGGGGGTCTGGTGTCTCATTTATTTATAGGCTTTGTCGGAGGGGGTCTCTTTATTTAGGGGGTCTAGTGTCTCATTTAGAGTTTTTGTCTGGGGGTCTCTTTATTTAGGGGGTATGGTGTCTCATTTATTTACAGGCTTTGTCTGGGGGTCTCTTTATTTAGGGAGTCTAGTGTCTCATTTATTTAGAGGTTTTGTCTGGGGGTCTCTATATTTAGGGGATCTGGGGTCTCATTTATTCAGAGGTTTTGTCTTGGGGGGGGTCTATTTATTTAGGGGCTCTAGTGTCTCATTTATTTAGAGGTTTTGTCTTGGGAGGGTCTCTTTATTTAGGGGGTCTGGTGTCTCATTTATTTAGAGGTTTTGTCTGGGGGTCTCTTTATTTAGGGGGTCTGGTGTCTCATTTATTTAGAGATTTTGTCTGGGGGGGTCTCTTTATTTAGGGGGTATGGTGTCTCATTTATTTACAGGCTTTGTCTGGGGGTCTCTTTATTTAGGGGATCTGGGGTCTCATTTATTTAGAGGTTTTATCTGGGGGTCTGTTTAGTTAGAGGGTCTAGTGTCTCATTTATTTACTCTGGGGTCTCTTTATTTAGCGGTATAATCCAAGGTCTCTATTTAAACGTTTGGTCTGGGGTATCTATTTACTTAGAGGTTCGGTTTGGGGACTATTTTCATTTAGGGTTTGGGGTGTTATTTATTTGTCCGGTGAAAAGAAGTCTATTCACACTGATGGGGCACTTTTATCCATCACCCATCGCTCCATTCTTCCCCTATGGGGTTCCCAAGGGCTACGCTCGGTTTTTGACAGTCCCATTGGGAACAGACTAGCAGGTCGGATGGCCATTTTGCAATAGGGATGAAAGTACCTCGTGGATTAAGAAAATGTCCCCGTTTTGCCGATCGGTGCAGGTCCCAGCGGTTGGACCCCACCAGTCACTAAGTAATCACTTCTTATGTGGAGAGGTAATAACTTGTTTTCACTAAACATCTCCATTTCATTTTGGGTCTGTATTAGTTTGGAGGGTCTGAACTAATTGGGGGGGTTGCTCTGAATTTAGGAGGTAGGGGGCATGATTTATTTAGGAGCGGACTGGAGGCCTGATGCTTGAGGAGACCGCAGCACACGGCAGGGCTGGACACGGCCATTGGAGGACGCCGATACGTAACATTCCTGTGTCCCCTTCACACACAATGGGCAGAAATACGTGACACAGGTAGATTGAGACGACGTGAGGCCTCATAGGGCACAAAATGGCGGTTCTATGAATAAAAAGCGGTCAGAGGAAGTGCAGACAAATAGAGTTGTGTTTGATAAAAAACAAAACAACTTGTGAGGGAATTCATACACGTAAAGATACTGAGGAGAATGATTTGTAGCCCCCTCATGATTATTGTTTACAGCTCTGCTGCCTGATATTACACCAATGGCACCGCCCACACCAGGCAGCAGCCGCCCGGATGTGAGGCTTTCTTCACAAGCGTTCCTGCTCTTTATATCACCCTTTCAGAGGAAGTAATATCGCTGATTGGCTGTTATAACTGTCAATCATCCCATGCTTTCCCCCTATTGCTTTCCGTACCGTTGCTGGGCGGGACTCTCCTCTATTGGCTGTACACTGCGCAGGGGGTGTGGTCTGCTCGGCAGAGGTTAGGCTGGTTTTTGTAGTTCAATAGGTGATGTATTATTCACACAGGATTAATATTACACTACCTTTCCCATCATGCCTTACTGCGCACTGCCTGTCACATCTCCACCCCGCGACCCAGAAGAGGGGAAGGTAAAGGAAGTGCTGTATCTGCTAATATCAGCTATGCAAAGGCTGTGTGTAGCTAGCTCAGCCTACTCAGTTACTGTTTATATCGAATCCTCTCCTGTGTGATACTGTCTGCTGAGCTGTGTATCTAATCCTCTCCTGTGTGATACAGACTGCTGAGCCGTGTATCTAATCCTCTCCTGTGTGATACAGACTGCTGAGCCGTGTATCTAATCCTCTCCTGTGTGATACTGTCTGCTGAGCCGTGTATCTAATCCTCTCCTGTGTGATACTGTCTGCTGAGCTGTGTATCTAATCCTATCCTGTGTGATACTGTCTGCTGAGCTGTATCTAATCCTCTCCTGTGTGATACTATATACTAAGCTGTGTATCTAATCCTATTCTGTAATACTTTCTGCTGAGCTGTGTATCTAATCCTATTCTGTGTGATACTGTCTGCTGAGCTGTGTATCTAATTCTATCATGTGATACTATATACTGAGCCGTATATATAATCCCATCCTGTGTGATACTGTCTGCTGAGCTGTGTATCTAATCCTCTCCTGTGATACTGTCTTCTGAGCTGCTGTATCTAATCCTCTCCTGTGTGATACTGTCTTATGAGCTGTGTATCTAATCCTCTCGTGTGATACTGACTGCTGAGCTGTGTATCTAATCCTCTCCTGTGTGATACTGTCTGCTGAGCCGTGTATCTAATCCTATTGTGTGTGATACTGTATGCTGAGCTGCTGTATCTAATCCTCTCCTGTGTGATACTGTCTTATGAGCTGTGTATCCAATCCTCTCTTGTGTGATACTGCTGAGCTGTGTATCTAATCCAATCCTGTATGATACTGTCTGCTGAGCTGTGTATCTACTCCTGTGCTGTGTGATACAGCCTGCTGAGCCGTGTATCTAATCCTATCTTGTGTGATACTGACTGCTGAGCTGTGTATCTAATCCAATCCTGTATGATACTGTCTGCTGAGCCGCTGTATCTAATCCTCTCCTGTGTGATACTGTCTGCTGAGCTGTGTATCTAATCCTCTCCTATGTGATACTATCTGCTGAGCTGTGTATCTAATCCTATCCTGTATGATACTGTCTGATGAGATGTGTATCTAATCCTCTCCTGTATGATACTGTCTGCTGAGCTGTGTATCTAATCCTCTCCTGTGTGATACTGTCTGCTGAGCTGTGTATCTAATCCTATCCTGTGTGATACAGCCTGCTGAGCTGTGTATCTAATCCCATCCTGTGTGATACTGTCTGCTGTGCTGTATCTAATCCCATCCTGTGTGATACTGTCTGCTGTGCTGTATCTAATCCCATCCTGTGTGATACTGTCTGCTGAGCTGTATCTAATCCCATCCTGTGTGATACTGACTGCTGTGCTGTATCTAATCCCATCCTGTGTGATACTGTCTGCTGAGCTGCTGTATCTAATCCTATCCTGTGGATACAGTCTAAGCCCGTGTTTCCAATGTGGCGTAAATGCATTTTTGTTGCATCTATTTTTATAGGCTTCTATGGGGAACAAAACAGAAACCGCCTCATGTAACCAGCGTCGTTACGTTTTTAACTGCAGAATCAAATCTTTTCTGCACTTAAAAAACCCCAAAGCATTAAAAAAATCTGCTTCACATCTGCACCAAAAATGCATCAAATAAAGGAGAACATGTACAGTTAGGTCCAGAAATATTTGGACAGTGACACAAGTTTTGTTATTTTAGCTGTTTACAAAAACATGTTCAGAAATACAATTCTATATATAATATGGGCTGAAAGTGCACACTCCCAGCTGCAATATGAGAGTTTTCACATCCAAATCGGAGAAAGGGTTTAGGAATCATAGCTCTGTAATGCATAGCCTCCTCTTTTTCAAGGGACCAAAAGTAATTGGACAAGGGACTCTAAGGGCTGCAATTAACTCTGAAGGCGTCTCCCTCATTAACCTGTAATCAATGAAGTAGTTAAAAGGTCTGGGGTTGATTACAGGTGTGTGGTTTTGCATTTGGAAGCTGTTGCTGTGACCAGACAACATGCGGTCTAAGGAACTCTCAATTGAGGTGAAGCAGAACATCCTGAGGCTGAAAAAAAAGAAAAAATCCATCAGAGAGATAGCAGACATGCTTGGAGTAGCAAAATCAACAGTCGGGTACATTCTGAGAAAAAAGGAATTGACTGGTGAGCTTGGGAACTCAAAAAGGCCTGGGCGTCCACAGATGACAACAGTGGTGGATGATCGCCGCATACGTTCTTTGGTGAAGAAGAACCCGTTCACAACATCAACTGAAGTCCAGAACACTCTCAGTGAAGTAGGTGTATCTGTCTCTAAGTCACCAGTAAAGAGAAGACTCCATAAAAGTAAATACAAAGGGTTCACATCTAGATGCAAACCATTCATCAATTCCAAAAATAGACAGGCCAGAGTTACATTTACTGAAAAACACCTCATGAAGCCAGCTCAGTTCTGGAAAAGTATTCTATGGACAGATGAGACCAAGATCAACCTGTACCAGAATGATGGGAAGAAAAAAGTTTGGAGAAGAAAGGGAACGGCACATGATCCAAGGCACACCACATCCTCTGTAAAACATGGTGGAGGCAACGTGATGGCATGGGCATGCATGGCTTTCAATGGCACTGGGTCACTTGTGTTTATTGATGACATAACAGCAGACAAGAGTAGCCGGATGAATTCTGAAGTGTACCGGGATATACTTTCAGCCCAGATTCAGCCAAATGCCGCAAAGTTGATCGGACGGCGCTTCATAGTACAGATGGACAATGACCCCAAGCATACAGCCAAAGCTACCCAGGAGTTCCTGAGTGCAAAAAAGTGGAACATTCTGCAATGGCCAAGTCAATCACCAGATCTTAACCCAATTGAGCATGCATTTCACTTGCTCAAATCCAGACTTAAGACGGAAAGACCCACAAACAAGCAAGACCTGAAGGCTGCGGCTGTAAAGGCCTGGCAAAGCATTAAGAAGGAGGAAACCCAGCGTTTGGTGATGTCCATGAGTTCCAGACTTAAGGCAGTGATTGCCTCCAAAGGATTCGCAACAAAATATTGAAAATAAAAATATTTTGTTTGGGTTTGGTTTATTTGTCCAATTACTTTTGACCTCCTAAAATGTGGAGTGTTTGTAAAGAAATGTGACAATTCCTACAATTTCTATCAGATATTTTTGTTCAAACCTTCAAATTAAACGTTACAATCTGCACTTGAATTCTGTTGTAGAGGTTTCATTTCTAATCCAATGTGGTGGCATGCAGAGCCCAACTCGCCAAAATTGTGTCACTGTCCAAAGATTTCTGGACCTAACTGTATAAGTAAGAAAAACAAATAACTCCATCAGAGGACACTGTTATTGTGCATTATGGGGCGACACCTGCAGAAAATCACAGCATTTGTACCATGTGTGAACATGGCCTAAAAAGGACTTTTGATTTAAAGGGGTTTTCCAGAAATAACATTTTTGGGGGGATAATGTTTACTTTTAGGCTATGTGCCCACGGGACTCTGTATCTGCGGATTTTTCTGCATCAAAATCCGCAGCTTTCCCCCGGAATCCGCACCTTTTCATAGGTGCGGATTTTATGCGGATTTGACGCGGATTTTGTTACGGATTTTGCGATTTTTTTATTTTTTTTTAATTCAATTGAATAGGCAAAATCCGCACGAAAATCCGCAACAATAATTGACATGCTGCAGATTTTTCCGCACAAAAATCCGCACGATTTCCGCTGCGGAAAAATCCGCAGCGTGGTCACAGCATTTCCCAAATGCCATAGAAATGGCTGGGGAGTAGCTGTGCTGCAGATTTCTGGAAAATCCGCGGCTTTTCCACGAGAAATCCGTGGCAAGATCCGCGCATTTTCCGCAGCGTGGGCACATAGCCTTAGGCCCCCGAGGAGATGCATCTTCCTTTTCTCCTTCCCTGCATCTTCCTTGGTGGCTTTTTTTTTTGTGAAGGCCCCTCGCAGCTGCGATGGTTGTCGTAGTCCCGCCCTGCTCGGTGGCCATCGCTGCGCCCATGTTATCATCCGCTTTTATCTCATTTTTCGAAATATTAGAAAAATGATGGAATCCCAGGAAGCTCGGGTCCGGTGCTATAATATCCTTATAATATCCGGCATTGTGTGCCGCAGCGGTGACCGGGGAGGAATGTGCAAAGGTACAGGTGCGAGGCCGCTCTGTGCATTGTATATACCCGGCCGTCTGTGTTTAGACTATATCTATCAATGCCTGAGTGTATACAAGAGCCCGGCCAGCGCAGATCTGAGCCCGCTATAGAGTGTCACATAATGGGCCGGGGGCTGGAAACGCTAAACCTTCCCTCATCTATTATGTCCCACACAGTATAGGCTTAGATACACAGCTCAGAAGAAAGTATCACACATCATAGCATTAGATGCAGCAAATCAGCAAACAGTATCTCACATATGATTGGATACAGCAGCTCAGCAGGACAGAATCGATCATGATAGGATGAGATACAATAGATCAGAAGACAAGCTTAGATGCAGCAGCTTATCAGTTATCATTACACATGATTGGACTGGATACATCTCTGTGGAGTGTCACACGTGGTAGGATTAGATACAGCTAAGCAGACATGTACATGACAGGATTAGATACAGAGCTCAGCAGAAAGTATTGCACATGAGATTGGATGCATCAGGTCTGTGGAGTATCAGATGCGAATGGTTTAGATACACAGCTCAGCACACTGTATCACACATGGTAGAATGGGATACAGCAACCTTGCAGACAGTATAACACATAACTGGCTTAGATACAAATCTCAGCAGACAGTATCACACATGACAGGAAGAGATACAGCAGCCAGTATCACACATGATAGGGTAAGATATTGCAGAGCAGCAGACTGTATCACACATGATCGGATGAGCTACGGCAGCGCATCAGACAGTATCACATAGGATGAGATATGGCAACTCAGCAGATAGTATCACACATGATAGGATGAAGTATGTCAGCTCAGGAGACAGTATCACACATGATAAAATGAGGTACGGCAGCTCAGCAGACAGTACCACACATAATTGGATGAGGTACGGCAGCCCAGCATACAATATCACACATTATAGGATTATATACAGTGTCTCAGCAGACAGTATCACACATGATACAATTAGATAAGGTAGCTCAGCTTACTGTATCACACATGATAGGATGAGCTGCGGCAGCTCAGCAGATAGTATCACACATGATACGATTAGATACAGCAGCTCAGCAGACTATCGCAAATGATAGTATGAGGCACTGCAGCTCAGAAAACATTATAATTATAACCCATGATGCGATGTGATATACAGCTCAGCAGACAGTATCACACAGGATAGGATGAGATATGGCAGCTCAGATACAGTATCACCCATGATGGGATGAGATATACAGCTCAGCAGACAGTATCACACAGGATACAATTAGATACGGCAGCCCAGCAGACTATCACACATGATAGCATGAGATACGGCAACCCCACAAACAGTATCACATGATAGGATGAGATATGGCAGCTCAGAAACAGACCAACCCCGAGTTAGCCCCCCCTTATTAAGAATTTGGGTAAAAAATGATTCCATTCGTTAGATCTTTGTTAGATCCGGTTTGATCAACCAAAACTAACGTTAGATCTCCTCTACAAAATTAGATATTTACGATCTTTTTCAGGGGGGGCTAACCCGTAGTTAGCCCCCCCTCTTTTGAAATTGGCCGTTTTTTGGATGGATTCTGATAGATATTCGTTAGATCCGGTTTGATCAGCAAAAATTAACGTTAGATCTCCTTTCGTTCCCGAGATATTGGGGGTGTCAGGTGGGGGGTTAGCTACGGGTTAGCCCCCCCTCTTTTGAAATTGGCCGTTTTTTGGATGGATTCTGATAGATATTCGTTAGATCCGGTTTGATCAGCAAAAATTAACGTTAGATCTCCTTTCGTTCCCGAGATATTGGGGGTGTCAGGTGGGGGGTTAGCTACGGGTTAGCCCCCCCTCTTTTGAAATTGGCCGTTTTTTGGATGGATTCTGATAGATATTCGTTAGATCCGGTTTGATCAGCAAAAATTAACGTTAGATCTCCTTTCGTTCCCGAGATATTGGGGGTGTCAGGTAGGGGGTTAGCTA
Organism: Anomaloglossus baeobatrachus; assembly: GCF_048569485.1. NCBI lineage: Eukaryota > Metazoa > Chordata > Amphibia > Anura > Aromobatidae > Anomaloglossus > Anomaloglossus baeobatrachus. Next base: position 246,351,267 of record NC_134360.1, read on the forward strand.
CGGGTTAGCCCCCCCTCTTTTGAAATTGGCCGTTTTTTGGATGGATTCTGATAGATATTCGTTAGATCCGGTTTGATCAGCAAAAATTAACGTTAGATCTCCTTTCGTTCCCGAGATATTGGGGGTGTCAGGTGGGGGGTTAGCTACGGGTTAGCCCCCCCTCTTTTGAAATTGGCCGTTTTTTGGATGGATTCTGATAGATATTCGTTAGATCCGGTTTGATCAGCAAAAATTAACGTTAGATCTCCTTTCGTTCCCGAGATATTGGGGGTGTCAGGTGGGGGGTTAGCTACGGGTTAGCCCCCCCTCTTTTGAAATTGGCCGTTTTTTGGATGGATTCTGATAGATATTCGTTAGATCCGGTTTGATCAGCAAAAATTAACGTTAGATCTCCTTTCGTTCCCGAGATATTGGGGGTGTCAGGTGGGGGGTTAGCTACGGGTTAGCCCCCCCTCTTTTGAAATTGGCCGTTTTTTGGATGGATTCTGATAGATATTCGTTAGATCCGGTTTGATCAGCAAAAATTAACGTTAGATCTCCTTTCGTTCCCGAGATATTGGGGGTGTCAGGTAGGGGGTTAGCTACGGGTTAGCCCCCCCTCTTTTGAAATTGGCCGTTTTTTGGATGGATTCTGATAGATATTCGTTAGATCCGGTTTGATCAGCAAAAATTAACGTTAGATCTCCTTTCGTTCCCGAGATATTGGGGGTGTCAGGTGGGGGGTTAGCTACGGGTTAGCCCCCCCTCTTTTGAAATTGGCCGTTTTTTGGATGGATTCTGATAGATATTCGTTAGATCCGGTTTGATCAGCAAAAATTAACGTTAGATCTCCTTTCGTTCCCGAGATATTGGGGGTGTCAGGTGGGGGGTTAGCTACGGGTTAGCCCCCCCTCTTTTGAAATTGGCCGTTTTTTGGATGGATTCTGATAGATATTCGTTAGATCCGGTTTGATCAGCAAAAATTAACGTTAGATCTCCTTTCGTTCCCGAGATATTAGGGGTGTCAGGTGGGGGGTTAGCTACGGGTTAGCCCCCCCTCTTTTGAAATTGGCCGTTTTTTGGATGGATTCTGATAGATATTCGTTAGATCCGGTTTGATCAGCAAAAATTAACGTTAGATCTCCTTTCGTTCCCGAGATATTGGGGGTGTCAGGTGGGGGGTTAGCTACGGGTTAGCCCCCCCTCTTTTGAAATTGGCCGTTTTTTGGATGGATTCTGATAGATATTCGTTAGATCCGGTTTGATCAGCAAAAATTAACGTTAGATCTCCTTTCGTTCCCGAGATATTGGGGGTGTCAGGTGGGGGGTTAGCTACGGGTTAGCCCCCCCTCTTTTGAAATTGGCCGTTTTTTGGATGGATTCTGATAGATATTCGTTAGATCCGGTTTGATCAGCAAAAATTAACGTTAGATCTCCTTTCGTTCCCGAGATATTGGGGGTGTCAGGTAGGGGGTTAGCTACGGGTTAGCCCCCCCTCTTTTGAAATTGGCCGTTTTTTGGATGGATTCTGATAGATATTCGTTAGATCCGGTTTGATCAGCAAAAATTAACGTTAGATCTCCTTTCGTTCCCGAGATATTGGGGGTGTCAGGTGGGGGGTTAGCTACGGGTTAGCCCCCCCTCTTTTGAAATTGGCCGTTTTTTGGATGGATTCTGATAGATATTCGTTAGATCCGGTTTGATCAGCAAAAATTAACGTTAGATCTCCTTTCGTTCCCGAGATATTGGGGGTGTCAGGTGGGGGGTTAGCTACGGGTTAGCCCCCCCTCTTTTGAAATTGGCCGTTTTTTGGATGGATTCTGATAGATATTCGTTAGATCCGGTTTGATCAGCAAAAATTAACGTTAGATCTCCTTTCGTTCCCGAGATATTGGGGGTGTCAGGTGGGGGGTTAGCTACGGGTTAGCCCCCCCTCTTTTGAAATTGGCCGTTTTTTGGATGGATTCTGATAGATATTCGTTAGATCCGGTTTGATCAGCAAAAATTAACGTTAGATCTCCTTTCGTTCCCGAGATATTGGGGGTGTCAGGTGGGGGGTTAGCTACGGGTTAGCCCCCCCTCTTTTGAAATTGGCCGTTTTTTGGATGGATTCTGATAGATATTCGTTAGATCCGGTTTGATCAGCAAAAATTAACGTTAGATCTCCTTTCGTTCCCGAGATATTGGGGGTGTCAGGTGGGGGGTTAGCTACGGGTTAGCCCCCCCTCTTTTGAAATTGGCCGTTTTTTGGATGGATTCTGATAGATATTCGTTAGATCCGGTTTGATCAGCAAAAATTAACGTTAGATCTCCTTTCGTTCCCGAGATATTGGGGGTGTCAGGTGGGGGGTTAGCTACGGGTTAGCCCCCCCTCTTTTGAAATTGGCCGTTTTTTGAATGGATTCTGATAGATATTCGTTAGATCCGGTTTGATCAGCAAAAATTAACGTTAGATCTCCTTTCGTTCCCGAGATATTGGGGGTGTCAGGTGGGGGGTTAGCTACGGGTTAGCCCCCCCTCTTTTGAAATTGGCCGTTTTTTGGATGGATTCTGATAGATATTCGTTAGATCCGGTTTGATCAGCAAAAATTAACGTTAGATCTCCTTTCGTTCCCGAGATATTGGGGGTGTCAGGTGGGGGGTTAGCTACGGGTTAGCCCCCCCTCTTTTGAAATTGGCCGTTTTTTGGATGGATTCTGATAGATATTCGTTAGATCCGGTTTGATCAGCAAAAATTAACGTTAGATCTCCTTTCGTTCCCGAGATATTGGGGGTGTCAGGTGGGGGGTTAGCTACGGGTTAGCCCCCCCTCTTTTGAAATTGGCCGTTTTTTGGATGGATTCTGATAGATATTCGTTAGATCCGGTTTGATCAGCAAAAATTAACGTTAGATCTCCTTTCGTTCCCGAGATATTGGGGGTGTCAGGTGGGGGGTTAGCTACGGGTTAGCCCCCCCTCTTTTGAAATTGGCCGTTTTTTGGATGGATTCTGATAGATATTCGTTAGATCCGGTTTGATCAGCAAAAATTAACGTTAGATCTCCTTTCGTTCCCGAGATATTGGGGGTGTCAGGTGGGGGGTTAGCTACGGGTTAGCCCCCCCTCTTTTGAAATTGGCCGTTTTTTGGATGGATTCTGATAGATATTCGTTAGATCCGGTTTGATCAGCAAAAATTAACGTTAGATCTCCTTTCGTTCCCGAGATATTGGGGGTGTCAGGTGGGGGGTTAGCTATGGGTTAGCCCCCCCTCTTTTGAAATTGGCCGTTTTTTGGATGGATTCTGATAGATATTCGTTAGATCCGGTTTGATCAGCAAAAATTAACGTTAGATCTCCTTTCGTTCCCGAGATATTGGGGGTGTCAGGTGGGGGGTTAGCTACGGGTTAGCCCCCCCTCTTTTGAAATTGGCCGTTTTTTGGATGGATTCTGATAGATATTCGTTAGATCCGGTTTGATCAGCAAAAATTAACGTTAGATCTCCTTTCGTTCCCGAGATATTGGGGGTGTCAGGTGGGGGGTTAGCTACGGGTTAGCCCCCCCTCTTTTGAAATTGGCCGTTTTTTGGATGGATTCTGATAGATATTCGTTAGATCCGGTTTGATCAGCAAAAATTAACGTTAGATCTCCTTTCGTTCCCGAGATATTGGGGGTGTCAGGTGGGGGGTTAGCTACGGGTTAGCCCCCCCTCTTTTGAAATTGGCCGTTTTTTGGATGGATTCTGATAGATATTCGTTAGATCCGGTTTGATCAGCAAAAATTAACGTTAGATCTCCTTTCGTTCCCGAGATATTGGGGGTGTCAGGTGGGGGGTTAGCTACGGGTTAGCCCCCCTCTTTTGAAATTGGCCGTTTTTTGGATGGATTCTGATAGATATTCGTTAGATCCGGTTTGATCAGCAAAAATTAACGTTAGATCTCCTTTCGTTCCCGAGATATTGGGGGTGTCAGGTGGGGGGTTAGCTACGGGTTAGCCCCCCCTCTTTTGAAATTGGCCGTTTTTTGAATGGATTCTGATAGATATTCGTTAGATCCGGTTTGATCAGCAAAAATTAACGTTAGATCTCCTTTCGTTCCCGAGATATTGGGGGTGTCAGGTGGGGGGTTAGCTACGGGTTAGCCCCCCCTCTTTTGAAATTGGCCGTTTTTTGGATGGATTCTGATAGATATTCGTTAGATCCGGTTTGATCAGCAAAAATTAACGTTAGATCTCCTTTCGTTCCCGAGATATTGGGGGTGTCAGGTGGGGGGTTAGCTACGGGTTAGCCCCCCCTCTTTTGAAATTGGCCGTTTTTTGGATGGATTCTGATAGATATTCGTTAGATCCGGTTTGATCAGCAAAAATTAACGTTAGATCTCCTTTCGTTCCCGAGATATTGGGGGTGTCAGGTGGGGGGTTAGCTACGGGTTAGCCCCCCCTCTTTTGAAATTGGCCGTTTTTTGGATGGATTCTGATAGATATTCGTTAGATCCGGTTTGATCAGCAAAAATTAACGTTAGATCTCCTTTCGTTCCCGAGATATTGGGGGTGTCAGGTGGGGGGTTAGCTACGGGTTAGCCCCCCCTCTTTTGAAATTGGCCGTTTTTTGGATGGATTCTGATAGATATTCGTTAGATCCGGTTTGATCAGCAAAAATTAACGTTAGATCTCCTTTCGTTCCCGAGATATTGGGGGTGTCAGGTGGGGGGTTAGCTACGGGTTAGCCCCCCCTCTTTTGAAATTGGCCGTTTTTTGGATGGATTCTGATAGATATTCGTTAGATCCGGTTTGATCAGCAAAAATTAACGTTAGATCTCCTTTCGTTCCCGAGATATTGGGGGTGTCAGGTAGGGGGTTAGCTACGGGTTAGCCCCCCCTCTTTTGAAATTGGCCGTTTTTTGGATGGATTCTGATAGATATTCGTTAGATCCGGTTTGATCAGCAAAAATTAACGTTAGATCTCCTTTCGTTCCCGAGATATTGGGGGTGTCAGGTGGGGGGTTAGCTACGGGTTAGCCCCCCCTCTTTTGAAATTGGCCGTTTTTTGGATGGATTCTGATAGATATTCGTTAGATCCGGTTTGATCAGCAAAAATTAACGTTAGATCTCCTTTCGTTCCCGAGATATTGGGGGTGTCAGGTGGGGGGTTAGCTACGGGTTAGCCCCCCCTCTTTTGAAATTGGCCGTTTTTTGGATGGATTCTGATAGATATTCGTTAGATCCGGTTTGATCAGCAAAAATTAACGTTAGATCTCCTTTCGTTCCCGAGATATTGGGGGTGTCAGGTGGGGGGTTAGCTACGGGTTAGCCCCCCCTCTTTTGAAATTGGCCGTTTTTTGGATGGATTCTGATAGATATTCGTTAGATCCGGTTTGATCAGCAAAAATTAACGTTAGATCTCCTTTCGTTCCCGAGATATTGGGGGTTCAGGTGGGGGGTTAGCTACGGGTTAGCCCCCCCTCTTTTGAAATTGGCCATTTTTTGGATGGATTCTGATAGATATTCGTTAGATCCGGTTTGATCAGCAAAAATTAACGTTAGATCTCCTTTCGTTCCCGAGATATTGGGGGTGTCAGGTGGGGGGTTAGCTACGGGTTAGCCCCCCCTCTTTTGAAATTGGCCGTTTTTTGGATGGATTCTGATAGATATTCGTTAGATCCGGTTTGATCAGCAAAAATTAACGTTAGATCTCCTTTCGTTCCCGAGATATTGGGGGTGTCAGGTGGGGGGTTAGCTACGGGTTAGCCCCCCCTCTTTTGAAATTGGCCGTTTTTTGGATGGATTCTGATAGATATTCGTTAGATCCGGTTTGATCAGCAAAAATTAACGTTAGATCTCCTTTCGTTCCCGAGATATTGGGGGTGTCAGGTGGGGGGTTAGCTACGGGTTAGCCCCCCCTCTTTTGAAATTGGCCGGTTTTTTGGATGGATTCTGATAGATATTCGTTAGATCCGTTTGAGCAACGGTCCTGGGGTGTAGATGGAGAAGAGGAGGGGTCCAAGGACAGAGCATTGGGGGACACCAACAGAGAGAGTGAAGTGAGGAGGTGGCGAGTGAGTTGGACAATCTAAAAGTTCGGTCAGTGAGTCATTCTCGTCCCCCGTGATGCCTACAGGCCCTCCTCTTCACAATCATCGCAGCACACTGCTCCCCTTCCCCCGCCACGACATATCGCCAATGAAGTCCTGATGCTGCCCACAATTCGCCCACGCCGAAGTCGCCGCTGCTCAAACGGATCTAGCGAATATCTGAATCCTTAAAAAAAAAAGGCACATTTCAAAGTGGGGGGGCTTGTTTTTTGCATAGCAAGTTGTATTTTTCCTTTGCACCACTTTGGGTGCATATAATGTTTTGTATAACTTTTATTTATTTTCAGGAGAGGGAAAATTAAAAAAAAATTAATTACGGTAATGTTTTTGAGTTTTATTATTAGTTAATTTTCTGTGCGGTAAAAGTAACAGAATACCTTTATTCTCCGAGTCAGGTCGGACACACCGATACAAAATTTATGACTTTTTTTTACTACTTTTAAAAAGTAAAACTTTTTTTAAATAATGAGAGAGGATTTTGCCTCGCCGCATGTGCAGCCCCGTAGCGCTTTTATTTTTCTGACTACGGAGCAGTGGGATGCCTCATTTTTTGCTGGAAGAGTTGTAGTTTTTATTCGGACCATTTTGGGGCATATTCGATTTTTTTATCGCGTTTTATGACTTCTTTTTGTGACACAAACAGTGAAACAAATAGAAATTCTGGCTTTTTTTATTTTTTTATAACGTTTACCCTGTGGAATAAATACTAAACTATTTAATTTTTGGAGGTTGGGATCCCAGCTGATGGTAGGACAGCTGGGATCTCACGATTGCTGACAGGGCTAGCCGAGGCTGCCATTCCCCCGCCCGACGTGAGAACTATGGCAGAGGAATAAGGCCCGGCTAACTCCGTCGTCAAAAATCAATGATCGGTCGTCAAGGGGTTAAAAATTCCTGTACACAGACTCTCATTTTTAGGTCCCATTTTTAATCAATTTAATTATCAAAACAATAAATCTTACTTATTAGTACAGTGAAAAACACAAGTAACAGTAATACCTTCCAGAAATAGAGATTTAACAATGGAAACCTGAACGTTTAGGACGCAAAATCCCTGGAATAGAAATAGGACACGTACATTGTAACATCTAGACGGAGGTCCTGAGTTATCGGTGTTTGACTTATACAAAAAAGAGAGAAAATTACTAATGTGACTAGATATAAATGTATTCAAATGTTTAATATCATAGAATACCAATAATAATTTACAAAAAATATTCACGAAAGATGAAGGCTGTATCTAAAAAATAGGAGGACTGAAAACTCCCATGAGTGCCAAGCAACTCAAACAAAAGAAAGAAGAACAGTAACACCCCAACACCGATCAGTAAGACCCCAACACCGATCAGTAAGACCCCAACACCGATCAGTAAGACCCCAACACCGATCAGTAAGACCCCAACACCGATCAGTAAGACCCCAACACCAATCAGTAACACCCCAACACCAATCAGTAAGACCCCAACACCGATCAGTAAGACCCCAACACCGATCAGTAAGACCCCAACACCGATCAGTAAGACCCCAACACCAATCAGTAACACCCCAACACCGATCAGTAACACCCCAACACCGATCAGTAACACCCCAACACCGATCAGTAAGACCCCAACACCAATCAGTAAGACCCCAACACCAATCAGTAAGACCCCAACACCGATCAGTAACACCCCAACACCGATCAGTAACACCCCAACACCGATCAGTAACACCCCAACACCAATCAGTAACACCCCAACACCCATCAGTAACACCCCAACACCAATCAGTAACACCCCAACACCAATCAGTAACACCCCAACACCGATCAGTAACACCCCAACACCGATCAGTAACACCCCAACACCAATCAGTAACACCCCAACACCGATCAGTAACACCCCAACACCGGTGTAACACTCAACCATAAAACCCAACACTGGGGTGTTACTGTTCTTCTTTCCTTTGTTTGAGTTACTTTGCACTCATGGGAATTTTCAGTCTTTCTATTCTTTAGATACAGCCTTCATCTTTCGTGAATATTTATTGTAAATTATTATTTGTATTCTATGATATTAAACATATTTGAATAAATTAATCTCCATTTCCCTAGTTTTTCTCCACTCATACAAAAACCCTACTTATGAATGGAGGAACTGTCTTTGGATAGAATTGCGTGGCGGTCAGAGCGCTCCGAGGCTGGCTTAGCTGCTAGTAGATGCTGTAGCTGTGCTCAGCCTGTGAGGAGCTTGGCAAGCGGTGCTGTGTGTCACTGCCTCCTAAGCGTCCTGACCCAGACTGCAGATGTGGGATCAGTTTAGACAGCAGCAGCCCTCCTGTAGGTGAGCGGAGTGATGAGGGATCAGTTCAGACAGCAGCAGCCCTCCTGAAGGTGAGCGGAGTGATGAGGGATCAGTTCAGACAGCAGCAGCCCTCCTGTAGGTGAGTGGAGTGATGAGGGATCAGTTCAGACAGCAGCAGCCCTCCTGTAGGTGAGCGGAGTGATGAGGGATCAGTTCAGACAGCAGCAGCCCTCCTGTAGGTGAGCGGAGTGATGAGCTCCTGCTGCCATGTGAGTCATATTGCTGTGCAGCAGGTGGTGAGCAGTGGGACTCAAGACACACAGGAGAGCAAAACCAATGCAACATTACTGACTTTGGGGGCATTATTGCTTAAGATGGGGGTATGTGAGGGTTATTATTTGTATTACATCTATTGTCATTTCGAAATCCATGCACATTTAATTTTTTTTGTTTCTTCTTGGTTGGTATAGTGTGGCAGTGAAAGCCACTGAGATTTGCATACTAACCTGTACTGTATTTATATGCAGAGTCTATAGACTATTGTAAGTGCCTTCAAATTGCCCCTTACAATTGCCACAGATGTCCACTAGATTTCCTTTTCTTCCATGATCGGCGTGATATCACGGGCATGGCTAGCACTGCGGCCAAACTCCTGATAGAGCTAGCAGCCAGCCAAACAGCAACCAGCCAATTAAGAGCACGGTCACATTGCTCTCCCCTTTTCTCCCTAATGCCAGTGAGCCAGATTAAGCGGAAGAAATAAGAATCCAGTGGATGGTTGTCAGGATAACTTGGGGGCACATACAGAATCTGTAAACCCTGCATCTATATACAAGTAAATATATATGCCCCCTCCCTGCTGTAAAGAATAGCTAAACTTTCAAACCAGTTTAACTCTATTGGCTTCCCCACCCTCATTATAACTTACCTTAGTCCTGCCAGTTGTGTGCTCCTGGACTGTGGTATCACCCATGGTTCTTGCCTTTCACACCCGCTCTGTCTCCCTGACATCCACCCAACATTTCCTCTGGCAAGTGTTTACATGTGTACTTACCCAAGATGGCATCAGCCCCAATCGGAGACTTCCTTTCCTCTGAAATCTGATTAGCAATAAGGAAAGGAAGGCTCTGATCCCTTCTGGTGCAATCTTGGGTGACTACATACAGTATGTAGTCACCAGCAAGAGGAAATATCTGGTGGACATTGGGGAGACCGAGTGCGATGCAGCGGCCAGGAGCGCTGTACTGCTGCAGGACTAAGTAAAGTTATAACAACAATAACAAGGCCCAAGGAGACAATAGAGGTAAACTTGCTTAAGAGTTTAGCTACTCTTTACAGAGCGATTGTCTTTACTCATTTGTTATACCTGTAAACAGGAAAAACTACATTTTAACATATATTACAACTTCTGAATTCCCACATAGTTTGTTTGGGTCTACCGTTTTTACAGAGTAGCTCATGTCGTCATAAACTTCCCAACAACTGTCCTTTCTTCTACAATATGAAATGTAATGGTTTCCTTGAACATGCATTATAATGGCTCCTAATGTGTAACGTATATCTGATATGATCACTTGAGTGGGGAATTCAGAGATCCGTCGCTTTATCGGTAAACCAACACGTGGCTCTATTATAAGATGTGGTCCTGGTTTGTAGATAATTGTAGCACGTTCGCTGCAGTTGGGTGTACATGGTTTATTAATGAGCTTAGATGAAATTTGCATAGCACGCTCAAAACCATGTTTTACATCATTAGTGTTGATTGGCCAAAAGATATTGCATTGTTCTTTGTTGTTTTTACATGTCACATTTTGACATGTAGATATTTCTGTTAAACTGGGGATGTCTTTTAAAAACACTTCTACTGTATGGCCAATGTAATCTTCTGCATCCAAACTTGTAATTCCACCTAGAAGTGTGTAGCTTCTGTAATTTTCCAGTATCAACTGAGCTCTCTTTCTGTACATGTTTTGATTTGACCCAAATTCCACAAAATACTTAACAGCACCCAAAAATGGGTTTTCTGAGTTAGTTATGAAGTTTCTGTATGAGTCATAATCAACAAACATGGTTGACAAACTATGCAGCAGTGAGTCAAATGGGCAAGTATTATTGACCTTATAAACATTATTATTGATATTAATGGTGTTCAAGAGATTCCCATTGCGCAGGATACCTAAAGGTTTTCGTGTACAAGGATCATCAATTATTTGACATATATTTGGATACGGCGTTAAATATGTTGGTCTCTTCTTGAAAGGTATGTTCAGTGGGGAAAGTAAATCCTTGGACTTCAACGACTTGTTATCACCTTCATTTTGTGCTATGGGAGTATGTACAATTTTCAGTTGAGAGTTGGTTTTACCCCGCCAACATTCTTCTTCCCTAAGCTCTACCACACTCTGTTCTGTGTTCCTACTTTCAAAAACACTTGTGTCTTTCATAGATTGTTGAAGGGGCAGGAGAGTGTCTGTCAGCTTCTTTATGTGTTCACTAACCACTTCTTTTTCATGACTTTTTTCCTGCTGCCCATGTTTGTCTTTGGCAGATTCATCGATGACCTCTTCCTTTTCCAATGTTACTAAACTGCTACTTTCTGTTACATGTACAGCAGCTGCTATTTTTGAGCGCCCACACAGAGCACTTAAATGCAATGCAACAAATTTGTCAACTCGCATTGGAGTTTGAATATGCTGAAGAATGGAGTTCTTCAAAAGGCCAAAATCTCCCTCAACTGATGCAGAAGAGGCTGTTTTATTTGGTGATTGAAAAACTGGTTGCATCACAGATGTCCAAATAGGAAAATACTTCAGAAGGTGAAGTAGTTTATGAGAAAAATCTGGACAGAAGTAAGGGTTTGGCTGTTCCCCCTGTTCTAGACTTGCAGTTTCTGCTTCTTGCACAATGTCATTTAGCCAACCTGACAGTGGCTCACTATAGCTCTTTTCATTTTCATCACTCAGCATTTCAGTCTCCTGACAATTCTCCATATACTCATCAATAATTCTCAAATTCCCAGTCTCTATGCAATGGCAAAGGTATGCCTTTGATGATTTATATTTTGATGTTTCATGATCACTGACGTTACCTGTTGTCTCAGATACACAAAGAATAAAGGTACTGAGAACAAGCTGTTTAAGAATGTCAAATGATTCACACTTCACCAGAAGTCCAACACATCGTATATAGAACTTCCTCACAAGTTTTGCATTTTTTGGAAAGCACTTCCACCGACATACAGTTTTAATCAGGTGGGCAACATCTCCTCGTATATAGCATTTTGGTTTTTCACTTTTATTGCCAAGTAGGAGGAACAAGCAAGTCCTCAAGTATGTGTTAAGGCTACAGTCATTTAGAGCTCGTGACAATGCACCAAGTAATGCATGAGAAAAGTCGCAGACACATTCTTTAGGCAACGTCTGTACATCCTTTATCCATTTTTCCAGCCAAAATGTTATAGTTGGAGTATCTTGAGTTTCACTCAACATTTGAGATACACTCATTTGTGTATTCTCAAAGTTAATAACAATCTCATATAAAAAAATATGAGCAGACAATTTATTTTCTCGTTTTATTTTGAATACCAAACTCCCTGTGGCATCTACTTGAATGCGAGGGAGGCAATGCTTTGAACAATACTTCTTAAAAATATATATTTGTTCCTTTGACCAATAATGAACAAAAAAACCATCATATGAGATAGTATGGATATCTCCTGCATACTTATGAGTACTCTTCATCTGAGACAGTGATAAAACTGGATCTTTCAACTTTGGTGTACCAAACATCCTATCCATAGCTTCTTGCCTAGCATCTTGACAAATTCTTAGTGATGGTATGGTTGGTGGTTCCTTTTCTCCAAATGCTATTTCGGAATCAATTGTTTCTCGTCTCCAATTGTAGGGTAAAGTTTTTAACATTTCTTCTCCAAGTTTCCTTCTCTTCTCACCTCTCAACTGATTTTTTTGGAATGTGGTATGGGTCTTGTGTCAGGTGCTCGAACATGAAGAATTAAAGGGTTTCCCAGATCAGGTTCTTCTTCTGCATAAATATGCACTGCTGCTTTGCACTCTGTGCAATGCCCATCTGCAGTTAAGAACTTTCTTGCTTTGTTTTCACCCACACAAACTTTGTTCCTCTTAAAGGAGAAGGCACATGGGAGTCCATGCTGTTTATAAAGAACCTCTGTGATAATAGAAGTCCATGCATGTTTTTTGAGCACCATGCGCCTCTTTTTGCTGTCACCCTCATTATAGAACACAGTTTTGGGCTTGATCTCTAAGTATTGGTTATAAGGGATTAATACATGCCATAGAAGTGTTGGTCTTGTCCCTGTGTGCGCACAAAGCCACCCTCTGAAGAGTGTTCCTCTGGAGAGTTTTCATCAGATGTGCTTGTGTCAGGCCACAACTCATTCATTTCTGTATCTTTGGATTGAGGCAAGATGTTATGTTCCATACGTAAGTACATCTGCAAATCATACCTATTTTGAAATACATAGTCATGTATCTGTTTGGGTTTAAATATAGCCTTGGAAGTTTCTGATTCTTCCATCAAGGAGCTATATTTCTGCAAGGCGGGGTGAGAACATACTTCCCTCCAGATAAGATCAGAGGCTGACTTTAACTGTCCATTAGCATTGAAAATGCCAGGATAAGATTTTAATGTTTTTTTTAATGTCTGACTATCAATAGAGGGTTTTCGTGGCATCTAAAAACAAAAATAGGTAAACATTAGAATGGATAAGCTACTATGTTTTTTTCTTGTCACTAATCAGATCTTACAACCTATATGTCTAGTTTCAAATAAACATTACTGCATGTAACATGGAAAGTGATCCTCGCCGATACACCATGGACATCTCAGTGTTTTGGTTGGAATTTCATTGTAATTTGAACTGTCATTAAAAAATAGATTTTGTTTAACAGGTACCGCAACCTTTTTTTTAATTAATTTATGTTGTTTAAATTCTGTCATGCTGTGGCTGCTGGCCACAGCATGACCGTAACGTATGTGTGGCAGTGCGGCGTGACATCTGTTCCCCAACGCCACTTGGCACATTTTCCTATTGTGCACTTATGTGCTTAAGGGCTAGAACACACAAACGAGTTTTGACGGGCGAATTCGTCCATCAAAATTCGTTCTAAATTCGCCTGCAATGCTGCCCTATGGGGAAGCACACACGGACGAATTTAAGCGGGTGTCATACACGGCGATATCGTGTTCAATATCGCCGCTATTTGGTCATAGCGGCGATATTGCACAGCAATCACCGCGTGTGACATCCCGACGCCGACCGTCGCAAGGTTTCTGAAGTTCCCAAACCTTGCGAGTGGGGCAAAACCGCCGCATCGCCACGTGTGACGCGGCGATGCGACGGCAGCAGAGACTCCTCTGAGCTATTCCTATGGAGCGGAAGCTCCCAGGAGTCTCCGCCCCATCGCGTGACGTCACACGCACCGGTCCGCCTCCATCTTCTCACCATCGGCTTGCAAGGTGTCAGTGTGTGACACCTCGCAGCCGTCGGCGGGCCGATGCGCGGGGCCGCGGCATCGCCTGCGATGCTGCGGTCGCGTCGCTATGTGTGACGCCCACTTTAATTCTCGTCGGCGCCCAACTAGGCGCCGACGAGAATTATCAGTTGCATGCAGCTGATTTCTGAGTTCGCCCAGCGCTGTGAATCAAAGTTCCAGGAGGCTCAGAAACGGCGCCAGCAAAACGCCCGGCATGAGCGTCTGTGTTCATCCAGCGTACTCGCCGGGTGAGTACGCTGGAAGAACACATACGCTCGTGTGTTCGAGCCCTTAGGTGGGATTTAATTTCCTAAGGCTCCTTTCAGATTGCGTTTTTCCCTATGTCCACAGGTCCCGTCGGGGCATCCATCTGGACCGCCCCTCCCCCACTTTGCAAAGCGTGCTCCGGACGCATGCGCTCGACAGGGCCATTCACTGTTATGGAGCGCACTGCGTTACCGTGTGCTCTGTTTTGTGCCATTTTTTGCACATTTACGTTTCTGCAGACGGACATCCGAACGTAGTGAGCTCTCTACATCCACTCTCCTGCTGCCATCCATATCTGCATACATTGATCAGCAGATCCATACACACACTCATGCACAGATAAAGATAGGACAATTACACACAGTAGATCAGACCTTCCTGCATAGAAATATGCCATACATAGGAAATCAATACCTACCTTCACATTTAGTGAACACACTTGTACCAGAATGTGTTTCTCTGCCTGCTCTTATGACTGAAGTGAAAATGAACATCCAAAGAAAAGGTCACACACAGGGTCAGACAGAGGGTGGGATCAAAATCACTCAAAAGTTGATACATTGTGTTGATAAAACTACATGCACATGTAAAAGGAGCTAATGCTATGTCCACACTTTGCTTTTTACCTGCTTTTTTGCTGCTTTTTCAACTGCAGCGTTTAATGCCAAAATGGATGTGTTCTGCTTTTCAAGCAAAGTCTATGGGAATTTGGGTTTCTTGTGCACACTATGCAGTTCAAACTGCAGCCTTTTTGTTGCAGAACTTTGTCAAAAACTCAGCTTTGCAGTGCAAAACCCAAATGGCAAAAACAACTGACATGTGAATTGTTTTTGCCATTTGGGTTTTGCACTGCAAAGCTGAGTTTTTGACCAAAGTTCTGCAACAAAAAGGCACCTTTTTGAACTGCATAGTGTGCACAAGAAACCAAAATTCCCATAGACTTTGCTGGAAAAGCAGGCAGATCTCACCAGCGACCAGTGACCAGCCCCCAGCCAGCAGCGACGTGCAAGCGACGCTGCGCTTGCACGGAGCCGGCGTCTGGAAGCTGCGGACACTGGTAACTAAGGTAAACATCGGGTATGGTTACCCGATGTTTACCTTAGTTACCAGCGCACACCGCTTAGGCTGCTTTCACACATCCGGATTTTTGCTCTGCGGCACAATACGGCGTTCTGCAGAAAACGCCGGTTGCGTTTTTTTTTGCCTAGACTTACATTAGTGCCGTATTGTGCCGCAGGGGCTTGCGTTCGGTCCGGTTTTGGCCGCATGGGGCAGATTTAGCCGATGCCGCGGCCGGATCGATCGAACGTTCCCTGCAACGTTTTTTGCTCCGGCAAAAAACACCGCATCGCGCCGCATCCGGCCGCTGCGGCGCATTTTTCAATGCATACCTATGGAGGGCCGGATGCAGTGCGATGTGGAAAAAACCGCATCCGGTCGGCCGCATGCGTTTTTTTTCCACTGCGCATGCTCAGTAGCATGCCGCAACCGGAAAAAAACAGACGGGCCGCATGTAAAAACTTATGCAAAGGATGCGGTGTTTTCGCCGCATCCGTTGCATAGTTTTCACAGCCGTATTGAGCCGCAGGGCTCAAACCGGATGTGTGAAAGTAGCCTTAGCTTAGTGTGTGTAGGGAGCAGGAGCCGGCACCGGCAGTGTGAGAGCTGCGGAGGCTGGTAACGAAGTTAATATATCGGGTAACCACCTTGGTTACCCGATGTTTACCTTGGTTACAGCTTACCGCAGGCTGTCAGACGCCGGCTCCTGCTCCCTGAACATTCAGGATTGTTGCTCTCTCGCTGTCACACACAGCGATGTGCGCTTATCAGCGGGAGAGCAACAATAAAAAAACGAACCAGCACTGTGTGTAACGAGCAGCGATCTCACAGCAGGGGCCAGATCGCTGCTCAGTGTCACACACAGCGAGATCGCTAATGAGGTCACAAAAACCGTGACTCAGCAGCGATCTCAGTAGCGATCTCGCTCTGTGTGAAGCACCCCTAAACAACTTACCAGCAATCCCAACAACGATACAACCTGATAGGGATCGCTGGTAAGTTGCTAGGAGGTTGCTTGTGAGATGTCACACAGTCAGGACCTAAGCGACGCTTCAGTGATCCCACCAGCAACCTGACCTGGCAGGGATCGCTGGAGCATCGCTACATGGGTTGCTGGTGAGCTGCCATACAGGCAGATCTCACCAGCAAGTGACCAGCCCCCAGCCAGCAGCGACGTGGAAGCGATGCTGCGCTTGGTAACTAAGGTAAATATCGGGTAACTAACCCGATATTTACCTTGGTTACCAGCGCACACCGCTTAGCGCTGGCTCCCTGCACACCTAGCCACAGTACACATCGGGTTAATTACTTGATGTGTACTCCAGCTACGTGTGCAGGGAGCAGGAGCCGGCACTGACAGTGTGTGAGAGCTGCGGATGCTGGTAACGAAGGTAAATATCAGGTAACCAAGGGAAGTGCTTCTTGGTTACCCGATGTTTACCATGGTTACCAGCGTCCGCAGAAGCCGGCTCCTGCTCACTGCACATTCAGTTGTTGCTCTGTCGCTGTCACACACATTTTGAGTATGAAGGGCTGGAGAAAACGGGTTTATTGCCGCGCTAAAAACCACGAGCATGTATAAGTCAAATTATTCTCTTTATTTAGATCATTCCTACGCGTTTCCGAGGCTCATCTGCCTCCTTCCTCAGGAAAAAGAATCTTACAGACAGAGAGGATTTATCCTTATGAAGCAGCAAACAGAGAAAAAAAAATAAATAAATAAAAATAAAAAAAAAATAAAAAAAAAAATAAAAAATGTAGTCACATTTCATACTCAAAATCTGCTCTATAACGGGGCCGCTGCAGAACCACCCAAGCGCTCATCCATGCTAACAAAGGGGTTGTGACTGGCACAACCCGGCCAGGTGAGTGCACTGTTTTTATCCTCTTTCACTCTGTAAACCGGGTAAAACCCTATTGCGCCTTTCTTGTCTCCCCCATTACAGCGCTGTCACACACAGTGATGAGCGCTTCACAGCGGGAGAGCAACAACTAAAAAATGGTCCAGGACATTCAGCAACAACCAGCGACCTCACAGCAGGGGCCAGGTTGTTGTTGGATGTCACACACAGCAACATCGCTAGCAAGTTGTGCCTAAGCAGCGAGGTTGCTAGCGATGTTGCTTAGTGTGACGTGGCCTTTAGGCTAAGTTCACACTGCTTAAATATGACACCTGTTTTGTCTGAACCGGAATTAAACTCTGAATGTGGTAGTGCAGGGGTTCCTTGGTGTCTCCTGCTGGCGGGGTCTCCCCTCCAGTGTCCTATGCCGGGGAAATGCCAGGGAACCACAGACAAACCCTGCAGTACAAGACCCACAGGTAGCCGACAGCAAGAGAGGCCATGAGTACCCGTGCTGCTGCAGCGAAGCGGGAGGACGATGTGCAGGGGAGCACTGCTCACCGGCATCCCTCTGTTGTGGTGCTGTAAGGATTCCCTGAGCTTTCCCGCTGGCAGGGTGACATCACCCCACCAGCGTTCTGCAGCCTGGGGAAATCCCAGGGAAACCCCTTCAGCACCATACATCACATGCTCACATTGGATTACAGAACAGGTACTACCAGGGGTCAAGTTCTGGGAAAAAAATGTGGGAACTCACCGAAGATTTCCTACTTGCCCCCACTCTGATCAGAGTTACACTAACATCGTAATGAAATAATACTGCCATACTGTGACTGAATAAACCGCATGCAAAGACCAATATTACCCCTATACAGTGACCATAGATAAGCAGAAACTAGCTACACGCCGCTCTGCAGACCGCAGTAGTGATTATGTTACCTTTAGTCCTCTTTCACATGATCATATGTGTATTGCGCGCATTAAAAATGCAGCGATGTCACTGCGTATTTACCGTCGTATTTCACGCAGCCTAGTGATTTGTATTAATTGGGCTACGAAATATGCTACAAAATAGAACATGCCGTATTTGTTTTTCACACATTTAACGCATATGAGAATAAACCCATCGGTTTCAATGGGTATATTTCATCGTGAAATACACATGCGTGAAAAACACAGCGTATTACACGACAAAAATAAGATCATGTGAAAGAGGCCTTATATCCATCCAATGGTCACATGCAACGTTTGCTGTTACTGGGGTCATTTGCTCTTCCTATTTCTAGTCCAGACCGCCACAATGATTTTTCCCAGCCTCTACTTGTCTCTGTAGTATTTTGCATTCAGACAGCTACGGGTTAGACCCCCCCAGAAAAAGAGCGTAAATATCTCGGGAACGAAAGGAGATCTAACGTTAATTTTTGCTGATCAAACCGGATCTAACGAATATCTATCAGAATCCATCCAAAAAACGGCCAATTTCAAAAGAGGGGGGGCTAACCCGTAGCTAACCCCCCACCTGACACCCCCAATATCTCGGGAACGAAAGGAGATCTAACGTTAATTTTTGCTGATCAAACCGGATCTAACGAATATCTATCAGAATCCATCCAAAAAACGGCCAATTTCAAAAGAGGGGGGGCTAACCCGTAGCTAACCCCCCACCTGACACCCCCAATATCTCGGGAACGAAAGGAGATCTAACGTTAATTTTTGCTGATCAAACCGGATCTAACGAATATCTATCAGAATCCATCCAAAAAACGGCCAATTTCAAAAGAGGGGGGGCTAACCCGTAGCTAACCCCCCACCTGACACCCCCAATATCTCGGGAACGAAAGGAGATCTAACGTTAATTTTTGCTGATCAAACCGGATCTAACGAATATCTATCAGAATCCATCCAAAAAAACGGCCAATTTCAAAAGAGGGGGGCTAACCCGTAGCTAACCCCCCACCTGACACCCCCAATATCTCGGGAACGAAAGGAGATCTAACGTTAATTTTTGCTGATCAAACCGGATCTAACGAATATCTATCAGAATCCATCCAAAAAATGGCCAATTTCAAAAGAGGGGGGGCTAACCCGTAGCTAACCCCCCACCTGAACCCCCAATATCTCGGGAACGAAAGGAGATCTAACGTTAATTTTTGCTGATCAAACCGGATCTAACGAATATCTATCAGAATCCATCCAAAAAACGGCCAATTTCAAAAGAGGGGGGGCTAACCCGTAGCTAACCCCCCACCTGACACCCCCAATATCTCGGGAACGAAAGGAGATCTAACGTTAATTTTTGCTGATCAAACCGGATCTAACGAATATCTATCAGAATCCATCCAAAAAACGGCCAATTTCAAAAGAGGGGGGGCTAACCCGTAGCTAACCCCCCACCTGACACCCCCAATATCTCGGGAACGAAAGGAGATCTAACGTTAATTTTTGCTGATCAAACCGGATCTAACGAATATCTATCAGAATCCATCCAAAAAACGGCCAATTTCAAAAGAGGGGGGGCTAACCCGTAGCTAACCCCCCACCTGACACCCCCAATATCTCGGGAACGAAAGGAGATCTAACGTTAATTTTTGCTGATCAAACCGGATCTAACGAATATCTATCAGAATCCATCCAAAAAACGGCCAATTTCAAAAGAGGGGGGGCTAACCCGTAGCTAACCCCCCACCTGACACCCCCAATATCTCGGGAACGAAAGGAGATCTAACGTTAATTTTTGCTGATCAAACCGGATCTAACGAATATCTATCAGAATCCATTCAAAAAACGGCCAATTTCAAAAGAGGGGGGGCTAACCCGTAGCTAACCCCCCACCTGACACCCCCAATATCTCGGGAACGAAAGGAGATCTAACGTTAATTTTTGCTGATCAAACCGGATCTAACGAATATCTATCAGAATCCATCCAAAAAACGGCCAATTTCAAAAGAGGGGGGGCTAACCCGTAGCTAACCCCCCACCTGACACCCCCAATATCTCGGGAACGAAAGGAGATCTAACGTTAATTTTTGCTGATCAAACCGGATCTAACGAATATCTATCAGAATCCATCCAAAAAACGGCCAATTTCAAAAGAGGGGGGGCTAACCCGTAGCTAACCCCCCACCTGACACCCCCAATATCTCGGGAACGAAAGGAGATCTAACGTTAATTTTTGCTGATCAAACCGGATCTAACGAATATCTATCAGAATCCATCCAAAAAACGGCCAATTTCAAAAGAGGGGGGGCTAACCCGTAGCTAACCCCCCACCTGACACCCCCAATATCTCGGGAACGAAAGGAGATCTAACGTTAATTTTTGCTGATCAAACCGGATCTAACGAATATCTATCAGAATCCATCCAAAAAACGGCCAATTTCAAAAGAGGGGGGGCTAACCCGTAGCTAACCCCCCACCTGACACCCCCAATATCTCGGGAACGAAAGGAGATCTAACGTTAATTTTTGCTGATCAAACCGGATCTAACGAATATCTATCAGAATCCATCCAAAAAACGGCCAATTTCAAAAGAGGGGGGGCTAACCCGTAGCTAACCCCCCACCTGACACCCCCAATATCTCGGGAACGAAAGGAGATCTAACGTTAATTTTTGCTGATCAAACCGGATCTAACGAATATCTATCAGAATCCATCCAAAAAACGGCCAATTTCAAAAGAGGGGGGGCTAGCTACGGGTTAGCCCCCCCTGAAAAAGATCGTAAATATCTAATTTTGTAGAGGAGATCTAACGTTAGTTTTGGTTGATCAAACCGGATCTAACAAAGATCTAACGAATGGAATCATTTTTTACCCAAATTCTTAATAAGGGGGGGCTAACTCGGGGTTGGTCAGAAACAGTATCACCCATGATGGGATGAGATACACAGCTCAGCAGAGAGTATCACCCATGATGGGATGAGATACACAGCTCAGCAGAGAGTATCACACAGGATAGGATGAGATACACAGCTCAGCAGAGAGTATCACACAGGATAGGATGAGATACACAGCTCAGCAGACAGTATCACACAGGATTGGATGAGATATGACACCTCTTCTTTAGCAGGCAATAATCACCATCAATCCATCGTCATCACAATTTTTTTTTTTTTGCAAATACCGTAATTTCTAAATATTGGTCCATCCTGTGTGTTGTGTCCGGGCAGCTTTATCTACAGCCTCTTTATGTGCATAGAATTTGTAACCCACCAATAATAGCAATGATATAATGTATACAATAATCATGTCCCACACTGCTGATGCTGGGGGTTGTAGTTCTGCAGTGTCCTGTATAGTTCACTGATACATTCTGTCTTATATTTCATTGCAGGACCCCCGGCAGCAGCCTGGAAATAGCCCCCTGCAGAGGGAGCCAACGCACAACATTAACCTAACCCGCCCTCTGCTGGCCACTGCCGCCACTGCGCCTGTCACAGATCACAATTTACCGTAAATTCTGAATTTTTGGGAGAAATAGGTGAGAATATTTTCCTGCAGGTGTTAACACTAATCTGCTTATATCTAATTATTAGTAGTTTTTTTTGCACATTTTTTTTATATTTTTGTCTCATTGCAGATGAATACATAGTAGTCATCTAGCTCATGTGCAGTATATATATATTTACTTCATACGTAGGGCCGGTAACTAGTCAGCGCTCACATTTGGGGTCAGAAATGACCCAAAATAGGAAAAAAAAAATCCAGATGTTGTATCATTTTTATATAATGTTGTAAATTCATCTCTATTAGTGACCATGGGCTGCCATCACGGATCCGATATCTGCGCACACAATGGGATGGAAGAATATTGGGAGACACCAGAAGATGGAACAATTCAGCTCAGTTCTTCTTTAATTGCTGCAAGATGGCCGGAGAAGCATTTTTTGGAATTTTTTTTTTTGGGGTGGTGGAGGGGGGGGGGGGGTTTGCTGTATTTTCTGACACAATGTTTGTGCAGTGATGTGATGCGTGTGAAATGGATCATTTAGCGGCTGGGAGGGAGAGAGAGGCCCCAGCTTTTATAGAAATACACACATCCCTTACATAAATAATCCATTTCAACTCTCTGCAATCTCGTTCTATAAACATCTGTCTGAAAAAATCAACTGAAATTGGGGAAGGCTGCGCCTGGGACGGCCCGCATTTCTCCTAGCATAAGAAAAAAATGCATATATATATATATATATATATATATATATATGTATGTATATATATACATATATATATATACATAAATATATATAAATATATATATATATATATATATATATATATATATATATATATATATATGCTATGTATGTAATATGTGTGTTTTTCTCTTTTTGTTTGTAAATTTAGAATTTGGAATGTTTATAGTAACAGTACATGCTAAGGTCCAAACTTTAAGAAAAAACACAAAAAAACGTACAGGCAACATAATAGGTGGGCAAAGAAAATAGATAAATAATAATAAAAAAATAAATATTATATATGTATATTGAAAAAAAAACACCATACAGATAACATAATAGGTGTTCAAAAAAATAGATAAATGACAATAATAGAAAAAAAATATATAAAAAAATAATAATAAAAAAATATATATATATATTAAAAAAACATACAGACAACATAATAGGTGTGTAAAGAAAAGATACATAATAATGAAAATATATATATATATATACTTATAGAAAAAAACACCAACATAGTAGGTGTGCAAAAAGAAATAAAATCAATATACAGAGAGAAATAAACACCATACAGGCAACATAATAGGTGTGCAAAAAATAGATAAATAAAAAAAAAAAATATATAAGATAACATAGTAGGTGTGATAAAAAAAATACAAAAATAATTATATATAATAATAATTTTATTCATTTATATAGCGCTATTAATTCCTCAGCACTTGACATACAATGGCAACATTTTCCCCATTGGGGCTCACAATCTAGAGTCCCTATCTGTATGTCTTTGTATATATATATATATATATATATATATAAAGAAAACACCATACAAACAGCACAGTAGGTGTCCAAAAAATTGATAAATAATATTAAAAAATTTAAATATATATATATATTCTCTCAAAACACCATCCAGACAACATAGTAGGTGTGAACAAAAAAATACTAATAAAAAAATAAAAAAGAATATATAGGAAAGAGAACACCATATAGACAACATGGTAGGTGTGAAAAAATAATAGAAAATAAAAATAAATACCATACAGACAACATAGTAGGTGTGGAAAAATTGATAAATAATAATAAAAGAAAATAGAGAGAAAAAAAAAACACCATACAGACAACATAGTAGGTGTGCAAAAAAATAGACAAATAATAATAATTTAAACAAAAAAAAAATTAAAAAATTATATATATATATATATATATAAAAAATATATATATATTGATTAATCCCTAAAATTCCCAACTTAAAAAGACATGAAACCTAATATAGTATCTCTCAAAATTGATTTTTAAGTAAAGCTTTTTTTTTTTTTTTTTTAAATCAACATTTTCTGAATAAAAATCCTCTTTTGGTATTTGTGGGGCGCCCCTGTCCCCCCTTCCCGGTAGTCTGGGTGTTCCATATAGCAGAGCGGAGGGGATGTGTGTTTTTGTCTCTGCCGCACAATGGCTGGGTTGCAGCTGTCTCTGTGCAGTCTGTCTGTTTGCACCACTAAATAAGAGATGAGGGGCGATGTGGGAAGGGTGGGTTTTCGGGGCTGTTTGGACAGAGCAGGGTGGTAAGAAATTTGTAGCATTTGGAGGTCTGCGGAGCAGAATTCCTGTAAAAGTTGTGCGGCTTCTATGTTGGAGCCCCCTCCCTCCCCTCCTGTCCCCTCATTGATTTGAGAGGGAGCAGCCTGGGTGGTCTCCTCGCTCCCTCCTCACTTTGGGGAGCTGTTGCTTAGCAGCTAATAATAGGAGTTGTTTAGAGAGTAATTTGCCTCTGCCCTGGCCAATGAGAAACTGCACACATTTCCATGAGCCTCCCCCCCTCCCCTTCCCGTCCTCTCTCTTTACAGGCACAGTAGAGAGTAGCCTTCAGCACAGATGCTGAGAGGCCGGACACCGGATCACACTGTGCCATCATCTTCCTCACTTCCAGGGATTTCTCACATTGCAGTCTCCGGGACTCGAGCATTGGTGCTGGCTCATTGATTTGCATCGGATCAGAGTTGGGAAGCATGAAGAAGACCCCAGGACCTAAGGAGTTGCCCACCTAGATGGAAGCCCCCCAGCCGGCAGCCCCCTCGTATTCCCCGTCCTGCTCACTTGTGCATGGATTATTTTCTGTTGATTCTTTCTAGTCGGTGATTTTTTTGACATATTTACCCTCGAACCGCAATCGCTGCCCCTCTGCTCGCTATAGGATACCAATGGCCTCTGTTCCCCCCAGCACGGGGGAAAGAGGCTTTCCAGGTTTACCCCCGGGCTACAAAACTTCCTACCCGGCTCCAGGATCCGATCTGCTGCGGAGACCCAGCTATTGTCACGCCGCCTTTGCACTTAAGCAGATATCTAAGGTGAGTTGTCAGAGCGGCTCGTGTCATCATCTGTCACCGGGTTAATGGCCCTCACCCATCGGGGCCAACGCCGGGGACACTGGTGCGCCCAGATGTCATCTCATATTATGCATGAAGCCGGCTCAGGTTGGTGCTGACCTGCAGAGCTTGCACTCAGGTCCCGGTCATCTCCAGGATGCATTTTGCTCCTTCCATTCATTATTTGGGCTGTCTTACCCACTGTTCACATTTTGGAAAGATTTTACGTTTGTTTTCTTTTAAGTTGTGGGTGGGACGTGGGGGTCTCCACATTCCTGCACATGTTCTAATGGAAAATTCATTGTTATTGTGCTTTTATTCATTCCGGGTGGGAGCAGGGACCAGCGAATCGTACATCTATGCTGGTTATTATAGTCCAGCCGCTAAAGGGTTCAAATTTCCGGTAACACATGGACCCTTCAGGGGGACTTTGCAAAGTCAAAATATTCCAAATTCCCCCCACATGTCTCTAGTGTGACTGCAGGAGATGAGGGCAAACATTGCTGCTATTGCGGCACAACCTGCAGAGCTGACAGTCGGCGGGTGCGGAGGTATCGCTGCCTGGCATGGTGGTGGTGATGGGTGCAGAACCTGTGCTTCTTCACACATAAGTGCTGAAAGGGTTACTGTCACGTTGTGGGGTCTCTATCTTTTTTGGACCGGCTCCTTTTTCCTTCTCAGTCTTGACATTTTTCAGAGGGAGGAAACGTTGCGGCCGTTGCGTCAGCAGGACCACCTGTGTCGGGAGAAACCTCCTATTTCCCTGCCACAGGATGCCAGCTTGCCCTGGACGGTCCCCTCTGTGGTTGACTTTAGTTTTCCCGCCACAGGGGACTGGCTTTGGGACAAGGCCACAAGAAATGCGTGGGAGGGGAGGGTCAGGGTTCTCATTCAAGGCTCTCCTCTATCATTTTTGGAATTATGGGGAAACGTCCTTTCTCCGCGATTCCCTCTTCCTGGTTGGTAGTCACCTGTCAGACGTTGCGAGCGCAGGGGAAGTTGGGGTGGGGGGGGGGCATGCCAGGCCAGGTGGGTCCTTTTAATAAGTCATCTGGGTTTTCACATCATCAGAAGAGTATTTTATGACCTTGAGAGCTCATGAGCAACATCTATAAAGAGTTGTCCCATAAAACTCACAACAACCTGCTAGGAATTAGAGGTCATTGCATGACACATGGTTCCGCGCCGCTCCCGTACTGCAACATCTGCTCTTAATCTTTCCTCTGGCACAACACGCAACGCCAGGCATCATGGCATCAGGTCCGGGCCTCACTTGTTGCATTGAGGGGGTGGTTGTCCATAGACTCTGAGTATAAGAACATTGGGGTGACTTGAATTTGACTCCTGCTATGATGCTGAGACTTGTAGTCCCCCCCCCCCCCCGTTAATTATGGTGCCCTGGTAGAAGTCTTGCAGTGTCAGCCATCACATTTTGACCCTTTTTTCTTTTTTAGGGTAAAGCCGTGGGTCAGAAGGCTCCGCTCTGGCTCCGCGCTCAGTTCCAGGCCCTGCTCTTCTCTTTGGGATGCTCCATTCAGCGACACTGCGGGAAGGTGCTGTTCATCGGGCTGCTGGTGTTCGGAGCATTGGCCGTGGGCCTAAGGGTGGCCTCCATTGAGACTGACATCGAACGTCTATGGGTGGAAGGTCAGTATGGCAGCATTGGAATGGATTTTACAGTAGCTTCTTACTGTTGTGCTACAAGTAACATAATGACCTGTAATGTCCAGCAGCAAAGCTTCCTGACAACCCATAGGGCTACTATTACAACTTTTGGT
Organism: Anomaloglossus baeobatrachus; assembly: GCF_048569485.1. Lineage (NCBI taxonomy): Eukaryota > Metazoa > Chordata > Amphibia > Anura > Aromobatidae > Anomaloglossus > Anomaloglossus baeobatrachus. The sequence goes on from NC_134360.1 coordinate 246,377,591, forward strand.
TGTCACTCAGCTTCCCAAAACCCCTGAATGGTACATACTGGCTAAAGTATCATTGCAGAAGTAAGTGCCCTTTTGGGTTGTAGCAAAGCTTCCTGACAACCCATAGGGCTACTTTTACAGCTCTTGGTTGTCACTCAGCTTCCCAAGACCCCTGAAAGGTACATACTGGCTAAACTATCACTGCAGAAAGGAGTGCCATTCTGGGTTGAAGGAAAGCTGGATGACAACCCATTGGGATACTATTACTTTTCTTGGTTGTCACCCAGCTTCCCAAGACCCCTGAATGGTGCATAATGGCTAAAGTATCACTGCAGAATTGTGTCGTTCTTGGTTGTAGGAAAGTTTCCTGACAACCTATTGGGCTACTTTTACAGCTCTTGGTTGTCACCCAGCTCCTCAAGACTCCTGAATGGTACATAATGGCTAAACTATCACTGCAGAAAAGAGTGCCATTCTGGGTTGTAGGAAAGCTTCCTGACAACCCATTGGGCTACTATTACTTCTCTTGGTTGTCATCCAGCTTTCCAAGAATGGTACATACTGGCTAAACTATCACTGCAGAAAGGAGTGCCATTCTGGGTTGTAGGAAAGCTGGATGACAACCCATTGGGCTACTATTACTTCTCTTGGTTCTCATCCAGCTTTCCAAGAATGGTACATACTGGCTAAACTATCACTGCAGAAAGGAGTGCCATTCTGGGTTGAAGGAAAGCTGGATGACAACCCATTGGGATACTATTACTTTTCTTGGTTGTCACCCAGCTTCCCAAGACCCCTGAATGGTGCATAATGGCTAAAGTATCACTGCAGAATTGTGTCGTTCTTGGTTGTAGGAAAGTTTCCTGACAACCTATTGGGCTACTTTTACAGCTCTTGGTTGTCACCCAGCTCCTCAAGACTCCTGAATGGTACATAATGGCTAAACTATCACTGCAGAAAAGAGTGCCATTCTGGGTTGTAGGAAAGCTTCCTGACAACCCATTGGGCTACTATTACTTCTCTTGGTTGTCATCCAGCTTTCCAAGAATGGTACATACTGGCTAAACTATCACTGCAGAAAGGAGTGCCATTCTGGGTTGTAGGAAAGCTGGATGACAACCCATTGGGCTACTATTACTTCTCTTGGTTCTCATCCAGCTTTCCAAGAATGGTACATACTGGCTAAACTATCACTGCAGAAAGGAGTGCCATTCTGGGTTGTAGGAAAGCTGGATGACAACCCATTGGGCTACTATTACTTCTCTTGGTTGTCACCCAGCTTTCCAAGAATGGTACATAATAGCTAAACTATCACTGCAGAAAGGAGTGCCATTCTGGGTTGTAGGAAAGCTGGATGATAGCTTTGTATGAGCTGTTCTAGAGGCCACATTGGTTGTCACCCAGCTTTCTCAGCGTTAGATATGACGCTTCATGGACTTATTCTTGGGTCATAGTGTCGGCGACTGCTTTCATTGATTCCTTCTGATCTGGTCGTTCGGATGCATAAAACGCGTCACGTATGAGGTGCAGTTTGGGACTTTGCCGCTGCGTTTCCTGGCGGTGGTTCCCTGTGGTTTCTGCGCCCCGATGCTCATAAATCGTCAGCACAGGAGCCCCAGTGTTCCCGGCAGCACAGAGCGCAGTGTTTAATATTCACAGCTCTCACGTCGGCCGGAGGAAAAGCTTCGGTAAACAGGACGCTGGACGTGTCCCAGGTCTGACAGCCTTCCCTGCAGCTACTGCAGAACCTCTTGGTGTAAGATTAATATGACATTGCTTAAATTCCATGGCTACTTTCTGGTTCAGCAAGTCCTGCCATGATGGGTGGAGTAGTCCTTGCTTCTTGAATGCTTCTCTCCTTTGATCTCGCTTATGACGGGCAGGGGGGTCTCCAGGAGGTTACAGTACACATCCCTCCCCATGACCCCGCTTTTTAGGGGTGCAGGGGGGTGCAGGAGCGGACGGCATACTGTGTGATTATTTTTTTTTTTTTCCCAAGCAGGAAGGCTGCAGAACGAGGCAACGTACCATAGACAGAGAAAACAAACTGAGCATTAGGGATCTGGCCTCCTATAGGCTCCTTTCTGTAAGCAGGAAGAGCAGGGAGGAGGGGAGCTGCGGGGAATGCCTGGGTGGTCACCATAGGTAGTGGGTGGTCTAGGACCTAATAGGGGGACCACAAAAGGCTTGTTGCTGGAGCTGAGTAGATGGTGAGCAGCTGTGTCTTGTAAGGAGAGGGGGGAGGGGAGGCCTGTTAAACATATACCGCGCTCTATACGGTAAAAATAACCCACATGATGGACGATTTATAGGTCCGCGGACACGAGTATCCGTGCATCTGTCCCTGCATACATGGAAGTACATGTGTGTGCGTGTGACGTGTACCGCAGACTATCTCACCACTATTACATCAAAACCGCGTCCAAAATTTAAAAAAAAAAAAAAACATGCAATTTTGCAATTAATTTCACATTTATTTTATTTTCCATACGCAATTTTAATGCGCCCTCCTCATAGATGAGATACGACGATGGGGCAGAGGCTAATCCCGGACAATATTCAGTATATAGCGCAAATTAGAAGGTCTTAAAATGCGTCAAATTTGTCCAGACGCTTCTCTCTTAAAGGGATTGTCCTGTGAAAACAAGAAATTGGATAGGTGATGATTTAGTGATCCGCTGGGATCCGCACTGATTGGCAGAATAGGGAATTTTTTATTGCTAATGAGACACTTTTATCCCCGTTATAAGATGGCGCAGCAGGTGAGACGCTAGATCTCTGGACCATTCATTCCTATGGGGCTGCTGATAATAGCCGAGTGCGGCGCTCAGCAGCCCCATAGGGAATGTATAGAATGGCATTCACACATGCACACTGCCGCTCCATGTCACACATGTGCACTACCGCTCCATGTCACACATGTGCACTGCCGCCCCATGTCACACATGTGCACTACCGCTCCATGTCACACATGCGCACTGCCGCTCCATGTCACACATGTGCACTGCCAATCCATGTCACACATGCGCACTGCCAATCCATGTCACACATGTGCACTGCCGCCCCATGTCACACATGTGCACTGCCCCCCATGTCAAACATGTGCACTGCCGCTCCATGTCACACATGTGCACTGCCGCTCCATGTCACACATGTGCACTGCCGCCCCATGTCACACATGTGCACTGCCGCCCCATGTCACACATGTGCACTGCCGCTCCATGTCACACATGTGCACTGCTGCTCCATGTCACACATGCGCACTGACGCTTCACGTCACACATGCGCACTGCCGCCCCATGTCACACATGTGCACTGCCACCCCTTGTCACACATGCGCACTGCCGTCCCTTGTCACACATGCGCACTGCTGCTCCATGTCACACATGCGCACTGCTGCTCCATGTCACACATGCGCACTGCCACTCCATGTCACACATGTGCACTGCCGCTCCATCTCACACATGCGCACTGCCAATCCATGTCACACATGTGCACTGCCGCCCCTTGTCACACATGCGGACTGCCGCCCCTTGTCACACATGCATCACTGCCGCCACATGTCACACATGCACACTGCAATCCATGTTACACATGCGTACTGCCTCCCCATCTCACACATGCGTACTGTCGCCCCTTGTCACACATGCGCACTGCCGCCCCTTGTCACACATGCGCACTGCCGCTCCATGTCACACATGCTCACTGCCTCTCCATGTCACACATTCGCACTGCGGCCCCATGTCACACATGCACACTGCTGCCCCTTGTCACACATGCGCACTGCCACCCCTTGTTACACATGCGCACTGCCGCCCCTTGTCACACATGCGCATTGCCGCCCCATGTCACACATGCTCCCTGCCTCTCCATGTCACACATTCGCACTGCCGCCCCATGTCACACATGCGCACTGCCGCCCCTTGTTACACATGCGCTCTGCCACCCCTTGTCACACATGCGCACGGCCGCTCCTTTCTGATGTGGGTAATAGTGCCCGTTCTGCCCCGTTGATCCATTAAAGAGATGATAACTGGTTTTCACCAAAGAATTTCTCTAATTTACACTGCCTCTTGGTTGGTTACTTTTTTTTTTTTACTCAAATTTTGGTACAATTGCCATTTTAATCCTCACCCTTTCCCCCCTCGAAGTCACCAAATGATCAACCAAACACATAGGGGCCAGAAATTTGGCTTAAAACTTCAAATATTGCAAATTTTGGGGGAAAATCATAGTTACACCAAATCTTTCTTCGTTTATGGCGGCTGTGGTAACTTTTTGTGGGCTGAGTTTGTGCTGTAAATCTTGGCAGAAATGTGCCGTAGTCTTGAGCGTCTGCACCATGGGGAGTGGGAGCCATACTGCTGCTCGTGGTCAATGCTTGGGCCGTCGTTTTACTGTAGATTCTGATTTTTCCAGAGGGCGATGGTGGCGGTGCAGCGAGGTTTGGTGAAGGGTGATGGCGGCGCAGCGGATTGAATTCTGAGCCATAGTTTGAGATTTTGCGCCTTTATCTAGTCACATTCACATAACCCCGGATGCAGGGAGTCCGAGCGTCTACATCCATGGTGGCGCACATAAATCAAGGGGGACCTGGGAGCCATAAGCGTCAATTTCCAGTGAATTAGTTACTGAAATAAAGAACAGATTGTAGATTAGGCCCCTGCAAAGTGTAAACATCTGTCCAAGGTGACAGCGCTGAGATGTGTGAGGTGACAGTAACCTGTCCGCAGCGAGCGTGCGCATGAACCTCCGTGAGGTGAACACACCGATTATGACTATATTGTGTCACTTTGTCAGGACTAATAAAGTTGTTTAATGCAAATGAAACAAATAATAAAAAAGTGCAGGTGTTGCCCATAACAACCAATCAAATCACTGCTTTCTTTCTATCACTGGAGGGGCTGCCCATGGCAACCAATGAGATTCATTTTTAGAAATGATCAAAGAAGTTATCTCACTGGTTGTTACGGGAAAATATAATTGCAGAGTGTTTTGATTGGATTTTTTGGCAGTAGATAAAAGCAGTGATGTGATTGGTTGTTATAGAAAGCAGTGATGTGATTGGTTGTTATAGAAAGCAGTGATGTGATTGGTTGTTATGGAAAGCAGTGATGTGATTGGTTGTTATAGAAAGCAGTGATGTGATTGGTTGTTATAGAAAGCAGTGATGTGATTGGTTGTTATTGAAAGCAGTGATGTGATTGGTTGTTATGGAAAGCAATACTGTAATCGGTTGTTATGGCAGTATATCATAGCAGTGTTGTGACTGGTTGTTATAGAAAGCAGTAATGTGATTGGTTGTTATAGAAAGCAGTGATGTGATTGGTTGTTATGGAAAGCAGTGATGTGACTGGTTGTTATGGAAAGCAGTGATGTGACTGGTTGTTATAGAAAGCAGTGATGTGATTGGTTGTTATTGAAAGCAGTGATGTGATTGGTTGTTATGGAAAGCAATACTGTAATCGGTTGTTATGGCAGTATATCATAGCAGTGTTGTGACTGGTTGTTATGGAAAGCAGTAATGTGATTGGTTGTTATGGAAAGCAGTGATGTGATTGGTTGTTATGGAAAGCAGTGATGTGACTGGTTGTTATGGCAGTAAATGAAAATCATGTGATTGGCTGTTATAGAAATCAGTGATGTGATTGGTTATTATAAAAGAGTATGAAAACAGTGATGTAATTGGTTGGTATAGAATATGGAAAAAGAGTTGTAACTGGTTATTACAGAGAGTTTGAAAGAAGTGATGTGATTGGTTGTTATGGAGAACATGCAAGCAGTGATGTGATTGGTTGTTATGGAACATGTAAACAGTGTTGTAATTGGCTGTTATGAAGAATTTGAAAGCAGTGATGTGATATCGTTCATGTTCTCCATAACAACCAATCACATCACTGCTTTCATGTTCTCTATAACAACCAATCACATCACTGCTTTCATGTTCTCTATAACAACCAATGATATCACTGCTTTCATGTTCTACATAACAACAAGTGATATGATTGGTTACCATAGAATAAAATGAAAGCAATTATCTGATTGGTTGCTTTGGCTCCAAACCTCACACTTGCCTGTACATGAGGGTTTATGTGTCTGGTCGCTCATTACTTCCGCTCCGACCATCTTCATTCACGCTGTCGTCATTTTTTGTACCTGTGATATGTTTTGTTATTTTTCGGCCCTGGTATTTGCCAAGCAGCAGAGAGGGTGGTTTGCTATATTCAGGATGTGTGTAGGCCGCAGCCTGGCTGGCAGTGACCTGTAATTATAGAATGTGGCGGTGGCCTGAGAGTAGGAAATGTTTGATCTGTTTTGTGGAGATAGAAATCTATGAATCCAGGACATATGTGTATTATACTGTATGTAATGTATGGCTGCCAGATGGGATCCCGCCTCGTACCTGCCATCATCCGCGGCTCTTCTATTGATTGGCCGGCCTGGTGCGTCGTCATGGTTGTATTGTGGCGCACAGGTGATGTCGTGCCAGGCTGGCTAATCAATAGAAGAGCCGCGGACGGTATCGGGTCAGAGGCGGCTCTCAGGGCTCTCATCACTGACGTGGCTGCTAGGCCACATAACCGGCCTTAGGAGATAAATGACGCCAGCGTCCTGCGCTACTTCGTTTGTTTTTTCCTGCTTAGCCGAGGATTCTCATCCACACCATCTGCAAGTCGTCCTTATTGACTCCCACCAACAAAAAACAGCGTCTAAGCCCCACTTCTCCTCCGCAATGTCCCCCGCGCCTCTAAATACAAATCAGACTCCCCCACTCTGCTTATTATAAGTCTTATAATTAATCCCGGGGGTGAATTGCTGCTTCTCCCGGACTTTATGCTTCACTTTACAGAAGTTTCAGCAGAAACCTGGGACAAATGAATGAGGGGTCTCATGGAGGGAGGGGGGTCATTACCGCCCTTCTCCTTTTCCCCTCTCTCCCTCTTATTCCTTGTGTCTTATTTGCAGTATAGAACAATCTATAGGAGGGAGGACAAAAGGCCCAGTCTGACGGGTAAAGACCTTTTGAGGCTTCGGGAAGACGGTGCATCTGGTCTTGGTATTTATGGGTTGCAGCGCTTGGCTCCATCTTAAGTGCTATAGCAGCATTTATATGGGGTGTGGGAAAAAGAAGAAGAAGAAAAAAAAAAGAAGCGTTTCAGCCTGTGGTTAAGATGTTGGTCTGAAATTCTTTGTTGCCAGCACGCCCTGCAGTCCTGAAACTTCACGAAACCTTTTCTTTTACAGAAGCAGAGCTACTTTTGTCTATGGTTGTGACCAGCATTGCAACAAATCCTCATTCACTTAAATGCTGCAATACCAGACATGGCCTGCGGATAGAAGTGGCGCTGTTTCTTTCCTATGCCTGTTTTTTTTCATTTAAATTGGGTACTTTATAGTCGTATAGACCCTAAAATAACCCCATAGGGCCTCGCTGTCTCTTTGTGCCATTAATTGTAGCAGTTTGGGGAAAACATCCAAAATCATCTCAAACTCATTAGTATAAAACGAGAAACTTTTTTTTGTAAACAGGATTATGTAAATTAAAGAAAGGTGATTGGTCGGAGGCTCCATAATGGAAGCGGCTGATTTTTTTGGGCTCATTGTGTCGTCTGGAGCAGGTAGAATACCCTCAGTGAGACGTATCCTCTTAAGCAACATGGTGCCTTTCACACGCTCCTTAATCCATATAATCCACCCAAAAACACTTAGGGTACCTTCACACTTTAGCGATGCAGCAGCGATCCGACCAGCGATCTGACCTGGTCAGGATCGCTGCTGCATCGCTACATGGTCGCTGGTGAGCTGTCAAACAGGCAGATCTCACCAGCGACCAGTGAACAGCCCCCAGCCAGCAGCGACGTGCAAGCGACGCTGCGCTTGCACGGAGCCGCCGTCTGGAAGCTGCGGAGACTGGTAACTAAGGTAAACATCGGGTATGGTTACCCGATGTTTACATTAGTTACCAGTGTGAGCAGGGAGCAGGGAGCCGCGCACACTGAGCGCTGGCTCCTTGCTCTCCTAGCTGCATTACACATCGGGTTAATTAACCCGATGTGTAATGCAGCTACATGTGCAGAGAGCAGGGAGCCGTGCACACTGAGCGCTGGCTCCTTGCTCTCCTAGCTGCTGTACACATCGGGTTAATTAACCCGATGTGTACAGCAGCTACATGTGCAGAGAGCCGGAGCCGGCAGCACAGGCAGCGTGAGAGCTGCGGAGGCTGGTAACTAAGGTAAATATCGGGTAACCACCTTGGTTACCCGATGTTTATCTTGGATACAGCTTACCTCAGCTGTCAGATGCCGGCTCCTGTTCCCTGCTCGCTTCATTTGTCGCTCTCTTGCTGTCACACACAGCGATCTGTGTGTCACAGCAGGAGAGCGGCTTTGAAGAAAACGAACCAGGGCTGTGTGTAACGAGCAGCGATCTCGCAGCAGGGGCCAGATCGCTGCTCATTGTCACACACAGCGAGATCGCTAATGAGGTCACTGCTGCGTCACAAAAAGCGTGACTCAGCAGCGATCTCGGCAGCGAGCTCGCTGTGTGTGAAGCACCCCTTAAACTTTGCTTGTCCCTGCAACACTCATGCAGATATCCTTGTGGGGGTGCTGCTGGCGGTGGTGTCAGGGGGATAAAGGGAGCCCCCGGGGGAATGAAAGGAAAGGAGGAGGCCGAGGAAAGTCTTGTTAGTCAACGTTTTATTGTAGCAAAATTATGTCAAAATTTGAAGCAAATTTTTATATTATTATTATTTATTATTATAGCGCCATTTATTCCATGGCGCTTTACAAGTGAAAAAGGTACACATAAAAAACAACTACAACAATCATGAACATTACAAAAACAGACTAATATAGGAGGAAAGAGGACCCTGCCCGCAAGGGCTCACAGTCTACAGGAGGAAAGAGGACCCTGCATGTGAGGGCTCACAGTCTACAGGAGGAGAGAGGACCCTGCTCGCGAGGGCTCACAGTCTACAGGAGAGAGAGGACCCTGCCCGCGAGGGCTCACAGTCTACAGGAGGAGAGAGGACCCTGCCTGCGAGGGCTCACAGTCTACAGGAGGAGAGAGGACCCTGCCCGCGAGGGCTCACAGTCTACAGGAGAGAGAGGACCCTGCCCGCGAGGGCTCACAGTCTACAGGAGGAGAGAGGACCCTGCCTGCGAGGGCTCACAGTCTATAGGAGGAGAGAGGACCCTGCCTGCGAGGGCTCACAATCTACTGGAGGAGAGAGGACCCTGCCCGCGAGGGCTCACAGTCTACAGGAGAGAGAGGACCCTGCCCGCGAGGGCTCACAGTCTACAGGAGGAGAGAGGACCCTGCTTGCGAGGGCTCACAGTCTATAGGAGGAGAGAGGACCCTGCCTGCGAGGGCTCACAGTCTACAGGAGGAGAGAGGACCCTGCCCACAAGGGCTCACAGTCTACAGGAGGAGAGAGGACCCTGCTCACAAGGGCTCACAGTCTACAGGAGGAGAGAGGACCCTGCCCGCGAGGGCTCACAGTCTACAGGTGGAGAGAGGACCCTACCAACAAGGGCTCAGTCTACAGGAGGAGAGAGGACCTTGCCCACGGGGTTCACAGTCTGCAGGGGATGGGTGAGGATACAGTAGGTGAGGACAGAGCTGGTTGCGCAGTGGTGTACTGGTCTGAGGATTATTGTAGGTTGTAGGGTTGTTGGAAGAGATAGGACTTCAGGTTCCTTTTGAAGGTTTCCACGGTAGGTGAGAGTCTGATATGTTGGGGTAAAGCTTTCCAGAGTATGGGGGAGACACGAGAGAAATATTGTATGCGATTGTGGGAAGAAGAGATAAGAGGGGAGTAGAGAAGGATTACATTTGAACAAACAATTTATAGCCCAGGCTACCTTCACAGTGAGGATTGGAGGTTGTGTGCAGGTAAGTACCAGTAGACTAGGTCACAGGTGTATGGAGGAGACAGGCATTGGATGACTTTGTATGTCATGGTTAGGGTTTTGAACTGAAGTCTTTGGGCAACGAGAAGCCAGTGAAGGGATTGGCAGAGAGGAGAGGTTGGGGAGTAGCGGGGGGACAGGTGGATTAATCGGCCACAGAGTTTAGGATAGATTGGAGGGGTGCAAGAGTGTTGGAAGGGAGGCCAGAGAGCAGGAGGAGGTTGCAGTAGTCGAGGCGGGAAATGATGTGGGCCTACACTAGGGTTTTTGCTGATTCTTGGCTAAGGAATAGTAATTAAGGGATTATATAGTCTCCATTTATAGCGACGAGGGTCTGCTAACATTTCTCGCCTCGCCGCCTCATTCCTGCAGAGGATCCTTAGATTAAAGCAAAAGGTGAAAATCCGGTAATCCAATAAGTCAGATTTTGAGGATACATTTTTCCATCTTCTACAAGTCAGATCCAATAATCCAGAATATTTAACAATTGATGCTGGATTAAAGGGCCGTTACTGTAGTCAGGGATGGTGTGATATAGATTACTGATTTTTTTGGCAGACGTAAAATAAAAAAAATGTGACTACATTTTGCTTTTTTGAAGGGTTTGCGTGTAATTGGTCAGGATCACGGCCGCTTACTCATTCCCAGTTGTGCTCGCTCCCCGCGCTGGGACGCTGCCATTATTTTTTTATTTTACTTGCGCGGCCAGTGCCAAGGTGGTGTGTGCGCTGGCAGCGTCTCTGAGCGCCGTGGAAAGACTCTGTGTGTGTGTGGTTGTTCAGCGCTTGTTATCACATCTGTAGCTGAAAGGAAAGTTAACCATAGGGTGGGAATATTTCCTGTTTAAACACGATGACTGGGTGCAGGAGACGATGGAAAAAAGAAAAAAAAAAAGACGCTTTAACCCTTTCCCAGCTATCCAGACATAACGCCCAGGAATGCCGCTGTTTGTTTTGCCAGTCGACCCGCCATTGACAGATTTAACGCAGCCGCGGGTTCCAGACTAAGCATAAAAATATCGCAATTATTCAGTCCTTTTTTTTATTTTTTTTTGCTCGGCTCCCCAGACATAGAGGAGTTAATGACGCAGCAAATTCACAACCCTTCCTTCTCGAGAAATACCAAGAAGTGGCGCAGAAGACGCTCACCTGCCCGTTTTTAAGACGCGCCGCTCGAGTTGACGTGCCGCCAGGACCTCTGCTAACATAACATACAGCGCTCACGTGCGTCTCCCCGTTCCTGTGTCAGGAAATTTTGGCCATTCCAGAGCGGCAGTCAACCAGGGTGAAGCAAACGGCCGTCCTGGGCAAAGACCTCGCTGCAGAACTTGTAAAGATCCCATTCATCACCGCCCCCATAAAAACCTTTACCTGAAATATTTAGGGGTCCTGGGAGCCTCGTGTCAGGCCTCAGCGGCCGAATAACAGGATTCTGGGGTGTAGGATAACAATAGGCTGATAAGTGCAACCTCATGGTTGTGGGGTTTATTGCATTATTAAGGGGCCCCTGGGTCCCCGATACTTTCCTACCGCAGGTTATGCCGAGCATTTACCACCCAACGCCCCGTTTCTGGGATATTCTGGTTTAGGGCCGTTAGAGCTTCCCATTTGGGACCACCCTTTCATGAGTAAATACCCCCATACACATTAGCCAAACCAACCGATTTTAGAGAAACTGGCCTAGTATCTGATGTGTATGGGGGTCTCCCGATTCACCTAGTATCTGATGTGTATGGGGGTCTCCCGATTCACCTAGTATCTGATGTGTATGGGGGTCTCCCTCCTGGCCTAGTATCTGATGTGTATGAGGTCTCCCTTCTGGCCTAGTATCTGATGTGTATGGGGGTCTCCCTCCTGGCCTAGTATCTGATGTGTATGGGGGTCTCCCTCCTGGCCTAGTATCTAATGTGTGTGGAGGTCTCTCTCCTGGCCTATTATCTGATGTGTATGAGGTCTCCCTCCTGGCCTAGTATCTGATGTGTATGGGGGTCTCCCTCGTTTCCTAGTATCTGATGTGTATGGCGGTCTCCCTCCTGACCTAGTATCTGAAGTGTATGGGGGTCTCCCTCCTGGTCTAGTATTTGATGTGTATGGGGGTCTCCCTCGTTTCCTAGTATCTGATGTGTATGGCGGTCTCCCTCCTGACCTAGTATCTGAAGTGTATGGGGGTCTCCCTCCTGGCCTAGTATCTGATGTGTATGGGGGTCTCCCTCTTGGCCTAGTATCTGATGTGTATGGGGGCCTCCCTCCTGGCCTAGTATCTGATGTGTATGGGGGTCTCCCTCCTGGCCTAGTATCTGATGTGTATGGGGGTCTCCCTCCTGGCCTAGTATCTGATGTTTATGGGGGTCTCCCTCCTGGCCTAGTATCTGATGTGTATGGGAGGTGTCTTCCTCCTGGCCTAGTATCTGATGTGTACTGGGGTCTCTCTCCAGGCCTAGTATCTGATGTGTATGGGGGTCTCCTGACTAGCCTAGTATCTGATGTGTATGGGGGGTCTCCCTCCTGGCCTAGTATCTGATGTGTATGGGTGCCTCTCTCCTGGCATAGTATCTGATGTGTATGAGGGTCTCCCTCCTGGCCTATTATCTGATGTGTATGGGGGTCTCCCTCCTGGCCTAGTATCTGATGTGTATGGGGGTCTCCCTCCTGGCCTATTATCTGATGTGTATGGGGGCCTCTCTCCTGGCCTAGTATCTGATGTGTATGGGGGGTCTCCCTCCTGACCTAGTATCTGATGTGTGTGGGGGTCTCCCTCCTGGCCTATTGTCTGATGTGTATGGGGGTCTCCCTCCTGGCCTAGTATCTGATGTGTATGGGGGTCTCCCTCCTGGTCCAGTATCTGATGTGTATGGGGGGCCTCCCTCCTGGCCTAGTATCTGATGTGTTTGGGGTCTCCCTCCTGGCACAGTATCTGATGTGTATGGGGGTCTCCCTCGTTTCCTAGTATCTGATGTGTTTGGGGTCTCCCTCCTGGCTTAGTCTCTGATGTGTATGGGGGTCTCCCTCCTGGCCTAGTATCTGATGTGTTTGGGGTCTCCCTCCTGGCTTAGTATCTCATGTGTATGGGGGGTCTCCCTCCTGGCCTAGTATCTGATGTGTATAGGGGTCTCCCTCCTGGCCTAGTATCTGATGTGTATGGGGGTCTCCTGACTAGCCTAGTATCTAATGTGTATGGGGGCCTCCCTCCTGGCCTAGTATCTGATGTGTATGAGGGTCTCCCTCCTGGCCTAGTATCTGATGTGTATGGGGGGCCTCCCTCCTGGCCTAATATCTGATATGTATGGGGGTCTCCCTCCTGGCCTAGTATCTGATGTCTATGGGGGTCTCCCTCCTGGCCTAGTATCTGATGTGTATGGGGGTCTCCCTCCTGGCCTATTATCTGATGTGTATGGGGGTCTCCCTCCTGGCCTAGTATCTGATGTGTATGGGGGTCTCCCTCCTGGCCTATTATCTGTTGTATATGGGGGTTTCCCTCCTGGCCTAGTATCTCATGTGTATGTGGGTCTCCCTCCTGGCCTAGTATCTATTGTCTATGGGGGTCTCCCTCCTGGCCTAGTAATTGATGTGTATGGGGGTCTCCCTCCTGGCTTAGTATCTGATGTGTATAGGGGTCTCCCTCTTGGCCTAGTATCTGATGTGTATGGGGGTCTCCCTCCTGGCTTAGTATCTGATGTGTATGGGGGTTTCCCTCCTGGCCTAGTATCTGATGTGTATGGGGGTTTCCCTCCTGGCCTAGTATCTGATGTGTATGGGGGTTTCCCTCCTGGCCTAGTATCTGATGTGTATGGGGGGGTCTCCCTCCTGGCCTAGTATCTGATGTGTATGGGGGTCTCCCTCCTGGCTTAGTATCTGATGTGTATGGGGGGTCTCCCTCCTGGCCTTGTATCTGATGTGTATGGGGGGGTCTCCCTCCTGGCCTATTATCTGATGTGTATGGGGGTTTCCCTCCTGGCCTAGTATCTCATGTGTATGGGGGTCTCCCTCCTGGCCTAGTATCTATTGTCTATGGGGGTCTCCCTCCTGGCCTAGTATCTGATGTGTATGGGGGTCTCCCTCCTGGCCTAGTATCTCATGTGTATGGGGGGGTCTCCCTCCTGGCCTAGTATCTGATGTGTATGGGGGTCTCCCTCCTGGCTTAGTATCTGATGTGTATGGGGGTTTCCCTCCTGGCCTAGTATCTGATGTGTATGGGGAGGTCTCCCTCCTGGCCTTGTATCTGATGTGTATGGGGGGGTCTCCCTCCTGGCCTATTATCTGATGTGTATGGGGGTTTCCCTCCTGGCCTAGTATCTCATGTGTATGGGGGTCTCCCTCCTGGCCTAGTATCTATTGTCTATGGGGGTCTCCCTCTTGGCCTAGTATCTGATGTGTATGGGGGTCTCCCTCCTGGCTTAGTATCTGATGCGTATGGGGGTTTCCCTCCTGGCCTAGTATCTGATGTGTATGGGGGTTTCCCTCCTGGCCTAGTATCTGATGTGTATGGGGGTTTCCCTCCTGGCCTAGTATCTGATGTGTATGGGGGGTCTCCCTCCTGGCCTAGTATCTGATGTGTATGGGGGTCTCCCTCCTGGCTTAGTATCTGATGTGTATGGGGGTTTCCCTCCTGGCCTAGTATCTGATGTGTATGGGGAGGTCTCCCTCCTGGCCTTGTATCTGATGTGTATGGGGGGGTCTCCCTCCTGGCCTATTATCTGATGTGTATGGGGGTTTCCCTCCTGGCCTAGTATCTCATGTGTATGGGGGTCTCCCTCCTGGCCTAGTATCTATTGTCTATGGGGGTCTCCCTCCTGGCCTAGTATCTGATGTGTATGGGGGTCTCCCTCCTGGCCTAGTATCTCATGTGTATGGGGGGGTCTCCCTCCTGGCCCAGTACCTGATGTGTATGGGGGTCTCTTGCTCAGCTGGGCCGAGTGCTCATCTATATGGGGGGAGTTGGAAGAGATGGCGGCTTGATGTCAGTTGTATATGGCCAGTTTAAGAAGTAAAGGGCATCCAAGTCCCCCCATGATGATCCAGTATTTTAGGGGGAGGGGATATAGTGAAGTGCTCCCGCATAGGACCACCTATTACTATTCTTTTCTCTTGGCCCGCAGTACGAGCACTGTTGGCCCCCAAAACCTGACAACTAACACATAAGTAAGTGCCCCCCGCCGGTCGGCAGACGCTCAGCGCCACTCGTCATTCCTAGAGATCCCGTCTGCTCGTCATTCTCGGGTCCCGACCTCTCATTTTCCTCAGATTTGTACAATTAAGGCTCTTTCCATTTTTCTTGCTCGCCGTCCAGTAGGGAACGTTTTTTTTTTTCCCTCCTTGCGTGGGAGTTTGTGTGTCTGCAGCGAGCGAGCGATGTGTCTGCATCACATGGTGAACAGATGAGAGATGAACCTCCACTATGGGTGGTCCAGATGGATGAGGGAAGACAGGACAGGAGGCAACATAAAACATGGGCCCCCTGTAATTACAACGCTTCCTTCTAATAAACTGTATTTATGGCCGCCCGCCTGCCCGCCCGGTGCTGCTGCTGCAGGAAGTTAGCGCCACCGCAGGCCTCTTGTTGAGGTAGGGTTAGCGGGGTCCCATGATTTACTGTGGCTGCGGCATTTTTCGAGGAGGCACATCTTATTTTTCCTCATCCTATATAGGGACAGGGTCACCTCTCATCCTCCGTGTCCCCCCCCACCACATACACACTTCTCCCGTCCTTTGCAGCAACCTCTCCGTTTGAAGTTTGCGTCCTCGGTCCCATTGCCGTCTCTTTTCATGTCTGTTCCCTGGGTTAATTAGGGAGTTGAAATTCCTCAGCCTCGCTCAATGGGCTTTGAAGCCCAGATGGACCAGCGCTCCTTCAAATTAACACTAATGACAAGAAACTTTCTTTCTCGCTCACAAAGTTTGCAAGCGGCGCGGTGAATACCCCGGCCATACAGTTCCCACAGACGGGGGGGCTCGTTATGACATGGACACATTAACCCGTTCTGCTCCACCAGAGGAGACATGATATATACAGGGTGGTCCAAAAGTAGGTGGATAGTATGTCTATAGGGTTATCAAACATGGTGTTGCCCTTAGCAACCAATCAGATTCCACCTTTCATTTTCCAAAGAGGCTGTGAAGAATGAAAAGTGGAATCTGATTGGTTGCTAAGGGCCACTGAGTCAGTTTCACTTTACACCATTTTTGATAACCCTATTACACACACTGTCCACCTACTTTTGGACCACATTGTATATATTTTTTTACAATATGACCTCCGATGAGGCGGATAAAGTCGCATGAGGGTATTAACGCTCGGAATTTCCTGTCTTGTATCATGTACTTTTTTGCATTATGTCATACACCAGCCAGGAATGCAAGGACCCCGCTGCAAAATACTGAACAGTCCTTCTTTGCTTTCCTCCTCCAGCGGGAAGCCGGGTGAGTCAGGAGCTCAGCTACACGAAGGAGAAGATGGGCGAGGAGTCCGTCTACACCTCGCAAATGCTCATCCAGACCCCGAAAACGGAAGGCGAAAATATCCTGACCCAAGAAGCTCTCCTGCTGCACCTCAGCGCCGCGCTGGCTGCGAGCAAAGTGCAGGTCTCAATGTATGGAAAGTAAGTGCCACACTGCTATGGGATGCTGGGATTATGATATCGTTGCTGGGTCTTGGTATTTGGAGGGTGTAATGCTGCAGAACCTCTTAGGGTTTGTGCACACAATCCGGACATGCTGCGTCCTGGACGCGGCAGGTGTTGACCTGCGGGTCCGCGACTCTCCTCTGCAGGAGATCCACAATCCAGGCTCGGGCAGTTGCAGTCTCTCGCTGTGTTCTCCCTGCGGAGAACACTCGCGTCTCCGCAGTAAAGAACACTCGCGTCTCCGCAGCAAAGAACACTCGCGTCTCCGCAACAAAGAACACTCGCATCTCCGCAGCAAAGAACACTCGCGTCTCCGCTGCAAAGAACACTCGCGTCTCCGCTGCAAAGAGCACTCGCGTGTCCGCACCAAAGAACACTCGCGTCTCCGCAGCAAAGAACACTCGCGTCTCCGCAGCAAAGAACACTCGCGTCTCCGCAGCAAAGAACACTCGCGTCTCCGCAGCAAAGAACACTCGCGTCTCCGCAGCAAAGAACACTCGTGTCTCCGCAGCAAAGAACACTCGCGTCTCCACAGTAAAGAACACTCACGTCTCCACAGCAAACAACACTCACGTCTCCGCAGCAAACAACACTCGCGTCTCCGCCGCAAAAAACACTCGCGTCTCCGCTGCAAAGAACACTCGCGTCTCCGCAGCAAAGAACACTCGCGTCTCCGCAGCAAAGTATTGACATGCTGCGGCTTGGAGAGCCGCACCGCATATCAGTTAAAGCTGCTGCCAGTACATGCACAATGGGCATGGGATTTCTATAAATCCCTCCACTGTGCTTGTACTGTACATCGCAGCGTTTTGGACACAGCAATAACGCACTCTGTCCAAGACGCTATGATCCCTGATCGTGGGCACGCAGCCTTAAAAAGCAGAGCCGTCAATCACAATTCACTCCGTGCATTAACTATAGGAAGGGTATTGCCATGGACACTTTAGGCGACTTTGGGTTCTGCTACATCACATGTGAATGGGGTCGTATAGGGGGGGCCGCGTCTCTGCAAAATAAATTGGTCGTCACAATACGACCCGGCTGCGTATTATCGGCCTTATTACATCCCTGCATCGTGACTAATCATTTCTTTCTCTTCCCAGGTCGTGGGATCTAAATAAAATTTGCTACAAATCAGGCGTCCCAATAATCGAGAACGGGATGATCGAGCGGGTGAGTGCAGTGTGTGGAGGTTGCTAGATCTCCATCCCGATGACGGAGAATTCATTCCCATCATATTAGGGGTTTTTGTGACAATTGTTGTGATCTTTCCTGTTTTGCAGATGATTGAGAAGCTTTTCCCGTGCGTCATCATCACTCCATTGGATTGCTTTTGGGAAGGGTCTCAGCTGCAGGGAGGCTCTGCCTATTTACCGTAAGTAATTTTCCTCCTCGTTATGGCGGCAATGACACCTTTCACCCCCCCTCCTCTTATAATCAAGAGATATTTTTCTTTTCATGTGTGTTTATAGAGTTTTGGGAAATGTTAGAGCGTCTATAAAAGCGTTCCGTTTTTTTTTTTGGCGTCCTGTTGGCCGTCGATTTAATAATTTGATGGTGGTCGTCTGAGCTGCCTCTTAAAGAAACATGACAGACGGATAATGGAGCATGTCGGCTTTCTGTCACTATCTTGGAGACGCAGGAAAGTGTCATCCCTCCAGAATCCGGCCCCAGATTTACACATTGTGGCAACCTTGACTGAGCCGGTGTCGCCCCCGCAGGACTTCACATATCTCCCCGCCTCACCCTCCCTCAATTTCACTCTGGCAATTATGTGTCTATTAAGGCCGGGGGAGTGGGGGGAGCTGCAGAGGCTTTGGTGGGTTGTGGGGGGGGTGTAAGTGGAAAGGGGGGGGGGGAGGAACAGAAGATGGAAGCGGGGACAATAGTGACTATTCTTTGTGTTTACAAGTGTGTTTATCTATATGGGGCCCAAGCTGAGCGCCTGCTTTGTCAGCAAATGGTAACAGAATGTATTCTCATGCTAATGATGCTGTAAATGGCTTCAGTCGCTAAACAAATTGAAATGCTGCCATTATTCAGGCCACTGGTGGAATAAAGAACTGTAAAAGAGAGGGGAGAAAGGAGAGAGGGAGACAGCAAGAGACGGAGAGCGAGACGTGGAGAGAGCGAGAGAAGGAGAGTGAGACATGGAGAGAGCGAGACGTGGAGAGAGCGAGAGAAGGAGAGTGAGACATGGAGAGAGCGAGAGAAGGAGAGTGAGACATGGAGAGAGCGAGAGAAGGAGAGCGAGACATGGAGAGAGCAAGAGAAGGAGAGCGAGACATGGAGAGAGCAAGAGAAGGAGAGCGAGACATGGAGAGACGGAGAGCGAGACGTGGAGAGAGCGAGAGAAAGAGAGCGAGAGAAGGAGAGAGCGAGAGAAGGAGAGCGAGACATGGAGAGACGGAGAGCAAAACGTGGAGAGAGCGAGAGAAGGAGAGCGAGACATGGGGAGAGCAAGAGAAGGAGAGCGAGACGTGGAGAGAGCGAGAGACAGAACGAGACATGGAGAGAGCGAGAGAAGGAGAGCGAGACATGGAGAGACGGAGAGCGAGACGTGGAGAGAGCGAGAGAAGGAGAGCGAGACATGGGGAGAGCAAGAGAAGGAGAGCGAGAGAAGGAGAGTGAGACATGGAGAGAGCGAGACATGGAGAGAGTGAGAGACAGAGCGAGACAGGGAGAGAGCGAGAGGAGGAGAGCGAGACGTGGAGAGAGCGAGAGAAGGAGAGTGAGACATGGAGAGAGCGAGAGACGGAGAGCGAGACATAGAGAGAGCGAGAGACAGAGAGCGAGACATGGAGAGAGCGAGAGGAGGAGAGCGAGACGTGGAGAGAGCGAGAGAAGGAGAGTGAGACATGGAGAGAGCGAGAGAAAGAGAGCGAGGCAAGGGGAGAGTGAGAGAAGGAGAGCGAGACATGGAGAGAGCGAGAGAAGGAGAGTGAGACATGGAGAGAGCGAGAGACGGAGAGCGAGACATGGAGAGAGCGAGAGAAGGAGAGCGAGACATGGAGAGAGCGAGAGACGGAGAGCGAGACATGGAGAGAGTGAGAGAAGGAGAGCGAGACATGGAGAGAGTGAGAGAAGGAGAGCGAGACATGGAGAGGCGGAGAGCGAGACAAGGGGAGAGAGTGAGAGAAGGAGAGCGAGACATGGAAAGAGCGAGAGACGTAGAGCGAGACATGGAGAGAGCGAGACAAGGGGAGAGAGTGAGAGAAGGAGAGCGAGACAAGGGGAGAGTGAGAGAAGGAGAGCGAGATAAGGGGAGAGTGAGAGAAGGAGAGCGAGACATGGAGACAGCGAGAGAAGGAGAGCGAGACATGGAGAGACGGAGAGCGAGACAAGGGGAGAGAGCGAGAGAAGGAGAGCGAGATGTGGAGAGAGCGAGAGAAGGAGAGCGAGACATTAAGAGAGCGAGAGAAGGAGAGTGAGACATGGAGAGAGCGAAAGAAGGAGAGCAAGACATGGAGAGAGCGAGAGAAGGAGAGCGAGACGTGGAGAGAGTGAGAGAAGGAGAGCGAGAGAGGGAGAGACGGAGAGCGAGACGTGGAGAGAGCGAGAGAAGGAGAGCGAGACATGGAGAGAGTGAGAGAAGGAGAGCGAGACATGGAGAGAGCGAGAGACGGAGAGCGAGACATGGAGAGAGCGAGAGAAAGAGAGCGAGACATGGGGAGAGCGAGACACAAATAGCTGGACATGGGGAGAGAGTGAGAGAAGGAGAGCGAGACATGGAGAGAGCGAGAGACGGAGAGCGAGACATGGGAGAGAGTGAGAGAAGGAGAGCGAGACATGGAGAGAGCGAGACACAAATAGCAGGACATGGGGAGAGAGTGAGAGAAGGAGAGCGAGACATGGAGAGAGCGAGAGACGGAGAGCGAGACATGGGAGAGAGTGAGAGAAGGAGAGCGAGACATGGAGAGAGCGAGAGACGGAGAGCGAGACATGGGAGAGAGTGAGAGAAGGAGAGCGAGACATAGAGAGAGCGAGAGAAAGAGAGCGAGACATGGAGAGACGGAGAGCGAGACAAGGGGAGAGAGCGAGAGACGGAGAGCGAGACGTGCAGAGAGCGAGAGAAAGAGAGCAAGACATGGAGAGAGCGAGAGGAGAGCAAGACGAGGAGAGAGCGAGAGAAGGAGAGCGAGACAAGGGGAGAGAGCGAGAGAAGGAGAGCGAGACAAGGGGAGAGAGCGAGAGACGGAGAGCGAGACGTGGAGACAGTGAGAGAAGGAGAGCGAGACATGGAGAGACGGAGAGCGAGACATGGAGAGAGCGAGAGACGGAGAGCGAGACATGGAGAGAGCGAGAGACGGAGAGCGAGACATGGAGAGAGCAAGAGAAGGAGAGCGAGACATGGAGAGAGTGAGAGAAGGAGAGCGAGACATGGAGAGAGCGAGAGAAAGAGAGCGAGACATGGGGTGAGAGTGAGAGAAGGAGAGCGAGACATGGGGAGAGAGTGAGAGAAGGAGAGCGAGATATGGGGAGAGACAGTGTCAGACATGGAGAGAGCGAGACATGGAGAGAGCGAGAGAGGAAGAGATAGAGAAATATGGATAAAGAAAAAGTGAAACAGAGCAATGAGTAGAGAGCGTCAAACATGGATAATTAGCTAAAGAAAGATCGCAAAAAACGGGGAGCTGGAGGAGTGGAGAGAGAGCAAAATATAGAGAGCAGGAGTAAGAGAGAAAGGTCTCCTAAAAAGAGAGGGGTGAATTGGAGACAGCAAAACATGGAGTCAGGGGAAGAGAGTGCAAAACACAGGGTGATGCCGGAAAGAGCGAAATCTGCATAATGGGATCAATGAGAGCTAATCCTGGGGAGAGGAGGAACAGAGAGAGCGATAAAGAGAAGACAGGGAAACATGAAGAGAGGGGTGAAGAAAGACCGAGCGAAGCCTAGAGAGGACAAGGATAGAGACCGAGAAATGGGAAACACTAAACAAAACAACCCCCCCCGTGCCCTGATAGAGGAGACGTGTATAGTCTATAGAATAATTATACACCTTCTGTTCAGCTCCATAACTCTGGGCCGCTCGGTGAGATGGTCTGCAGGATGCTGACCCGTACTCTGGGCCGCTCGGTGAGATGGTCTGCAGGATGCTGACCCGTACTCTGGGCCGCTCGGTGAGATGGTCTGCAGGTCGCTAACCCGTACTCTGGGCCGCTCGGTGAGATGGTCTGCAGGACGCTGACCCGTACTCTGGGCTGCTCTGTGAGATGGTCTGCAGACCGCTGACCCATACTCTGGGCCGCTCGGTGAGATGGTCTGCAGACCGCTGACCTGTACTCTGGGCCGCCCGGTGAGATGGTCTGCAGACCACTGACCCGTACTCTGGGCCGCTCGGTGAGATGGTCTGCAGGCCGCTGACCCGTACTCTGGGCCGCTCGGTGAGATGGTCTGCAGGCCGCTGACCCGTACTCTGGGCCGCTCTGTGAGATGGTCTGCAGCCCACTGACCCGTACTCTGGGCCGCTCGGTGAGATGGTCTGCAGGCCGCTGACCCTTACTCTGGGCCGCTCGGTGAGATGGTCTGCAGGACGCTGACCCGTACTCTGGGCCGCTCGGTGAGATGGTCTGCAGGCCGCTGACCTGTACTTTTGGCCGCTGGGTGAGATGGTCTGCAGGATGCTGACCCGTACTCTGGGCCGCTGGGTGAGATGGTCTGCAGGACGCTGACCCGTACTCTGGGCCGCTCGGTGAGATGGTCTGCAGGCCGCTGACCTGTACTCTGGGCCGCTTGCTGAGATGGTCTGCAGGCCGCTGACCCGTACTCTGGGCCGCTCTGTGAGATGGTCTGCAGCCCGCTGACCTGTACTCTGGGCCGCTCGGTGAGATGGTCTGCAGGATGCTGACCCGTACTCTGGGCCACTCTGTGAGATGGTCTGCAGGCCGCTGACCCGTACTCTGGGCCGCTCGGTGAGATGGTCTGCAGGACGCTGACCCGTACTCTGGGCCGCTCGGTGAGATGGTCTGCAGGCCGTTGACCTTTACTCTGGGCCACTGGGTGAGATGGTCTGCAGGACGCTGACCTGTACTCTGGGCCGCTCGGTGAGATGGTCTGCAGGCCGCTGACCTGTACTCTGGGCCGCTGGGTGAGATGGTCTGCAGGACGCTGACCCGTACTCTGGGCCGCTGGGTGAGATGGTCTGCAGGACGCTGACCCGTACTCTGGGCCGCTCGGTGAGATGGTCTGCAGACCGCTGACCCGTACTCTGGGCCGCTGGGTGAGATGGTCTGCAGAACGCTGACACGTACTCTGGGCCGCTCGGTGAGATGGTCTGCAGGCCGCTGACCCGTACTCTGGGCCGCTCTGTGAGAAGGTCTGCAGGACGCTGACCCGTACTCTGGGCCGCTTGGTGAGATGGTCTGCAGACCGCTGACCTGTACTCTGGGCCGCTGGGTGAGATGGTCTGCAGACCGCTGACCCGTACTCTGGGCCGCTGGGTGAGATGGTGTGCAGGCCGCTGACCCGTACTCTGGGACCTTCGGTGAGATGGTCTGCAGGCCGCTGACCCGTACTCTGGGCCGCTCGGTGAGATGGTCTGCAGGCCGCTGACCCGTACTCTGGGCCGCTCGGTGAGATGGTCTGCAGGACGCTGACCCGTACTCTGGGCCGCTGGGTGAGATGGTCTGCAGGCCGCTGACCCATACTCTGGGCCGCTGGGTGAGATGGTCTGCAGCCCGCTGACCCGTACTCTGGGCCGCTCGGTGAGATGGTCTGCAGGCCGCTGACCCGTACTCTGGGCCGCTCGGTGAGATGGTCTGCAGGCCTCTGACCCGTACTCTGGGCTGCTCGGTGAGATGCTCTGCAGGCCGCTGACCCGTACTCTGGGCCGCTCGGTGAGATGGTCTGCAGGCCTCTGGGCCGCTCTGTGAGATGGTCTGCAGGCCTCTGACCCGTACTCTGGGCCGCTCGGTGAGATGGTCTGCAGGCCTCTGACCCGTACTCTGGGCCGCTCGGTGAGATGGTCTGCAGGCCTCTGACCCGTACTCTGGGCCGCTGGGTGAGATGGTCTGCAGGCCGCTGACCCGTACTCTGGGCCGCTCGGTGAGATGGTCTGCAGGCCTCTGACCCGTACTCTGGGCCGCTCGGTGAGATGGTCTGCAGGCCGCTGACCCGCTGCTGAAGTTTCTGTCGGCGGTTTCAGGCCTCTTCCGCTTCAGTTCAGCTTTGGGGATCTCTCCCTCTTTTTTTAAGGCACAGAGAGTCAGAGGGAGAGGCTGCAGAACAAAGGAGCAGTAATGTGTGCAAAAAACAAAAGCGTTGAGTTGGCTTCAGTGAAGCAAAAAAAGGACGGATAAAGGGACTTCACTGTGGAAGCAACTGCCAGCCGCTTGGTATGTGGGAATCTGGAAGAATCAGCCTCGTTTCTGGCCAGATTTAATGAATTATTGCACTACCCCTCCCTCGCCCGCCAGAGCAATTCTCTATGTGTCGTGTCCCCTTCTCCGCTAATGTCCCCGGAGCTGCTCCGGGCGGAGGACTTTGTATCTTTCTTCTGCAGATACAATCTAGACCGCTCTCTTTCTAGATGGCCTAATGATTGGTGGGACCAGTTTTTTTTTTTTCCCCTGGCCCCGGAGTATTCTGCACTCGGGGATGTTTTGGACCATGGAGAGGCAGTAAAATAAAGCTGCCCCCCCCTCCCTCCCTCCCGCCACCTACCTCTCCTCTCCTTTTCTCTACCTCCTCCTCCTCCTCCCTCTCTCTCTCCTCCCTCCCCCTCATTCACCTCCCTTTATCTGGGGGCTTGAGAAAACACAGAACTTGTTACGTGGGGTCATCACATCTTTTCGAGGGGTAAAAATGGTGAATTTCCCAGCAACCCAAAGAGGGGATGCAGGGACCCATCGCCTCTATAAGCCAGTTGTTTGGGAGGCCCACAGATCCAAGTAGATGCCCCCTTTTCATGCGAGAATTTTCTTTGCTCGCTGTTAACCCTTCAGTTGCCAGAATTTAATTTCACCGGAGCTCAGAGACCCCCGAGAGAGGGTCCAGACGTGATATCGGTCAGGTTCTTCACTTGCCGGTTTTTCAGGTCATCGTTGGTATAAAATGTAAGTTAAGACACTTGATAACGTCGAATTTTTTCGGCTCTTCATCGGGGGACACAGGAACCCCGTGGTTCCTGTGTCCCCCGATGAAGAGCCAAAAAAATTGAACGCTGCTGGATAATCTACACTCCTGGACCACCCTCTACTAGAACCGATTTGCACCAACAGAATAAGACATTTGTAACTTTCTAACATCTTAACTGTCAAGATCCCAGCTTGCTGTCAGCGGATGGAATTCTTGGGGATTCTTTACATTTTGCTTGTTACATTGTGAACTGAAAGTATCAGCAGCACAAGTTTTGCAAAATTAAGCGAGGACCTGATTTCTGACAATGAACGTTTCCATTCCTTGAGATCTTGCAGAAGTGACGCACGTGACACCTTAGAACGTCGCGCAATATGTCACTATGCAATGATTGCGCTCACATGAGGCATCATCGGGAGGAATATCCCCAGCGCACGCTCATTCCTGGAGTGGTTTCCTATCGTCCGGCTTCCCTCGCTGTTTCCCCCCCCTCCGTCCGTCCCAGCGTTTTCTCGCAGGGATTCCCGGTCTATCAAGATGTTAGCGAGTTGCTGATAATTGCCCTGACTTGCGCTACGTGCTGATGAAATGGGAGTACACAGCTTTGTTCCCCTGTGTAACAGGATAATACATGCTCTTTTTCTTTTTTTTTCCTCTTAGCATCTGGCACGCCTCATCGGGTAAGGGGGGACGAGCCCCAAGGAGAAGCTCAGATCTTAGAAGGAGAAAGAGGGGGAAAGCGGCAGTCAGACGATCGCAATAAGAAAAAAAAAATTTTAATATCGGATTTTTCCCCTTTAAATTCCCTGTAGCCCTTGTTTCAACTACTAAGAGCCGTGGGCAAGTGTGAGCGGGGCCCGATAATCTGGCATCATCTCTGTAGCAAGGCCTGTGGTCGTGCGCCCCAAACTGTGACTCTCCAGCCATTACCAAACTACAACTGCAGCACGAGCTGGCGAAACCGATCTGCGTCATCTCACAGGCTCCAAACACTAAGGATTCTGTGTGAGATGGTCTGCAGGCCGCTAATCCCTACTGTGGGCTGTTCTGTGAGATGGTCTGCAGGCCGCTGACCTGTACTCTGGACCGCACTGTGAGATGGTCTGCAGGCCGCTAATCCCTACTGTGGGCTGTTCTGTGAGATGGTCTGCAGCCTGCTGACCTGTACTCTGGACCACTCTGTGAGATGGTCTGCAGGCCGCTGACCTGTACTCTGGACCGCACTGTGAGATGGTCTGCAGGCCACTGACCCGTAATCTGGGCCATTCTGTGAGATGGTCTGCAGGACGCTGAACCGTACTCTGGGTCACTTTGTGAGATGGTCTACAGGCCTGCTGACCCGTACTCTGCGTCACTTTGTGAGATAGTCTGCAGGACGCTGACCTGTACTCTGGGTCACTTTGTGAGATGGTCTACAGGCCTGCTGACCCGTACTCTGGGCCGCTCGGTGAGATGGTCTGCAGGCCGCTGACCCGTACTCTGGGTCACTTTGTGAGATAGGCTGCTGACCAGTACTCTGGGCCGCTCGGTGAGATGGTCTGCAGCCCGCTGACCCGTACTCTGGGTAACTTTGTGAGATAGGCTGCTGACCCGTACTCTGGGCCGCTTGGTGAGATGGTCTGCAGGACCCTGACCCGTACTCTGGGTCACTTTGTGAGATGGTCTGCAGGCCGCTGACCCGTACTCTGGGCCGCTCGGTGAGATGGTCTGCAGGCCGCTGACCCGTACTCTGGGCCGCTCTGTGAGATGCTCTGCAGGCCGCTGACCCGTACTCTGGGCCGCTCGGTGAGATGGTCTGCAGGCTGCTGACCCGTACTCTGGACCGCTCTGTGAGATGGTCTGCAGGCCACTGACCCATACTCTGGGCCGCTCGGTGAGATGCTCTGCAGCCTGCTGACCCGTGCTCTGGGCCGCTCTGTGAGATGCTCTGCAGGCCACTGACCCATACTCTGGGCCGCTCGGTGAGATGCTCTGCAGCCTGCTGACCCGTGCTCTGGGCCGCTCTGTGAGATACTCTGCAGGCCGCTGACCCGTACTCTGGGCTGCTCGGTGAGATGGTCTGCAGGCCGCTGACCCGTACTCTGGGCCGCTCGGTGAGATGGTCTGCAGGCTGCTGACCCGTACTCTGGGCCGCTCAGTGAGATGGTCTGCAGGCCGCTGACCCGTACTCTGGGCCGCTCGGTGAGATGGTCTGCAGGCCGCTGACCCGTACTCTGGGCTGCTCGGTGAGATGGTCTGCAGGCTGCTGACCCGTACTCTGGGCCGCTCGGTGAGATGGTCTGCAGCCTGCTGACCCGTACTCTGGGCTGCTCGGTGAGATGGTCTGCAGGCTGCTGACCCGTACTCTGGGCCGCTCGGTGAGATGGTCTGCAGCCTGCTGACCCGTACTCTGGGCCGCTCGGTGAGATGGTCTGCAGGCTGCTGACCCGTGCTCTGGGCCGCACTGTGAGATGGTCTGCAGGCCGCTGACCCGTACTCTGGGCCGCTCGGTGAGATGGTCTGCAGGCTGCTGACCCGTACTCTGGGCTGCTTGGTGAGATGGTCTGCAGGCTGCTGACCCGTACTCTGGGCCGCTCGGTGAGATGGTCTGCAGGCCGCTGACCCGTACTCTGGGCCGCTCGGTGAGATGGTCTGCAGGCTGCTGACCCGTACTCTGGGCCGCTCGGTGAGATGGTCTGCAGGCCGCTGACCCGTACTCTGGGCCGCTCGGTGAGATGGTCTGCAGGCTGCTGACCCGTACTCTGGGCTGCTTGGTGAGATGGTCTGCAGGCTGCTGACCCGTACTCTGGGCCGCTTGGTGAGATGGTCTGCAGGCCGCTGACCCGTACCCCACGGACCCCTGAAAATTGAACATTATGGCACAGCAGAGCTGCCCGCACTTGTAAGGTGTTGCAGAATGTATTCCCTGATTTGCGGTGTGTAGTGACATATTTCATCCCTTTCTTGTTGCAGGGGGAGGAGAGACATTCAATGGACGAACCTGGACCCCATCCAGCTGATGGAGGAGCTCAGCCAATTCACCAGCCTCGATGGCTTCAAAGAAATGCTGGACAAGGCGGAGGTGGGGCAGGCGTACATGGAGCGGCCTTGTCTGGACCCCACAGACTCCGAGTGTCCGGACAGCTCTCCCAACAAGAAGTCACAAGAGGTTAGCCCCAGCAATGTGATCCTCCCACCATGGCCGCCTTCCTGCAGAGCCAGGATAGTATTCTAATACATACGTCCATGTTGCATCGCAGACCCCGGACATCGTGGCCACACTTCAGAACGGCTGCCACGGATTTTCCAAGAAGTTTATGTACTGGCAGAAGGAGCTGATCCTGGGTGGGATGACCAAGGGGACCAACGGAGAGTTAAAGAGGTAATGTGCAGCTCTATTCTGGGCCGGTTATTGCTCCGTGGCCGGGCCACGATGCTGACGTTTCGGGTTTTTTATCTTAGCGCTGAAGCTCTGCAGACCATGTACCTCCTGATGAGTCCGGGGCAGCTGTACGAACACTTCAAAGATGACTACGAAATCCACGACATCAACTGGAATGAGGAGAAGGCGGCCGCCATATTGGAGTCGTGGCAGCGAAAGCTTGTAGAGGTGTGTGACCTTTTTATACCCCATATATCATATTTGTGTCCGTGGGTTATTTTTCACTGAGGGGGTCAGTAAAAAGAATGGGGGTGGGTTTACTCCGAGGAGCTGCAGCTTCTCCGGAGACCTCCAGAGACCAGGTGACCTCAACCAACCTCTGCCCTCTGCGCCCCCCGGCATCTGTAGTCATCAGTCCTTTGTTTGGAGGGGGGATTTGTTTGGCGGGGAGGATAAAATAACAAGGAGAGAAGAGATCCAGCAATCTATAGTATATACCCTGCAGACCGGCACTGGGGTCCTGCCGCCTCCTCGTCCTCCTAATGGTATAAACACATTGTAGACAGAGGGCGATGATAACAAAATGTCATCCGTTCACAGCAAGCGCAGCAGTCCATCCCGCAGAACGCCTCGCAGGACATCCATGCCTTCTCCACCACCACCCTGAATGATATCATGAAGTCCTTCTCTGACGTCAGTGCCATCCGTGTGGCCGGCGGGTACCTGCTGATGGTAGGGATCGATGCTTTCACCTAATATTTGCAGTGATATTGGCTCATAGGGAACAGAGTTAGTAAATCGTCTGCTCTCCCCACAGTTGGCCTATGCCTGCGTCACCATGCTGCGCTGGGATTGCTCGAAGTCTCAAGGAGCGGTGGGTTTGGCCGGCGTCCTCCTTGTGGCTCTCTCCGTAGCATCGGGGCTTGGACTTTGCTCCCTTCTTGGCATCTCCTTCAATGCCGCAACAACCCAGGTAATTAATTAATCCTTAAAGGTGTTGTCCACTACTTTGACATTGATGGCCTATCCCTAGGGGTACTTTGCACGTTGCGACATCGCTACTGCGATCTCGTCGGGGTCAAATCGAAAGTGACGCACATCCGGCGCCAGTAAAGTCTAGATGCACCGATAAACGATCGCAAAAGCGTCGAAAATCGGTGATCTGTGTAGTGTCGGTCATTTCCATAATTTCGCTTCCGCGACAGGTACGATGTTGTTCCTCGTTCTTGCGGCAGCACACATTGCTGTGAATGAAGCCGCAGGAGCAAGGAACATCTCCTTACCTGCGTCCCGCGGCTCCCGCCTACAATGCGGAAGGAAGGAGGTAGGCGGGATGTTTATGTCCCGCTCATCTCCGCCCCTCCGCTTCTATTGGCCGCCTGCCGTGTGATGTCGCTGTGACGCCGCGCGACCCGCCCCCTTAGGAAGGAGGCGGGTTGCCGGCCAGAGCGACATCGCAGGGCAGGTGAGTGCATGTGAAGCTGCCGTAGTGATAATGTTCACTACGGCAGCTATCACAAGATATCGCAGCTGCGACGGGGGCGGGGACTATCGCGCTCGGCATCGCTACAATCGGCTAGCGATGTCGCAGCGTGCACAGTACCTCTTAGGATAGATCATCAATGTCTGATCGGCCGGGGTCTGACACTCTGTACCCCGCTGATCAACTGTTCTCGGACCTGGTGCTCAGTTCCAGCACCGCTTTGTCTTCTGATAGCGGCCATGGCCGGTACAGCACATCCGCCTCCTCTTCAGATCAATAGGAGGTGGATGTGCAGTACCCGGCCACAGCCAATAACAGAAAACGGAGCATCGCCAGAACTGATCATTTCCCGCCACATGCTGCTCCCGCCGCCTTGACCGAGAACTGCTGATTGGCAGGGTGCGGAGTGTAGGACCCCGGCCGATCAGACATTGATGACCTATCATCAATGTCAGCGTAATGGACAGCCCCTTTAAAAGTTAATTGCACACTGTGCAGTTCATCGAGGACTCCTCAAAATCTTATAAAATGTTTTGTCTCTTCCTTTAAAGGTGCTGCCATTTCTTGCGCTTGGTATCGGCGTGGATGACATGTTCTTGCTGGCGCACGCTTTCACCGAGGCCGGCCTGAGTACCCCATTAAAGGTGAGTGATCAAATTTACATCCATTAAAATATCCACCGCTTTAAAAACCACCGGCTGACGCTGCCACCACCGACACCTACAAGGCTCATGGATGTGTTTTTTTTTTTCTATTGTAGGAAAGGACCGGCGAGTGCCTGAGACGCACGGGTACAAGCGTGGCGCTGACGTCCATCAATAACATGATCGCTTTCTTTATGGCGGCTTTGGTTCCAATCCCAGCGTTGCGGGCGTTCTCCCTGCAGGTAACATTACACAGTGAAACATTTGCAGATAAGGGGTGAGGGGGTCCGTCCATCTCCAGTGACCCTGGAGGGTAGTGAAAGGAGAGACAGCATCAGAAGTCTCTAATGGGAATTGTCCGAGCTGCTCAGGTGAAAGGTGACATCAGTACAAAGGCCTTGGATACATTAAGATGTCACCTCCCTGGGGGCTGGCGGTGGTGGGGGGTGGGCTGGGACTTTCTGGGTGGTCTGTGAGATAAGGATGGAATGGAGACTACAGGATGTGTCCACCTAATTATATACAACACCAAGCCTGGAATGTGAACTGAAGAAACGTTCCAGAAGTGATGAGAATTGTCGGAATGATATATCTCCCATGCTTCTTCTATTTTCAGGCGGCTATTGTGGTTGTGTTCAATTTTGCGATGGTTCTGCTCATATTTCCTGCCATTCTGAGCTTGGATCTCCAGCGTAGAGAAGACCAGAGGCTGGATATTCTCTGCTGCTTCTACAGGTAGATCATTGACCGTCTGCTTATTATTCATGGGTCAGGATGTTCATCTCATGGCGAAAGGTTTGTGACTTCCGGATTCTTGTTTGTAGCCCGTGCTCCTCCAGAGTGATCCAGATCCAGCCTCAAGAAATGCCCGACGCTAATGACAATCACACTTACCATCCATCATCCTACGGGAACCCCACCATCACTACCAGCACCCATATCACTACCACCGTCCAGGCCTTCACCCAGTGCGACTCATCTGGGCACCATGTGGTCACCATCCTACCACCAACCTCCCAGATCTCCACGTCGCCCTCCGTCATTGTCCCTACTGTGGACCCTTTGGGGTCTCAGGTCTTCAGCCCCTCCAGCTCCACCCGAGATTTGCTGTCTCAAGTGAATGAAACGAAAGGAAGGCGCGAGTGCGTCCCTCTTCCCTTCCTGAAGTGGAGCCTGTCTGAATTTGCCCGTGAGAAGTACGCGCCTCTACTGCTGAAACCGGAAATGAAGGTGAGTTATGGGGCCAAACGATTATTTAGATCTAGCGAAACCTGAAGATTTGCCTGTACTGAGGCCACTGCTGCTTTTCTTTCTAGGGGATCGTGGTCGCTCTCTTCATGGCCCTTCTAGGCCTGGGCTTGTACGGGACCACCATGGTTCATGATGGCCTCTACCTGACCGATATTGTCCCTCGAGAGACCAAGGAATACAACTTCATCTCCGCTCAGTTCAAATACTTCTCCTTCTACAACATGTTCATTGTTACAAAGGGAGGGTTTGATTACCCCAAGACTCAGACATCCTTGTACGAACTCCACGAGTCCTTTGGCTCAGTCAAGTACGTCGTCCGAGAGGAGGGAAGAGACTTACCCAAAATGTGGCTGCATTATTTCCAAGACTGGCTGAGAGGTGAGGACCAAACTGTATTATAATGTAGAAGGGATAAGTCAGAGATGGTGGGACCACCCAGGACGTCTTATGGGCATAGATAGACCCACGTGACGTTACCTTTATGTGAAGGCCATTGTCAGGACTTCACTAGACTTTTGTCAGGTGGTTTGTAAATTCAGGGTTTTTTTATTTTATCCTCATTTATAATACATTTTCTTTTCCCTCAGGCCTTCAGGATTCTTTTGACAAGGACTGGCAGTCCGGCCGCATCACACAGGATAATTACCGCAACGGCACAGAAGATGGCATCCTGGGTTACAAACTCCTCATCCAAACAGGAAACAAGAAGGATCCCTTTAATATTGATCAGGTATATATATATATTATTTAGGGGCCCCTTTATTCAATAAATAGCTATCGACCGACAGCTATATATCCCGACTACTGTATTCTCTACAAGAAAGCCGGTGTCAGACTCCTCTAGTGTTGGCTTATCTCGTAGAGAACCAAATTGAACCTACCCGATCCTTAACTCCCCCAACATCATCTGTCGGAAGACCCCCTATACACATTAGATTGTCAGACAATATTGGCAGGTCAGGTTTTGCCCACATTGGTCTAAGATGTATGGGGGGATGGTCTTTACTCTGTGAAATGTACAGTCTTCTACATACTTGTAAGTAAACTCAGTGGTTAGCACTGTAGGAAGGGTGGCTCAGTGGTTAGAACTGCAGTCTTGCGGTGGCTCAGTGGTTAGCACTGCAGTCTTGTGGTGGCTCAGTGGTTAGCACTGCAGTCTTGTGGTGGCTCAGTGGTTAGCACTGCAGTCTTGTGGTGGCTCAGTGGTTAGCACTGCAGTCTTGCAGCACTGGAGTCCTGGGTTCAATTCCCACCAAGGACAACATCTGCAAGGAGTTTGTAGGTTCTCCCCGTGTTTGCGTGGGTTTCCTCCAGGTACTCCGGTTTCCTCCCACACTCCAAAAAACATACTGATAGGGAATTTAGATTGTGAGCCTCAATGGGGACAGTATTGTCAACGTATGTAAAGTGCTGTGGAATTAATAGCGCTATATAAATGAATAAATATTATTATATTATTATTATTATTATTATTAATAAATTCCGTTCCCTTAATATGGTGGTTCAGTGGTTAGCACTGAAGTCTTGTGTTGGCTCAGTGGTTAGCACTGCAGTCTTGTGTTGGCTCAGTGGTTAGCACTGCAGTCTTGTAGTGGCTCAGTGGTTAGCACTGCAGTCTTGCAGCGCTGGGGTCCCGGATTCAAATCACACCAAGGACAACATCTGCAAGGAGTTTGTATGTTCTCCCCGTGTTTGCGTGGGTTTCCTCCAGGTTCTCTGGTTTCCTCCCACACTCCAAAGACATACAGATAGGGACTCTAGATTGTGAGCCCCAATGGGGACAGTGTTGTCCAATGTATGTAAAGTGCTGTGGAATTAATGGCGCTATATAAATGAATAAATATTATTAATAATATATCTTTATTATTCTTCTTCTCCCTGCGCAGCTGACTAGTCGGCGACTGGTGGACGAGCACGGCCTCATCCCTCAGGATGCTTTTTATATCTACCTGACCGTGTGGGTCAGCAATGATCCCCTGGGCTACGCCGCCTCTCAGGCCAATTTCTACCCTCAGCCTCCAGAATGGATCCATGATCGATATGACACCACAGGGGAGAATCTGAGAAGTGAGTTTTTACCCTGAGTGGATTGATATAAGCAATTATTTTTGTGAAGAATTAAAATAATCCATGTCTCCTTCCCTCTAAGTTCCAGCTGCAGAACCTATCGAATTTGCCCAGTTCCCCTTCTACCTGAATGGTCTACGCCAGACGTCCGATTTCATCGAAGCCATTGAGAGCGTGCGCTCGGTGTGCAAGGAGTTTGCGGAGCAGGGGGTGTTCAGCTACCCCAGTGGGTACCCCTTCCTCTTCTGGGAGCAGTACATCGGTCTGCGGCACTGGTTCCTCCTGGCCATCAGCATCGTCCTGGCTTGCACATTTTTGGTGTGCGCCCTCCTCCTCCTCAATCCGTGGACGGCCGGCATTATTGTAAGAGCCCATAAAATGCTGAATTATCAGAATGAGGCACGAGGCGCTGCGGCCGCTGGATTAACCTTCCCCCGTCTTGTGCTCTAGGTTTTCATCTTGGCTATGATGACGGTGGAGTTGTTTGGCATTATGGGATTGATTGGCATCAAGCTCAGCGCCATTCCTGTGGTCATCCTCATCGCCTCCGTTGGCATTGGAGTAGAGTTCACGGTTCACGTGGCATTGGTAAGTCGCTCGCTCAGCCATTTCTGCTAATATGTGTAGATCAAAGGATGGAACAGACAACGGAATGGTTAATAGTGCCAAATCAGGGTACAACCTGGGGGTACGGTGTTACTGAGATTTCACAGTGTGAATACAGCCTCGGGGGTATATTTAGGAAGGTTTTTCAATTTTATTTCCAAAAATTAATCTTATTTTTATTTTGCCTGCAGGGATTCCTCACGGCCATTGGTGACCGGAACCAGCGCTCTGTTCTTGCCCTAGAACATATGTTTGCCCCGGTTCTGGATGGCGCTATATCCACGCTCCTCGGGGTGCTGATGCTCGCAGGATCCGAGTTCGACTTCATTTTAAGGTATAGTTCTCTTTTCTTCTTTTCGATGTAGTGTGCTTGATTACGACATGATATATAGCGTTACACTTACTCTGCCTTGTGCCATTTGGGCTCAGCATCAGGTCAGTCCTTGATCATTTAAAGCCCCTTAAAGAGTACCTATGCTTTAGTTTATTTATCTTCTAATTTACGATGTGCGATTAAATGCCCTGCAGATCAATGGGGTCCAAGTGTTAAGACCCCCACAGATCAATCAAAACACTTGTCTGGAAGAAGGACTGCTCTACTTCTGCTTGAAAGATGTAAGGCTATGTGCCCACGCTGCGGAAAATGCGTGGAATTTGCCGCGGATTTTTCGCGGAAATTCTGCTGATTTTTCAACAATCTGCAGCACAGCTACTCCCCAGCCATTTCTATGGCATTTGGAAACTGCTGTGCCCACGCTGCGTTTTTTTCCGCAGCGGAAATAATGCGGATTTCCCTGCGGAAAAATCAGCAGCATGTTAATTATTCCTGCGGATTTACCTGCGGATTTTGCCCATGCAAGTGAATGTCAAAAAAAGCAAAATCCGCAACGAAATCCGCGTCAAATCTGCGTCAAATCCACACCAAATCCACACCTATGCAAAGGTGCAGTTTCCGGGGGAATGCTGTGGATTTAGCTGCAGAAAAATCCGCGGATACAGAGTCCCGTGGGCACATAGCCCTAAGGCCCAGTGCCCACGCTGCGGATTTTGACGCAGATTTTCAGAAATCTGCAGCAAAATCTGCATGTCCATTGTGAAGCCAGCAAAGTCTATGAGAATTCAGAAATGCTGTGCCCACATTGCTTATTTTTCCCTTGCGTATTTGGTGTAGATTGGGTGCAGAAAAATAGAATTCCGCACCAAGTACGCAAGGGAAAAATACTCAACGTGGGCTCAGCAGTTCTGAATTCTCATAGACTTTACTGGCTTCAAAATGGACATGCAGATTTTGCTGCAGATTTCTGAAAATCTGCATCAAAATCTGCGTCAAAATACGCAGCATGGGCACAGGGCCATATACTGCTCTGTCAAGTAGAAGCAGATAAGGCAAGTGTCTTCAGTTATCAGTGGGGTCTCAGAACCCAGACCCCCCGCAATTTTCAGTGTGAATTTACCCTATGGATGTGTTCACACTGCTTTTTTTATTTTTTTTTTTTCCCCCCGGAGGTCAGAAACATCAATTTTTCAAGCAGAAGACGCTTCAGGAATTTTGTCATTTTCTTTGGAGTTTTGTAATCCTGAAGCATCCCCTTTTTTGGCATCCTTTGGTCGTTTCCTTAGGGCTTTTCCAACATTTTTGACCATTCACGCTCAAAAAGAAAACTGGACCTCTTTTTGAGCCGTCCCATTGACTTGCATTAAGTATAGAGCGCCTATAGGGAACTGTCGGCTTTTAACAGCATTTTATTAGCGGTTTTCAGGTGGGTTTTGGAGCAGACTGCCTGTGCGCATAGTGCAGTTTTTGGTGCAGATTATCTTCCAGTTTGTTGCCCAAATCTGCATATCTATTCTTATCCCAGCCCAAGAGAAATAAGAAATGCTGTGCGCACTTTGCTTCTTTTTTCCTTGCAGTTTTTGGTGCAGAAAAAGAAGCAGCATGTCAATTGTTGGTGCGTTTTTTAGCCCTTTCAGCCATTGAATTCATTAAAGAAAACGCACCGAAAATGCAGCAAAAAACCATGCGTTTTTTTGTGCAGAAAATTTCTGCACAATACCCTAAGGCCTTGTGCGCACACTGCGTTTTTACCCGCGTTTTTGCTGCAGAAATTTCTTGAGAAAATGGTTGTAACCTTTCTGCAGACATTCCCCAGCAAAACCTATGGAAAAAAAAAATTAGCTGTGTGCACACTGCGTTTTTTTTCTCAAGAACATTTTTTCTGCAGAATTTCTTGAGAAAAAGAATGAGGATGTCACTTTTTTTCCTGCAGGTACCTGCTTTTTTTTGCCATAGATAATGGTAAAAAAATGCAGGGACCAACCTGCGGAAAAAGCGCGGTAATAACGCATGTGGTTTTTGGTGCGTTTTTTGACCGCAAGTGTGCTAATCTTTCAGACTCTCGAGAAATTTCTTGAGAAAAATCCTTTTTCTAGTGTGAACAGAGCCTTAGACTGAATTCATGCATTTATTTTTTTTTTTGCACCTCCTGCAAATCTTTAACCTTGTGGCGCATTCTGCGCTGTGTGGCCATGTAGAGGTTAACTTGACTATTTAAACCCCTCGTAGATTGACAAAGTTTGACCTTGGGGTCGGGGCTGCGTTGGCAGAAGATTAGAGCCCAGGGGGCTCCGTGTTAAAAAGACGCAGTGTCTGAATCTGATCCAAGAGCCTTCTTCAACCTGGGAGGTCTTGTTTAGAGGAGCAGGGAGGCGGGAGACAGAGCAAGTCCTGACTGATCAGGAAATAGCACAGCGATCCCTCATGTAAACAGACATTCTGTGCACAGTTTGGTATAAACAGCTGAAGTCGCTCAGAGATCTGACTCCTTCCCCCCCACAATCCTAAACTAAACACTCAATGAGAGAGATTACTGCACCCAACATAAACATCACATCCCACTTCTAAGAACTCTGCTGATTCACATCTTGGAACAGCGGCCACTTAACCCTTCCTCCACCACATGCATATAAGTGGCTAATGTGGTGCCGGCGTCATGCTGCCCCCCTTTTCCACCCCCCCATCACGAGGACCACCACTAAAGGTCTGGACAGACCTTGCTCTTGGCACGGGGACAGGTGACCCAGTTCTGCTCGCGTCAACCTTCCAGTTTTATTCTGTGCCAAGAACGCTTCTCCTTGTGTCTATCCTGCGCTCTCACGCTGCGTGTGACACTCTCCCCCATCCCCCCTGGGTCAGAATGCAGGTTGTAATGGATGGATATGGGGGGGAGGGAGAGGTCAGGACACAGGGGCACCCCCCACTGACGGGGAAGGAATCCCCAGGGAAGCAGCAGGCTCCTATGCTCTGACTTAGTGAGACTGGCCCTTTAACTGTGCGGTGTTACCCATTCAGCAATCAAGTCAGCTTGCTGGGAGTTGTAGTGCAGAAATAAAATATTTTGCCCTATTGTAATAAAAATGAACGCGGGACCCCCTGTGACGATATCCCCTCTTCTCTGCAGGTATTTCTTTGCCGTGCTCACGATTCTCACCATCTTGGGGCTGCTGAATGGACTTGTTCTGCTGCCAGTGCTGCTGTCTCTGATCGGACCCCCGGCGGAGGTGAGTCCTACGATGAGATATTTTCTAAGAATGCCGACCCTCTATCATCTGTGTGATATCGCTGACCTAATGCTATTCCTCATATTCATAGGTGACCCCTGCAGACAACAGTAACTGCCTCCCGACCCCCACACCGGAGCCGCCGCATCTCAACCACCACGCCTTCTACATGCCGCACAAAGCCGGAGGACAAGGGGGCTTCAGTGACCCCGAGGACTCCTCAGAATATTACTCCGAGACCACCGCAACATCAGGGATGGAGGAAGACGATCCCCAACTCTACGAGCGCAGCCCATATATCATCCCCCCAAAACCATCGCACATCCTGCTGGAAGCCAGCAAGAGCCCCTCGTACCCCAAAATCATGGTAAGTAATCCAGAGACTAAAGCATTCATGAAATACCAGTAAATCAAATGCAATAGCACAGCGCCACCTAGTGGCCATTCTCTAAAGGAAAAATATTGCATAAATGTAAAATATTTTATACAAGTTGTAAGCAGCTGTAAGTGCCTCCTAGTGGCCATTCTCTAAAGAAAAAAATATTGCATAAATGTAAAATATTTTATACAAGTTGTAAGCAGCTGTAAGTGCCTCCTAGTGGCCATTCTCTAAAGAAAAAAATATTGCATAAATGTAAAATATTTTATGCATGTGGTAAGCAGCTGTAAGTGCCCCCTAGTGGCCATTCTCTAAAGAAAAAAATATTGCATAAATGTAAAATATTTTATACAAGTGGTAAGCAGCTGTAAGTGCCCCCTAGTGGCCATTTTCTAAATAAAAAAATATTGCATAAATGTAAAATATTTTAAGCATGTGGTAAGCAGCTGTAAGTGCCCCCTAGTGGCCATTCTCTAAAGAAAAAAATATTACATAAATGTAAAATATTTTATGCAAGTGGTAAGCAGCTGTAAGTGCCCCCTAGTGGCCATTCGCTAAATAAAAAAATATTGCATAAATGTAAAATATTTTATGCATGTGGTAAGCAGCTGTAAGTGCCCCCTAGTGGCCATTCTCTAAAGAAAAAAATATTACATAAATGTAAAATATTTTATGCAAGTGGTAAGCAGCTGTAAGTGCCCCCTAGTGGCCATTCGCTAAATAAAAAAAAATTGCATAAATGTAAAATATTTTATGCAAGTGGTAAGCAGCTGTAAGTGCCCCCTAGTGGCCATTCTCTAAAGGAAAAATATTGCATGCATGTAAAATATTTTATGCATGTGGTAAGCAGCTGTAAGTGCCCCCTAGTGGCCATTCGCTAAATAAAAAAAAATTGCATAAATGTAAAATATTTTATGCAAGTGGTAAGCAGCTGTAAGTGCCCCCTAGTGGCCATTCTCTAAAGAAAAAAATATTACATGCATGTAAAATATTTTATGCATGTGGTAAGCAGCTGTAAGTGCCCCCTAGTGGCCATTCTCTAAAGAAAAAATATTACATACATGTAAAATATTTTATGCATGTGGTAAGCAGCTGTAATTGCCCCCTAGTGGCCATTCTCTAAAGAAAAAATATTACATGTAAAATATTTTTTGCATGTGGTAAGCAGCTGTAAGTGCCCCCTAGTGGCCATTTTCTAAAGAACAAATATTGCATGCATGTAAAATATTTTATGCATGTGGTAAGCAGCTGTAAGTGCCCCCTAGTGGCCATTCTTTAAATAAAAAATATTGCATACATGTAAAATATTTTATGCATGTGGTAAGCACCTGTAAGTGCCCCCTAGTGGCCATTCTCTAAAGAAAAAAATATTGCATTTATGTAAAATATTTTATGCAAATAATAAGCAGCTGTAAGTGCCCCCTAGTGGCCATTCTTTAAATAAAAAAATATTGCATTTATGTAAAATATTTTATGCATGTGGTAAGCAGCTGTAAGTGCCCCCTAGTGGCCATTCGCTACATAAAAAAAATATTTATTTTATGCAAGTAATAAGCAGCTGTAAGTGCCCCCTAGTGGCCATTCTCTAAAGAAAAACCATTGCAAACATGGAAAATACATTTTATATGTATTAAACAACGTCAGATGATTAAAACTTTGTTACTTCCGTTACAGTTGGTAAAACCTTGCAAAGAAACCCAAGAAGAAGTCATCCAGGACGGAGCAGATACGACTCTACAGGACATGACCCGGAACAACAATCAAGATCCTAAGGACTCTCAGGAGCCTAAAGACTGGAGAAAGCGCAACCAGGGGTCTGCATGGGCGAAGCAGCCCCCCAATTCCAGGACTCAGTACAGTAGTAGGCCTCAGGGTCACAGAACTACACCTCCAGCCTACTGTACAAAGGTGACGGGACCCAGCGGCTCCATCACCACCGTCACCGCCACGGCCTCTGTGACTGTCGCGGTGCATCCCAACTTGCCGGGAGCTGTGCGGGCGTACAGCCACGAGGCCTACGAGGACAGCGATACGGACTGTATGGAACACAGGCCCAAATGGGTCAGGAGTAAAAAACGGCGCCCGGAAGTGTTCGAGCTGGAAGATCTGGAGCAGAACCAAAGCACGGAGCGATCGTCTGTTGTGCGCTAGGTCAGTATATGGAGGCAGGAGACATACTGCCATCAAGTGGCTGTCAGTAGTACTGCAGTCATCACTCGTGACTATTACTACTGTCTGACGCAAATATAATCGCTCTGTGGTCGCCATCTTGAAAAACATTACGGTTATGTGCGTACTGGGCGGTCTTGTGCGTTTTCAGGGTGCGTTTTTTGGCTCAAAACTGCATGACTTTGCTTCCCCAGCAAAGTCTGAGACTTTTCATTTTTGTTCTCCGCACACAACTTTTTTTTTCAGCTGCGTTTTTGAGCTTAAAAAAAAATGGACATGTCAATTCTTTCCTGCGTTTTTCTGTGTTTTCCCCCCATGCAATGCATTGGAAAAACGCAGTGATCAAAAACGCACCGAAACGCGTGCATGCATTGTTGCTGGTGCATTTTATTTTTTGCGCACTTTTGCCGCAGGTACGTGTTTTGCGTTTTTGTGCGTTTTTACCTGCAAAAAACGATCAGTGCGCACATAGCCTAAAGCAAAAATCCATCAACCACAAGCTTAATACTTTATGCACCTATTTAAGAACCTCCATTTAGTTTATGGTAAAGTTGCACTGTTTTAACACATTTTTTTTTTCTTTTTCAGAGGAGCGTGCCCTTCAAGATCCTGCATCTTTGTACATTAGCCCCAACTCCCGGAGCCGTCTACAAGGAGAGAAGAGAATACTAATCCGATTAGATCAATCAAGTATTAGAGACTGCGAGCGACTATTATAAGAAAACGTCTATTTAATAAGCTGATAACGTACTGTAGATGCGGGGGAGGGGAGGGGACCCCCCAAACCTTGCCCTGACCCCCTCCTCCCATCCAACCTTCTATGTCTAGTGCAAATCAGACTCACCAGTTTTGCTGCTATGTGTTAACTCCTTTATTGCTGGAGTAGTTTTTTTTTGTTTTCTTTTTTTTTTACGCAGTGTTCCTTTATTTTTGGGAAATTGGAAGAAGATGTTAAAAAAAAAAAAAAAGCACTTTCCTTCCGGGAATTTTTTTTTTACTGATTTCCCTCATCGACGTTCTAGTGCTGACTTTTCGTTCCTCTGTATCAGGATCCATAATTGGCTGTCATTTCAGATACACGCTGCATCTATGCAACATATTCCCGCCCCCCCATATTTTTATGATCCCTACAGTTTGTTACAAATGTCTCAAAGGTCAATGGAAAAAATTTCTCAAAGGTCAATGAAAAAAATTACATTTTGGAGCTTTATAGTGTCACTTTAAGGCGATGTGCCCACAAGACACCGTACCCGCGGATTTAGCCGTGGAAAATTCGTGGATTTATCTGTATTGTCTAGATAAATCCGCAGGTTCTAGCAAGTACAGACACTCCCCATGTTACCCTATGGGATGTGGGGAGTGTTGTATCAATGCTGCGGTATGTGCGACTGCGGAAAATGCTGCGGATTTCCCGCAGCCGCGCGTAACTGCATGTCTATTATTCATGCGAAAATATCTGCGGAATTCCCACTCCTTCGCTATGGAGATACAGGGCGGGAATTCCGCAGGAATTCTGCACGAAATCCGCACCGTTTCCGCAGGTTTACCGCAACAATTCCGCAGAAATACTGCAGCAATGGATAGCTGCGGATTCCGGGGAGCAGCTGCGGTAAACCTGCGGCAAAATCCGCAGGTACATTGTCCCGTGGGCACATAGCCTAAAGGCAGTCTTTTGAGAGTCTTTTTTGGGGGGGCTTTTTAGAAGAATCTTTTCCTAAATCCTCCTCAAAAACTCTTGGAACATTCACTTCTATGTCAAATCCACTTTGTTGTTCACACAAAAGTCTGTTTTTTGGGGGGGATTTTTTCCTGGACAGGTTTTGTAAAACTCATGGTGGAAAAAAAAAAGTTCTTGTTACCTCTTTGAGGTTTTGTCCAATCAAAAATTGTACAAGAAAAAACACTTCAGGAAAAGAAAAACTCAAAAAATTTGCAATTTTTTTTTAAAGCTTTTTTTTTCAGACTCTGTTTTGGAAGCGGATCTTCTCCAGAATCCTCCTCCAAAAATGCTTCAAGAACAGTTGGAAAACTCTTCCTATGGGAAATCCCAATTTGTTTCTCATATGAGGAGTTTTTTGGAGTATTTGTTTACCCCTTTAGGCCATGTACGCACTAGAAAGTGACTTTTTCTCAAGGAAAATCCGGACCCTCTTAAAGAATCCCGCACATGTGGCAAAAAAAAGCGCACCAAAACCGCAACGAAATCCGCATGCGGTTTTACTGTGGTTTGGTGCGTTTTTGCCGCGGATTTTCCGCAGGTTGGTCCCTGCAGAATTTTAACATTTTCTATGGCAAAAAACGCAGGTACCTGCGGAAAAGAAGTGACATGCACATTAATTCCGCAGCGGAAATTCCACGAGTAAATCCGCAGGTATAAAAAAAAAGCAGTGTGCGCACAGCATTTTTTAAAACCCATAGGTTTTGCTGGAGAATGACTGCAGCAATATTAGACACATTTTCTACACCAAATCCGCGGTAAATCCGCAGCGTGCGCACATAACCTTAGAAGGTTTTAATAAAATTCCTGGTGGGAAAAATAAATGTATATCACCTATTTGAAGTGGATCCCGATGGAATCCATTCCAAAGTAAGATCTGGAAAGCAAAAAAAAAAAAACTTCCCTAAAAAAGAAGCATTTCTGGAGAAAAAAAACCTCCCCCCCCCCCCAAAAAAGAAGCGTTTCTGGAAGGAAAAAAAAAACAGCTCCAAAAAAGAAGCGTTTCTGGAAGGGGGAAAAAAAAAAAAAAAACGTTTCTGGAAGAAAAAAAAAAACCTGCTCCAAAAAAAAAAAAAGAAGCGTTTCTGGAAGAAAAAAAAAACCTGCTCCAAAAAAGAAGCGTTTCTGGAAAAAAAAACTTCCCCAAAAAGGAAGCGTTTCTGGAAGAAAAAAAACCTTACCCAAAAAGGAAGCGTTTCTGGAAGAAAAAAAACCTTACCCAAAAAGGAAGCGTTTCTGGAAGAAAAAAAACCTTACCCAAAAAAGAAGCGTTTCTGGTGAGATTTATCAAAAAAACTCACAAAAGGGGCTAATTTTTTCCAACCCTAAAAGAATTGGAGGGTCCATTTTTGGAAAAATGAGCCCCCACCTCCAGCAATATCAGACACAGAGCTCTCGTCTGCCCCCGATTTCTTCTGCCCCAATTCTTCCCCCCCAGAACTTGTAGCACTGCAGATTCTCAATAACTACATGACTAATTAACCTCTTAATGCCTTCACTGCCAGAATGTTGTCCAGCACTAAAGTGGTTAATCCCCACTTTGTATCCGCTGTGAATGATGGAACCGTTATAAATGTCTCTATATAAATATATAGGATTATATATATATAAATGGC
Organism: Anomaloglossus baeobatrachus; assembly: GCF_048569485.1. NCBI lineage: Eukaryota > Metazoa > Chordata > Amphibia > Anura > Aromobatidae > Anomaloglossus > Anomaloglossus baeobatrachus. Next base: position 246,421,030 of record NC_134360.1, read on the forward strand.
CTGTCCTTTATAGGACATCGTTATATTTGTCCCGCTTCAGGGACCTCTATAGTATTCTGGTGTTTGTTAATTAATATAATAATTATTATTGTTATTATTAGCGTGGTGTATATAAGATGTGAAACGGCAGCTTCTCTAACAAATATATATAAATATTAACCCTTGCGTGGCTGCCGGGAGCCGCAGGGCGATGCACAGGTGACCATGCGTCTCCCTGCGGCACCCTGCGACGTGACGGGTCTAAGGTCTTAAGTGTTTGTGTCTGTTCTGTGGACTGAAGCTCGGTACAAGGTGTCACTGCGCCAAATCTAAATTATTTATATTAAATGGAAAACAAAGGTTTATTTTTGTAGATTGTACAGAAGTTGTAGCCGCCAACCGAAGTCTATTTTTAAAGAGTAAAATATATATTATATATGATTATAATCACCGGCTCTCGACTCTTAATTCTTCTCTATGTTTATGTCAAGTGCTAACAGTACTAAGCACAAAATCCCCTTATATCATTATCTGTACGGGCAGTATTATAACAGCTATATTCTTGTACATAAGGGCAGTATTATAATAGTTATATTCTTGTACATAGGGAGCAGTATTATAGTAGATATATTCTTGTATATAGGAGCAGTATTATAGTAGTTATATTCTTGTATATAGGGGGCAGTATTATAGTAGTTATATTCATGTATATAGGAGCAGTATTATAGTAGTTATATTCTTGTACATAGGGGGGTAGTATTATAGTAGTTATATTCTTGTACATAGGGAGCAGTATTATAGTAGTTATATTCTTGTACATAGGGAGCAGTATTATAGTAGTTATATTCTTGTACATAGGGGGCAGTATTATAGTAGTTATATTCTTGTACATAGGGGGTAGTATTATAGTAGTTATATTCTTGTACATAGGGGGTAGTATTATAGTAGTTATATTCTTGTATATAGGAGCAGTATTATAGTAGTTATATTCTTGTACATAGGGAGCAGTATTATAGTAGATATATTCTTGTACATAGGGGGCAGTATTATAGTAGTTATATTCTTGTATATAGGAGCAGTATTATAGTAGTTATATTCTTGTATATAGGGGGCAGTATTATAGTAGTTATATTCATGTATATAGGAGCAGTATTATAGTAGTTATATTCTTGTACATAGGGGGGTAGTATTATAGTAGTTATATTCTTGTACATAGGGAGCAGTATTATAGTAGTTATATTCTTGTACATAGGGAGCAGTATTATAGTAGTTATATTCTTGTACATAGGGGCAGTATTATAGTAGTTATATTCTTGTACATAGGGGGTAGTATTATAGTAGTTATATTCTTGTACATAGGAGCAGTATTATAGTAGTTATATTCCTGTACATAGGAGCAGTATTATAGTAGTTATATTCTTGTACATAGGAGCAGTATTATAGTAGTTATATTCTTGTACATAGGAGCAGTATTATAGTAGTTATATTCTTGTACATAGGGGGTAGTATTATAGTAGTTATATTCTTGTACATAGGGGGTAGTATTATAGTAGTTATATTCTTGTACATAGGGGGTAGTATTATAGTAGTTATATTCTTGTACATAGGGGTAGTATTATAGTAGTTATATTCTTCTACATGGGAGCAGTATTATAGTATTTATATTCTTGTACATAGGGGCAGTATTATAGTAGTTATATTCCTGTACATAGGGGCAGTATTATAGTAGTTATATTCTTGTACATAGGGGGTAGTATTATAGTAGTTATATTCTTGTACATAGGGGCAGTATTATAGTAGTTATATTCCTGTACATAGGGGCAGTATTATAGTAGTTATATTCTTGTACATAGGAGCAGTATTATAGTAGTTATATTCTTGTACATAGGGAGCAGTATTATAGTAGTTATATTCTTGTACATAGGGGACAGTATCATAGCAGTTATATTCCTGTACATAGGGGCAGTATTATAGTAGTTATATTCTTGTACATAGGGGGCAGTATTATAGTAGTTATATTCTTGTACATAGGAGCAGTATTATAGTAGTTATATTCTTGTACATAGGGGCAGTATTATAGTAGTTATATTCCTGTACATAGGGGCAGTATTATAGTAGTTATATTCTTGTACATAGGGGGCAGTATTATAGTAGTTATATTCTTGTATATAGGGAGCAGTATTATAGTATTTATATTCTTGTACATAGGGGCAGTATTATAGTAGTTATATTCTTGTACATAGGAGCAGTATTATAGTATTTATATTCTTGTACATAGGAGCAGTATTATAGTAGTTATATTCTTGTACATAGGGGGCAGTATTATAGTAGTTATATTCTTGTACATAGGGGCAGTATTATAGTAGTTATATTCTTGTACATAGGAGCAGTATTATAGTATTTATATTCTTGTACATAGGAGCAGTATTATAGTAGTTATATTCTTGTATATAGGGGCAGTATTGTAGTAGTTATATTCTTGTACATAGGGGGCAGTATTATAGTAGTTATATTCTTGTACATAGGGTCAGTATTATAGTAGTTATATTCTTGTATATAGGGGCAGTATTATAGTAGTTATATTGTTGTACATAGGGGCAGTATTATAGTAGTTATATTCTTGTACATAGGGGGCAGTATTATAGTAGTTTACATAGGAGCAGCACATTTTATTGTACACATGCAATATGAAAGACCCCCATATATTTCAGATAAAATATCCATGCTCAGACTGATTGTCACATATCTGATTGAGCCCTAAAGAAGATAACAAGAGACACCTGTCAGCAAGCAGTGATCTTAACAAGGATGAAGAGTTTAATCACAGAAGCCCACATTTACTATGCTCCTAGGTGCTTTTGGACCCTTTACTGCCTGTGTGGAAAACAGACCCAACACCTCCAGTCCATGGCTATGAAAGTTATCCGGCCTCTGGCGCCACCTAGTGATAAACAGAGGAATCTATCACCCATGAATATTTCACCGGTGACTGAATCCTTTATTAGAAAGGATACAGAAATGATTAAGCCTCCATCCAGCCCCATGTAAAGGAACTTCACTGAATATACGTTTTGTATCTGTAGCAATACATTCTTTATCTTTGTAATGTTCATGGCTTAGGGTCCTTTTATCAATACAAGAAAGGATTCTTTACAGTAAGAGCCATCATTCAGTGTAACCCCAGATCACAAGACACAGAAATGTTTAATCAATAGCAATAAAAAACAGCAAATAATTTGACGCTAATGAATTTCTACCCGGCTATCACCCACCTACTACAGTAGCAACAGGGCGAGGGATTTGGGTTCTTTTTTTTTTTTTTTTTTTTACCCTAAAAGTGGAAATACGCAATACCACATATGACCAAGAGAGGGAGATCCAGTGTATTATACAATGTAGCTAGGAGCAGAGCAGCACAGAGGCTTTCAGGACACCGTCTGTATAGGAACTGGCTTTGGCTTCCACTATTTTCTACAATTTTAGATTGTTAGCTCCTGCGGCAGCAATGTGTATGTTGCATTGTATATGCATTTAGGCAGGAGAGTACATAGAGATCAAATCATAGGAGCCCAGAGCAGAATTTGTAATTACACCCCACCCTGTCCCTCCGCCTCCCTCACGATGCACAGGCAGGGTCACACAACGGCCGATCACCCAACTTCCAAAGATAGGGCGAGGAACGTGATTGTGTCACACATAATTGTGCCGCCATTAAACCCCCTTAAAGTTCCCACCCGAGACGATACCCCATTCATTGCCCTTATAAAGTAGAATCCCAATAAAAATGCCCCCAAACACAGTGCAACCCCCCACAATGAATGCCCAGAGAGTACCGGCCACACATACAGTATGGCAACCCCACACACTGTGAGGACCCCACAGTCCCCGAACACTGTATGATGGATCCCACAGTACCCACGTACCATGTGATGGATCCCTCAGTACCCACGTACCATATGATGGATCCCTCAGTACCCACGTATCATGTGATGGATCCCTCAGTACCCACGTACCATGTGATGGCCCCCACAGTACCCACGTACCATGTGATGGATCCCACAGTACCCACGTATCATGTGATGGATCCCACAGTACCCACGTATCATGTGATGGATCCCACAGTACCCACGTACCATATGATGGATCCCACAGTACCCACGTACCATGTGATGGCCCCCACAGTACCCTCGTAACATATGATGGATCCCACAGTACCCACGTAACATATGATGGATCCCTCAGTACCCACGTACCATGTGATGGATCCCACAGTACCCACGTACCATATGATGGCCCCCACAGTACCCACGTACCATGTGATGGATCCCTCAGTACCCACGTACCATATGATGGATCCCACAGTACCCACATACCATATGATGGCCCCCACAGTACCCACGTACCATATGATGGATCCCACAGTACCCACATACCATATGATGGCCCCCACAGTACCCACGTACCATATGATGGATCCCACAGTACCCACGTACCATATGATGGCCCCCACAGTACCCACGTACCATATGATGGATCCCACAGTACCCACGTACCATATGATGGATCCCACAGTACCCCCACACCGTATGATGGCCCCCACAATACCCCCACACCGTATGATGGCCTCCAGAATACCCCAACACTGTGTGATGACCCCCTAGTCCAGCAACACCATATCATGTCCTCCACACTCCACTAACATCATATCATGGCCCCCACATTCCTCAAACACCATTTGATGGCCCCCACAGTACCACAACACATTTTCTTTTTCGCTCCTAATTGGGAGACCCAGACAGTGGGTGTATAGCTACTGCCTCTGGAGGCCGCACAAAGAACTACACTTAAAAGTGTAAGGCCCCTCCCCTTCTGGCTATACACCCTCCCGTAGGAGTACAGATTCCTCAGTTTTAGCTTTGTGCGCAAGGAGGTCAGACACGCACGCATAGCTCCATTGTTTTTAGTCAGCAGCAGCTGCTGACTATGTCGGATGGAAGAAAAGAGGACACATATAGTGTCCCCAGCATGCTCCCTTCTCACCCCACTGTATGTCGGAGGTGTTTGTAAGGTTGAGGTACCCATTGCGGGTACGGCGGCAGGAGCCCACATGCTGATTCCTTCCCCATCCCTTTTTACAGGGCTCTGGGTGAAGTGGGATTTACCGGTCTCCAGGCACTGAGACCGTGCTCCATCTACAGCCCCTGGAGAAGATGCTGGATGGAGCGGAGTACATCAGGGACATGGCCCTGCTTCCTCAAGGTACTCTGTGTCCCCGTGTATCTGGCGCTCACACCGCAGCATGCTGGGTGTTGTAGTGCGCCGGGGGACATCAGCGCTGCGGCGCCTGTGCCATGGCCTCATTCAGCTTTGCTGAAGCAGGCACATTTATGGGAATAGGCCGCGCCGGCCGCTGGGACTGCGGCGCGGCTGGCACTTGTAGTGCGCCGGGGACTTCAGCGCGGCCTGCGCTTTTACGGCGGCCGCGCTGATAACTACAGTCCCCGGCTTTTGCGGCCTGCTTCCTTTCGTTCCCGCCCCCACACCTGCCAGTCAGGAGAGGGGCGGGACGCTGCCCACGTCCAGAACTCGGTCGCGCCGGCCGCTCGAACAGCGGCGCGGCTGGCACTTGCGGTGCGCCGGGGACTTCAGCGCGGCCCGCGCTTTTACGGCGGCCGCGCTGATAACTCGAGTCCCCGGCTTTTGCGGCCTGCTCTCGTTCGTTCCCGCCCACAGACCTGCCAGTCAGGAGGGGGGCGGGACGCTGGCCAGTGCATCAGCGCTGAGGGCTGGAGTCGTTTTTACATACTCCAGCCCTCACAGTCAGCACAGAGGGGGCACTGTTCCCGCACTTTTGTTTGGGAACTCCCACGGACCGCCCCTCTCCACAGACGCCGGCAGCCATTCTTGCTGACACGCTGAGCTGCAGAGGGGAGCCGGGGAGACCCAGACAAGGCATTCTGCAGCCTCTTACCCGCTGTTCAGCGGGCGGTAAGCAGCCCTCAGGGCTCACCCCCTCTTGTGCTCGTAGTATTCTTAGTATTTTGTTGCTACAAATACTTGGTATTACATAGCGCTGGTCGCCCTTTGGCTATAGACTCTCTCACATGCAGAGAGCCAGCAGCATGTCGCCCGTAAAACGCAAGGGTGCCAAGGCACAGACATTGTATGCTTCCTGCACCGCATGTGGGACTTTTCTACCGGCAGGCTCCACGGACCCCCATTGTGTGCAGTGCTCGGCCCCTGCGGCGCTTGCACAGTCGGGACCTCTGCTGGACGTGTCCCAGGGTGTACCACCTGTGAATGCTGTCCAGGTGACAGGAACTGAGTTTGCAGCTTTTGCTGACAGAATGTCTCTCACTATGTCACAAATTCTTGACACATTGCGAGCTAGGCCTGTACTTCAGACCACGGACACTGTGCATGTATTGCCCCCTGGTCCCCCTCAGCTCCTAGCTCCGGGACGGGCATCTACACCTCAGGGTGAAGACTCTGACTCGGACGATGGCCCCGGGCAGCCTAAGCGGGCTCGTTATGACGGGCCTTCACATTCATCTCAATGGTCTGGATCCCAGCGGGATGAATCTATGGGTGATGAGGCGGACTTAACTGATCAGGATTCTGATCCTGGGACCGCTCTCAATCTAGATACACCAGATGGTGACGCCATAGTTAATGATCTTATATTTAACATCAATAAGATGTTGAATATTTCCCCACCAGCTCCTCCTGTAGAGGAGTCAGCTTCGCAGCACGAGAGAATCCATTTCAGATACCCTAAGCGTACATTAAGCACTTTTCTGGACCACGCTGACTTCAGAGACGCAATCCAGAAACCCCACGCTTATCCTGAAAGGCGTTTTCCTAAACGACTTAAAGATACACGCTACCCTTTTCCCTCTGAAGTGGTCAAGGGTTGGACCCAGTGTCCAAAAGTGGATCCTCCAATTTCCAGGCTTGCAGCCAGATCCTTGGTTGCTGTTGAAGATGGAGCGGCACTTAAAGATGCCACTGACAGGCAGATGGAGCTCTGGCTGAAATCCATCTATGAAGCGATTGGAGCGTCATTAGCGCCTTCTTTTGCGGCCGTATGGGCACTCCAAGCTATCACGGCCGGGCTTGCGCGAGTCGACTCAGTCACACGTGCATTTGCCCCGCAGGTAGCACCATTGACCTCGCAAATGGCGGCATTCGCGTCGTACGCGATTAATGCTGTTCTTGACGCTACAAGCCGCACGGCAGTGGCGTCAGCCAACTCAGTTGTTTTGCGTAGGGCTCTGTGGTTGAGACATTGGAAAGCAGATTCTCATTCCAAGAAGTGCTTAACCAATTTGCCTTTTTCTCGTGACCGATTGTTTGGAGAGCGTTTGGATGAAATCATCAAACACTCCAAGGGTAAGGACTCTTCCTTACCGCAACACAGACAAAACAAGCCCCAACAGAGGAGGGGTCAGTCTGGTTATCGGTCCTTTCGAGGACAGGGCAGGTCCCAATTCGCCTCGTCAAAAAAGACTCAAAAGGACCAGAGACGTTCAAATTCTTGGAGGTCTCAGTCACGCCCAAAAAGACCAGCCGGAGGAACCGTTGCCAAAACGACGTCCTCCTGACTTGCGGTCTCCGATGCCCACACCCGCGGTCGGTGGGAGGCTGTCCCACTTTGGCGACATTTGGCTAGCAAATGTCAAAGACCGTTGGGTGAGAGATATTCTATCTCACGGGTACAGGATAGAGTTCGGTTCTCGTCCGCCAACTCGTTTCTTCAGAACTTCTCCACCACCAGACCGAGCCGATGCTCTGTTGCAGGCGGTGGCCGCTCTAAAGGCGGAAGGAGTGGTGACCTCCGTCCCTCTTCAGGAACAGGGTCACGGTTTTTACTCCAATCTGTTTGTGGTCCCAAAAAAGGACGGATCGTATCGTCCCGTCCTGGATCTGAAGTTGCTCAACAGACACGTAAAAGTCAGGAGGTTCCGGATGGAATCCCTACGCTCCGTCATAGCCTCAATGTCTCAGGGAGATTTTCTAGCATCAATAGACATCAAAGATGCGTATCTCCACGTGGCGATTGCACCAGAGCATCAGCGTTTCCTACGTTTCGTCATACACGACGAGCACCTACAGTTCGTAGCGTTACCCTTCGGTCTGGCAACAGCCCCCCGGGTCTTCACCAAAGTCATGGCAGCAGTAGTAGCTGTTCTGCACTCGCAGGGTCACTCGGTCATCCCGTACCTAGACGACCTGCTTATAAAGGCATCCTCTCAAGAAGCATGCCAACACAGTCTGAAGGTGGCGCTAGACACTCTCCAGACTTTCGGGTGGATTATCAACTTTCCAAAGTCTCATCTAACCCCGACCCAATCTCTGACTTATCTTGGCATGGAGTTTCATACTCTATCAGCGATAGTGAGGCTTCCACTGGACAAGCAGTGCTCGCTACGGACTGGAGTGCAATCTCTCCTTCAGAGCCAGTCGCACTCACTGAGGCGCCTCATGCATTTCCTAGGAAAGATGGTAGCAGCAATGGAGGCAGTCCCGTTCGCGCAGTTTCATCTGCGCCCTCTCCAATGGGACATTCTGCGCCAATGGGATGGGAAATCGACGTCCCTCGACAGGACTGTCTCCCTCTCTCAGACTGCCAAGGATTCTCTACGTTGGTGGCTTCTCCCCAACTCATTGTCACAGGGAAAGTCGTTCCTTCCCCCGTCCTGGGCAGTGGTCACGACAGATGCGAGCCTATCAGGGTGGGGAGCGGTGTTTCTCCACCACAGGGCTCAGGGGACGTGGACTCAGGAAGAGTCCACCTTGCAGATCAATGTTCTGGAAATCAGAGCAATCTACCTTGCCCTGCGAGCCTTCCAACAATGGCTGGAAGGCAAGCAGATTCGGATTCAGTCGGACAATTCCACGGCGGTGGCGTACATCAACCACCAAGGGGGAACACGCAGTCGCCAAGCTTTTCAAGAAGTCCAGCGGATTTTGACGTGGGTGGAAAGCAGAGCGTCCACCATATCTGCAGTTCACATCCCAGGCGTGGAAAACTGGGAAGCAGACTTTCTCAGTCGCCAGGGCATGGACGCAGGAGAATGGTCCCTTCACCCGGACGTGTTTCAACAGATCTGTTGCCGCTGGGGGTCGCCGGACGTCGATCTGATGGCGTCACGGCACAACAACAAGGTCCCAGTTTTCATGGCACGGTCTCACGATCACCGAGCGCTGGCGGCAGACGCCTTGGTTCAGGATTGGTCGCAATTCCGACTCCCCTATGTGTTCCCACCTCTAGCATTGTTACCCAGAGTTCTCCGGAAAATCAAGTCCGACTGCCAGCGAGCCATACTCGTCGCTCCAAATTGGCCAAGAAGGTCGTGGTACCCGGATCTGTGGCATCTCACGGTAGGCCAACCGTGGGCACTACCAGACCGTCCAGATCTGCTGTCTCAAGGGCCGTTTTTCCATCTGAATTCTGCGGCCCTGAACCTGACTGTGTGGCCATTGAGTCCTGGATCCTAGCGGCCTCAGGTTTATCTCAGGGAGTTGTTGCCACAATGAGACAGGCTAGAAAACCATCCTCAGCTAAGATCTATCACAGGACGTGGAAGATATTCTTAGCGTGGTGCTTGGCTCAAGGGGTTTCTCCCTGGCCATTTGCATTGCCAATTTTTCTTTCCTTCCTGCAGTCTGGGTTGGAAAAAGGTTTGTCCCTTAGCTCGCTTAAGGGTCAAGTCTCCGCGTTATCCGTATTCTTTCAGAAGCGCTTGGCACAGCTTTCTAAAGTACGCACGTTTCTCCAAGGAGTTTGTCATATCGTTCCTCCTTACAGACGGCCATTGGAACCCTGGGATCTGAACAAGGTTCTCCTTGCTCTTCAAAAGCCGCCTTTCGAGCCTTTGAAAGAGGTTCCCCTTTCTCGGCTTTCACAAAAGGTAGTTTTTCTTGTAGCGGTCACGTCTCTTCGAAGAGTGTCCGAGCTGGCGGCGTTATCTTGCAAATCTCCCTTCCTGGTATTTCACCAAGACAAGGTAGTACTGCGTCCAATTCCAGAGTTTTCTCCCAAGGTGGTTTCTTCCTTTCATCTCAATCAGGATATCACTTTGCCATCTTTGTGTCCGCATCCAGTTCACCAATTTGAAAAGGGTTTACATCTGTTGGACCTGGTGAGAGCACTCAGGATTTACATTTCTCGCACGGCGCCTCTACGCCGTTCGGATGCGCTCTTTGTCCTAGTCGCTGGTCAGCATAAGGGATCGCAAGCTTCCAAATCCACCCTGGCGCGGTGGATCAAGGAACCAATTCTTCACACATACCGTTCTGCTGGGCTTCAGATTCCATCTGGACTGAAGGCCCATTCTACCAGAGCCGTTGGTGCGTCCTGGGCGTTGAGGCATCAGGCTACGGCTCAGCAAGTGTGCCAGGCGGCTACCTGGTCGAGTCTGCACACGTTTACCAAACACTATCAAGTGCATACCTACGCTTCGGCAGACGCCAGCCTAGGTAGACAGGTCCTTCAGGCGGCGGTGGCCCACCTGTAGGAAGAGGCTGTATGACAGCCCGTTCATGTGGTATCTTTTTACCCACCCAGGGACTGCTTTTGGACGTCCCACTGTCTGGGTCTCCCAATTAGGAGCGAAAAAGAAGAAGGGAATTTTGTTTACTTACCGTAAATTCCTTTTCTTCTAGCTCCAATTGGGAGACCCAGCACCCGCCCTATTTGTTCTTAGGGTTTCGTTTTTTCGGGTGCACATGTTGTTCACGTTGTTTCTTAAGTTCTCCGATCTAGTTATCGGATTGAATTTGTTTTTGAAACTGTTATTGGCTTTCCTCCTTCTTGCTTTGGTACTAAAACTGAGGAATCTGTACTCCTACGGGAGGGTGTATAGCCAGAAGGGGAGGGGCCTTACACTTTTAAGTGTAGTTCTTTGTGCGGCCTCCAGAGGCAGTAGCCATACACCCACTGTCTGGGTCTCCCAATTGGAGCTAGAAGAAAAGGAATTTACGGTAAGTAAACAAAATTCCCTTCTTTATGGTCCCATAGTCCTCAAACTCCATGTGATGGCCTCCACACTCCTCCAACACTGTATGATGGCCCTACATCATATAATGGCTCCTACACTACTCCATCACTGTATAGTGGCCTTCACAGTTACCCAATAACTTATGATGGCCCCCACACTCCTTCAACATCAACAGCAGTGGCCCCAACACCGTATGATGGCCGCCAAAGTCTTCCAACAATGCATGATTGCCCCCGTAGCACTCCAACTCTGTATGATGGCCCCATAGTACCCCAACACTATATGCAGGCTCCCATACTCTCCCCAACATTGTATGATGGCCCCCACAGTCCCCAACAACATACGTATAATGGACCCCACAGTCCTCCAACACTGTGATTGTCACCACAGTCCCCAAACACCATATGATGGCCCCCACAGTCCTCCAACAATATATAATGGACCCCACAGTTCTCCAGCATCGTATAATGGCCCCCATAGTCCTTCAACACCGTATGATGGCCCTCACAGTACCCCAACCAGGAATAACGATTCCCACAGGTCCCCGAGACCATATGATGTCCCCCAAACCGTATGATAGCCCCTGCAGCACCCCAACATCATATGATGGCCCATGCAGTATCCCAACACTGTATGATAGCCCCCGCAGTACCCCAACAACATATGTTGACCTCCGCAGTACCCCTAAAAGTTTGATGGCCCCCTGCCAGTGCCGGGCCCCCCAAACTCACGGGCCCCATAACGGCCTCATTGTCTGCCACTGCTAGCACTATTCTACCTTATCTTGTGAAACTTTAAGGGGAAATGTCAAATTAAGGATCTAGATAAAGCTGTTACTCCAGTGTGTGACTGTTTTAGGCCTCCATATTGATGTCATCCACCTTTTCCAGGGGGTTCAGGGGATGCCAGAGGGGATTATCACAAAACGTCCCCAAACTGATAACCCCAGTAAAGAGTGCACCTAGAATTAGGCCGTTGTAGTCCCTGATGGCTGACGCTCGGTCCTCAGTCCTCGGTGGCTCATGTGACCCTCAGTAACATGCGGGGGCCACCCAGGAGCATGGACACCTCAAGCTCCTGCTCTCCTGGGAATTATCCACAAAGGGGGGAGCAGAAACTGTGTTAACACATCAATGGCTGCAGCCCACCCAAGAAGCCCCCAGACACACCGAACACAGCCTGAGCCATTAACCCACCAACTGCATGCCTGCCTCAGCAATGCAAGATAAGGCTCAAATTCAGCATCATTCTGCTTATGTTACATGTTACATAGGACTGCAGGTGACATCTACAATGTCTGTACTCAGTTATCACTGTTACCTGCAGCTTTACATGGAACTGCAAGTAACATCATCTTTACTCAGAGACTTTCCAATGTTAATTGTGGTGTTACATAGGACTGCAGGTGATATACATTATCTATACTCACAGCATTCTCACTGTTGTCTATAGTGTTACATAGGACTGCTGGTAGCATTTACTACATTATTTATTCTAAACTGGAGACTAGTGATGGTAGTGCCCGCTCATCACTAGTTACCAGTACTGAGCACCTGAGCATGGTAGTGCCCGCTCATCACTAGTTACCAGTACTGAGCACCTGAGCATGGTAGTGCCCGCTCATCACTAGTTACCAGTACCGAGCACCTGAGCATGGTAGTGCCCGCTCATCACTAGTTACCAGAACTGAGCTCCCGAGCATGGTAGTGCCCGCTCATCACTAGTTACCAGAACTGAGCTCCCGAGCATGGTAGTGCCCGCTCATCACTAGTTACCAGTACTGAGCACCCGAGCATGGTAGTGCCCGCTCATCACTAGTTACCAGTACAGAGCACCTGAGCATGGTAGTGCCCGCTCATCACTAGTTACCAGTACTGAGCACCGGAGCATGGCAGTGCCCGCTCATCACTAGTTACGAGTACTGAGCACCCGAGCATGGTAGTGCCCGCTCATCACTAGTTACCAGTACTGAGCACCCGAGCATGGTAGTGCCCGCTCATCACTAGTTACCAGAACTGAGCTCCCGAGCATGGTAGTGCCTGCTCATCACTAGTTACCAGAACTGAGCTCCCGAGCATGGTAGTGCCCGCTCATCACTAGTTACCAGTACTGAGCACCTGAGCATGGTAGTGCCCGCTCATCACTAGTTACCAGTACTGAGCTCCCGAGCATGGTAGTGCCCGCTCATCACTAGTTACCAGAACTGAGCACCTGAGCATGGTAGTGCCTGCTCATCACTAGTTACCAGTACTGAGCACCCGAGCATGGTAGTGCCCGCTCATCACTAGTTACCAGTACTGAGCACCCGAGCATGGTAGTGCCTGCTCATCACTAGTTACCAGTACTGAGCACCCGAGCATGGTAGTGCCCGCTCATCACTAGTTACCAGAACTGAGCACCTGAGCATGGTAGTGCCCGCTCATCACTAGTTACCAGTACTGAGCACCCGAGCATGGTAGTGCCCGCTCATCACTAGTTACCAGTACTGAGCACCTGAGCATGGTAGTGCCCGCTCATCACTAGTTACCAGTACTGAGCACCCGAGCATGGTAGTGCCCGCTCATCACTAGTTACCAGTACTGAGCCCCTGAGCATGGTAGTGCCCGCTCATCACTAGTTACCAGTACTGAGCACCCGAGCATGGTAGTGCCCACTCATCACTAGTTACCAGTACTGAGCACCTGAGCATGGTAGTGCCCGCTCATCACTAGTTACCAGTACTGAGCACCTGAGCATGGTAGTGCCCACTCATCACTAGTTACCAGTACTGAGCACCTGAGCATGGTAGTGCCCGCTCATCACTAGTTATCAGTACAGAGCACCCGAGCATGGTAGTGCCCGCTCATCACTAGTTACCAGTACTGAGCACCTGAGCATGGTAGTGCCCGCTCATCACTAGTTACCAGTACTGAGCACCCGAGCATGGTAGTGCCCACTCATCACTAGTTACCAGTACTGAGCACCTGAGCATGGTAGTGCCCGCTCATCACTAGTTACCAGTACTGAGCACCCGAGCATGGTAGTGCCCGCTCATCACTAGTTACCAGTACTGAGCACCCGAGCATGGTAGTGCCCGCTCATCACTAGTTACCAGTACTGAGCACCTGAGCATGGTAGTGCCCGCTCATCACTAGTTACCAGTACTGAGCACCTGAGCATGGTAGTGCCCGCTCATCACTAGTTACCAGTACTGAGCACCCGAGCATGGTAGTGCCCGCTCATCACTAGTTACCAGTACTGAGCACCCGAGCATGGTAGTGCCCGCTCATCACTAGTTACCAGTACTGAGCCCCTGAGCATGGTAGTGCCCGCTCATCACTAGTTACCAGTACTGAGCACCCGAGCATGGTAGTGCCCACTCATCACTAGTTACCAGTACTGAGCACCTGAGCATGGTAGTGCCCGCTCATCACTAGTTATCAGTACAGAGCACCCGAGCATGGTAGTGCCCGCTCATCACTAGTTACCAGTACTGAGCCCCTGAGCATGGTAGTGCCCGCTCATCACTAGTTACCAGTACTGAGCACCCGAGCATGGTAGTGCCCACTCATCACTAGTTACCAGTACTGAGCACCTGAGCATGGTAGTGCCCGCTCATCACTAGTTACCAGTACTGAGCACCCGAGCATGGTAGTGCCCGCTCATCACTAGTTACCAGTACTGAGCACCCGAGCATGGTAGTGCCCGCTCATCACTAGTTACCAGTACTGAGCACCTGAGCATGGTAGTGCCCGCTCATCACTAGTTACCAGTACTGAGCACCTGAGCATGGTAGTGCCCGCTCATCACTAGTTACCAGTACTGAGCACCCGAGCATGGTAGTGCCCGCTCATCACTAGTTACCAGTACTGAGCACCCGAGCATGGTAGTGCCCGCTCATCACTAGTTACCAGTACTGAGCACCCGAGCATGGTAGTGCTCGCTCATCACTAGTTACCAGTACTGAGCACCTGAGCATGGTAGTGCCCGCTCATCACTAGTTACCAGTACTGAGCACCTGAGCATGGTAGTGCCCGCTCATCACTAGTTACCAGTACTGAGCACCCGAGCATGGTAGTGCCCGCTCATCACTAGTTACCAGTACTGAGCACCCGAGCATGGTAGTGCCTGCTCATCACTAGTTACCAGTACTGAGCACTCGAGCATGGTAGTGCCCGCTCATCACTAGTTACCAGTATTGAGCACCTGAGCATGGTAGTGCCCGCTCATCACTAGTTACCAGTACTGAGCACCCGAGCATGGTAGTGCCCGCTCATCACTAGTTACCAGTACTGAGCACCCGAGCATGGTAGTGCCCGCTCATCACTAGTTACCAGTACAGAGCACCCGAGCATGGTAGTGCCCGCTCATCACTAGTTACCAGTACTGAGCACCCGAGCATGGTAGTGCCCGCTCGTCACTAGTTACCAGTACTGAGCACCTGAGCATGGTAGTGCCCGCTCATCACTAGTTACTAGTACTGAGCACCCGAGCATGGTAGTGTCCGCTCATCACTAGTTACCAGTACTGAGCACCTGAGCATGGTAGTGCCCGCTCATCACTAGTTACCAGTACTGAGCACCCGAGCATGGTAGAGCCCGCTCATCACTAGTTACCAGTACTGAGTACCCGAGCATGGTAGAGCCCGCTCATCACTAGTTACCAGTACAGAGCATCCGAGCATGGTAGTGCCCGCAAATCACTAGTTACCAGTACTGAGCACCCAAGCATGGTAGTGCCCACTCATCACTAGTTACCAGTACAGAGCACCCGAGCATGGTAGTGCCCGCTCATCACTAGTTACCAGTACTGAGCACCCAAGCATGGTAGTGCCCGCTCATCACTAGTTACCAGTATTGAGCACCCGAGCATGGTAGTGCCCACTCATCACTAGTTACGAGTACTGAGCACCCAAGAATGGTAGTGCCTGCTCATCACTAGTTACCAGTACTGAGCACCTGACCATGGTAGTGCCCGCTCATCACTAGTTACGAGTACTGAGCACCTGAGCATGGTAGTGCCCACTCATCACTAGTTACCAGTACTGAGCACCTGAGCATGGTAGTGCCCGCTCATCACTAGTTACGAGTACTGAGCACCTGAGCATGATAGTGCCCGCTCATCACTAGTTACCAGTACTGAGCACCTGAGCATGGTAGTGCCCGCTCATCACTAGTTACGAGTACTGAGCACCTGAGCATGATAGTGCCCGCTCATCACTAGTTACCAGTACTGAGCACCTGAGCATGGTAGTGCCCGCTCATCACTAGTTACGAGTACTGAGCACCTGAGCATGGTAGTGCCCGCTCATCACTAGTTACGAGTACTGAGCACCTGAGCATGATAGTGCCCGCTCATCACTAGTTACCAGTACTGAGCACCTGAGCATGGTAGTGCCTGTTCATCACTAGTTACCAGTACAGAGCACCCGAGCATGGTAGTGCCCGCTCATCACTAGTTACCAGTACTGAGCACCTGAGCATGGTAGTGCCCGCTCATCACTAGTTACCAGTACTGAGCACCCGAGCATGGTAGTGCCCGCTCATCACTAGTTACCAGTACTGAGCACCCGAGCATGGTAGTGCCCGCTCATCACTAGTTACCAGTACTGAGCACCTGAGCATGGTAGTGCCCGCTCATCACTAGTTACGAGTACTGAGCACCTGAGCATGGTAGTGCCTGCTCATCACTAGTTACCAGTACTGAGCACCCGAGCATGGTAGTGCCTGCTCATCATTAGTTACCAGTACTGAGCACCCCAGCATGGTAGTGCCCGCTCATCACTAGTTACCAGTATTGAGCACCCGAGCATGGTAGTGCCCGCTCAACACTAGTCACGGGTACAGAGCACCCGAGCATGGTAGTGCCCGCTCATCACTAGAGATGAGTACTGAGCACCCAAGCATGGTAGTGCCCGCTCATCACTAGTTACCAGTACAGAGCACCCGATCATGGTAGCGCCCGCTCATCACTAGTTACCAGTACTGAGCACCTGAGCATGGTAGTGCCCGCTCATCACTAGTTACCAGTACTGAGCACCCGAGCATGGTAGTGCCCACTCATCACTAGTTACCAGTACTGAGCACCTGAGCATGGAAGTGCCCGCTCATCACTAGTTACGAGTACTGAGCACCGGAGCATGGTAGTACTCGCTCATCACTAGTTACGAGTACTGAGCACCCGAGCATGGTAGTGCCCGCTCATCACTAGTTACCAGTACTGAGCACCCGAGCATGGTAGTGCCCGCTCATCACTAGGTACGAGTACTAAGCACCAGAGCATGGTAGTGCCCGCTCATCACTAGTTACCAGTACAGAGCACCCGATCATGGTAGTGCCCGCTCATCACTAGTTACCAGTACAGAGCACCCGATCATGGTAGTGCCCGCTCATCACTAGTTACGAGAACTGAGCACCCGAGCATGGTAGTGCCCGCTCATCACTAGTTACGAGTACAGCGCACCTGAGCATGGTAGTGCCCGCTCATCACTAGTTACGAGTACAGAGCACCCGAGCGTGGTAGTGCCCACTCATCACTAGTTACGAGTACAGAACACCCGAGCATGGTAGTGCCCACTCATCACTAGTTACGAGAACTGAATACCTGAGCATGGTAGTGCCCGCTCATCACTAGTTATCAGTACTGAGCACCCGAGCATGGTAGTGCCCGCTCATCACTAGTTACGAGTACCGAGCACCCGAGCATGGTAGTGCCCGCTCATCACTAGTTACGAGTACCGAGCACCCGAGCAAGGTAGTGCCCGCTCATCACTAGTTACGAGTACTAAGCACCAGAGCATGGTAGTGCCCGCTCATCACTAGTTACCAGTACTGAGCACCCGAGCATGGTAGTGCCCGCTCATCACTAGTTACCAGTACTGAGCACCTGAGCATGGTAGTGCCCGCTCATCACTAGTTACGAGTACTGAGCACCTGAGCATGGTAGTGCCTGCTCATCACTAGTTACCAGTACAGAGCACCTGAGCATGGTAGTGCCCGCTCGTCACTAGTTACCAGTACTGAGTACCCGAGCATGGTAGTGCCCGCTCATCATTAGTTACCAGTACTGAGCACCCCAGCATGGTAGTGCCCGCTCATCACTAGTTACCAGTATTGAGCACCCGAGCATGGTAGTGCCCGCTCAACACTAGTCACGGGTACAGAGCACCCGAGCATGGTAGTGCCCGCTCATCACTAGAGATGAGTACTGAGCACCCAAGCATGGTAGTGCCCGCTCATCACTAGTTACCAGTACTGAGCACCCGAGCATGGTAGTGCCCGCTCATCACTAGTTACCAGTACTGAGCACCTGAGCATGGTAGTGCCCGCTCATCACTAGTTACGAGTACAGAGCACCCGAGCATGGTAGTGTCCGCTCATCACTAGTTACCAGTACTGAGCACCTGAGCATGGTAGTGCCCGCTCATCACTAGTTACGAGTACTGAGCACCGGAGCATGGTAGTACTCGCTCATCACTAGTTACGAGTACTGAGCACCCGAGCATGGTAGTGCCCGCTCATCACTAGTTACCAGTACTGAGCACCCGAGCATGGTAGTGCCCGCTCATCACTAGGTACGAGTACTAAGCACCAGAGCATGGTAGTGCCCGCTCATCACTAGTTACCACCAGTACAGAGCACCCGATCATGGTAGCGCCCGCTCATCACTAGTTACGAGAACTGAGCACCCGAGCATGGTAGTGCCCGCTCATCACTAGTTACGAGTACAGAGCACCCAAGCATGGTAGTGCCCGCTCATCACTAGTTACCAGTACTGAGCACCTGAGCATGGTAGTGCCCGCTCATCACTAGTTACGAGTACTGAGCACCGGAGCATGGTAGTACTCGCTCATCACTAGTTACGAGTACTGAGCACCCGAGCATGGTAGTGCCCGCTCATCACTAGTTACCAGTACTGAGCACCCGAGCATGGTAGTGCCCGCTCATCACTAGGTACGAGTACTAAGCACCAGAGCATGGTAGTGCCCGCTCATCACTAGTTACCACCAGTACAGAGCACCCGATCATGGTAGCGCCCGCTCATCACTAGTTACGAGAACTGAGCACCCGAGCATGGTAGTGCCCGCTCATCACTAGTTACGAGTACAGCGCACCTGAGCATGGTAGTGCCCGCTCATCACTAGTTACGAGTACAGAGAACCCGAGCATGGTAGTGCCCGCTCATCACTGGTTACGAGTACAGAACACCCAAGCATGGTAGTGCCCACTCATCATTAGTTACGAGAACTGAATACCTGAGCATGGTAGTGCCCGCTCATCACTAGTTATCAGTACTGAGCACCCGAGCATGGTAGTGCCTGCTCATCACTAGTTACGAGTACCGAGCACCCGAGCATGGTAGTGCCCGCTCATCACTAGTTACGAGTACCGAGCACCCGAGCATGGTAGTGCCCGCTCATCACTAGTTATGAGTACTAAGCACCAGAGCATGGTAGTGCCCGCTCATCACTAGTTACCAGTACTGAGCACCCGAGCATGGTAGTGCCCGCTCATCACTAGTTACGAGAACTGAGTACCTGAGCATGGTAGTGCCCGCTCATCACTAGTTACCAGTACTGAGCACCCGAGCATGGTAGTGCCCGCTCATCACTAGTTACAAGTACCGAGCACCCGAGCATGGTAGTGCCCGCTCATCACTAGTTACGAGTACCGAGCACCCGAGCATGGTAGTGCCCGCTCATCACTAGTTACCAGTACTGAGCACCTGAGCATGGTAGTGCCCGCTCATCACTAGTTACGAGTACAGCGCACCTGAGCATGGTAGTGCCCGCTCATCACTAGTTACCAGTACTGAGCACCCAAGCATGGTAGTGCCCGCATATCACTAGTTACCAGTACTGAGCATCTGAGCATGGTAGTGCCCGCTCATCACTAGTTACCAGTACTGAGCACCCGAGCATGGTAGTGCCCGCTCATCACTAGTTACCAGTACTGAGCACCCGAGCATGGTAGTGCCCGCTCATCACTAGTTACCAGTACTGAGCACCCAAGCATGGTAGTGCCCGCTCATCACTAGTTACCAGTACTGAGCACCCGAACATGGTAGTGCCCGCTCATCACTAGTTACCAGTACTGAGCACCCGAGCATGGTAGTGTCCGCTCATCACTAGTTACCAGTACTGAGCACCCGAGCATGGTAGTGCCCGCTCATCACTAGTTACCAGTACTGAGCACCCGAGCATGGTAGTGCCCGCTCATCACTAGTTACCAGTACAGAGCACCCGAGCATGGTAGTGCCCGCTCATCACTAGTTACCAGTACTGAGCACCCGAGCATGGTAGTGCCCGCTCATCACTAGTTACCAGTACAGAGCACCCGAGCATGGTAGTGCCCGCTCATCACTAGTTATGAGTACAGAGCACCCGAGCATGGTAGTGCCCGCTCATCACTAGTTACGAGTACCGAGCACCCGAGCATGGTAGTGCCTGCTCATCACTAGTTACCAGTACTGAGCACCCAAGCATGGTAGTGCCCGCTCATCACTAGTTACCAGTACTGAGCACCCAAGCATGGTAGTGCCCACTCATCACTAGTTACCAGTACTGAACACCCGAGCATGGTAGTGCCCGCTCATCACTAGTTACCAGTACTGAGCACCCGAGCATGGTAGTGCCCGCTCATCACTAGTTACCAGTACTGAGCACCCGAGCATGGTAGTGCCCGCTCATCACTAGTTACCAGTACTGAGCACCCAAGCATGGTAGTGCCCGCTCATCACTAGTTACCAGTACTGAGCACCCAAGCATGGTAGTGCCCACTCATCACTAGTTACCAGTACTGAACACCCGAGCATGGTAGTGCCCGCTCATCACTAGTTACCAGTACTGAGCACCCAAGCATGGTAGTGCCCGCTCATCACTAGTTACCAGTACTGAGCACCCAAGCATGGTAGTGCCCGCTCATCACTAGTTACCAGTACTGAGCACCCGAGCATGGTAGTGCCCGCTCATCACTAGTTACCAGTACTGAGCACCCAAGCATGGTAGTGCCCGCTCATCACTAGTTACCAGTACTGAGCACCCAAGCATGGTAGTGCCCACTCATCACTAGTTACCAGTACTGAACACCCGAGCATGGTAGTGCCCGCTCATCACTAGTTACCAGTACAGAGCACCCGAGCATGGTAGTGCCCGCTCATCACTAGTTACCAGTACTGAGCACCCAAGCATGGTAGTGCCCACTCATCACTAGTTACCAGTACTGAACACCCGAGCATGGTAGTGCCCGCTCATCACTAGTTACCAGTACTGAGCACCCAAGCATGGTAGTGCCCACTCATAACTAGTTACCAGTACTGAGCACCCAAGCATGGTAGTGCCCGCTCATCACTAGTTACCAGTACTGAGCACCTGAGCAGGGTAGTGCCTGCTCATCACTAGTTACCAATACTGAGCACCTGAGCATGGTAGTGCCCACTCATAACTACTGGAGACTTGTTACAATTGCTGATGTGTTTTACTCATAGAGCATTGTCTGCACTGGATCCCTCTGTGTATTATTTATTGTTATTATGCTATTATGCTTTGCCATCATTTTCCGCTGCGCTTTACATACATCATCGCTGGGCTTACAATCAAAATTCCCTATTATGTCTTTGGAGAGTGGACAGAAACCCAGCCAAAGATGGGGAAAACACGGAAACTCCTTGCAGATGTTTTCCATCGTGAGATATGAAGCCAGAACACCAGCGCTGCACACCAACAATGCCAACCACTGAGCCACCCTTCCTACAGTGCTAACCACTGAGCCACCCTTCCTACAGTGCTAACCACTGAGCCACCCTTTCTACAGTGCTAACCACTGAGCCACCCTTCCTACAGTGTGAACCACTGAGTCATCCTTCCTACAAGTGCTAACCACTGAGCCACCCCTCCTACAGTACTAACCACTGAGCCTCCCTTCCTACAGTGCTAACCCCGGAACCACCCTTCCTACAGTGCTAACCACTGAGCCTCCCTTCCGACAGTACTAACCACTGATCCACCCTTCTGACAGTGCTAACCACTGAGCCTCCCTTCCTACAGTACTAACCACTGATCCACCCTTGCTATAGTGCGAACCACTGAGTCATCTTTCCTACAGTGCTAACCACTGATTTACCGTTCATATAGTGCGAACCAGGGAGTCACCCTTCCTACAGTGCTAACCACTTAGCCAACCCTCCTACAGTACTAACCACTGAGCCTCCCTTCATACAGTGCTAACCACTGAGCATCCCATCCTACGGTGCTAACCACTGAGCCTCCCTTCCGACAGAGCTAACCACTGAGCCTTCCTTCCTACAGTGCTAACCATCAAGCTACCCCTCCTACAGTACTAACCACTGAGCCTCCCTTCCTACAGTGCTAACCACTGAGCCAGATTTCCTACAGCGCTCACCACTGAGCCATCGTTCTCTGTATGGACTGGACTACATCAGGAATACTTTCCACCTTCTGAATGCCAACAGTAAATGTTTCCATTCACTAATGACAGACGTTTTGAGAAAAGTGAAAAAAATGAAACAAAATATATTAGGAATTTGAACACCGGCCCTTTAAAATCACCTGCGACTCCATTCATCATCCTATACCTCCCAGTACGAAATGGCTGATAACAGCGAGCAAAAGATGATATTCACTTCCACTACAGCTAGCTCCTTCCAACCTTAAATGTTACCTGTCCTACAATCAGCTTCCATCCAGCCTGATAAAGTAGATAACAGGGAGCAATAGCTTATGTTCACCTGCAGCACAGGTCTGTATTTTGGGGTTCACATTCTTGGCTATTTTGCCCCTGTCCCCCCTCCTGCGGCGTCCGCCTGTGTGGGCTGCGGTGCGATCCTCTATCATTGTGCTTTACATTATATATTTGGAGTTGTCATCTTTATGGAGCAGGCTGCTGGTGGTCCTGGCTTTGATTCCTCCCTGGTGGTCCCGGCCCCCATCCTCCCCAGGAAGCAGAGCGCAGGGTTTTATAAACATCTTTAATTTGTTTCTGTATATTATAGTGTATAATCTACAAGTGGTGAGAGCGGCAGCTCAGGGGTTAATGCTTGTCCCCCTGACCCCAGCATTGTGTGATGTGGGCTGTGGGTGAAAGCTGCTTCCATCTGGGTGGTCTCATTAATTGTCTTGTCACTGCTCCTCCTGCCTGGAGGGACAGGTTGCTGAAGGAAGGGGGGATATTACCCCACCCTGCGCCTGTAACTAATACCAAACTTCCCACCTAGAGCATTGTCACATTGTGTCTCTTCCCTGTTTCTTTTCAGGTTTTGTCAATAGAGACCCCCCTCCCTGTAAGGACAGAGATACAGAACCTGGCTCCGAACAAGAGGCGGCGGCGGGGGGCTACGGGGGTGACTTCAGGATTGACCCTTTTAGGGTGTATTTACCAAAGTGGTAACAAGATATTGGTCATTTCACGCTTCTGCACTTATTATATATACTGAGCGGTGACAAGTGGAGCCATCGGAGACACACAAGATCCCGCCATAGCCACAATCAGCACTGGAGCCCCCTAAGTGTATGGGCACTGAGAGGTTTTTATAACTGATCGGCTCAAAAAAAGTCTAAAAAAAAAAAAAAAACCTCTTCCTATTCATTTCTATTATAAAAGCACTTTACTAATTTTGTATTTGACCCTTTGAGCGTTTTTTTGGTTTTGTCTTTTTTTAAAAAAAAAAAAAAAAAATAGGAGTTGGTTGATTCTGATAGAATCCACTCCAAACTAGGCACCATCCAATCAGAAGTGCTGCAGGGAAAAATTGGTGAGGAAAAGAAAATATCCCCCCCCCCCCAAAAAAGAAAAGAGAACATGTCCAGAAGCGGTCGTCTATAGCTGTAGGGATAGACGTGGACCACACATTCCGAAAATCATACTTTAACCAGATGCCAGTAAGCAAAACTTTACAAAACTGAATTTCTCAATGGGTCCTTAATCTAAAAGATGCCTCGCCATGCAGGAGGAGCGACCCGGTGCCCCACAGCACCCAAGCTGCAAGGCAAAGCCCCCATGGTTCCAGGTCACACCTCCACAGCACCACACCAACAAGAGTACAGATCCAACACAACTCACCTTCCATGTGTTCAGACTGTGAACTGGGAGCACAAATAGGCAGACGCGCTCCTGCTAATTTCACAACACCTGGGTCAAATGGGATGAGTGCTGGTCCAAGCAAAAAAAAAAATAAATGGGATAGGACATGCCATGTACCATAGCAGTAGACCAAGACATGGACCGCAAATCCAAAAATTATCATTATACCTTTATCTAATGGGGGTCTTGCTTTACGTTCACCAGGTGCACCTGCTGTTAGTGCGCTATTGTGGGGGGGGTTGGTACATGACGTCGCTCCTTTTTGGTTAATGACCCACTGAGAGGTTCATCAGGACGTGGTGCTGCCTTATACTAAACTAAGGAGCTCATGTTCAGATTTGTAAATTTGGACTTAAGGGCATGAGATCAATGTATGACTTTTAGATGTGTGGGCCATGTCGTTCTCTACAGCTCAATCTCCAGACTGTGTGCCACACTAAGCAAGGAGAATAGAAAGAGAAGAAAAGAACTGTCTGAGGGCTTGAGAACTAAAATTGTTGGAAAATAACAATCTTAAGGTTACCAGTCCATTGCCAAAGATCTTGATGTTCCTGTGTCCTTTGGTGCGCAAAATAATAGAAAGTTTATAACCCATGACACTGTAGGGGCTGCTTGGTGATGTATTCATATAATGATGGTGGTTCTGATGACATATCCATGTACTGATGATGATACTGTTGTATTTATTTATGGATGGTGGTTTTCATGATGTATTTAGGTTTTCTTTGAGGTTCTCTTGATGCATTAATGGGGGTTCTGGTGATATTCATGTACTGATGGTAGTTCTGGTGACTTACACATGTACTGATGATGGTACAGGTGTTGTATTTATTTACTGACGGTGGTTCTGGTGCCGTATGAATGTAATGATGGTTGTTCTAGTGACCTAGTTGATTATGGTTCTGGTGCTGTATTTATGTACTATTGATGGCTCTGGTATTTTATATATGTTCGGATGATGATTGTGGTTTCATATTTATGTTCTGATGATGGTTCTGGTGATGATTATGTGGATACATTACCAAAGCCATCAGTAGTACATGAATGCAGCACCAGAACACCCATCACAACATGAATCAGAACCACCATCTTTACAGAAATATGACACAAAAACCACTATCAGTACAGGAATATGTCACCAAGACCACCATTGATACAGAAATACAGCACCAGAACCACCATCAGTTTTGTTGCAAACTGTATTTATCGCATGACGAACATAAAAATCGTCATATGTATCCCTGTATCTGTAATGGGGTCTATTTAGTTTTCATTAGGGTATCCGCCACATGCTGGACATATTAATTAAAACCAATAGGCCCCTACTATATTTACTATTAGTTCCTATGACTGACCTTGGTTCTAATATTATAACATAGGATGTCAGGGATGGATATTGTTATTTGTCTCTTGTATTTTGTAAAATATTCCCACATAATGAATGATTCTATATATAGCTTTGAAAATGCACCTCCTGTTGCGCCTCAGCCCTTATGTACATTAAGTAAGTACATCTCTTTTACTGGTATTTTTTTGCTGGAAAAGGTAACAATTCTGGTGTGTTAGTGTGGCGCCCCTAAGTGTCAGGTGCCACAGGGTACTACATCCAACCCCGGATTCCTGGAAGACCAGTGCTGGTAAACACCACAACACACACACAAAACCACGGCCTTTTTCCCCAGACTGGGTAATAGGCTAGGGGGGGAACTAACAGGTGGTCACCTATAGGTTGGGATGCATCCAATCCTCTAGTCAGAAACCTGAGAGTGGGAGGGGCCAGTCAGTGGAGTGGACGGATGACGGACATCTTGTCAGAGTTGAAAGTTAGTAACCAGACACTGAGGACGTCAGAAGTCAGTGCACCGACTGAAAGTGTAAAAGTGACTGACTGAGTGAAAAGGAGTACGGTTGCTAATGAGAGGTTTGGTCACTGCAGAGTGGGCTTTCAGTCCAAATGCTCTTAAACGTCGTGACACTGTATGACGAGACAGATCCTTACCCTGTTCTGTGCTGAACTGATAGCAATTCCAGCTGCAGTGTTGAAACAGTTACCTATGGAGATTCTCTGCATTATCCTGTCCTCTCTTTTGAGGGTGACCGCCCATCTTGGGAAACTGAAAAGAGTTTATGATGTTGTAAAGATGCAATATTCTCAAAATCACAGACTTGGAACGACCAACTTCTCTTGCTATTGCTGATAGGGTCACCCCCTTTGGCTTTCATCTGGACAACCGGCTGCCGGAGGGTTTCAGTCACTTTGGAACGGCAAAGTCAGGGCAAACTGGAAAGTTAGGAGGCAGTTATATAGGTTTTGTTAGATAATTAAGGAAATTAGCACCAAGAGCCAGATTAACACCAATAACTTGCAGGGATCTGAAAGTGTTCTCTAATTTTGATCCGTGTCTTTTTCATTTATCTCATTTACATTTTTATTATTTGCTTTAGAATAAATTCAATTTATGAAATAAGCGCGTTTCCTCATGTTCGGATATAATCACATAGGACGACACAATGACCGCAACATTCAGGAAATTGTGTGTTGTTCTCCAGTGTACATGTAGACAGGACTTTGCTATTCTGTTCCCCTATTGTTCAGTTTCGGTTACTTACAAGGGACATTTTTGTGCTCCCCATCACCCGACACACTAAACACATCAGGTAGTGACCATCTTATTCTTGAGTGAATTTTGTGTGTTAAATGAAATATGAAAAACTAAAGCCAAAAAGCCATGTTCCCAAAGGTTTATTTACTGCAATATTCTAATGGGAAACTGCCGTACCACATCCAACACGAGGATGGCAACTAAAGACTCTTCTGCCAAAAGTAACTTCCTGACAGTGTAATAGTAGTCCAGGAATAAGTGTTTATTAGTGATCCTCTGCTGCCCCCTGCTGGTGAAAACTGGGTAATACATCATAAAAAGAAATCCTGTGATTTTGGTGCAACTCTGGACTACAGTGATAGGAGTGGGATTCCCATATTTAAGAACAGGTTCCCTACCTGATGTGAAAAAATATCTGCAGTCTTTCAGCACTCCACAAACAATTATTTCTACGCTAATAGAAAAGTATAACAGTTGCTGAATTAGAATAACTCGGGATATACACTGTTTTACCATGTATACCAAGTAAGACCTGAACAATGGTAAGTTGCTGTTTTAAGAGGGTGGAAAGCTGCAGACTTTTCAAGTGAATCCTGTACTGATCCAACAGAGTCAGAGGCAAAATACACAATGACATTCAGTGATTACCAATTGATCTTTGTTTGGAATTTTTGTCCTTTTCTTCTCCAACTGGCCCAGACCATCATGACTTCTTCATCTCACTGCCTCCTCTCTTATCCAGCAGATTCCCACGTTTTATGCCAAGACAAAATTCTTATGATGCCACACAATATATCTCCTAAAAGCAACATTGGCATACACTGTGTCTTCTGCAAATAATAGTATCACACATTGTGTCGCCTGTAAATAGAGCAATGCACTTATAGTCTACACAAAGTCTTATGATAGTTTGACATCTAGCACGGGTATAAAATACCATAGTCTTTATTTTAAATCTATTTAAGGTATAGAAGATATGGAAATTTTACTAACGCGTTTTTAGCCAGTGACTTAATTCTACGATTGAGTGGTGTGGGCTGGAAACGCGTCAAACTTTTCTGCACCTATTTTTTATATGGATTCACAGTAAATTATTATTATTATTATTATTATTATTATTATTAAAGGTTATTGCATTTTAAATGAACCTATGATGGACATCAAACTATCATTGGATTATATCATGTACGTCTGGAGCCTCACCAGCGTTGTCTGTGCTCCGGCACTTATCACTTGCAGCCTGGATCAACACATGGGCATCATGCAAGGGTGAGTTGTATCTAACAATGCAATCCATTTAGCCCTATAAACTACACTTTGCCCCGAGAGATGAATAATAGACCATGCACATACACATTGTGCACCTGAAATAAATACAAATCCACACTGTGTCCCCTCAGACAAATAATGCACCGCTCACCCGAGGAAGAATTGTTTCTGTAGAAACAGTAGTAGCCAAATCCCACCCTGGTAGTGTAGTGTAATGTGGGGTGATAGTAATTGTGGGGATGTGACAACCACAACTAGTAATAGTGCCCCCTTTTTGGTCCATATAGGGTCATTAAAATCCTTAAAGGGGTTATCCGGCTTATTTTGAGTTTTTTTCATTATTACCCTATTGGGCTACATTGGGGCAGGTAAGTAGATAGAGACCACTTACCTGCCCTGCTGTCAGCCCCTCTCCCCCGCCTCAGAGTGGTCATGTGACCGCTCCTGCCGCGATTTTGCTGCTTCTGGTCATTTCATGTCAACATGGGCAGGGCCATGTTGACATGCAAATCTGGAAACAGCATGTCGCCTCCCTGCTGGGCGGGTACAGTGCGTGAGTCCCCTCCACCCCCTTCCCTGCACCCTCCCACATATTCCCCCGCACCCCGTACTCTGCCCACAACCTCCCTCTGCACTGCTATGGGGTCTGTGACCTGGGGGCGGGGCCTGGCAGCGGCTGCCGTGGTGTCAGCGCCAGCACCAGGCCCCCTGCTCAGGATCGCACATTCAAATGTACCGGCATCACAGATCACAGATGCCGGTACATTTGAAAGCGCTGATGAGAAGGAGCGTTGCGCTTCTCATCACTGTCCCGCTGTCTGTGCTCTCTTCAGCACAGCGGTGACATCCAGAGCACAGACAGCGTGCGAACGTGCAGGAGCGGCGGGGACCGAGGACGGGTGAGTATGTACTCCCTACATGTGTTCCCTATGGGGGTAGGGGGGTCGGTACAAAGCGCCGTGTGTGCGTGCAGTGCAGAGCCTGATGTGTGTATGCGGTGCAGAGCCTGATGTGTGTATGTGGTGCAGAGCCTGATGTGTGTATGCGGTGCAGAGCCCAATTTGTGTATGCGGTGCAGAGCCCGATGTGTGTATGCGGTGCAGAGCCCGATGTGTGTATGCGGTGCAGAGCCCGATGTGTGTATGTGGTGCAGAGCCAGATGTGTGTGTGCGGTGCAGAGCCGGATGTGTGTGTGCGGTGCAGAGCCCGATGTGTGTGTGCGGTGCAGAGCCCGATGTGTGTGTGCGGTGCAGAGACGGATGTGTGTGTGCGGTGCAGAGCCGGATGTGTGTGTGCGTGCAGAGCCCGATGTGTGTGTGCGGTGCAGAGCCCGATGTGTGTGTGCGGTGCAGAGCCCGATGTGTGTGTGCGGTGCAGAGCCCGATGTGTGTGTGCGGTGCAGAGCCAGATGTGCAAGTGCGGTGCAGAGCCGGATGTGCGTGTGCGGTGCAGAGCCCGATGTCCGTGTGCGGTGCAGAGCCCGATGTGCGAGTGCTGTGCAGAGCCTGATGTGCTGTGGGGTGCAGAGCCCGATGTGGGGCTGTTATTTGCAATGCTGTAGTGATGAGAGGTCAGTGCTGGGGCAGAATATACTGACAGGGAATGTGTGTGCAGGGGGCGGGCAGGGGGCGAGGTTGGACACTGGGGTGGGGCTGGACAGTGAGGCCGGGCGGTGCCAGCTCTGACTGGGAGGTTTGGCACAGGAAGTGGTCAGTTTGCTTGTGCTGAATGTAAACAAGGAGCTGCAGAGAATAAAGGGTGAATTCAAGAGGAGCAAAAGTTAGAAAACAAAAAATAACAATGTAGGGGTGTTTTATATGACAATACAGCACAGATTAGCTTAAACTCAAAAATTTTTGTTATGTCGGACAACCCCTTTAATCCTGTGACCATCAAACTCCAACTCCCAATAGCATGGAGGATCAATAATTCCTTCCATTCCTCTCTTCTTAAGCTGCAAAATCTCGTTAAGTGTAAAAGTGCTACAGTCCAGAGGACAAGTTCTGGGATAATGCTGAAGATCCGCATGAGGGTCATCTGGCAACAGAGAACGGGGTTCTCAGTGGGTCCATTGGCCCCTCGTGGAAGGAGGGGTACAGAC
This sequence comes from Anomaloglossus baeobatrachus, assembly GCF_048569485.1. NCBI lineage: Eukaryota > Metazoa > Chordata > Amphibia > Anura > Aromobatidae > Anomaloglossus > Anomaloglossus baeobatrachus. The sequence goes on from NC_134360.1 coordinate 246,451,061, forward strand.
ATGTCTCGAGACGTGACCCTGTGCTGTGTGATCGGCTTCCTTCTCCGCTGAGCCTCAGCAGGTTCAGTCTCTGGCCCAGTGCTGATTACCTTTTACCTTTGGTTCATTCTTTTTATTCAGCAGGTGTTTTCAATTGTGATCTTGTCTGCTCTATCACATTGCGCGTGTGACTATTTACATATACCGTCCCATTGCTGGTCTTCTCTTCTGGCTATATTCCAATATATTCCAAAGTGGATCCTGCTTGGAGTTCCAGCCATACTGCCTAGGCTTTATTTCAGTCAGATAGAGACAAGCTAGGTATTGTTTGCGGTCACATCTATCTATCCTAGTCCTTTTTCCTGCCAATAGTTAGGTAATAGGAGGCTATTCTTTCTTGCAGTAAGTACTTTACTTTTTCCACTTTTTATTCATGTTTTCTTACTTTATCTCTACACTCCTTCCTTATTAAGGGTTATAGTGCTCTGCATCTTCTAAGGCCTGCTACACACATCCGTGCCGCCGGTACGAGTTTGAGACTTTTTGACATGTACCGGCGGTACGAACACACGTACACCAATGTTACCCTATGGTAACAGGCACACACACGTAAAGCCACATATAACGTGTATCCGTGTGGTTTGTGTGTGCGTTTTTTAACATGGCTGACATGTCCGGGTTTCACCGGCATCACGCAGACACGGACCTGCTAAAGTCAATAGGTTTGTGTCTAGACGTACGTGTGCTTTCTGTACGGTCCATGTGCGTTTTTTTTTTTATGGTGAAACGGCTCAAGACACACGGACTGCACACGGACTGCATACGGACATGACACGTAAGTATCTCACGCATACACGGACAATCAACACGCACGCACGGCAAGCAAACGCCATCACACTGATGTCACACGTACCGGAGAAACGGACATCCAAAACGGAACACGGACTCGAAAAACGGAACGTGAGACACGCATGTGTTTTCTGCGGACGTGTGTTTCAGGCCTAAGGAGGTACGAGGAACACTCGACTGTCTTTTAAGCAGCCGGGCCCGAGTTGTCATCTCCTATTTTGCGGTTAGGGTTATTCCAGCCCATGCAGGTGCCACCAGGGACTGTGCTGCTAGGAACTTTAGTGTGTACAGGAACCGGTTGGGTGAGGTGCAGTAGGTTAGATATAGGACCTGTTTTCCCATGTTAGTAACCATGTATACATAACAGTACCTCCCAACTGTCCAGGACAATCCTGAATTTGAGTATCTGTCCAGCTGTCCTCTCAGGGTGCTTTAACCCCTTCACGACTAGAGACATACTATTACAACATTGGTTGTGTCCCCCCGGTTACCACGGGCTCTGGCGGCGAGCCCGTGGTAATCCCCGCACATGTCTGCTGATCTGATCGGCAGACATGTGTAGCTAACAGGCGTGAGTGGATGCACCCATGCCTTATAACCCCTTACATCGCGCTGTCAAACAGTGACAGCACAATCTAAAGCACCGCGGTGGAGATTGCGCTGCTATAGCTGACACCCTGCTGCATCAGTCATGATCAGTGTTGGCGTCAATCATGACCGTTTAACCATTTAGATGCTGCTGTCAATAGTGACTACAGCATCTAGATGGTTAACAGAGTGTAGGGGCTTCTATTTAACCTCATTAGAACCCTGAAATCAGGATTGTGGGCTCCTGATGGTCACCATGGCAATTCACAGCCAAATATTGGCCTAAAGCAGGCTTCACACGCAGCGATATCGCTAACGAGATGTCTTTGGGGTCACGGAATTCGTGACGCACATCCGGCCTCGTTAGCAACGTTGTTGCGTGTGAAACGCAGGAATGACCGTTAACGATCAAAATTACTTACCTAATCGTTGCTCGTTGACCCGCCTTTCCTGTCCTGAATATCGTTGCTGTTGCAGGACGCAGGTTGTTCGTCATTCCTGTGGCAGCACACATCGCTACGTGTGACACCGCAGGAACGAGCAACATCACCGTACCTGCGGCCGCCGGCAATGAGGAAGGAAGGAGGTGGGCGGGATGTTTGTCCCGCTCATCTCCGCCCCTCCGCTTCTATTGGGCGGCCGCTTAGTGACGCCGCTGTGACGCCGCACGAACCGCCCCCTTAGAAAGGAGGTGGTTCGCCGGCCACAGCGACGTCGCTAGGCAGGTAAGTCCGTGTGACGGGTGTAAGCGATCCTGTGCGATTTGCCCGTGACGCGCAACTGACGGGGGTGGGTGCTTTCACCAGCGACATTGCTAGCGATGTCGCTGTGTGTAAAGCCCACTTTAGCGTCTGCCAGAAATAGTGACCTGTTCAGAAGGCAGTAACATTTGGATGGCAAAAATAAAAATACAATTTTTCACTCCTGTAATGCTACTTTGCACTAATTCCTGAAAAGCACCTGAAGGAATAATCTACCTGACAGCAGTTACGAATATGTTGAGGGGCGCTGCTTCTAACATATCAATTTTGGACATTTTACAATATATAGGTCAACCAAGGTCACTGCAAAACGGGTTAGTCCCTAAAAAATAAGTTTTGTAAATTTCCTGAAACAAAAAAGAAAAAATTCCTGCTACATTTTTAGACCTTCTAACAACATAAAAGAACATTTTACAAATTGCGCTGATGTAAAGCAGAAGTAAGGTAAATTTTATTTATTAACTACTTTGTGTGGTGTGACTATCTGGATTATATTGATAATCAAAGTTTCAAAATTGCTAAAATGTTTGATATTTTTGTCAAATTTTTTGATTTTTTTTGTAATAAACGCAAAACATATTGACTTACATTAAAGGGAACCTGTCACCACTTTTTTTGGCCTATAAGCTGAGGCCACCACCATTCTAACATGCTGTATATAAGAGCCCGGGCCGGGAGTATAACATAAAAAACACTTTATAATACTCACCTAATGGTTGCACTGTGGGCGTTATGGGCATCTCCGTTGTCTGGTGCCGGCGCCGCCTCTTTTGGCCATCTTTGATCTCTTTCTCTAGCCGCGGTGCATGACGCGTCCGACGTCATACACAATCGCCGGCATTCAGGTCCTGTGCAGGGCAGACCGAAGTATTGTAGTGCGCCTGCGCAGGATCGGGGAGTCTGTATGACGTAGGATGCGTCATGCACCCAAGCTTCAGAAAGAGGACGAAGATGGCCGAAAGAGGCGGCGCCGACACCGGAGAACAGAGACGCCCATATGGCCAACTGCGCGACCGTTAGGTAAATATTATAAAGTGTTTTCTATGTTCTCACAGCAGCCTGGGCTTTTATATACAGCATATTAGAATCCTGTATATAAGAGCCCGGTGGTGGTGGCCGCAGCTTATAGGGCAAAAAAGTGGTGACAGGTTCCCTTTAATCCCTTGAGACAGTTAAAAATAAAATCATGGTAAATATCAAATCACATACCCAAAACCCACCTATAAGTACATCAGATGCCACACTTTTAGAAACATTTTATATTTAGTGTAAACTTTGCACGAATTCCATTGTCGGAATCCTCACCCTCTCGCCGGTCTTCTCACGTGGTTAGGCACTTCCACATTGGACAGATTACATTGATAGCATTGTAACTAGAACATTTTGCTTAATCTGTGGCCCTGATGTTGCACATCATATTGTGAGCACTACTCACACCCACTTGCTTCTTAGCAATAGTGCAGGTATTTCTCTGTTGATTAACAACTTCTGTGTATGTTTGACCTATACTGATATCACCAATCATTCGCATCATATCCATTGCAGATTTATTGTGCGTCATTTTGCAAATCAATTGCAGTATTCACATAGATGGACATAAACTTTATTATGGCATTGCCGGTTGTGGCTAAATTAAAAAGGGCATAGCACGACGTAGCAATGGGCCATTGCTAGTGATACAGAGCAATTATACATAAAATGTAGCTGTTGTGAAAGTCATCCGAGGGGGTGATGGTTTGGAGCTCCCTTTGGTGGTCAGGACTGGGGGTGAAGCTGACTGTGACTCAACAGGTGTGGGAGTTAATTGGGAGTTTGGGAAGTCCAATTGGAGATCAGCCTGGGCTATATAGAAGAGCGGTGCCTGCTGGCTGGGGCCGGTGATAGATGTTTTTCATCAGTTTATGAATTGGCTTGGAGTTGTCCTTCCATTTTTCCTGTACCTGTACCATTCCAGATAAGTTGCAAGTTCTTTGCTTTATTGCCTGATCCACACCTAAGGGTGTTTGTGTTTCTTTCCATTTTGCTTAAGGTCTGTTTTCTTGAAGGAGACGAATTGTCTTTCTGTTTTGATGAGCATGTAGGTTCCCCATTTGCAAGCCCCACTGCAAGAAAAGGGAGATTCTCCCTGTTCTACTTGATTATTTGCACTTTTGTATTTCTTGTGTTTTTTGGTATTTTGTTTCTCCCGTTATTAACAAGAGTACCTGATATAGTGGGGGAGAGACTGTGTGGTCTCAGGATTTTTGTATATCAGGAGATTGGTATTTTTCCACAGGGTTTTGAACTGACCACAATCAGTTTTCTTTTCTTTCCTGTTGTACCTAGGAAGTCGGGCCTCGCCTTTGCTAATCTATATTTCCTATCTGTGTATTGTGTTTTCTTACATCACTGTTGGCTTTATATGTTGGGGGCTTGCTATTCCTTTGGCGACTGCTCTGAGGCAAGATAGGTTTCCTCATTTCTATCTGTGAGGCGTAGTAAGTTTCTCCGGCTGTGACGAGGCTTCTAGGTGTGTTTAGGAACGCTCCATGGCTACTTCTAGTGTGGTCTGACAGATAGGGGATTGCGGTCAGATCAGGTTCCAACTACTCTTGTGTTTTTCTGCTGATGGGATTTTTGTGATCGTCCACGGTTACCATATCATAACATGTAGCGCTTCACATATAACAATAATAACATTTGGCTAGAAAAAACTAACCAGGTGGTATTTCCACTGTAGCAGAACCAACACTAAGCACCAGCAATAGATATGTCAGCCATGGACAATTGAGAGTATGAGTGTGGGGGTTCAGTGCCATGGTCTTAAGAGGACTTCTTTTCCGTCCTCTTATAAACACATACAGTGCTGGCCAAAAGTATTGGCACCCCTGCAATTCTGTCAGAGAATACTCAGTTTCTTCCTGAAAATGATTGCAATCACAAATTCTTTGGTATTATTATCTTCATTTATTTTGTTTGCAATGAAAAAACACAAAAGAGAATGAAACAAAAATCAAATCATTGATCATTTCACACAAAACTCCAAAAATGGGCCAGACAAAAGTATTGGCACCCTTAGCCTAATACTTGGTTGCACAACCTTTAGCCAAAATAACTGCGCACAACCGCTTCCGGTAACCATCAATGAGTTTCTTACAATGCTCTTCTGGAATTTTAGACCATTCTTCTTTGGCAAACTGCTCCAGGTCCTGAGATTTGAAGGGTGCCTTCTCCAAACTGCCATTTTGCGATCTCTCCACAGGTTTTCTATGGGATTCAGGTCTGGACTCATTGCTCGCCACTTTAGTAGTGTCCAGTGCTTTCTATAAAACCATTTTCTAGTGCTTTTTGAAGTGTGTTTTGGGTCATTGTCCTGCTGGAAGACCCATGACCTCTGAGGGAGACCCAGCTTTCTCACACTGGGCCCTACATTATGCTGCAAAATTTGTTGGTAGTCTTCAGACTTCATAATGCCATGCACACGGTCAAGCAGTCCAGTGCCAAAGGCAGCAAAGCAACCCCAAAACATCAGGGAACCTCCGCCATGTTTGACTGTAGGGACCGTGTTCTTTTCTTTGAATTCCTCTTTTTTTTTCCTGTAAACTCTATGTTGATGGCTTTTCCCAAAAAGCTCTACTTTTGTCTCATCTGACCAGAGAACATTCTTCCAAAACGTTTTAGGCTTTCTCAGGTAAGTTTTGGCAAACTCCAGCCTGGCTTTTTTATGTCTCGGGGTAAGAAGTGTGGTCTTCCTGAGTATCCTACCATACAGTCCCTTTTCATTCAGACACCGACGGATAGTACGGGGTGACACTGTTGTACCCTCGGACTGCAGGGCAGCTTGAACTTGTTTGGATGTTAGCGAGGTTCTTTATCCACCATCCGCACAATCTTGCGCTGAAATCTCTCGTCAATTTTTCTTGTCCTTCCACATCTAGGGAGGTTACCACAGTGCCATGGGCTTTACACTTCTTGATGACACTGCGCACCGTAGACACAGGAACTTTCAGGTCTTTGGAGATGGACTTGTAGCCTTGAGATTGCTCATGCTTCCTCACAATTTGGATTCTCAAGTCCTCAGACAGTTCTTTGGTCTTCTTTCTTTTCTCCATGCTCAGTGTGGGGCACACAAGTACACAGGACAGAGGCTGAGGCAACTTTACTCCATGTCACCTGCTGCAAGTGTGATTTATTATTGCCAGCAGCTGTTAGGTGCCACAGGTAAGTTACAGGGGCTGTTATTGCACAAATTACAGAAGCATCACAGGATTTTTTCCACAGTGCCAATACTTTTGTCCACCCCCTTTTTTACGTTTGGTGTGGAATGATATCCAATTTGGCTTTATGACAATTTTATTTTTTTTTTTTTCATTGAAGACAAATTAAATGAAGATAATAATACCAAAGAATTTGTGATTGCAATCATTTTCAGGAAGAAACTGAGTATTATCTGACAGAATTGCAGGGGTGCCAATACTTTTGGCCAGCACTGTAGGTCTGCATAGCAGCTATATTCAGAAAATTGGTTGAAATTTTGAATGCAGACAGCCAGCAATGGTTGTTCCAAATTTTCTGCACATTTTCCTTGCCTTTTAATGGTTTAATCACTCTGATCATAATGCCTGATCGGCACTCTCATGAATTGGCCAATTTATGCACTATATACTTTTTATAAGCATATTCCATATAGCAGTAATGCAATTTATATTTCATATGGTCACATATATATTGGTGCTTACAGAGCGCTGCTGTATTCTTTTACATATGTATTATGCAGTCATAGCAGCTTGCACCTATTCACACTTGCTTTATTCTGTTTGGGGGTGCTGGGCAGTTTTTGTATTACGGTAACTATTGAAGGACTTTTCTTACCTCCTTTTCTGACTGAGTACTCCTCCCTTCAGCCTTAGGCTAATTTTTTTGATTAATGGTGAATCCTACCTGTCCATAAATTTGTAGTATTTTTGTCCGGGAGAGGCATGATATTAGGTTAGGGTCCCATCAAAGAAGAATGCCTTGCCGCTGATGGGCTCATGAAATGGCCAATATATGCTCTAAGTACCTTAATTTTTAATAGTATATTCCATATAGCAGTAATGCAATTCAAATTTTCATATGTTCATTGCTCACATATATCTTGGGGCTTACAGAGTGCAGCTGTATATATTTGTGCATTATGCAGTCATAGCAGCTAGTACCTGTTCACACTTGCTTTACTATGTTTGCAGGTGCTGATCAGGTTTTTTTTTTTTGCCTAATCATGCCAAACAATCCATCAGTTATGAAGCTATGGAATGAGATTTAGGCTGAGTTCACATGTCCGGTAGTCATCGTTAGAACGGATCCTGCAGAGATCCATTGGCAAAAAAAGTTCTGCAAACGCAACCTTTCTATCCATTGTTATATAACTGATTTCTGCCGAATCTGTTTTTTTTTTAACATTGGAGTCTACAGAGAACTGATCCATTAGTGGATTACTATTTATCTTCCATTTCAAATGGATCCTGTGATAAAAAAACGGATCACTTACAAATGCAAGAAAAACAGATGACCAAACTACAATCAGTTAACGGATCCGTTCTCCATAGACTCCAATGTTACAAAAACAGACCCTGCAAGAATCAGTTATTTAACAATTGACAAAAAGTTATGTTTGCAGAATTTTTTGCCAATGGATCTCTGCAGGATCCGTTTTAACAGATGATTACCGGACATATGAACGGAGCCGTACAAAGATCGGTGCAACTCTACACCTGCATGTTATAATTCCTTTGCCACTTCGAGCCCCTGTTTGCAAATAACATTGATCAGGGACAGATGTATCGGCGCATGCGCTGCTCCTGGCTTTCTTTATTTTCTAGAATGTCACCTCCCAGCTGTGTCCAGCAGGTGTCACCACACTCACAGGAGTATGTGTATTACTGGAGACCCCTCCACCCCTCCAATACAGTTTATGGTCCAGTCCTTGGCGCAGGGACAGCTGGGCCTCAGTCACTGCATTCCACACATGGGGGGGGGGGGGGGGGGGGGAGGAATTCTAACCAGTGGTTTTCCTTGCTCACACCATTACTATTTGGCCTGACAACAGTGTCAGGATTGCCCCTCACCCATAAACAGTGTCAGGATTGCCCCTCACCCATAAACAGTGTCAGGATTGCCCCTCACCCATAAACAGTGTCAGGATTGCCCCTCACCCATAAACAGTGTCAGGATTGCCCCTCACCCATAAACAGTGTCAGGATTGCCCCTCACCCATAAACAGTGTCAGGATTGCCCCTCACCCATAAACCTTTGATCCCGGCTCCTGCAGTTACAGCCTTATATACTTTGCTGGCAGATGCTCTCTACTTATACAATAACTCTGTGCTAATTAACCTCTCAAATTCCTGCCCTGCAGCTAGGGCCAGCATTGTATCAGCAGGGGCCACCCCCGGAACACATTGCATGAAGTCTTTAATATGCACGAGCAATTGCAGAATTTAGATATTCTTACAGAAGTTATGTGGATTTTGATTTATGTTTAACAGATTGCAGTTCTAATCATGACCTGCGGGTGGCGCTACTCATAGGGCTTTTTAAATTCCAGCTTTACAGAGCTGCACGACCAGGGACCTAATTACTGTGGGTGCAGTCGCCTCCGGGTCCAGAAGCCTAGGGGGTGGTATCTCTAGACATACATATTATATACTGTATGTACTAGCTGTAGTACCCAGCGTCGCCCGGGAAAGTAACTAAGAGTCTCCCTCACTCCCATTTTCACTCTCTCCCTCTCTGTCTGTCTCCCTCTTTGTATGTCTGTCTGTCTCTCTGTGCATTTCTGTCTCCGTCTCTTTGTGTCTGTTTGTGTGTGTCTCTGTCTCAGTGTCTGTTTCTGTCTATTTGTGTCTGTCTCTGTGTGTGTCTCTGTCTCCGTGTCTGTCTCTTTGTGTCTCTCTCTCTCTCTGTGTCTCTGTCTCCGTGTCAGTCTCTCTGACTGTCTGTCTCTGTGTGTGTGTCTCTGTCTCCGTGTCTCTGTCTCCGTGTCTATCTCTTTGTGTCTCTGTCTTCGTGTCTCTGTCTCCGTGTCTATCTCTTTGTGTCTTTCTCTCTCTGTGTCTCTATCTCCGTGTCTGTCTCTCTGACTGTCTGTGTGTCTGTGTGTGTGTGTGTGTCTCTGTCTCTCTGTCTGTGTGTCTCTGCCCCTACCTCTGTGTGTGTCTGTCTCTACCGATATCATATTACCTTATACATAAGCTTCTTTTACTAACAATGTCCTTCATTACCTATAGCAACCAATCACAGCTCCTATTAATGACCTGTAGATCCAAGCTCCATTGACTTTAATGTAAGCAGGTTTTTTGGCGAATATCTGTAAAGCACAGGATAAATTTTTCCGCTCAAAACATAGTCTATGACGTTCCCTGAGTCAAAAGAGGTGGCTGTGCAAAATGTTGTGATTGTAAATGCAACAGTGCGGGTTCCTTTAACGGACATACACACACACACACACACACTCAGCTTTATATAATATACTATGTGTAGTACCATGCGTTGCCCGGGATAGTCTCTCTCCCTCTCTCCTAGCCTCTGTCTGTCTCCCTCTCTGTCTCTCTCTATTTCTCTGTCTGTCTCTCTTTGTCTGTCTCTTTCTCGGTTTCTTTCCCTGTCTGTCTCTTTCTCTGTTTTTCGATCTCTGTCTGCCTCTTTCTGTCTGTCTCTTTCCCTGTCTGCTTCTTTCTCTGTCTGCCTCTGTCTATCTGTCTCTTTCTTTCCCTATCTGTCTCTGTCTGTATCTTTCCCCTTCTGAGTCTCTCATTGTCTGTCTGTCTCTTTCCTTGTCTCTGTCTGTCTCTTTCCCTGCCTGCCCCGTCTGTCTCTTTCCCAGTCTCTCTCTTTCCCCGTCTGTCTCTTTCCGTCTGTCCTCTGTCTGTCTCTTTCCCTGTCTGCCTCTTTGTCTATCTATCTGTGCCTATGTCTGTCTGTCTCTCAGTCTATCTGTCTTTGTCCGTCTCTCCACAGAAATCATATTACTTCACACAAAAGCTTCTTATACTGAGAATGTCCTTCGTTGCCTATAACAACCAATCACAGCTCCTATTAATGACCTGTAGCTTCCAGCTCCATTCACTTTAATGTAAGGAGGTTTATTGGTGAATAACTGTAAAGCGCGGGGTTCAATTTTGCCCTAAAAAAAGTCTATGACGTTTCCTGTGTCGAGTGAGGCGTTTGTGAAAAATTTTGTGATTCTAAATGCGACTGTGCGGATTCCTTTAGTGGATATACACACACAAACATATACACACATATACATACATACATAAACACATACATACACTCAGCTTTAAATATATATATATATATATATATATATATATATATATATATATATATATATAAAAATTGTTTAACAGAACTGAGAGTCCTCAGTGGTTGATACCTTTTAATTGGCTAACTGAAAAGATGGTAATAATAGCAGCTTCCGAGACTACTCAGGTCTCTTCATCAGGCATGGTATAACACAAAATCTGAAGAGTCACATATTATACACAACAGGACATAGAATGGGGCAGTGAAAAAAAAAATTAAAAAAAAATCAAGAAACACGTTATATAAAACAGAACTATCTCTATGGCAGGGGGACACATTTTGTATATATATATATATATATATATATATATATATATATATATTTATTAAAAAAAATACATTAAATTATTAGAGAGCAGTGTTAGTTTGGGCTGGACATTTTTCACTGAGGCCCTCAAGCTTTATGTTATGCCCCTGCGTCTCATAAAATCCATGCTACATAAAAATCTTGTTTAGTAAACTGTGTGAGCAGCAGCATTACGTTATATGGCACCAATAAACCATTATACTGGCGGTGCCACATTCCATGTGCAGGTGAAAAGCTTCTATGTGAAGGTTCACTGCTGATATAATACGTAATAGCGGAGTCTAGATCTTGCACGTAAGCGCGTTTTAGTGTGCTGCTTTTATTAAAAAGTTTATATTTCCTATTTTCTCATTTATTTTCAAAATCTCTGCTTACTGACAGTGAACGGAAACACCCACCGTTACATGAGGCTGAAAATATGCACATCGATCCTAACAATAGAGAAGCCAAACACAAACTTCTATCAGAAAGTTACAGAACCCCCACAATATGCAGTAATTACTATTTACAGAAAACTGTCTTCTAAAAGAAACTTGCCACTTTCAATAAATATGTAATGTTATTACTTGGTGTAAATGCCGCTGTTCTCCTGAATCCGGCGCTGTTTTTCTCTTGTTCCTGCGCCTCTCCATTCCTGAGATATGGCCCCCTCTTCCTTGAATATAAATCTAGTTTTATTAGCCAAGTGGGTTTGATCCTCAAGAACACGCCCACAGAGAAGAGTTGAGGACTACGCCCACTTGGATAAATACTAGATTTATATACAGAGAAAAATAGGCCATATCTCAGGAACAGAGAGGCGCAGGAGAAAGCAAAAAACAACGCCGGATTCAGGAGAACAGCGGCATTTACACCAAGTAAAAAAAAAAATGTATGGCAAAGGATGCGTCCTCTTTAAGAGCGATGAATATTAATCAGGAGATATTTGACCGGGGACAAGTGGATTTGCCTAAAAAGCTCTTGACGGGGGGGGGGGGGGGGGAAACAAAAGCTTTATGTCTGTTGTGAAGCAGGCACAGGTGCAGACAGCACTCTCCGTCCGGGGGTCCCCCACCCCCAACCAGCTGTCTGGAGGTCACAGTGCATTGCATCTGATTGTCACCTGCTTGTCTGGTTGTGAGGATGAAGCCCCCACAATGAGGCCGACACGTGCTCAATGAATATTGATCCTCTAGACACCAGACCTCCGATGCGGGGACAAAACCGTGCTATAATTTAATTATAAAAGAACCTATTATACCAGACACCCCCCCCCCGCACCGACTTCCCGGAGGAGGACGATAAGACCCCCTAGGGTAGATTAACATGACAGCAAGAGGAGTTATCCAGAAATGACTGAAAATGGAGCAAAAATGATATTTATGAAAAGCAAAGTAATTTCCGGGATTTCATCTAAAACGATCACTGGGGGCAGAGTCATTACAAGAACAAATCTCAGCTGATTCTATGGATGGTTTCCAATATAATGGTGCATTTTTAACCCCTTAAGGATTAGGCAACATTTTGTTTTTATGCTTTTGTTTTTTAACTCGCCTTCTTCCAAATTTTTTATTTTGCGTCAACAGGGACGTACGAGGCTTGTTTCTTGCGGGACAAGTTGTAGCTTTGAATAAGATCGCTCACTTTTCCATGTGATGTAGTGAAAATGGGACGGAATTAAAAAATGAAAAAACAAAACAGCAATTACATAGTTACAGAGGTTGAAAAAAGCCCTAGGTCCGTCTAGTTCAACCTTCCTCCACCAGTTCTACATTTTGTCACTAAGGTATTTATAACTGACAATGTTGTGTGTACTGAGGAAATCCTCCAGCCCTGATATAAAAGCTGTTATAGTATCTGCCATTACTAGCTCTTGTGGTCGCATTCCACAGTCTGACTGCTCGAACTGTAAAGAACCCTTTCCTATTTAGCTGCCGGAATCGCTTTTCTTCCACTCGCAGTGTATGCCACCCAAAACTGGATCCCATATTCCAGATGCGGCCTTACAAGTGATTTATAGAGGGGTAACAACACATTGGGATCCCGGGGTCTAATCTCTCTTTTTATACACCCTAGAATCTTGTTTGCTTTTGCAGCTGCTGCCTGACATTGAGTGCTGCTGCTCAGCTTATTTGTAATGAGAATCCCCAAGTCCTTCTCCTGTTCTGTAGTCCCGAGTTTACTTCCATTTAATGTATACGCAGCTATAGGATTACTCCGTCCTAGGTGCATTACTCTACATTTATCAACATTAAATCTCATTTGCCAAGTATCTGCCCATTCTCACATCTTATCCAGATCTTTTTGTAATATTGTACTATCAAGGTCAGATTTTATTATCCTACATAGTTTGGTGTCATCAGAAAAGACTGAGGGGTGCTTCACACACAGCGAGATCGCTACCGAAATCGCTGCTACGTCACGCTTTTTGTGACGCAGCAGTGACCTCATTAGCGATCTCGCTGTGTGTGACACTGAGCAGCGATCTGGCCCCTGCTGCGAGATCGCTGCTCGTTACACACAGCCCTGGTTTGTTTTTTTTTATTGTTGCTCTCCCGCTGTGACGCACACATCGCTGTGTGTGACAGCAAGAGAGCGACGAAATGAAGCGAGCAGCGAGCAGGAGCCGGCATCTGGCAGCTGCGGTAAGCTGTAACCAGGGTAAATATCGGGTAACCAAGGTGGTTACCTGATATTTACCTTCGTTACCAGCCTCCGCCGCTCTCACGCTGCCTGTGCTGCCGGCTCCGGCTCTCTGCACATGAAGCTGCAGTACACATCGGGTTAATTAACCCGATGTGTACTGTAGCTAGGAGAGCAGGGAGACAGCGCTAAGCAGTGTGCGCGGCTCCTACTCTGTGCACGTGTAGCTGCAGCACACATCGTGTAATTAACCCGATGTGTACTGTAACTAGGAGAGCAAGGAGCCAGCGCTAAGCAGTGTGCGCGGCTCCCTGCACATGTAGCGACGTTATGATCGCTGCTGCGTCGCTGTGTTTAACAGCTAAGCAGCGATCATAACAGCGACTTACAAGGTCGCTGCTACGTCACAGAAAATGGTGACGTAACAGCGATGTCGTTGTCGCTGTCGCTATGTGTGAACCCAGACTGACACTTTACTATCAATCCCATCCACAAGGTCATTAATAGAGATTAAAAAGCATTGGTCCCAGCACAGATCCCTGCGGTCCCCACTGCTGATTATAGCCCATTTAGAGACTATATCATTTATGACTACTCTTTATTTCGCCATTGTTTCTTGAAATTTGTTTTTATGTCGTTCTCTCTGCAGTTAAAGAGCTTTGTTCTGAAGGTCAGCTTGGTTACAGTGATAAACATAGATTTTATATTGTTTTACTGCTTAAAAAAAAGTTGCAGAAAAAAATATTGACTTCAATTTGCCAAATCCTGAGTCATAACTATTTTAGTTTTAAATTGCTAGAAATATACAGTGTGTCCACCCATATCCTGTATACACTGCACCTATATACAGTGTGTCCACCCATATCCTGTATACACTGCACCTATATACAGTGTCCACCCATATCCTGTATACACCACACCTATATACAGTGTGTCCACCCATATCCTGTATACACCACACCTATATACAGTGTGTCCACCCATATCCTGTATACACTGCACCTATATACAGTGTGTCCACCCATATCCTGTATACACCGCACCTATATACAGTGTGTCCACCCATATCCTGTATACACTGCACCTATATACAGTGTGTCCACCCATATCCTGTATACACCACACCTATATACAGTGTGTCCACCCATATCCTGTATACACCGCACCTATATACAGTGTGTCCACCCATATCCTGTATACACCGCACCTGTATACAGTGTGTCCACCCATCTCCTGTATACACCGCACCTATATACAGTGTGTCCACCCATATCCTGTATACACCGCACCTATATACAGTGTGTCCACCCATATCCTGTATACACCGCACCTATATACAGTGTGTCCACCCATATCCTGTATACACCGCACCTATATACAGTGTGTCCACCCATATCCTGTATACACCGCACCTATATACAGTGTGTCCACCCATATCCTGTATACACCGCACCTATATACAGTGTGTCCACCCATATCCTGTATACACCGCACCTGTATACAGTGTGTCCACCCATCTCCTGTATACACCGCACCTATATACAGTGTGTCCACCCATATCCTGTATACACCACACCTATATACAGTGTGTCCACCCATATCCTGTATACACCGCACCTATATACAGTGTGTCCACCCATATCCTGTATACACCACACCTATATACAGTGTGTCCACCCATATCCTGTATACACCGCACCTATATACAGTGTGTCCACCCATATCCTGTATACACCGCACCTATATACAGTGTGTCCACCCATATCCTGTATACACCGCACCTATATACAGTGTGTCCACCCATATCCTGTCCACCGCCATTAACTTGAGAACGGCGGCAGCTATAGGCATATACCAGGAAATATACCAGAAATGAACCAGACATGACCAGAAGGTAAACTTCATCTCTTTCTAACCAAGTTTTCCACTGACACAACTTACCTGTTAAATCATATACTTACCACACTACCCCCCACCATGTTCACCTATGCCCTCACAGTCTTTGCCCCTCTCCTCCTCACTCTCCTTCACTATCCGCACACCCCAGCTCCCTCTAAACAAATATTCATCTCCCCCTCCCTCCTGCCTTCTCATCTGTCCTCATCTGCTGACCTACTCCTGAACCTCAGATCGCTCCTAATATCGCGCAGACCATGCCGTTCACTCTCCTTCTCCCACCTGCTCTCCCTTTCTCTACTCCTTCTCACTGCTGGTGACATAGCCCCCAATCCTGGCCCCCCATGGATGGTACACCCCTCTTTATCACCCACCCACCACTCTCCACATAATAGTAACTACCGCAATCTATCCAACATAAAAACTATTCCCCTCTCACCCACTCTGCCGCCCCCTCTCTCAGGAGCGCTCTGGAATGCCCGCTCAGTGTGTAATAAACTGCACATCATTCATGATCTCTTTACCTCCAGCAATCTATCCTTTCTAGGCATCACCGAAACATGGCTGACACCATCCAACTCTGCCTCCCCAGCTGCACTATGCTACGGTGGCCTGCACTTCTCCCACACTCCTCGCCCTGGCAATAGACAAGGTGGAGGAGTGGGCCTCCTTCTTTCTAACAACTACAACTTCACCACAATCCCACCTCTACCCTCCCTCGACCTGCCTTCCTTTGAAGTGCACTCTGTCCGAATCTATTCTCCCTCCAACCTCCAAGTGGCTGTCATATACAGACCCCCGGGCGCCACCACTGCCTTCCTCGACCACTTCTCTGCCTGGCTTCTACACTTTCTCTCTGCTGACATTCCCACCATCATCATGGGTGACTTCAACATCCCCACTGACACTCGCCAACAAGCTGCTTCCAAACTCCTCTCCCTTGCTTCGTCTTTTGGCTTAACTCAGTGGTCCACCTCTGCCACCCACAAAGATGGAAACACACTAGACCTCATCTTCACCCGCCTCTGTCCCCTTTCTGACTTCACAACTTCCCCCCTCCCCCTATCTGACCACCATCTTCTGACCTTTTCAGCCCTGTCCTCCTCACCTACCCCCCCTGTCCAGCACCTAGCACATCCCCGCAGAAACCTTGCACACCTCAACATGCACACCCTCGCCGACTCTATCCTCCCACTGTCCTCCATATCGTCCCTCCACGACACAGACAGCGCCACCACTTTCTACAACACCACCCTCACATCAGCCATTGATTCAGTCGCTCCCCTTGTGCATGGCAGAGTGAGACGAATCAATAGACAGCCCTGGCACAACAGCCTCACTAAAAAACTTAGGCAAAGGTCTAGGGCTGCAGAGCGGCGGTGGAAGAAAACGCACTCCCAGGAAGACTTCACCACATTCAAAAATGCAATTCACACATTTCGTTCAGTCCTCACCTCCACTAAACACGATTACTTCAGAAACCTCATATCCTCTCTAACACACAACCCCAAACAGTTATTCAACACTTTCAACTCCCTCCTTCGCCCACCACTGCCCCCTCCAACCTCCCTCATTTCTGCAGAAGACTTTGCCACCTATTTCCAAGAAAAAATCGACCTAATAAGGCAAGTCTTCTCTGCTCAGCCACCACAACCCCTTCATGTAGCTGACCACTGCCCCTCCCCCATAAACTTCCTCCCCACCATCACCGAAGGAGAGCTTGCACGTCTGCTCTCAAAAGCGCACCTCACCACCTGCGCACTTGACCCCATGCCATCCCACCTCCTTCCCAACCTCACCACCATCCTTATTCCAGCCTTAACCCATCTCTTCAACCTATCTTTAACGACTGGAACCTTCCCCTCTGCCTTTAAACATGCAACAGTCACACCTATCCTAAAGAAACCTTCCCTCGATCCAACCTCTACTACCAGCTACCGCCCCATATCACTACTCCCACTTGCCTCAAAACTCCTGGAACAGCATGTCCATGCTGAACTTTCCTCCCACCTCTCCTCTAACGCTCTCTTTGACAACCTACAGTCCGGCTTCCGTCCACATCACTCCACCGAAACTGCCCTGACTAAAATCACAAATGACTTGCTTACTGCCAAAGCGAACAAGCACTTCTCTATACTCCTACTCCTAGACCTGTCCTCAGCCTTCGATACCGTTGACCACTCCCTCCTATTACAGACCCTCTCTTCCCTTGGTGTCAGAGATCTTGCCCTCTCTTGGATCTCTTCATACCTCTCAAATCGCACTTTTAGTGTCTCCCACTCCCACACAACCTCTTCATCCCACCATCTCTCTGTTGGCGTCCCTCAAGGCTCTGTCCTAGGACCCCTACTTTTCTCTATCTACACATTTGGCCTGGGACAACTCATAAAGTCCCATGGCTTCCAATACCACCTATATGCCGACGACACCCAGATCTACCTCTCTGGCCCAGATGTCACATCTCTGCTGTCCAAAATCCCGAAATGTCTATCTGCTATATCCTCCTTCTTCTCCTCTCGCTTCCTAAAGCTCAATGCGGCCAAAACTGAACTAATCATCTTTCCTCCGTCTCACCTACACTCTCCACCTGATCTATCTATTACAATAAATAACACCACGCTCTCGCCAGTACCCAAAGTTCGCTGCCTCGGAGTGACCTTTGACTCTGCCTTATCCTTCATACCACACATCCAATCCCTCACCACCTCCTGCCGTCTTCAACTCAAAAATATTTCCAGAATCCGCCCTTTCCTCAATTTGCAATCAACTAAAATGCTAGTGCATGCCCTCATAATCTCCCGCCTCGACTACTGTAACATCCTCCTCTGTGGCCTCCCTGCCAACACGCTTGCCCCTCTCCAGTCCATCCTTAACTCTGCTGCCCGACTTATCCACCTCTCTCCTCAATACCACCCCGCTTCTCCTCTCTGCATGTCCCTCCACTGGCTTCCAATCTTCCACCGTATCCAATTCAAACTTCTAACACTGACCTACAAAGCTGTGCATAATCTTTCCCCTCCGTACATCTCCGAACTACTCTCCCACTACACTCCAACACGTCACCTCCGGTCCTCCCAAGATCTCCTCCTCTCCTCCTCTCTCATTCGCTCCTCACACAACCGACTCCAAGACTTCTCCCGAGCATCCCCAGTCTCCTGGAACTCGCTGCCTCAACACGTCAGACTATCCCCTACCCTTGCAAACTTCAAACGGAACCTGAAAACGCACCTGTTCCGAAATGCCTACAATCTACAATGAACTCGCTGCCGCCCGACCACCGTGCGGAGCTGCCGCCCGACCACCGTGCGGAGCTGCCGCCCGACCACCGTGCGGAGCTGCCGCCCGACCACCGTGCGGAGCTGCCGCCCGACCACCGTGCGGAGCTGCCGCCCGACCACCGTGCAGAGCTGCCGCCTGACCTACACCCCACCTATTGTCTCCTCTCCATAATCCTATAGAATGTAAGCCCGCAAGGGTAGGGCCCTCTTCCCTCTGTACTAGTCTGTCTACTGTAACTTGTATACGTATTTTGTATGTAACCCCCTTCTCATGTACAGCACCATGGAATTAATGGTGCTCTATAAATAAATAATAATAATAATAATAATAATAATAGGCATAGAAGTGGTGTCTAGGTATAGTAAAGTAGCCATGCGCTATGCAATGAAACCACCTATAGCGCCACCTGGTGGAAAACAACGGAGTTAGCATTTTTATCTCGAAAATGGAACGAGATAGAGAAAAAAAGTGAACTAAAACATTGTAGAGCATCATCAATTCAATACGAATCGACACCTTGCATACAGAAATGCTATGATATGAAAAACCCATGACCCCCCCCAAAACAATGAATGCTCAAAGTGGCCCCTGTCAGCTGCAATGCACATCTGGCCTCTGCACAGCATACTGTATCTTGCTGCAATGCACATCTGGCCTCTGCACAGCATACTGTATCTTGCTGCAATGCACATCTGGACTCTGCACAGCATACTGTATCTTGCTGCAATGCACATCTGGCCCCTGCACAGCATACTGTATCTGGCTGCAATGCACATCTGGCCCCTGCACAGCATACTGTATCTTGCTGCAATGCACATCTGGCCCCTGCACAGCATACTGTATCTGGCTGCAATGCACATCTGGACTCTGCACAGCATACTGTATCTTGCTGCAATGCACATCTGGCCCCTGCACAGCATACTGTATCTGGCTGCAATGCACATCTGGACTCTGCACAGCATACTGTATCTTGCTGCAATGCACATCTGGCCCCTGCACAGCATACTGTATCTGGCTGCAATGCACATCTGGCCTCTGCACAGCATACTGTATCTTGCTGCAATGCACACCTGGCCTCTGCACAGCATACTGTATCTTGCTGCAATGCACATCTGGCCTCTGCACAGCATACTGTATCTTGCTGCAATGCACATCTGGCCTCTGCACAGCATACTGTATCTTGCTGCAATGCACATCTGGCCTCTGCACAGCATACTGTATCTTGCTGCAATACACATCTGGGCTCTGCACAGCATACTGTATCTTGCTGCAATGCACATCTGGGCTCTGCACAGCATACTGTATCTTGCTGCAATGCACATCTGGGCTCTGCACAGCATACTGTATCTTGCTGCAATACACATCTGCACTCTGCACAGCATACTGTATCTTGCTGCACGCTGTGCAATATGGTAGGTGACACGTTTGCACAAGCATCTGTGATACGTGGTGGTAGGTCCTGCAATGTTGGTGGAGGGGTCGCATACACCTGCTGTTTGATGTGACCTCACAGAAAGACGTGCAACGGGGTCAGGTCAGGTGAGCGGAGGCCACTCCACACAGCTCCATACCCAATGACTTGTAGGAAGGTCTCCATGAGGTGTCGCTCACGTCCGCAGCCTTGTGAGTTTTAAGGTGGCTTTACACACTGCAACATCGCAAACGACATCGCTGTAACGTCACCGGTTTTGTGACGTTATAGCGACCTCCCCAGCGACATTGCAGTGTGTGAAACACATCAGCGACCTGGCCCCTGCTGTGAAGTGGTGATCGCTACAAATCGTTCAGGACCATTCTTTGGTCCTTTGTTTCCCGCTGTGCAGCAAAGTTTTAGTGTGTAAAGGGGACTTTACAGCGACTTTGTTAGCGACTTCCCTTTCAAAAAGCTGCTTTACAACGTCCCCAATGACCAGCTAGGTCGTTCTGCAGGTCCGGATCGCTGTTGCGTCATTGGCCAGGTTTGCCTGTTTGACAGCTCACCAGAGACTTTGTAGCGATCCCGGCCAGGTTGGGATCGCTGGTGGGATCGCTAGAAAGTTTCAGTGTGTAAAGGGGCCTTTACACCTTCATATCATAGCATTTCTGTATGTAAGGTGGCGATTCGTATTGAATTGATGATGCCCTACAACTTTGTAATTCACTTTTTTTCTCTATCTCGTTCCATTTTTGAGATAAAAATGCTAACTCCGTTGTTTTCCACCAGGTGGCGCTATAGGTCTTTTCACTGTGTAGCGCATGGCTACTTTACTATACCTAGACACCACTTCTATGCCTATAGCTGTCGCCGTTCTCAAGTTAATGGTGGTGGACAGGATATGGGTGGACACACTGTATATAGGTGCGGTGTATACAGGATATGGGTGGACACACTGTATATAGGTGCGGTGTATACAGGATATGGGTGGACACACTGTATAGAGGTGCGTTGTATACAGGAGATGGGTGGACACACTGTATATAGGTGCGGTGTATACAGGATATAGGTGGACACACTGTATATAGGTGCGGTGTACACAGGATATGGGTGGACACACTGTATATAGGTGCGGTGTATACAGGATATGGGTGGACACACTATATAGGTGCGGTGTATACAGGATATGGGTGGACACACTGTATATAGGTGCGGTGTATACAGGATATGGGTGGACACACTATATAGGTGCGGTGTATACAGGATATGAGTGGACACACTGTATATAGGTGTGGTGTATACAGGATATGGGTGGACACACTGTATATAGGTGCGGTGTATACAGGATATGGGTGGACACACTGTATATAGGTGCGGTGTATACAGGATGTGGGTGGACACACTGTATATAGGTGCGGTGTATACAGGATATGGGTGGACACACTGTATATAGGTGCGGTGTATACAGGATATGGGTGGACACACTGCATATAGGTGCAGTGTATACAGGATATGGGTGGACACACTGTATATAGGTGTGGTGTATACAGGATATGGGTGGACACACTGTATATAGGTGCGGTGTATACAGGATATGGCTGGACACACTGTATATAGGTGCGGTGTATACAGGATATGGGTGGACACACTGTATATAGGTGCGGTGTATACAGGATATGGGTGGACACACTGTATATAGGTGCGGTGTATACAGGAGATGGGTGGACACACTGTATATAGGTGTGGTGTATATAGGATATGGGTGGACACACTGTATATAGGTGCGGTGTATACAGGATATGGGTGGACACACTGTATATAGGTGTGGTGTATATAGGATATGGCTGGACACACTGTATATAGGTGCGGTGTATACAGGATATGGGTGGACACACTGTATATAGGTGCGGTGTATACAGGATATGGGTGGACACACTGTATATAGGTGCGGTGTATACAGGATATGGGTGGACACACTGTATATAGGTGTGGTGTATATAGGATATGGGTGGACACACTGTATATAGGTGCGGTGTATACAGGATATGGGCGGACACACTGTATATAGGTGCGGTGTATACAGGATATGGGTGGACACACTGTATAAGGGCTTGCTTTTTTTTGCGGTAAGAGATGCAGTCTTTATCAGTATCATGATTGGGTCTTATTGATCTCTTTTAGCCCATTATTTTTCTGAAGTAACGTGACTAAAATTCAGCAATTCTATCATTTCAATTTTCGGCGTTCTTTGTATGGGATAAATATCTTGACATTTTATTAGTTTGGGTAATAAATGAAGCCATTCCAAATTTGTCATTTTTTTTATCTTTAAATGTCGCTATTTATCTTTTGAGAAAAAATAGATTATTTAAACTTTATATATAAAGTATAGACAGGTTGGGCCCCAAAAATACGTATACACACTTCCACATGAAAAATAGCTGTATAAAAGCTTTATTATTAAACTTCAATAGACAACACAGGGTAGTGGTAATCTTATGGGTGACAGACAGTCATGTGGTTTCTGGCAAAAGAAGGTCACAGTGTTTGGCTGCGAAAAATGCTCCCTGATTTTCTATCATTTCTTCTGTCATTCATTGTATTAGGTAACTTTCCTGCTGGGTTTTTATCTCTTCCCCTTTAGGACCCAGCAGAGCTCTCCTTCCATCCAGCTGCTGATTATCAGTATTCTCCTTGTGCTGAAATACTCCCATCTTCCCTGGACTGGTGCTGGTGATATTATTGAGTTCATTCTAGCTCTGGTTGCAAGTAGGTGGCTTGTACTCATCTGTAGTATTGTTGCTGAAACTTTGCTGAACTTCTGCCTAAGTCACCTGTGGATAAGTAGTTCATGCATTTTACCCCGTGTGTCCTCTCCAGTATTTAGTGGGGTTAATGAAGAGCTCATCCCTCCACTTCCCTATTTAGGGCCCAGCTGATCAGGGGGTCACTATTTCCCCCTAGACACAGGGTTTCCGTTCCCTTTCACGTGGTACTTCCCTGTACGTAGCGTGACAGGTAAGTCATGTTTGACTTCAGAAATCTCAATAGGTACTAAAAGTGGTCATCATTAACACTCCTGATTTTGGCAAACTACTGCATGAACTTAAGGATTGCTCTGCATAACATTTTAATTTCTTCTTGTAGTGCGGCCAGTGTCATATGTTTCATACTTGTCATTGTTGGGCACAGGCAAATAAACAGTATACGTGCCCTTTGTAGCCGAATAGCTTTTTATAATGCAAAATTCCACCTGCTTTGGAGGTAGATGTGGTCCCTTTACCTCTGGGCCCCTGAGCAGCTGCACAGGTTACACCAATGATATGTCCGCACAGATACTTATCACTAATGCATGCGATTGTCAGCTATGTTGGTCGTTTTCTTCCAAAATTATGTCGCCATTGTCATACTTCACACATATTCTCAAATTTCCATTACCATTTCAAAATGGTCTTGTGTTGCTCGAATGTCAAGCGCATCTCCATCATTTTATGTGACTCTCCTGAGGGCCACAGGGGTCGGGGAGGGGGGGGGGGTCAATCATTCATGCGATTAGATACATCTACCTATTGCCTCCACAATACAATTTTTTTTTTTAAAATGACAAATAGCCACCATGATAGTGTACATACATTTTTTTGGGCTACCCTGTATATTATATACACAATGTAGTTATACATATTTAAATAGTCCCCTTGGGTAACTTAAAGGAGTAGTCTCATGTCTAAGATCCTATCCCAATACGTAGTAGACGTAAATATAATATTAGCAAATACCTTCAATTAGAGATGTAGTATAGTTCTCCTGATATAACCATGTCTCCTTACCTCATGTGCAGGGCATTGCAGTTTAGGTATCCATGGTTACGACCTCAAGCGACTAACTGTCACTATATGATTGGTTATAACCATAGATACCTAAGCTGCAATGCCCTGCACATGAGGTAAGAGACATGGCTAATCAGGAGAACTATACTACATTTCTAATTGGTGGTATTTGCAAATATTATTATCACACATATTAGGATAGGATCTTGGAGATGGGAATACCTGTTTAACCCTGTGATCACATGGTCACCTGTACAATATACACAATTCTGTGCTATTGCAGGGTATCGCTCTCTTATAAGTCACAGGCTCGGATTCAGAGTAGTTTTAACATGGCGAATATGTATTTGTTTTTCCCAGGCCTCGCCTGCCATGGCAACCAGACTGGGGGCCGATAGCCAACAGAACTTACAGCCACCATATTAAAGCCTTTTAAATGCCAGTCCCTCTGGAAAACTCAGCCACACCTGCGCTGTGTGGAGCGGGCTCAGCTCCTGAGCTTGTATCATACAAACAGTGCGCTGTGTTGGAGCGTGGGGTGAATGCTCCATTGCACCCCTGCCAGGTGAGGAGTGTAGTAGTTGCCCACAACAGCCAATCACATCACGTCATTTATTTTGGTTCTCAATTGTATGACAAAAATAGCAAATGAAATCTGATTGGTTGTCTTGGATTTCTGTAACCCAATGAAATCACTGCTTTCATTTCCTAAAACCTATACTAGGAAAAATAGGACAAGAATCTAATTGGTTCAAGGTGCTCCATGAGAACCAATCAGCTTGTGTTTGCCACCCTGCACTGGGACACATAGAATCTTATTGGTTACTATGGGCCTATTACAACCAATTAGATCACTGCTTTCATTTCCTATTCCGCGTTAGAAAAACGTCAACAGTAGTGTGATTGTTGCTATGGACAACACATCCAGGCTATGTTTGGATTAAACATGTCTTTGATTGATCGCAGGGAGTTACTGTAACTGCTGCCCATTAGTAAATAAACCATAATGGGACCCTACGTCCTTGTAGTATGTCTGAAGGTAATGAGTAATAACACCGTCTATTTCTGGTAGCGTTTGGTCTAATAATAGCGGGGGCCATTTCCTCTGCTCCATCACCGACATCTCCAGGGAGGATATTGTCTTACATTACAAACGTGACATTGAGCGGATAATGAGTGTAATGTGCACAACATGGCAGTGGGATCTGTGATGAAAAATGTAAAATAGAATTGATAATAAGAGTCATTGACTCGGGGCTTCCACCAGATTCCTGAGGAGGCAGGTGGAAAAAACACCCTCGAGTGGCTGCAACAAGACCTGAAGGAACCTCAGTGGCTAAGGTATCAGTTTGTACAGTAAGGTTTTACCAAATGCTGAAGGTCTCCATGTCCGAACTCCTAAACGTCACCTCTACTGATCCAAAAGCACAAGAACAGTCATCACAAATATACTCAAAATCATATAAATAAGCCAGAAAAGCTTTCAGATTCTGTTCTGTGGAGCGATGAAACATAGCTGGAACTTTTCACATCTCTAGATCAGTGGTATATGAGGAGGAAGAATGAATGAGGATACACTTAAAATAACATTGTGCCTACAGTGAGGAATGGCGGTGTCTCCGTGATGCCTACAGTAAAGCACAGTAGTGGCTCAGTGATGCCTACAGTAAATCATGGTGGTGGTTCGGTGATGCCTACAGTGAGGAATGGCGGTAGCTAGGTGATGCCTATATTAGGAATGGTGGTGGCTCAGTGACGCCTACATTAGGAATGGTGGTAACTCAGTGATGCCTACAGTGAGGAATGATGGTGGCTTAGTGATGCCTTCTGTAAAGCATGGCTTGATGAGGTCTACAGTACAGTGAGGAATGGCGGTGGCTCGGTGATGCCTACAGTGAGGCATGGCGGTAACTCGGTGATACATAGTAAGGAATAGTAGTGGCTCAATGATACCTACAGTGAGGAATTGCAATAGCTCGGTGATACCTACCTAGGAATGGTGGTGGCTCAGTAATGCCTACAGGGAGGAATGGCGGTGGCTCAGTGATGCCGACAGTAGGAACAGTGGTGGCTTAGTGATGTCTACAGTAAGGCATGGCGGTGGCTGTGATGCCTACAGTAAAGCATGGTGGTGGTTTGGTTAGTCTTACAGTGAGGAATGGTTGTGGCTCGGTTATGCCTACAGTGAGGAATGGCAGTAGCTCAGTGATGCCTACAGTGAGGAATGGAGGTGGTTCAGTGATACCTACAATGAAACATGGTGGGGATGCTCACTGATGCTCTGGGGCAACTTTTCTTCCCACGCTTCATACCGGAAGAGCAAGATGGATTTAATTAATAGCAGGAACTCCTAAGATGAAAATGTCATGTCTTCTTGTGAGGAACCTGAAATAGCGGCATCATTGAACCTTCCAGCAGAACAGTGATCTCAAGCATATCTCACTGTCCACCAAGGCTGGTATCAGAGGAGGTCCTGGGAGATTCTGGAGTAGCCGTCACAGTCACCTCCACTCTTTGGTGGAATATGAAGCAGGTGAATGAGGCTAACTCAAGAATAATTAGGGAAGTGGAGGCCATCACTCATTAAGAATGGGCTAAGATTCCTCTGGAACGTTGCCAGGAGCTGGTGTCTGGATATGCATCACGTCGGCAGCAACGCATAACAGCCAGAGGGTGCTCTACTACACACTAAAGACGTTTAGTTGGTTGTGTTGAGCAACTTACAATGTTCTAATTTGATTCTGTTGTTTGTAATAAACCAAGGTTTAAAAGTTTTACAAAGAATTGACATTGGTGGCGGAATAATTTTGTTTGCACCTTTGTACAGCACTAGACGCGCAGCTCCAGGTGACTAGAACAGCCGGTGAAGATTCCTGCGAGCGCTGTAATATCGGTCACTAATAATATTGAATTTCACACTTCAATAAAATAACACTGGAAACATTTTTTATGGTTATAACACAAAATATAAACATTTTCTGTGAATTATTTACAGAGCAGTAGAGTGTTCCTCGGTGCAGTAGAGTGTTCCTCGGTGCAGTAGAGTGTTCCTCGGTGCAGTAGAGTGTTCCTCGGTGCAGTAGAGTGTTCCTCGGTGCAGTAGAGTGCTCTTCGGTGCAGTAGAGTATTCCTCGGTGCAGTAGAGTGCTCTTCGGTGCAGTAGAGTGTTCCTCGCTGCAGCCTCCTTCTGTTAGGACCAGAACTGGTAGCAGATGTAATCAGAGCAGATACGCTCTTCTATGAGAGGTTGTCAAAGTCTACCCTGTCTCTACATCTTACTCCTTGTCTGGCTGTCACAGATGACCCTTTTTGTCCTCTTTGGTCCCAATAGATGACTATCTAGATTCCTTAGAGGGAGTGTACAAGTAACGATGGTGCTCTCGCCCTAGTGTCCCCTTCCTCCGCTGAAAATGATGAGGGTGGGAATCACTGACTTTTTTCAGAGCGTGAAATTTCCAAGCCTGAGCGATCAGAATTTCCTAATAATCAGAGAAAAAGGTTAGAAGGAGGATGTTATAATATACGATGAGGAAATCCTTGTCCCCGCATCTCACCGGGATGAGGTCGTCTTTGCCGTTTTCTCTCTCTAGTATAGTGAGTTCATCTGGTGATAGTAGGATGAGGCGCAGTTCTCGCACTGCGTCCTGAGCGACCACAGACACTGGGACATCCAGGACCACCTGACGGGAAAAGGTATCAATGTGATCATACAATATTACAATAACATATAATAGTGTTAAAGGGGTGTTCTCAAGATCGAAACGTATCCCCTATCCATGGGCTCCGAAGATCCTTGTGTAAATGGAGCGGTGGTCGATCATGTGAACCTCCACCCCATTCATTTTTATAGGAGTAACAAAGTTATCCTCTGTTCTAGATTAAGGGGGATAACTTCCAAACTTGATAAAACATCTTTTAAGCCTGTACATTTACAAGTCCAATCTTATGTCAATAGGTTCCAGGACAAAATTCGAGAATGTGTTCTACTTCCAGATTCCATCTGTGATATGCAATTGCACCAGGATCCTTACCGAGCTGACATATGCCCACTCCCGAACGGCCTGGATAAGAGGGACTTCATCAATAGACAACCGGTCGCTCTGTAAAATACTGACAATTCCAAGGTCGGAGAGTTCCCGGAAACTCTGAGTCTTAATGATTTCCTGTGAAGAGGAGAAACCATGAGAAAAGGTTGAAGGTCAACGCCGAGGACAGTGACAGCCATCGTGAGATGTTTATTCACAGTTTACATCCTGTTTGGATAATTCCCACACAGGACACACAAGACGGACAACTCAACCGAGAATCCATGATGATCCCAATACATTATCAGTGGGATCCTGTTCCCTCCATTACTGTGGACAACCAGCTTCTATGTTATGTTCGAGACTGAGGTTGTCACAACGATGGTTTGGCCAATTGTTCACCCCTCAGCCATCTCCACCCAACTCTCCCATACACCGAAGAGCTCTCTCTACCGATTGCTCCCATGTACTAGGTGACAGCTGCTGATGGACATCTCTGACAGGAGCTCGTCTCTTCAAGAACAAAAGGATCGGAAGTCCAAACTCAGATATGCCAAATTTTTCCCTCTGTCAACAGAATTATTTTAATACAAAAAGTTATAGGGAAATCGGAAGCTTCGCTCTTACATTAGCCCGCTAGATGGGTACAAGAAATATACAGTATGTGTGGTTCTACAATGGCCTACATGACCCACCTTCATCTTGTGGGCAGCCAAATCAGCCGACGCAGCTAGTCATTGGCCTGAAGGGTCTGCAAGTGCAAAATGGTCACCATCTGCTGCTAATTTTACCTTGGTCCTCTCACTACCATGACAAATGGCATAAAGTAATATCCCGAGAGCAAACCTTACATTTTTGTTTTGTTGTCTTTATATTCCCGGGTCACATCATGGCGTTATAACGTTCACCAGGCAGATGTGTCCCATTGTGTTTTAGGGTCGGGCACAGGCGGCTAAGGACAAAGACACAATACATGACAGAGGAGGAGGGCAAGAAGATCTGTCACAGCCTGGACTCAAGTGAGAGGATCTGGAGACCCCCTGACCTCTGCTTTACAATCCGGGACGTCCCATCCCCGCCCTCTACTGGGTCTCATTATGAAGACTGCATGGAAATGGAAGAAATGAGCACAACATACCCCAGAAACGAATCCACATGAAGCTGCTGTTTGGGGGTACACTTATTACATCAAGAGTTGCCTAAGTAGGAATTCCCTAATAAAACCCTAATATAACGGCCCTTTGTCTTTGTGCCGCCACATCACCATCCAGAGGTTACTCACCGGAGTATGGCGCTCTATGAACGCCAGGCATCTCTGTCGCAGGTCGTTCTGCCCATAAGTCACCGCAGCCTGAAAGCCGAAAAAAAATATAAGACAGGAACAAGGTTACATAATTGTACTGTTAAATCAGCGTCTTACAAATTCGGTATCCCAAAGGGGGTGCAAGATTACCACCAGGGGGAGCAGCATGACCACCAGGGGGAGCAGCATGACCACCAGGGGGAGCAGGATGATCACCACCAATGGCTGCCACTACAGCCTCCATAATCAGGAGCGGCTCCTGGGTTATGGGGACACTTGGCCGACAAAGTCCCTTTTTTATTTTTCGGTCCATAGAACTGTATTAGAGCTATTGATTTTATCGTCACAATTTTGGGTTCCACACGATTTTTGAGTCACTTTATATTCAATTTTTCCAGGGGATCTGGCCACACTTGAAGGGATCGGGCCGCAACGGAGGGGATCAAACCACTATGGAGGGCATCGAGCCGCCACAGAGCAGATCGGAACTCAGCAGAGGGGATCGGGCCTCAGCGGAGGGGATCGGGCCTCAGCGGAGGGGATCGGGCCTCAGCGGAGGGGTGCGGGCCTCAGCGGAGGGATGCGGGCCTCAGCGGAGGGGTGCGGGCCTCAGCGGAGGGGTGCGGGCCTCAGCGGAGGGGTGCGGGCTTCAGCGGAGGGGTGCGGGCCTCAGCGGAGGGGTGCGGGCCTCAGCGGAGGGGTGCGGGCCTCAGCGGAGGGGATGGGCCTCAGCGGAGGGGTTCGGGCCACAATGGAGGGGATTGGGCTACAACGGAGGGAATCAGGCCACAACGGAGGGAATCAGGCCACAATGGAGGGGAGCGGGCCTCAGCGGAGGGGAGTGAGCTACAACGAAGGGAATCAGGCCACAATGGAGGGGATCAGGCCACAACGGAGGGGATCAGGCCACAACGGAGGGGATCAGGCAACTCTGAAGCATCTACTGATCTTATGTCACAAGTTTTTTATTTGCTGTTCATCAGATTTACTAAGAATTTGGAAAATATCAGCAATAGCGAGTGATGTGTCCAGATAACTGGCACCAGTGTCACAATAGTGTCATCACATACTGAGAGGTTTGTCCCCTGCAGATCATCTCACCACAGGTTCATGGTGGCGCGATGACTGATGCCTGTTTATCTGCTGCCATTCAGACAATGATATCTCTGACACTAAGTCATACCGGAACTAAACCCGAAAACTGAAGTTTAAAAAAAAATAATAATCATGAAAATATGTGACAGGGAGGGGAAAGGGCAGATAACAATGCAACCGGATATATACGCAATTCCGTGAATGCTGTGCTGTTACTATACATACACTATGCAATATGAGAAGAGTCAACAAAAGTTCAGAAACTTTCTACTATAGTTTGGATTTCTGGTCCTTATCAATGTAAGATCTCTGCTTGTTGTCATTGAATGGAAACCTGTTCTGATGCAGTTCTGCTCACACAACTGAAGATTTCTTGGGCCTCCTTCACATGTCCGTGTTACCGGTATGTGTGGCATCCGTTTTTTTACAGATATTGCACGCACCCATTATACCTTATGGGGGTGCTCACATGTCCATGTGTAACCAACGGAGGAGACCTGTCCATTTTTTCCAGCAGCACATGACAAGGGCCAATACAAGTCTATGGGTCGGAGAAAAAAACATACAGCACACGGATGGCACAGTGTATAATCCAGTTGTGTAGTATTTTTTCCTTTAGCCATACTGGAAAAACACGGATGGCACCAGTACCGGTTTTACACACATGTTTTGTATACGTGCGTGCAGGCTCTGCAGCTATGGCTTTCACCGACGATCCATATAACAGTCTCCTACCTGTAAAGCTTCACAGGCCATATCCACTGTCAGCGTCCGACTGATGAAATCCACACAAAGCTGGAAAATGGACAAGAAGATAAAAGTTACAGAACTTAAATACTAAGAAGTGAACTCCCCAAGTCTTTTATATTAGAACATGGGCGGATGAAGGTCACACATTGTTCCATGAATTGTAGCTGCTCAAAAAAAGAGAGAAAAAATCCAGTCTTGATGAATTGGCATTTAAGTACGTGAGAAATCGTTTTCCTTTATTGACATACAACCAGACACAATGTTTTGTATCTCTGTATACAGGGAGCTCCCCCTAGTGGTGGCTGCAGACAGGATCTTATCATGTATCTCTGTATACAGGGAACTCCCCCTAGTGGTGACTGCAGACAGGATCTGATCATGTATCTCTGTATACAGGGAGCTCCCCCTAGTGGTGGCTGCAGACAGGATCTTATCATGTATCTCTGTATACAGGGAGCTCCCCCTAGTGGTGGATGCAGACAGGATCTTATCATGTATCTCTGTATACAGGGAGCTCCCCCTAGTGGTGGCTGCAGACAGAATCTTATCATGTATCTCAGTATACAGGAAGCTCCCCCTAGTGGTGGCTGCAGACAGGATCTTATCATGTATCTCTGTATACAGGGAGCTCCGCCTAGTGGTGGATGCAGACAGGATCTTATCATGTATCTCTGTATACAGGGAGCTCCCCCTAGTGGTGGCTGCAGACAGAATCTTATCATGTATCTCAGTATACAGGGAGCTCCCCCTAGTGGTGGCTGCAGACAGGATCTTATCATGTATCTCTGTATACAGGGAGCTCCCCCTAGTGGTGGCTGCAGACAGGATCTTATCATGTATCTCTGTATACAGGGAGCTCCCCCTAGTGGTGTCTGCAGACAGGATCTTATCATGTATCTCAGTATACAGGGAGCTCCCCCTAGTGGTGGCTGCAGACAGGATCTTATCATGTATCTCTGTATACAGGGAGCTCCCCCTAGTGGTGACTGCAGACAGGATCTTATCATGTATCTCTGTATACAGGGAGCTCCCCCTAGTGGTGGCTGCAGACAGGATCTTATCATGTATCTCTGTATACAGGGAGCTCCCTCTAGTGGTGGCTGCAGACAGGATCTTATCATGTATCTGTGTATACAGGGAGCGCCCCCTAGTGGTGGCTGCAGGCAGGATCTTATCATGTATCTCTGTATACAGGGAGCTCCCCCTAGTGGTGGCTGCAGACAGGATCTTATCATGTATCTCTGTATACAGGGAGCTCCCCCTAGTGGTGGCTGCAGACAGGATCTTATCATATATCTGTGTATACAGGGAGCGCCCCCTAGTGGTGGCTGCAGACAGGATCTTATCATGTATCTCTGTATACAGGGAGCTCCCCCTAGTGGTGGCTGCAGACAGGATCTTATCATGTATCTCTGTATACAGGGAGCTCCCCCTAGTGGTGGCTGCAGACAGGATCTTATCATGTATCTGTGTATACAGGGAGCGCCCCCTAGTGGTGGCTGCAGACAGGATCTTATCATGTATCTCTGTATACAGGGAGCGCCTCCTAGTGGTGGCTGCAGACAGGATCTTATCATGCATCTCTGTATACAGGGAGCTCCCCCTAGTGGTGGCTGCAGATAGGATCTTATCATGTATCTCTGTATACAGGGAGCTCCCCCTAGTGGTGACTGCAGACAGGATCTTATCATGTATCTCTGTATACAGGGAGCGCCCCCTAGTGGTGACTGCAGACAGGATCTTATCATGTATCTCTGTATACAGGGAGCTCCCCCTAGTGGTGACTGCAGACAGGATCTTATCATGTATCTCTGTGTACAGGGAGCTCCCCCTAGTGGTGACAACAGACAGGATCTTATCATGTATCTCTATATACAGGGAGCGCCCCCTAGTGGTGGCTGCAGATAGGATCTTATCATGTATCTCTGTGTACAGGGAGCTCCCCCTAGTGGTGACTGCAGACAGGATCTTATCATGTATCTCTGTATACAGGGAGCTCCCCCTAGTGGTGGCTGCAGACAGGATCTTATCATGTATCTCTGTATACAGGGAACTCCCCCTAGTGGTGGCTGCAGACAGGATCTTATCATGTGTCTCTGTATACAGGGAGCTCCCCCTAGTAGTGACTACAGACAGGATCTTATCATGTATCTCTGTATACAGGGAGCTCCCCCTAGTGGTGACTGCAGACAGGATCTTATCATGTATCTCTGTATACAGGGAGCTCCCCCTAGTGGTGGCTGCAGACAGGATCTTATCATGTATCTCTGTATACAGGGAGCTCCCCCTAGTGGTGGCTGCAGACAGGATCTTATCATGTATCTCTGTATACAGGGAGCTCCCCCTAGTGGTGGCTGCAGACAGGATCTTATCATGTATCTGTGTATACAGGGAGCGCCCCCTAGTGGTGGCTGCAGACAGGATCTTATCATGTATCTCTGTATACAGGGAGCGCCTCCTAGTGGTGGCTGCAGACAGGATCTTATCATGCATCTCTGTATACAGGGAGCTCCCCCTAGTGGTGGCTGCAGATAGGATCTTATCATGTATCTCTGTATACAGGGAGCTCCCCCTAGTGGTGACTGCAGACAGGATCTTATCATGTATCTCTGTATACAGGGAGCGCCCCCTAGTGGTGACTGCAGACAGGATCTTATCATGTATCTCTGTATCCAGGGAGCTCCCCCTAGTGGTGACTGCAGACAGGATCTTATCATGTATCTCTGTATACAGGGAGCGCCCCCTAGTGGTGGCTGCAGATAGGATCTTATCATGTATCTCTGTGTACAGGGAGCTCCCCCTAGTGGTGACTACAGACAGGATCTTATCATGTATCTCTGTATACAGGGAGCTCCCCCTAGTGGTGGCTGCAGACAGAATCTTATCATGTATCTCTGTATACAGGGAGCTCCCCCTAGTGGTGGCTGCAGACAGAATCTTATCATGTATCTCTGTATACAGGGAGCGCCCCGTCTAGTAGATCCAGGAGTCAGGTTTCCAGTTTGTGAATGACTTTAGTGTTTACTTTAGAACACGTAGAATGTCACCAACTGGAGACTGTGAGACCGCGACGGCATCCAGGACATTGTCACATACAACCATCCATGGGAAATCTATTGTGATTCCTTCCACTGATCAAATCCACAAGTCTCAGGATCAGGGGTCTCTGATTTGTGCCATGTCCTTATAGCGCTGGACAGGGTGGTCAGGCAGTGCCTATAGGCCCACAGACCCCCATACTACCCAAACTGCTGCTACTGCTGGCACTTTATAGCATCCTGACCGGATATAAGACTGCTATAATCATACGGTAATTGTAAGTGTTGACAAATAATGAAACCGGCTCCACACAGTAGGAAAGTTACATTTCATCATTGCTGGAAAGTGTCATTAAGACAAAGTATACACAAATGTATCATTCCAGACACAGGGGGCGTCCCAGGGGGTCACCGGGAGTCATGTCAGTACAGACAGCAGCAGAATTGTGGGGGCAGCAGAGGGGACAGGAACGTTGTGGGGGTGGGGGAGGGTTATACTTGGGGTTCCCCTGGGGTAATCCTAGCAGAAATGACAGTCATGTCAGGAGGAGCGTGAGTCAGAGAGAAAAACTGCTAACAAGTCACAAAGCTCCTGACCGGACCATCATGGCTTCCGGTCCACCCCTCTCCTGCCTGCCCCTTATAGACAGTTCTTCACACTGGTGCACACAGTAAAGGGCTCCTGTGCAAGAACAGTATGGGGGCCCTTTTTGTAGCCCAAGAGCTCATAAAAATGCAAAATTGGATCTGCTTTGGGGGTTGAAATGGGCCCCCCAACCTCCTGGGTACCTGTGCGGCTGAACAGGCTGCACCAATGATATGTCCGCTGATGGTTCTGCAGCCCCAAGGGCAAGTTCTCCCCTAAAAGTTTGCAGGGGTCTTTAATCTTCCTTATTTTTTTGGAGAGACCCCGCATCACCAAGTAGGTCCTCAGGAGAAAATTAGAACAAAAAAGAAAAAGAACTCCAGCACTCATAGAACCCCAATAATAAAAACAAGGAATGGATATTCTCATAGATTCAGTGAAATAGGTGTAAAACAGTCCGTAAACACTGGATCCCTGATATACCCGGGGCATTATTAACCCATTCCTTGATATTAATATTAGGACCCTGTCGTCCATATTCTGGACTCACATACATCTCATTAAGCCTCTACAGGCTGTTGGTTACTATAGCGACACCCATTACCTGTGTACCAACTAATACACCTACCTATCATATACACCACCTAGCCTCTTTACAGGTCGTTCAGCGATGATAATTCCCTGTGAATTAACCCACATATTCTCTGTGTTAATCCATCTGATGGTTCGATTTTGATAAAGGCCTGAGGCCGAAACGTCAAAAACTGTTTATGGACTGTTATAATCTATAAGAATATCCATTCCTTGTTTTTCTTATTGGGGTTCTATGAGTGCCGGAGTTCTTTTTTTTTTTTTTTTTTATCTTTCTTATGCTGAAAACCTTTCTATAAGTGGTGACTGATATCAACTCCTCCTATAACGCTCCTCCACCATTATAAGGTGTCTATTTTAAGGTTAATGGCCACTGGTGCACACCGGAAGCGTGTATGATCAATGGCTTCCCATAAGGAAGTTATACTGCGGCTGCGGTGGCTGCAGGACAATGGCTCATTTTCTGTAATGACAAGCAGCTGGGAGGAAGAGGAAGCGATGATCTCACGGGAGGGAGACCCCCGAACCCCCCCACCCTTTCTTCATGTCATTTTACTTCAAAGCCTTCCTGCTCTAGCGCTGACCTCATGGAGACATCCGGAGCGAAGAATAGAATCCCCCCATGATGTCATGGACAGCGCTCAGACCCCCATGATGGTAGAGACCCATCTAACACATCAGCTATGTAATTGGGGGGGTTTGGAGCAGCGCACAGACGTGATGGGACTTTTCCGTCTTCGGATTTTTTTGGTAGCTGGAAACAAAATCTGTTTCACATCAAGAAGACGTTAAATTCCTGATGGAATTGGCTCTCGTAGGATATGCTCCGCGCCAACATTACAGCTGAGCAAAAAAGATTTGCATCCTATGAGAGTGCATCAAATCCGGTATGCTAATGACCCTCGGCTCCTGCTGTGCTTCCAGCGTGAGCCGAGTGTCATGCAGCTGTGATCCGATGCTGCGAACAGGTCTCAGCTGAGGAGGAAAGGGAGGGATTAATCTCCTCATCTCCAACATTGTTAGCTGATGCACTTATTGCTCTGCACTTGGATGTCAACCGAGTGCAGTCCGATGTTTCACTCGCACCTATAGACTTGTATGGGTGCGGGGGACACCGCTCTCGCTGACGATCACAGCATGCTGCGACTGTCTGCTTATCCAGAATCTGGAAGAGAAAAAAAGCTGACTATCCGCTCTCCTTCATTGACTAACATTGGTCCGAGTGCAATACGAGGTTTTCACGCATTGCACTTCTCTCCTGTGAGGGTACTCTTATGGTTAGACATGGACTCAGTTATTGTCATTTGCAAGTTTCCGCTAATTTTTTCAGGATTAAATGGTGCTGAGCTTCTAGTGACCCTGACGGACCCTATTGTAAGTAAATGGGCTTCATTAAGCACCACTGGTATAAACGGAGGTCATAACCCCGGAGTGATCTGAACAGACAGCGGGATGATCGATGGATAAGCGTGACTGAGCACAAACTCCTCTTTTTCCCCTCGGATATAGGCATTGCATTCCTTTGTTTCTAAGGGACTTTCTGAGGTCTCCTCATATCTAGAGATAATTACAGACGCCTGCAGCCGGGATCAGACTCCTAGGTGTGGGTCATTTACTGGCGTGCTCACTTTCATCTTCAGCGCTGCATGCGCATGAGTATAATGATACTCGGCTCAGCCCATCGGTCTGTAACACAGGGGCCAACTTCAATTACTGCTATTTAACCCACTTAGATGCCGCCATCAACCACTGACAGTGGCATTCAGATGTACGAGTTGTCAGTGCCAGAGTTCGCCGGCATCCATTGCTCTATTCTCGAGGAACATGATGGCGGGGTGCTGAAGGTCCGGTTTGGCAGCTTGCTGAAGGATATCAATCGCTGCCATCCTGCTGCTCCTATGAAGTGCAGCCTGGTCCGGGCTTCAAAGGAGAACGTCAATTTGCAATATATATACTCTAACATTAAAATCACAACACCAAGAAAAAAAAGTCAAAGTGTTATGGAAATCATTGGAAGGATATTATACACACTAGTGATCTGCAAATGATGGAAAAAAATGGACACAAACCATCTCCATTTATTCAGTATAAAGTATGAGCGCCACATGAAGAAATCGGTGTACTTATATGCTTGGCACCTTAATGGACGTCTGAAGAATGAATGCACGCGCTGAATGCACTTGGGCAAATCATCAAGATCCTCTGCTGGCAGCAAACTTTGCCATTGCCGGACCAATGATGCCCCAGATGTGCTCCATGGATATGTTATAGGTAGTGATGGGCAATCGTGCTCACCACTGCTCGTTACTCGATCGAGCATCAGGTTACCCCGACGCGACTCAAGTACCGAGCATAATGTAAGTCAATGGGAAACTCGAGCATTTTCAACTCGGATGCTCGAGGCTGATTGGGTAACGAGCTTTGGCGAACACGCGCTCTCATCACTAGTTATAGGCCATGGCGGTACATGGACATCATGCGGCCTGGTGTTGTCGTGTTGAAAAACGGCTCTTGGGACACTTTGGAAAAATTGTTGTACCCCTGTTTACACTATTGATCCTGATCCTAAGAGCCATTTTTTAACACTAAAATATTATAATATATGGAATATACGCCACATCCAGTATACAGCACATAACAGATATCAGCAGCGCAGTGACGGGAGGGGACACTACGGGGCTGCAGCTGTGTGTACAGTTTGGTCGCAGATGTCAGTCATTTCCTGACGGATTATTTATAGGATCCTGTAAGGATACAGATTCTCACAAGAACAATCAGCTGCAATATTTACGACAATACATTCAATTATAAACAAGAAGATTTTCTTTCTGGTTTTACATAAATGATCCATGTATAATAAAACGTTCAGCTACTCACTGTTTAAAGGGGATTTTCTGGGCACAAAAAAACAAAAAACAAAACAAACATTCTGGCTATCTCTGTAATGACTGAGCCCTCAAAGCCCCAAGTCATCAATTTTTTCATTTTACAACTCCCCTTTCCCTGTCTGCAGCCATCCTTGTGGTTTATTTCTTAAGGGGATATTGCTTGCGATGTCGCTGGTGAAAGCACCCGCCCCCGTCGTTTGTGCGTCACGGGCAAATTGCTGCCCGTGGCACACAAAATCGTTAGGAGCCGTCAAACGGACTTACCTTCCTAGCGACGTCGCTGTTGCCGGTGAACCGCCTTCTTTCTAAGGGGGAGGTTCGTGCGGCGTCACAGCGACGTCACTAAGCGGCCGCCCAATAGAAGCGGAGGGGCGGAGATGAGCGGCTGTAACATCCCGCCCACCTCCTTACTTCCTCATTGCCGGCGGCCGCAGGTAAGCTGTAGATCGTCGTTCCAGAGGTGTCACATGTAGCGATGTGCGCTGCCTTGGGAACGACGAACAACCTGCGTCCTCTACAATCAACGATTTTTTAAAAATGAACGACGTGTCAACGATGGATGATAAGGTGACTATTTTCCATCAGTAACGGTCGTTCCTTGCTGTCACACGCAACGACGTCGCTAACGATGCCGGATGTGCGTCACGGAATCCGTGACCCCGGCGATATATCGTTACGTCGTTGCGTGTAACGGGGCCTTTATATACTGAGCTTTCTGCCGTCCCTCATTCTGCATTTTTAAGCTCCAATTCCCAGTAGGCAGAGCTGTATATGCCCCACAGGTCACGCACTCAATATTCTGGGCCACCCACTCCACCTAACATGTTTCCCCAAAAATAAGACAGGGTCTTATATTATTTTTTGCTCCGTGAGATACTCTAGGCTTTATTTTCAGGAGATGTCTTATATTTTCCCATAACTACAATCCACATTTTTCTTGAACAAAACAAAATCAACATTCATTTAAATATAATCAGTCATCACATTCTGGAACATGAACACTTTGTGTTACGCCTATTACTGGTTCAGATGCACATTTTCTTATCTGAGCTGCTATTCTCATGATGCAGAACTAGTCCTATAGTGGTGGGTACAGACCAGATTTACAAAGGTTCTAATTACCTGATCAGATTTCTTATTCTCCATGTACTGGTAAATTTACCCCCAAAAGTAAGCAGACACCCTCCAAAAAGAATCTCACTTACCTGAACCCAAACAATTAAGATTTGGCAAGTGAATGGGCTCTCAGCTACAGATCTGCGTCTCTTTTAGGTCCCCCTGGTGGCTGAAAGCAGTATCACTCGCGCTGAGTGATACCGGTACCCAATCTGTTTGTGAGAGATTCAGTGCAACACAGTTGGAATGGCAAGGGACTTGACAGCGACGCAGATCTATAAGTGAGAGCCCATCCACCTTCAGAACTTTGCAACTGTAAGGCTATGTGCGCACGTTGCGTAAATACATGCAGTTACGCTGCGCTTTGTAGCGCAGCGTAACTGCATGCGTCCTGCGTCCCCTGCACAGTCTATGGAGATTGTGCAGGGGCCGTGCGCACGTGGCGTTTTAGAGCGCATGTCACATGTCACTTCTTTCCTGCGCTTTGCCGGCAGCCCCTGCTCAGTCTATGGCAGGATCTGCAGGCAGAGCGCATGGAATCGGCTTTTTTTTTTTCACTACGGACATTTCTGCAGCGATTTAAAGTGCACATGTGCTCTTCAGATCGCTGCAGAAATTTCTGCAGTGACTGTACGCAACGTGCGCACATAGCCTAATTGTTTTGGGTCTGGTCAGTGCATTTAGTTTTTGTTTTTTTTTAGGCGGGTGCATGCTTTCTTTTGGGGGTATCTGCTTTCCTTGATGAAGTGTCCTAGTGTATTCTTCAACTATTTTAGCTGCTTAGACACTTATGGAGCCACAACTAGGAATTATTTTTGGAGTAGGGCATACTGAAAATAAGCCCCAAAAATCCTACTGGGGCTTATTTTCGGGATGCATCTTATTTTGGGGAAACTGGGTATATAGCACCATCTTGAGACCCCTATACAGTCTCAGGATGGATAAATCATTGCGCGCACAGTTACTGCTTCCTAGCATTCCTTCCACTCCTGTTAGTATTTGCTATTCTAACCCTCTCCTGCAGGTAGTAAATGTACATGGCTGAACTTGCTGGCTCACCATACAGGAGTAATGAGTCATATAAATGTATCTATGTATTACAATGTAATCTATCACTGCGATACACTCCGCACCATCACCACTGAGCAGTCACAAGCTGATAACATGTCCTATTCTGCCTGGAGCTGCGATGTCTCTGCTCTTTCTCCCTGTGCACATCCCCAGTCACTGTAAGGCTATGTGCGCACAGTTCGTTTTTCGGGTGCATTTTTGGCCTCAAAACTGCATGACTTTGCTTCCCCAGCAAAGTCTATGAGTTTTCATTTTTGCTGTCCGCACACAACTGTTTTTTTAAGCTGCGTTTTTGAGCTTGAAAAAAAAATGGACATGCCAATTCTTTTCTGCGTTTTCCGCCCATGCAATGCATTGGAAAAACGCAGCAAAACGCGCACCAAATCGCAGTAAAAACGCATGCGTTTTTTTCGCCGCAGGTGCGTTTTTGTGCGTTTTTAGCAGCGTCAAACAAACGCAGCGTGCGCACATAGCCTAAGCTTGCTGAGGATCACAGGATGGGTCCCCATGGCATCATCATCATTCAGAGCTACTGGCCAGCAAGTAGTAAGGCTATGTGCGCACGTTGCATTTTTCGGGTGCGTTTTTGGTCTTAAAACTGCATGACTTTTCTTCCCCAGCAAAGTCTATAAGTTTTCATTTTTGCTGTCCGCACAGTGCAGTTTTGCTTTAGGTGCGTTTTTGTGGTGACCACAAAAATGCAACATGTCAATTATTTCTGGGTTTTTCCCAGTGTTCTTCACTCATGCAATGCATTGGAAAAAACGCAGCAACAAAAACGCTTGCTTTTTTATGCGCTTTTTTTACATTTTTGTGCGCTTTTTGCGGCCAAAAATGCACAAAAACGCTGCATCTTTGTGGTCACAATAAAGGTAATTTGCGCACATAGCCTAAGGAGTCAGAGATCCCATCACACTCGACAGCTCAGGAACACAGCAGAATTCTAAGGCTACTTTCACACTTGCGTTAATTACCTTCAGTCACAATCCGCCCTTTTGAAAAACAGCGGAATCCGTTAATGGATTCCGCTGTTTCCCATAGACTTGTATGGATGACGGATTGTGATAAAAGTACCTGCGTTGCTTCCGCTGGCCGATGCTGCGTTGCTTCCGCCGGGCGGAAGGAACGCAGCTTGTAATGTTTTTTGAGCAGCGCAATCCGTAGGATTTCACTGCGCATGCTCTCTCTGGCTCCCTGCACACGTAACCAGGTTACACATCGGTTTACTAAGCAAAGCGCTTTGCCTAGTTACCCGATATTTAACCTGGCTACGTGTGCAAGGAGCCAGCACTAAGTGGTGAAAGCTGGTAACCAAGTTAAATATCGGGTAATCAAGCAAAGTGCTTTAACCTGGCTATGTGTGCAGGGAGCCCGACACTTCCCAGCTCGGCTCCGCCCCCTCCCGCAGTCCGCATGTACGCACACACACACACACACACACACACACACAATCACCTGTCCCCAGCGACGCAGTCCCCACGGCACTGACGTCCTCAGCGCCATGGCCCCGCTCGGCTCCACCCACTCCGCCCCCCGCACACATTCTCGGCGGCCGAACGATCAGCTGATTACCTGGTGACCGGCTGCTGTGAGCGATCAGCTGATCACCCGGCGACCAGCTGCTGTGAGCGATCAGCTGATCACCCGGCGACCGGCTGCTGTGACCGATCAGCTGATCACCCGGCGACCGGCTGCTGTGAGCGATCAGCTGATCACCCGGCGACCGGCTGCTGTGAGCGATCAGCTGATCACCCGGCGACCGGCTGCTGTGAGCGATCAGCTGATCACCCGGCGACCGGCTGCTGTGACCGATCAGCTGATCACCCGGCGACCGGCTGCTGTGACCGATCAGCTGATCACCCGGCGACCGGCTGCTGTGACCGATCAGCTGATCACCCGGCGACCGGCTGCTGTGACCGATCAGCTGATCACCCGGCGACCGGCTGCTGTGACCGATCAGCTGATCACCCGGCGACCGGCTGCTGTGACCGATCAGCTGATCACCCGGCAGCTAATCGTTCACAATAGTCTGCCGCCTGTAAAACTGTAAAAAAAAAAAAGAAGCAGATTCTGTTGTTTTGTACGATCCGTTGCATCCGTTGTGCCACTATATGCAACACATCTGTCACACAACGCAATGCAACGGATGCCGTTCAACGCAAGTGTGAAACTAGTCTTTCAATTACATTGTGATGTTTCCTTCTTTGTGATAGTCTTTACAATACTTTATTAATTTGTGTACCTGAAAAATCCTTGGCATCAAAACAAATATTCTTGTTTACAACCAAAGGCTTTAGGACCCTTCCTGAGCGGCAGCACAAATCGCCCATCTACTTTTTGTTGCAATGTATCTGGGCAGGTAGCATGTGTCATTATTCTGTGTATATCACGGTGGACTGTTTAGACTGGATAGAAGTGTTGCAAGTCCTCCTCGCTGTGAGCAGAACGAGGTCACGATTATTTTGCTACTTTTGGTTCTAAATAATGGTGTGGAAATAATACACAAACATGAAGTTGCGTTAAAAATATTGCAAAATTCCCGGCCAGTAGTGACAACTTTTTAAAGCGATCGAGGCTTGGATGGGGCATAGACAAGCTCAACCGACAAACATCAGAATTTACGTCACAAAAGTGGGGTACAGTATGCTAGAAATGCACTTCATTTCCTTTGCTGGAGCGCATTTCTCAGCGGGCATCTAGGTCTAGAGGACTGTCCGTCAAGACTGCGTAAGAAAATGCCAGACCACGATGAACCGGGGATAGAGGCTTTCTAAAAAGCTGCAGAGATTTTCACTATGCAATGATATTGTAAAGAGGCGCAGTGCAACATCTCACTGAAAAGGTCAATCATTGTGATCGCCTGATGATAAAGAGGGGTTCCAGACAAAGTTACTGTGGAGGAGAGGGACATAAGACACCTTACTATCTGACCAGACATGTAGAGCAATACCCTGCACTTACAACGGCATTTCTGCAGCACATCAAATGTCTAATAAGTAAAACTGCCCGACAGTGCGGAATTCACAAATCTCTACTGGCATGTGAAGAATTC
The DNA here is from genome assembly GCF_048569485.1 of Anomaloglossus baeobatrachus. Lineage (NCBI taxonomy): Eukaryota > Metazoa > Chordata > Amphibia > Anura > Aromobatidae > Anomaloglossus > Anomaloglossus baeobatrachus. Next base: position 246,494,423 of record NC_134360.1, read on the forward strand.
TCATTGCTGGACAGGAGCTCAGAAAAATATCCTCAAAGCAAAAAACGTAAGATCCAAAAAATATTTCACTCCAACACTATATTACTGATCCTGTATTGATCCTGAGTTACCTCCTGTATTATACTCCAGAGCTGCACTCACTATTCTGCTGGTGCAGTCACTGTGTACATACATTACATTACATATCCTGGACTGATCCTGAGTTACCTCCTGTATTATACTCCAGAGCTGCACTCACTATTCTCCTGGTGCAGTCACTGTGTACATACATTACATTACTGATCCTGAGTTACATCCTGTGTTATACTCCAGAGCTGCACTCACTATTCTGCTGGTGCAGTCACTGTGTACACACATTACATTACTGATCCTGAGTTACATCCTGTGTTATACTCCAGAGCTGCACTCACTATTCTGCTGGTGCAGTCACTGAGTACATACATTACATTACTGATCCTGAGTTACATCCTGTGTTATACTCCAGAGCTGCACTCACTATTCTGCTGGAGCAGTCACTGTGTACATACATTACATTACATATCCTGCACTGATCCTGAGTTACCTCCTGTATTATACTCCAGAGCTGCACTCACTATTCTGCTGGAGCAGTCACTGTGTACATACATTACATTACATATCCTGCACTGATCCTGAGTTACCTCCTGTATTATACTCCAGAGCTGCACTCACTATTCTGCTGGAGCAGTCACTGTGTACATACATTACATTACTTATCCTGTACTGATCCTGACTTACCTCCTGTATTATACTCCAGAGCTGCACTCACTATTCTGCTGGTGCAGTCACTGAGTACATACATTACATTACTGATCCTGAGTTACATCCTGTGTTATACTCCAGAGCTGCACTCACTATTCTGCTGGTGCAGTCACTGAGTACATACATTACATTACTGATCCTGAGTTACATCCTGTGTTATACTCCAGAGCTGCCCTCACTATTCTGCTGGTGCAGTCACTGTGTACATACATTACATTACATATCCTGCACTGATCCTGAGTTACATCCTGTATTATACTCCAGAGCTGCACTCACTATTCTGCTGGAGCAGTCACTGTGTACATACATTACATTACTTATCCTGTACTGATCCTGAGTTACATCCTGTGTTATCCTCCAGAGCTGCACTCACTATTCTGCTGGTGCAGTCACTGTGTCCATACATTACATTACTGATCCTGTACTAATCCCGAGTTACCTCCTGTATTATACTCCAGAGCTGCACTCACTATTCTGCTGGTGCAGTCACTGTGTACATATATTACTTATCCTGTACTGATCCTGAGGTACATCCTGTGTTATACTCCAGAGCTGCCCTCACTATTCTGCTGGTGCAGTCACTGTGTACATACATTACATTACTGATCCTGTACTAATCCCGAGTTACCTCCTGTATTATACTCCAGAGCTGCACTCACTATTCTGCTGGTGCAGTCACTGTGTACATACATTACATTACTGATCCTGTACTAATCCCGAGTTACATACTGTATTGTTCTCGTGCAGTCACTGTGTACACACATTAAAGTACTCAGCTTTTGTGGCAAAATAGTTATGTTCTAACATATTATTCTCATCTGATCATTGCTCCCACAATCATTACAAATATATATATATATTATATATATATATATATATATATACTGTATATATATACATATACAAACAGTATATTCATAACAAGAGAGCACCGGGCACCGCTTGATCTCGCAAACATTCGCAATCCTGCAGACAGCACGGGTGCACAATCCCAGAATTAGTCCAAACCATAGATCCACTTAGTAGAAAGAAGGGCAGCAACCACCATGCAAGAGAATTTATATATTAAATACACACATTTTATCCCAGACCACCACACTATCCTCAGTATTACCTTTCTCAGGTCTGCGAGGCCATATTCAACGGCTGCGGTGAGAACTTCTAATGCCTGCAGAAGACAAAGGGTTAATTAATGTGATGATATAAATGAGTGAGCACATAGGGGGCCGGCGAGAACTAATGTCCTATTGTCTTGTATTGTGTTTATCCTATAGAAGCGTGTGACCGCATTCGCATTATATATGGACTTGTCAGGTCCATTGGCTCCCTGTAGCACCCCCAAACGTGGTTAGAGGAGGGGTTCTCTGGAAATGAGCCCCCGTTACCACCATAGGGTTTGTAGTAAGTGGACAACCCCTTTAAATATAGTTTTTTGCTGTCATTAGGTAATATTCTTCAGGGGCCACATAAAGCTCGGGATATTACGGAATCCCCCACAGTTTCCGTGTGACCCCGGCTTTGGCCTGGAGAATGGAGTAACGGCCCCTGTGTGCAAGGACTTGCATAATTTACTTCTAGTGCGACTGTGCAATGTCCACCTACAGATGACCCCAATGTTTGCGACACGTGGTCATCTAGCCATGAAATCAAGAAACTAAGCCACAATAAACATCAGTCCTGGGGTCATCGTCTTCTGCAAAGTTACAGCCAAACCCAATATGTATATATTATCCAAAACACCCCTCAAAAGGTGCTTAATAGGTGCAATGGTTATCTCAAAAAAGACCCCCCCATGGACAAATAGATAATATACACCTGCTCATCAGAGTCCAAGCACCACAGGATAAAATATATATTTTTATTTGTATAAATATTAAAAAATAAACTGACAATTAAAAACAGCGAAGGAGCAAATGGTACAATTATAGAAAGGGAAATTCAAAGGCAGTATGTGCAAATATAAATACCAGAGGGACTACTATAACTAGGTAAAACGATGCAAAAAAATATGTTGAATGGTTTTAAATATTTTAAATATCAATTAATGTATAGACTGAAAAACCATAAAATAATCCAAAATATTTCACATAAATATTTCTTTCAATCAACCATCAAAAAGTAAAGTGCATAGTGCTCTAAAGTGTGAGTCCTGAATTTGAAATATATGGTATGAAAAATAGGTTTAAATGTGCATTACCTATGTGCGGAGTCCGTGGGATTTGCTTGCCTGCTGCCCGACGCGCGTTTCGGCCTGCATTGAACTTTCTCAAGGGGTAGAAGTATAGAAAGTTTCTAAATATATATTTTATCCTATGGTGTTTGGACTCTTATGGGCAGGTGTATATTATCTATTTGTCCATGGGGGTCTTTTTTGAGATACCCATCCAATATGGCTGCCTTCTAGCACAAACCCCCCCCCCCATACCCGTTACAAAGTGGTCACTGAGCTTTAGATGTGATTGCAGGAAATTTGCAATGCCTGCCAAAATATTAGTCACCCAGCTTTTCCTAGAGACTGATACATATAGATAGTGGCTGATCGAAACCCAAGAAGAAGAAGAAAGAGATCATGGGGTCTGACCAATATAAACATCCGCCCCAATCATTAACCTTTTCCTGTCTCATGATTTCATAAACAACCAGAAAAGGGAAGCGTAGTATTAGGAAAAAATCATTGAGCACCGGTTATTGCAGCAATTTCCTGCACTATTGCGGCACAGAGCGAATACATGAGCAGACGCCCGCCACAAAGCAAAATAGCGCAAGTCCCCGCCCGCGGTGGAAAACGCATTTCTCAACTGAAAGGACAGAGGATTATTCATCTCATCATTTATAATGTGTCCTCGCATTATTCCCTGCTCTGCATTACATGGGAGGGAGCTATAGACCTGCTCATCCTGAGCCTCCAGATTCATGAATAGGAAGCTCATCAATATCAGATTGGTGAGGGCCTGCATCTGGCATCCCCACTGCCACCATCAGCTGTTTTCAGGTCCGACCACATGGAGCCCGGTACAGCACAGCGGAGCTCTTTACACTGTGTAGAGGCCGTTATCATGAATTGCAGCTCAGCTCCTATTCACTTCAATAGGAGCCAAGCTGCAGTACCCAATAGGGTCCACTACACAGTGAATGGAGCTGTAACGTACTGGAGCTGTTCACTATTTTCCCCCTGGTAAGCTGAAAACAGCTGCTGGTGGGGGAGTAAGCCCCCAACACTAAATTATATCATAAGCCTAGAAAACCGCTTTAATATCAAAATCACAGGAAGCCCCTTTATTTTGCATATGGAAAGATTTGCTGGGAGTTATAGTGCTACAACAGCATGCTGCTCTACACAGCGCCAGCACCGCGGTCTAGATACTGTCTGAATGCGGCAAACACTACCATGTTCAGTACTCATAATAAGCAGTTGGACGCCCAGATAGGCGCGACTCGTGTACCGAGTATGATGGAAGTCAATGGGGAACTCATGGTAGTGCCCGCTCATCACTAGTTACCAGTACTGAGCACCCGAGCATGGTAGTGCCCGCTCATCACTAGTTACCAGTACTGAGCACCTGAGCATGGTAGTGTCCACTCATCACTAGTTACCAGTACTGAGCACCTGAGCATGGTAGTGCCCGCTCATCACTAGTTACCAGTACTGAGCACCTGAGCATGGTAGTGCCCGCTCATCACTAGTTACCAGTACTGAGCACCTGAGCATGGTAGTGCCCGCTCATCACTAGTTACCAGTACTGAGCACCCGAGCATGGTAGTGCCCGCTCATCACTAGTTACCAGTACTGAGCACCCGAGCATGGTAGTGCCTGCTCATCACTAGTTACCAGTACTGAGCACCTGAGCATGGTAGTGCCCGCTCATCACTAGTTACCAGTACTGAGCACCTGAGCATGGTAGTGCCCGCTCATCACTAGTTACCAGTACTGAGCACCCGAGCATGGTAGTGCCCGCTCATCACTAGTTACCAGTACTGAGCACCCGAGCATGGTAGTGCCTGCTCATCACTAGTTACCAGTACTGAGCACCTGAGCATGGTAGTGCCTGTTCATCACTAGTTACCAGTACTGAGCACCTGAGCATGGTAGTGCCCGCTCATCACTAGTTACCAGTACTGAGCACCCGAGCATGGTAGTGCCCGCTCATCACTAGTTACCAGTACTGAGCACCCGAGCATGGTAGTGCCCGCTCATCACTAGTTACCAGTACTGAGCAACCGAGCATGGTAGTGCCCGCTCATCACTAGTTACCAGTACTGAGCACCCGAGCATGGTAGTGCCTGCTCATCACTAGTTACCAGTACTGAGCACCCGAGCATGGTAGTGCCCGCTCATCACTAGTTACCAGTACTGAGCACCCGAGCATGGTAGTGCCTGCTCATCACTAGTTACCAGTACTGAGCACCCGAGCATGGTAGTGCCCGCTCATCACTAGTTACCAGTACTGAGCACCTGAGCATGGTAGTGCCCGCTCATCACTAGTTACCAGTACTGAGCGCCTGAGCACGGTAGTGCCCGCTCATCACTAGTTACCAGTACTGAGCACCTGAGCATGGTAGTGCCCGCTCATCACTAGTTACCAGTACTGAGCACCTGAGCATGGTAGTGCCCGCTCATCACTAGTTACACGTACTGAACGCCTGAGCATGGTAGTGCCCGCTCATCACTAGTTACCAGTACTGAGCGCCTGAGCATGGTAGTGCCCGCTCATCACTAGTTACCAGTACTGAGCACCTGAGCATGGTAGTGCCCGCTCATCACTAGTTACACGTACTGAGCGCCTGAGCATGGTAGTGCCCGCTCATCACTAGTTACCAGTACTGAGCGCCTGAGCATGGTAGTGCCCGCTCATCACTAGTTACCAGTACTGAGCGCCTGAGCATGGTAGTGCCCGCTCATCACTAGTTACCAGTACTGAGTACCCGAGCATGGTAGTGCCCGCTCATCATTAGTTACCAGTACTGAGCACCCGAGCATGGTAGTGCCCGCTCATCACTAGGTACGAGTACTGAGCGCCTGAGCATGGTAGTGCCCGCTCATCACTAGTTACGAGTACTGAGCACCCGAGCATGGTAGTGCCCGCTCATCACTAGTTACGAGTATGGAGCACCCGAGCATGGTAGTGCCCACTCATCACTAGTTATCAGTAACGAGCACCTGAGCATGGTAGTGCCCACTCATCACTAGTTACGAGTACTGAGCACCTGAGCATGGTAGTGCCCACTCATCACTAGTTACCAGTACTGAGCACCTGAGCATGGTAGTGCCCACTTATCACTAGTTACAAGTACTGAGCCCCCGAGCATGGTAGTGCCCGCTCATCACTAGTTACGAGTACAGAGCACCCGAGCATGGTAGTGCCCGCTCATCACTAGTTACCAGTATTGAGCACCTGAGCATGGTAGTGCCTGCTCATCACTAGTTACAAGTACTGAGCCCCCGAGCATGGTAGTGCCCACTCATCACTAGTTACCAGTATTGAGCACCCGAGCATGGTAGTGTTCGCTCATCACTAGTTACCAGTACTGAGCACCTGAGCATGGTAGTGCCCGCTCATCACTAGTTACCAGTACTGAGCACCCGAGCATGGTAGTGCCCGCTCATCACTAGTTACCAGTACTGAGCACCTGAGCATGGTAGTGCCCACTCATCACTAGTTACCAGTACTGAGCCCCCGAGCATGGTAGTGCCCGCTCATCACTAGTTACGAGTACAGAGCACCCGAGCATGGTAGTGCCCGCTCATCACTAGTTACCAGTATTGAGCACCTGAGCATGGTAGTGCCTGCTCATCACTAGTTACAAGTACTGAGCCCCCGAGCATGGTAGTGCCCACTCATCACTAGTTACCAGTATTGAGCACCCGAGCATGGTAGTGTTCGCTCATCACTAGTTACCAGTACTGAGCACCTGAGCATGGTAGTGCCCGCTAATCACTAGTTACGAGTACAGAGCATCCGAGCATGGTAGTGCCCGCTCATCACTAGTTACGAGTACAGAGCACCCGAGCATGGTAGTGCCCGCTCATCACTAGTGACAACAAGTCACCTACCCTCCATACTCACCAGCCAGACATCGAATGATCCAGACAGCTTTAATTAGATAGTGACCCACCAGACAAGAGTCACAGGCCTCCCTGCTACAGATCATAGGCTGTATGTGCCCTCTGCACCAGTTGGCACTATGCGGGCGTGGGGGGTGGAAATACTTATGGAATGAAAAGTTCTGTATCTTTTTAATTCTTTGTTACTTTTATTAGGGCTCCTTGCTGTCCTGATCCATCCCTGTGTGCACAGCTGCAGGCTGGTGACAGTGTATCGGTGAGTCAGGATTGTGTGATACATTGTAGTGGGGTCTATATCCCCTCTGCTCGCAGATCTCTCGGTTATGCCGATACTCACTATCACGCTGTCCAGGGTCACGCTGTTGGTGTAGATGAATTCTATGACTGCCAGGAAGACCTCAGGCTGAACATCGGCCAACACGAAGGGGACCTGCATCTCCCGGGGGGTCTGCGCCGCCTGCAGCTGATGACAGAACATTCTGTGGAAGACCTTACAGCGACACATCAGGATACAGCGATGAGCGTGGACCACCTGCCGCTGCGTCCCCACCACGAAGGACACGTCGCTGGAAGACAAGGTCCAAGAGCGGCTTATGGCAATCCATCAAATATCAAGACACTAGATCTAATGCAACCATGTGCGATACCGTCTGCTGTATCTAATCCTATCATGTGTTACTATTTGTGGAGCCACTGCATCTAATCATATTCTATATAGTACTGTATTCTGAGATTCTGTATCTAATCCTATCATGTGTTACTATTTGTGGAGCCACTGCATCTAATCATATTCTATATAGTACTGTATTCTGAGATTCTGTATCTAATCCTATCATGTGTTACTATTTGTGGAGCCACTGCATCTAATCATATTCTATATAGTACTGTATTCTGAGATTCTGTATCTAATCCTATCATGTGTTACTATTTGTGGAGCCACTGCATCTAATCATATTCTATATAGTACTGTATTCTGAGATTCTGTATCTAATCCTGTCATGTGTGATACTGACGGCTGAGCCTCCAGCTAAAAGACGCCCCAGGGGGTGACCTCCAGCTAAAAGACGCTCAGGGGGTGACCTCCAGCTAAAAGACGCTCAGGGGGTGACCTCCAGCTAAAAGACGCCCCAGGAGGTGACCTCCAGCTAAAAGACAATCAGGGGGTGACCTCCAGCTAAAAGACAATCAGGGGGTGACCTCCAGCTAAAAGACAATCAGGGGGTGACCTCCAGCTAAAAGACAATCAGGGGGTCACCTCCAGCTAAAAGACAATCAGGGGATGACCGCCAGCTAAAAGACAATCAGGGGGTGACCTCCAGCTAAAAGACAATCAGGGGGTGACCACCAGCTAAAAGACAATCAGGGGGTGACCTCCAGCTAAAAGACAATCAGGGGGTGACCTCCAGCTAAAAGACAATCAGGGGGTGACCTCCAGCTAAAAGACGCTCAGGGGGTGACCTCCAGCTAAAAGACAATCAGGGGGTGACCTCCAGCTAAAAGACAATCAGGGGATGACCGCCAGCTAAAAGACAATCAGGGGGTGACCTCCAGCTAAAAGACAATCAGGGGGTCACCTCCAGCTAAAAGACGCCCCAGGAGGTGACCTCCAGCTAAAAGACAATCAGGGGGTGACCGCCAGCTAAAAGACAATCAGGGGGTGACCTCCAGCTAAAAGACGCTCAGGGGGTGACCTCCAGCTAAAAGACAATCAGGGGGTGACCTCCAGCTAAAAGACAATCAGGGGGTGACCTCCAGCTAAAAGACAATCAGGGGGTGACCTCCAGCTAAAAGACAATCAGGGGATGACCGCCAGCTAAAAGACAATCAGGGGGTGACCTCCAGCTAAAAGACAATCAGGGGGTCACCTCCAGCTAAAAGACAATCAGGGGATGACCGCCAGCTAAAAGACAATCAGGGGGTGACCTCCAGCTAAAAGACAATCAGGGGGTGACCGCCAGCTAAAAGACAATCAGGGGGTGACCTCCAGCTAAAAGACAATCAGGGGGTGACCTCCAGCTAAAAGACAATCAGGGGGTGACCTCCAGCTAAAAGACAATCAGGGGGTGACCTCCAGCTAAAAGACAATCAGGGGGTGACCGCCAGCTAAAAGACAATCAGGGGGTGACCTCCAGCTAAAAGACGCTCAGGGGTTGACTGCCAGGTAAAAGACAATCAGGGGGTGACCTCCAGCTAAAAGACGCTCAGGGGGTGACCTCCAGCTAAAAGACGCTCAGGGGGTGACCTCCAGGTAAAAAGCCCCAGGGGGCGAACCTGCATCATGACTGGACAGGCCCAAAGTTAATGATTCTCAGAACAGGACACAGTTGCAGATACAATATTATCAACAGATTATTAAATATTAACAGACATTTTCAGGGCAAAGCTATTCACTGATGGCAGCAGTGACGGATCATTCCTGAGCACACCGGAGGATCCGCTGCTGAGCTCATAGGGTAGAGAAGTTTATCATAAGATTATAAAAGTGACAGCCGCAGAGCCCCCCACTAGAGCGTCGGCCGTAGAGCCCCCCACAAAAGAGACGGCCGCAGAGTCCCCCACTAGAGCGTCGGCCGTAGAGCCCCCCACAAAAGAGACGGCCGCAGAGCCCCCCACTAGAGCGATGGCCGCAGGGCCCCCAACAAGAGCGTCAGCCACAGAACCCCCCACAAAAGAGACGTCCACAGAACCCCCCCACAAGAGCTTCAGCCGCAGAGCTCCCCCACAAGAGGGTCAGCCGCAGAGGTCCCCAACAAGAGGGACGGCCGCAGAGGTCCCCAACAAGAGGGACGGCCGCAGAGGTCCCCCACAAGAGCGACGGCCGCAGAGGTCCCCCACAAGAGCGACGGCCGCAGAGGTCCCCAACAAGAGCGACGGCCGCAGAGGTCCCCAACAAGAGGGACGGCCGCAGAGGTCCCCAACAAGAGGGACGGCCGCAGAGGTCCCCACCAAGAGCGACGGCCGCAGAGGTCCCCAACAAGAGGGACGGCCGCAGAGTTCCCCAGCAAGTGTGACATTACGCAGACAACAGCCTCAGTGCCCCCACAACAGCCACAGTGCCCCCACAACAGCCACAGTACCCCCATGACACTGACAGTCGTGGGTCTCTTCTCCAACAGCAACCCTCAAAACACAGTGGCCCCCATACAATTCTGATCTTGGACCCCCTCCCCAGTACATTGCTATACACCTGTGCCTATTTTGGGACCCAGGGTCCTGCCTGCGCCATATTTACACAGAACACGTCTCTATGAGATATATTTAGCGCCGGCCGCCATTGTATTGTGTGGGATGTGACCGGCAGACAATGACACAACATGTGTGTCACACGATAAACCGCCCCCCGTCCTGTTTACCCTCACGCCCGCGCCCCGCACCGACACCTTCCTGCAGTCGCAACAAAATGTCACTCACTGCAGCGTGTAGGAAGATCAAAAGCTGCAGAGTCAGCGACTGAACAAACGAGAAACGAGGGCGGCCAAAAATCACCGAACCCCTCCGTGTGATCCCCCCAAAACCGCCATCACCCCGCTCGTAATGACATCCCGTATTCAACCTCTACCCAAATTCTACCCTCACCTACTGTATCCTCACCTATCCCTTGTAGACTGTGAGCCCTCGCAAGCAGGGTCCTCTCTCCTCCTGTAGACTGTGAGCCCTCACGGGCAGGGTCCTCTCTCCTCCTGTAGACTGTGAGCCCTCGCAGGCAGGGTCCTCTCTCCTCCTGTAGACTGTGAGCCCTCGCGGGCAGGGTCCTCTCTCCTCCTGTAGACTGTGAGCCCTCGCGGGCAGGGTCCTCTCTCCTCCTGTAGACTGTGAGCCCTCGCGGGCAGGGTCCTCTCTCCTCCTGTAGACTGTGAGCCCTCGCGGGCAGGGTCCTCTCTCCTCCTGTAGACTGTGAGCCCTCGCGGGCAGGGTCCTCTCTTCTCCTGTAGACTGTGAGCCCTCGCGGGCAGGGACCTCTCTACTCCTGTAGACTGTGAGCCCTCGCGGGCAGGGTCCTCTCTCCTCCTGTAGACTGTGAGCCCTCGCAGGCAGGGTCCTCTCTCCTCCTGTAGACTGTCAGCCCTCGCAGGCAGGGTCCTCTCTCCTCCTGTAGACTGTGAGCCCTCGCGGGCAGGGTCTTCTTTCCTCCTGTAGACTGTGAGCCCTCGCGGGCAGGGTCCTCTCTCCTCCTGTAGACTGTGAGCCCTCGCGGGCAGGGTCCTCTCTCCTCCTGTAGACTGTGAGCCCTCGTGGGCAGGGTCCTCTCTCCTCCTGTAGACTGTGAGCCCTCGCAGGCAGGGTCCTCTCTCCTCCTGTAGACTGTGAGCCCTCGCGGGCAGGGTCCTCTCTCCTCCTGTAGACTGTGAGCCCTCGCAGGCAGGGTCCTCTCTCCTCCTATAGACTGTGAGCCCTCGCGGGCAGGGTCTTCTTTCCTCCTGTAGACTGTGAGCCCTCGCGGGCAGGGACCTCTCTCCTCCTGTAGACTGTGAGCCCTCGCGGGCAGGGTCTTCTTTCCTCCTGTAGACTGTGAGCCCTCGCGGGCAGGGACCTCTCTCCTCCTGTAGACTGTGAGCCCTCGCGGGCAGGGTCCTCTCTCCTCCTGTAGACTGTGAGCCCTCGCGGGCAGGGACCTCTCTCCTCCTGTAGACTGTGAGCCCTCGCGGGCAGGGTCCTCTCTCCTCCTATAGACTGTGAGCCCTCGCGGGCAGGGTCTTCTTTCCTCCTGTAGACTGTGAGCCCTCGCGGGCAGGGACCTCTCTCCTCCTGTACCTGTCTGTGTCTTGTACTGTTCATGATTATTGTACTTGTCTATGTATACCCCTTTCACTTGTAAAGCGCCATGGAATAGATGGCGCTATAATAATAAATAATAATAATAATTAATAATAACTGCCCAGTCGTATCCCATCCTGGGAAAGCTGGGTTGTACGGGTTGTCACTTCGATCAAGGGGTTGTCAGAACTTTCTGGGAAAGTCGCCACAAAAAAAACGGCGACGTCCTGTTTAACCCCTGCAGCGCCGCACTGCACTGAGGACGCTGCTGACGTGCTGCACTTTCACTATAATCCGCGTCTCAATCTTTCCACCTTTCATGCAAATCTGCTGATGAGAAGAACACACGGCGCCAAAACCTCAGCGAAAAAAGGCGATTAACCCTCTCCTCTCTCTGGGTTACCAGTATTAATGCATCTGGGTACACCACAGCAGCACAAAGTATTTCAGTGGAGAATTGAACAGATTTTGTTGGAAGTCCGTTTGATTGAATAGAAGGGGAAGGTCATCAGCAGCACAGAGTGTTTCAGGAAAGCAAGCACAGGCTCACTGGTATTTTGGTGATGAGGGTGTACTTTTTTTGCACAGACATGGCTGAGGGTACTGTGGACCCTTACTACCTGTAATTGCAGCCCCCGGCTGTAGTGACCAGGGGCTGCAATCACACCCGGGCCCTGGAGTCTAGGGGGCCCCAAAACTCCCCTTGTCCTATATGAAAAGACCCATGCTATTAAAGCCTTGCAGTAACTGGGGGCCCCGTTGGCAGTCTGCATTGGGGGCTATCAGCTGTGGGTTACACCGGTGCCAGGGACCCTCCATGCAGCACAGATCAGCCAGAGATTGTGGCCTGTGCTGCCCACACATGAGGGGCCCCAGTCACAGCTCCTGCCACTTACCTGAACTGGGCATTGTTAATGAGGCCCCTCAAGGCAGCGGGAAGAGACGAGGTGTCCCCCTGCAGAAAGCCCCCCGCCTGCTCAGGAGGAGAGGCCATGGCTGCACATGAATCCCCCCACAGAGATCCCCAGACACAGCCAGGAAATGCCTGATGTGGAGGCTGGAAGCGAAGTCTGGGCGACTCCCTGCTCCACACACAAGCTGCGAAACCACCACAGCAGTGCTGAGCCATGTATCTAATCCTGTGTGATACTGTCTGCTGAGCCGTGTATCTAATCCTGTGTGATACTGTCTGCTGAGCCTTGTATCTAATCCTGTGTGATACTGTCTGCTGAGCTATGTATCTAATCCTGTGTGATACTGTCTGCTGAGCCATGTATCTAATCCTGTGTGATACTGTCTGCTGAGCCATGTATCTAATCCTGTGTGATACTGTCTGCTGAGCCGTGTATCTAATCCTGTGTGATACTGTCTGCTGAGCTGTGTATCTAATCCTGTGTGATACTGTCTGCTGAGCCGTGTATCTAATCCTCTCCTGTGTGATACTGTCTGCTGAGCCGTGTATCTAATCCTCTCCTGTATGATACTGTCTGCTGAGCCGTGTATCTAATCCTGTGTGATACTGTCTGCTGAGCCGTGTATCTAATCCTGTGTGATACTGTCTGCTGAGCTGTGTATCTAATCCTGTGTGATACTGTCTGCTGAGCCGTGTATCTAATCCTATCCTGTGTGATACTGTCTGCTGAGCCGTGTATCTAATCCTGTGTGATACTGACTGCTGAGCCGTGTATCTAATCCTATCCTGTGTGATACTGTCTGCTGAGCCGTGTATCTAATCCTGTGTGATACTGACTGCTGAGCCGTGTATCTAATCCTGTGTGATACTGTCTGCTGAGCTGTGTATCTAATCCTGTGTGATACTGTCTGCTGAGCTGTGTATCTAATCCTGTGTGATACTGTCTGCTGAGCCGTGTATCTAATCCTGTGTGATACTGTCTGCTGAGCTGTGTATCTAATCCTGTGTGATACTGTCTGCTGAGCCGTGTATCTAATCCTATCCTGTGTGATACTGTCTGCTGAGCCATGTATCTAATCCTGTGTGATACTGTCTGCTGAGCTGTGTATCTAATCCTATCCTGTGTGATACTGTCTGCTGAGCCGTGTATCTAATCCTGTGTGATACTGACTGCTGAGCCGTGTATCTAATCCTGTGTGATACTGTCTGCTGAGCTGTGTATCTAATCCTCTCCTGTGTGATACTGTCTGCTGAGCTGTGTATCTAATCCTATCCTGTGTGATACTGTCTGCTGAGCCGTGTATCTAATCCTGTCCTGTGTGACACTGTCTGCTGAGCCGTGTATCTAATCCTATCCTGTGTGATACTGTCTGCTGAGCCGTGTATCTAATCCTCTCCTGTGTGATACTGTCTGCTGAGCTGTGTATCTAATCCTGTCCTGTGTGATACTGTCTGCTGAGCTGTGTATCTAATCCTATCCTGTGTGATACTGTCTGCTGAGCTGTGTATCTAATCCTCTCCTGTGTGATACTGTCTGCTGAGCTGTGTATCTAATCCTATCCTGTGTGATACTGACTGCTGAGCCGTGTATCTAATCCTCTCCTGTGTGATACTGACTGCTGAGCTGTGTATCTAATCCTATCCTGTGTGATACTGTCTGCTGAGCTGTGTATCTAATCCTCTCCTGTGTGATACTGTCTGCTGAGCTGTGTATCTAATCCTATCCTGTGTGATACTGTCTGCTGAGCCGTGTATCTAATCCTCTCCTGTGTGATACTGTCTGCTGAGCCGTGTATCTAATCCTCTCCTGTGTGATACTGTCTGCTGAGCTGTGTATCTAATCCTGTCCTGTGTGATACTGTCTGCTGAGCTGTGTATCTAATCCTATCCTGTGTGATACTGTCTGCTGAGCTGTGTATCTAATCCTCTCCTGTGTGATACTGTCTGCTGAGCTGTGTATCTAATCCTGTCCTGTGTGATACTGTCTGCTGAGCTGTGTATCTAATCCTATCCTGTGTGATTCTGTCTGCTGAGCTGTGTATCTAATCCTCTCCTGTGTGATAGTGACTGTTGAGTTGTATATCTAATCCTGTCCTGTGTGATACTGTCTGCTGATCTGTGTATCTAATCCTATCCTGTGTGATACTGTCTGCTGAGCCGTGTATCGAATCCTGTCCTGTGTGACACTGTCTGCTGAGCCGTGTATCTAATCCTGTACTGTGTGATACTATGTGCTGAGCTGTGTATCTAATCCTATCCTGTGTGATACTGTCTGCTGAGCCGTGTATCTAATCCTCTCCTGTGTGATACTGTCTGCTGAGCCGTGTATCTAATCCTCTCCTTTGTGATACTGTCTGCTGAGCTGTGTATCTAATCCTATCCTGTATGATACTGTCAGCTGATCTGTGTATCTAATCCTATCCTGTGTGATACTGTCTTCTGAGCTGTGTATCTAATCCTCTCCTGTGTGATACTGTCTGCTGATCTGTGTATCTAATCCTGTCCTGTGTGATACTGTCTGCTGAGCTGTGTATCTAATCCTATCCTGTGTGATACTGTCTGCTGAGCTGTGTATCTAATCCTCTCCTGTGTGATAGTGACTGTTGAGTTGTATATCTAATCCTGTCCTGTGTGATACTGTCTGCTGATCTGTGTATCTAATCCTATCCTGTGTGATACTGTCTGCTGAGCCGTGTATCTAATCCTGTCCTGTGTGACACTGTCTGCTGAGCCGTGTATCTAATCCTGTCCTGTGTGATACTGTATGCTGAGCTGTGTATCTAATCCTATCCTGTGTGATACTGTCTGCTGAGCCGTGTATCTAATCCTTTCCTGTGTGATACTGTATGCTGAGCCGTGTATCTAATCCTCTCCTTTGTGATACTGTCTGCTGAGCTGTGTATCTAATCCTGTCCTGTGTGATACTGTCTGCTGAGCTGTGTATCTAATCCTCTCCTGTGTGATACTGTCTGCTGAGCTGTGTATCTAATCCTATCCTGTGTGATTCTATCTGCTGAGCCGTGTATCTAATCCTCTGCTGTGTGATACTGTCTGCTGAGCCGTGTATCTAATCCTGTGTGATACTGACTGCTGAGCTGTGTATCTAATCCTATCCTGTGTGATACTGACTGCTGAGCTGTGTATCTAATCCTATCCTGTGTGATACTGTCTGCTGAGCTGTGTATCTAATCCTCTCCTGTGTGATACTGTCTGCTGAGCTGTGTATCTAATCCTATCCTGTGTGATTCTATCTGCTGAGCTGTGTAAATAATCCTATCCTGTGTGATACTGTCTGCTAACCTGTGTATCTAATAATGTCCTGTGTGATTCTATCTGCTGAGCTGTGTATCTAATCCTATCCTGTGTGATACTGACTGCTGAACTGTGTATCTAATCCTCTCCTGTGTGATACTGTCTGCTGAGCCGTGTATCTAATCCTATCCTGTGTGATACTGTCTGCTGAGCTGTGTATCTAATCCTGTCCTGTGTGATACTGTCTGCTGAGCCGTGTATCTAATCCTATCCTGTGTGATACTGTCTGCTGAGGTCTGTATCTCATCCTATCCTGTGTGATACTGTCTGCTGAGCCGTGTATCTAATCCTCTCCTGTGTCATACTGTCTGCTGAGCTGTGTATCTAATCCTATCCTGTGTGATACTGTCTGCTGAGCCGTGTATCTAATCCTATCCTGTGTGATACTGTCTGCTGAGCCGTGTATCTAATCCTGTGTGATACTGACTGCTGAGCTGTTTATCTAATCCTGTGTGATACTGTCTGCTGAGCTGTGTATCTAATCCTCTCCTGTGTGATACTGTCTGCTGAGCCGTGTATATAATCCTGTCCTGTGTGATACTGTCTGCTGAGCCGTGTATCTAATCCTGTCCTGTATGATACTGTCTGCTGAGCCGTGTATCTAATCCTGTCCTGTGTGATACTGTCTGCTGAGCCGTGTATCTAATCCTGTCCTGTGTGATACTGACTGCTGAGCCGTGTATCTAATCCTGTCCTGTGTGATACTGACTGCTGAGCCGTGTATCTAATCCTGTCCTGTGTGATACTGTCTGCTGAGCTGTGTATCTAATCCTCTCCTGTGTGATACTGTGTGCTGAACTGTGTATCTAATCCTGTCCTGTGTGATACTGACTGCTGAGCCGTGTATCTAATCCTGTCCTGTGTGATACTGTCTGCTGAGCTGTGTATCTAATCTTCTCCTGTGTGATACTGTGTGCTGAACTGTGTATCTAATCCTGTCCTGTGTGATACTGTCTGCTCAGCCGAGTATCTAATCCTCTCCTGTGTGATACTGACTGCTGAGCCGTGTATCTAATCCTGTCCTGTGTGATACTGTCTGCTGAGCTGTGTATCTAATCCTCTCCTGTGTGATACTGTGTCCTGAACTGTGTATCTAATCCTGTCCTGTGTGATACTGACTGCTGAGCCGTGTATCTAATCCTGTCCTGTGTGATACTGACTGCTGAGCCGTGTATCTAATCCTGTCCTATGTGATACTGTCTGCTGAGCCGTGTATCTAATCCTGTCCTATGTGATACTGTCTGCTGAACTGTGTATCTAATCCTATCCTGTGTGATACTGTCTGCTGAGCTGTGTATCTAATCCTGTCCTGTGTGATACTGTCTGCTGAGCTGTGTATCTAATCCTGTCCTGTGTGATACTGTCTGCTGAGCTGTGTATCTAATCCTCTCCTGTGTGATACTGTCTGCTGAGCTGTGTATCTAATCCTGTCCTGTGTGATACTGTCTGCTGAGCTGTGTATCTAATCCTATCCTGTGTGATTCTGTCTGCTGAGCTGTGTATCTAATCCTCTCCTGTGTGATAGTGACTGTTGAGTTGTATATCTAATCCTGTCCTGTGTGATACTGTCTGCTGATCTGTGTATCTAATCCTATCCTGTGTGATACTGTCTGCTGAGCCGTGTATCGAATCCTGTCCTGTGTGACACTGTCTGCTGAGCCGTGTATCTAATCCTGTACTGTGTGATACTATGTGCTGAGCTGTGTATCTAATCCTATCCTGTGTGATACTGTCTGCTGAGCCGTGTATCTAATCCTCTCCTGTGTGATACTGTCTGCTGAGCCGTGTATCTAATCCTCTCCTTTGTGATACTGTCTGCTGAGCTGTGTATCTAATCCTATCCTGTATGATACTGTCAGCTGATCTGTGTATCTAATCCTATCCTGTGTGATACTGTCTTCTGAGCTGTGTATCTAATCCTCTCCTGTGTGATACTGTCTGCTGATCTGTGTATCTAATCCTGTCCTGTGTGATACTGTCTGCTGAGCTGTGTATCTAATCCTATCCTGTGTGATACTGTCTGCTGAGCTGTGTATCTAATCCTCTCCTGTGTGATAGTGACTGTTGAGTTGTATATCTAATCCTGTCCTGTGTGATACTGTCTGCTGATCTGTGTATCTAATCCTATCCTGTGTGATACTGTCTGCTGAGCCGTGTATCTAATCCTGTCCTGTGTGACACTGTCTGCTGAGCCGTGTATCTAATCCTGTCCTGTGTGATACTGTATGCTGAGCTGTGTATCTAATCCTATCCTGTGTGATACTGTCTGCTGAGCCGTGTATCTAATCCTTTCCTGTGTGATACTGTATGCTGAGCCGTGTATCTAATCCTCTCCTTTGTGATACTGTCTGCTGAGCTGTGTATCTAATCCTGTCCTGTGTGATACTGTCTGCTGAGCTGTGTATCTAATCCTCTCCTGTGTGATACTGTCTGCTGAGCTGTGTATCTAATCCTATCCTGTGTGATTCTATCTGCTGAGCCGTGTATCTAATCCTCTGCTGTGTGATACTGTCTGCTGAGCCGTGTATCTAATCCTGTGTGATACTGACTGCTGAGCTGTGTATCTAATCCTATCCTGTGTGATACTGACTGCTGAGCTGTGTATCTAATCCTATCCTGTGTGATACTGTCTGCTGAGCTGTGTATCTAATCCTCTCCTGTGTGATACTGTCTGCTGAGCTGTGTATCTAATCCTATCCTGTGTGATTCTATCTGCTGAGCTGTGTATCTAATCCTATCCTGTGTGATACTGTCTGCTAACCTGTGTATCTAATAATGTCCTGTGTGATTCTATCTGCTGAGCTGTGTATCTAATCCTATCCTGTGTGATACTGACTGCTGAACTGTGTATCTAATCCTCTCCTGTGTGATACTGTCTGCTGAGCCGTGTATCTAATCCTATCCTGTGTGATACTGTCTGCTGAGCTGTGTATCTAATCCTGTCCTGTGTGATACTGTCTGCTGAGCCGTGTATCTAATCCTATCCTGTGTGATACTGTCTGCTGAGGTCTGTATCTCATCCTATCCTGTGTGATACTGTCTGCTGAGCCGTGTATCTAATCCTCTCCTGTGTCATACTGTCTGCTGAGCTGTGTATCTAATCCTATCCTGTGTGATACTGTCTGCTGAGCCGTGTATCTAATCCTATCCTGTGTGATACTGTCTGCTGAGCCGTGTATCTAATCCTGTGTGATACTGACTGCTGAGCTGTTTATCTAATCCTGTGTGATACTGTCTGCTGAGCTGTGTATCTAATCCTCTCCTGTGTGATACTGTCTGCTGAGCCGTGTATATAATCCTGTCCTGTGTGATACTGTCTGCTGAGCCGTGTATCTAATCCTGTCCTGTATGATACTGTCTGCTGAGCCGTGTATCTAATCCTGTCCTGTGTGATACTGTCTGCTGAGCCGTGTATCTAATCCTCTCCTTTGTGATACTGTCTGCTGAGCTGTGTATCTAATCCTATCCTGTATGATACTGTCAGCTGATCTGTGTATCTAATCCTATCCTGTGTGATACTGTCTTCTGAGCTGTGTATCTAATCCTCTCCTGTGTGATACTGTCTGCTGATCTGTGTATCTAATCCTGTCCTGTGTGATACTGTCTGCTGAGTTGTATATCTAATCCTGTCCTGTGTGATACTGTCTGCTGATCTGTGTATCTAATCCTATCCTGTGTGATACTGTCTGCTGAGCCGTGTATCTAATCCTGTCCTGTGTGACACTGTCTGCTGAGCCGTGTATCTAATCCTGTCCTGTGTGATACTGTATGCTGAGCTGTGTATCTAATCCTATCCTGTGTGATACTGTCTGCTGAGCCGTGTATCTAATCCTTTCCTGTGTGATACTGTATGCTGAGCCGTGTATCTAATCCTCTCCTTTGTGATACTGTCTGCTGAGCTGTGTATCTAATCCTGTCCTGTGTGATACTGTCTGCTGAGCTGTGTATCTAATCCTCTCCTGTGTGATACTGTCTGCTGAGCTGTGTATCTAATCCTATCCTGTGTGATTCTATCTGCTGAGCCGTGTATCTAATCCTCTGCTGTGTGATACTGTCTGCTGAGCCGTGTATCTAATCCTGTGTGATACTGACTGCTGAGCTGTGTATCTAATCCTATCCTGTGTGATACTGACTGCTGAGCTGTGTATCTAATCCTATCCTGTGTGATACTGTCTGCTGAGCTGTGTATCTAATCCTCTCCTGTGTGATACTGTCTGCTGAGCTGTGTATCTAATCCTATCCTGTGTGATTCTATCTGCTGAGCTGTGTATCTAATCCTATCCTGTGTGATACTGTCTGCTAACCTGTGTATCTAATAATGTCCTGTGTGATTCTATCTGCTGAGCTGTGTATCTAATCCTATCCTGTGTGATACTGACTGCTGAACTGTGTATCTAATCCTCTCCTGTGTGATACTGTCTGCTGAGCCGTGTATCTAATCCTATCCTGTGTGATACTGTCTGCTGAGCTGTGTATCTAATCCTGTCCTGTGTGATACTGTCTGCTGAGCCGTGTATCTAATCCTATCCTGTGTGATACTGTCTGCTGAGGTCTGTATCTCATCCTATCCTGTGTGATACTGTCTGCTGAGCCGTGTATCTAATCCTCTCCTGTGTCATACTGTCTGCTGAGCTGTGTATCTAATCCTATCCTGTGTGATACTGTCTGCTGAGCCGTGTATCTAATCCTATCCTGTGTGATACTGTCTGCTGAGCCGTGTATCTAATCCTGTGTGATACTGACTGCTGAGCTGTTTATCTAATCCTGTGTGATACTGTCTGCTGAGCTGTGTATCTAATCCTCTCCTGTGTGATACTGTCTGCTGAGCCGTGTATATAATCCTGTCCTGTGTGATACTGTCTGCTGAGCCGTGTATCTAATCCTGTCCTGTATGATACTGTCTGCTGAGCCGTGTATCTAATCCTGTCCTGTGTGATACTGTCTGCTGAGCCGTGTATCTAATCCTGTCCTGTGTGATACTGACTGCTGAGCCGTGTATCTAATCCTGTCCTGTGTGATACTGACTGCTGAGCCGTGTATCTAATCCTGTCCTGTGTGATACTGTCTGCTGAGCTGTGTATCTAATCCTCTCCTGTGTGATACTGTGTCCTGAACTGTGTATCTAATCCTGTCCTGTGTGATACTGACTGCTGAGCCGTGTATCTAATCCTGTCCTGTGTGATACTGTCTGCTGAGCTGTGTATCTAATCTTCTCCTGTGTGATACTGTGTGCTGAACTGTGTATCTAATCCTGTCCTGTGTGATACTGTCTGCTGAGCCGAGTATCTAATCCTCTCCTGTGTGATACTGACTGCTGAGCCGTGTATCTAATCCTGTCCTGTGTGATACTGTCTGCTGAGCTGTGTATCTAATCCTCTCCTGTGTGATACTGTGTCCTGAACTGTGTATCTAATCCTGTCCTGTGTGATACTGACTGCTGAGCCGTGTATCTAATCCTGTCCTGTGTGATACTGACTGCTGAGCCGTGTATCTAATCCTGTCCTGTGTGATACTGTCTGCTGAGCTGTGTATCTAATCTTCTCCTGTGTGATACTGTGTGCTGAACTGTGTATCTAATCCTGTCCTGTGTGATACTGTCTGCTGAGCCGAGTATCTAATCCTCTCCTGTGTGATACTGACTGCTGAGCCGTGTATCTAATCCTGTCCTGTGTGATACTGTCTGCTGAGCTGTGTATCTAATCCTCTCCTGTGTGATACTGTGTCCTGAACTGTGTATCTAATCCTGTCCTGTGTGATACTGACTGCTGAGCCGTGTATCTAATCCTGTCCTGTGTGATACTGACTGCTGAGCCGTGTATCTAATCCTCTCCTGTGTGATACTGTCTGCTGAGCTGTGTATCTAATCCTCTCCTGTGTGATACTGTGTCCTGAACTGTGTATCTAATCCTGTCCTGTGTGATACTGACTGCTGAGCCGTGTATCTAATCCTGTCCTGTGTGATACTGACTGCTGAGCCGTGTATCTAATCCTGTCCTATGTGATACTGTCTGCTGAGCTGTGTATCTAATCCTGTCCTGTGTGATACTGTCAGGGTGGCTCTGCCGGATGATCCTGTGTATTTCCAGGACCCCGGCTCGGAGGTTCTTGCTCAGTGATGATGACCTTCCTGTGCAGACTCAGCGGGTCAGTCTCCGGCACAGCGATGAGTCACAGACTGCGCCGCGGTCATAGGATTATAATGTGCCCGCACTGCCGCCAAATCCCGGAGCTTTATGTTTCTGGAAAAGTTGGGTGGTGACCAATGTGGCCCCCGGCCACCAGGAAAGGTCCCATGAAGCTCGCAGCTCAGCAGCCATGCGGGTCATGCTGCGGGGCAAAAGTATTGAACCCTACAGGGTATATCTAAACTCCCAAAAATCAAGGTTTACAGGAGCACAGAGTATTTCAGGAGATAAATGTGCTGCCTTGTGGGGGTTTACAGGCCGAGAGCTGCACAGTAAAAGAACCAGAGCCCCACAGGAGCACAGAGTATTTTGGAGAGGAGTGTACTTGTACTAACCCTGAGAGGTAACTGACAAATTACATAGGAAAAGTAGGGTCCCAGCAGCACAGAGTACTTCAGAGGGAAGGGAAAGTGCAGGCTTGTGGGAGGACAAAGAAAAAGTTACATAGTGGAGGAAACGGGTCCCCAGCAGCACAGAGTATTTCAGGAGAGGAATGTGCTAATATACTGTAAAGTTTCAGCAGATAACTAAATAGAAGGTGCAGGGTCCCCAGCAGCACAGAGTATTTCAGGAGAAGAATGTACTAATATACTGGAACATTACAGGCTAAGAATTAAAAAGAAGGTGCAGGTTCCCCAGCAGCACAGAGTATTTCAGAGGAAAGGGAAAATGCAGGTCTTGTAGGAGGACAAAGAAAAAGTTACATAGTGGAGAACACGGGGTCCCCAGCAGCACAGAGTATTTCAGGAGAGGAATGTGCAAGTCCTGTGAGGGGGTCATAGACTATTAGCTTTATAACAGAAAGTGAAGAATCCCCAGCAGCACAGAGTATTTCAGATAAGAAATGTGCTAATATCCTGGAAAGTTACAGAGGAGTTACATAACAGCAAGAACACGGTCTTCAGTGGCACAAAGTGTTTTAGGGGAGCATTGTGCAAGTCCTGTGGTAAATCATAGGCTGACAATTTCAAAGGAGAAAGTGCAGGGTCCCCAGCAGCACAGAGTATGTCAGGACAGGAATGTGCTAGTATAGTGGGAAGTTACAGGCAGATAACTAAATAGAAGGTGGAGGGTCCCCAGCAGCACAGAGTATTTCAGGGGAGCATTGTGCAAGTATAATGGTAAGTCATATGCTGACAGTTGCATAAGAGAAGGTGCAGGGACCCCACCAGCACAGAGTATTTCAGGAGAGGAATGTGCTAGTATACTGGGAAGTTGCAGCTGAGAATTAAATAAAAGATGCAGAGCCTCCAGCAGCACAGAGTATTTCAGATAAGAAATGTGCTAATATGCTGGGAAGTTACAGCTGAAAACTAAATAGAAGATGCAGGGTCCCCAGCAGCACAGAGAACTTCAGGACAGTAATGTGCTATAATACTGGGAGGTTACAGCTGATAAATAAATAGAAGGTGGTGGGTGCCCAGCAGGACAGAGTATTTCAGGACAGAAATGTGCTAATATAATGGGAAGTTAAAGCTGAAAACTAAACAGAAGGTGTAGGGTCTCAAGGAGCACAGAGTATTTGAGGAGAGGAAAGTGCAAGTCCTGTGAGGAGGTCATAGATTAATAGTTTCATAGTAGAAGGTGCAGAGTCTCCTGCAGCACAGAGTATTTCAGATAAGAAAGGTGCTAATATCCTGGAAAGTTACAGATGAGTTACATTACAGCAAGAACAGGGTCTTCAGTGGCACAAAGTGTTTTAGGGGAGCATTGTGCAAGTCCTGTGGTAAATCATAGGCTGACAATTTCAAAGGAGAAAATGCAGGGTCCCCAGCAGCACAGAGTATGTCAGGACAGGAGTGTGCTACAGTAGTATGCTGGGAAGTTAGAGGCAGAGAACTAAAAAAAAGGTGGTGGATCCCCAGCAGCACAGAGTATTTCAGGCGAGCAATGTTCTGATATACCTGGAAGTTATAGCTGAAAACAAAATAGAAGGTGGAGGGTCCCCAGCAGCACAGAGTATTTCAGGAGAAAAATGTGCTAACATACTGGGAAGTTGCAGCTGAGAACTAAATAGAAGATGCAGACTCTCCAGCAGCACAGAGTATTTCAGGAGAGCATTGTGCAACTATTGGGGTAAGCCATAAACTGACAGTTTCATGCGGTTATACACAGGTTACAGGTATGTGTGCTGTAATATGGTTCTGCTTTTAATCTATTTATCTAGGAGGCTGCATGGCACATGAAATACATAATATAGAGTAGGACCCCCCTATCGAGATTTGCCGTGACGTGGCAGGGGCGGCTCAAAGAATTGATCAATTATTTGCTAAAAATCTCATTTTGTATTATAGTACAGTTGGAATAAATCCATGTATTTGCAATTTTTTATATGATGCATGCCACTCTCAGATCATGCTGGCTCTCTTTTCATAGGAGAAGGTGCAGGTTCCCCAGCAGCACAGAGTATTTCAGGAGAGGAATGTGCTAGTTCTTTGGGAGGAGAGCGCCCCATACATTTTAGACTAATGTCAGCCGAAACCACAGATATTTCAGGGTTCGGCCGACCTATAAGGAATGTCCGATTTCGGAGAGTGAGGATTCGGGAGTGAACAATCAGCCGAATCATCACTATTTATTGTTTGTGAAGGAACAGATCCCCGAGCAGCACAGAGTATTTCAGGGAGCGTGCTCAGGGTCATTGATGCATCCGTGCAGGAATCTAATTTAGTTATGAACAAAGGGTGTTAATGAAATGTGAGCAGTTCCCCAATTAATAATAAATTGTGAGCGCGACGCGCGGTGTCCAGGGCGACCCTGTATTTGGGCTGGCCCCGGGCCCGGGCTCTGCACGCTCAGCTGGCATCGAGCTGTCCCCTGCAACCTGGCAATGATTACAGTAGCCAGAGGAATGATTAAGCTGAGGACGAGCCCGGGCATGCTGCTGCCCCTTATAAGCCCAGGGCTGGACGGGCATCGCAGGAGCAGAGCGGACCATACGTGCCATCCTGCCGCCGGGCACACAGGTAACCACAATCCCTATTACTAATCCCTAATAACCCCTCAGGTGACCACAGACAGGAGCGGGCACTGGGACGTCTACGGCGACTAAAATAATCGTTTCCAGAAAATTGTGCGCAGAATGTCGCTGTGAACTGCACCGTGTGAACGGACCCCAACCGTGTATCCAGCTGCTGTGACGGGCTGGGGGTGAGAGATTTGCATCCATTAACCCTGAACATACCACAGCGAGATGTGATACATTCCTGGCCACGGTGTCATGTCTGGAATCTCTGAGATGTCAGTGGAAGCAGAATTTAGTGCAACATTGTATCACGCCGGCATCTCTGGGAATTGTAACCAGACGGTATCATTCATGATGGGCTTAGATACGCAGCGCAGCAGACATAACTCAGACAGAAGAGGCTCCTGTGCAAGAACACCATATGGCCCTCACAGCCCAATCGCTCAAGTCCTCCTGTTTTTGAGGTAGAAATAAGCCCCCAACCTCTCGAGCCCCTGTGCGGCTGCACCAAGATGCCCCAATGGTATGTCCACCTCTGAGACAGTATCACAAATGATAGGATTAGATACACAGCTTGGCAGACATTACACAGACAGAAGAAGCATCTGTGTAAGGAGACTATATGGCCCTTTGCAGTGCAAGAACTCATCATAATGCACAACTCCAATTGCTTTGGAGGTAGATGTGGCCCCTTCACCTCTCCGGGAAGTTGCACCAATGGTATGTCCACCCCTGAGACAGTATCACTAATGATAAGATTAGATACACAGATCAGCAGATATATTTTACAGGATTAGATACACAGCTCAGCAGACAGTATCGTACTTTATAGGCTTAGATACACAGCTTCGCAGACAGTATTGCACATGATAGGATTAGATACAGCTCAGCAGACAGTATCACACATGATAGGATTAGATACATAACTCGGTAGACATTATTGTACTTTATAGGATTAGATACACGGCTCAGCAGACAATATCACACAGGATAGGATTAGATACACAGCTCAGCAGACAGTATCACACAGGATAGGATTAGATACACATCTCAGCAGACAGTATCACACAAGAGAGGATTAGATACACAGCTCAGCAGACAGTATCACACACGAGATGATTAGATACACAGCTCAGCAGACAGTATCACACAAGAGAGGATTAGATACACAGCTCAGCAGACAGTATCACACAAGAGAGGATTAGATACACAGCTCAGCAGACAGTATCACACAGGATAGGATTAGATACACAGTTCAGAATACAGTATCACACAGGAGAGGATTAGATACACGGCTCAGCAGACAGTATCACAGAGGAGAGGATTAGATACACAGCTCAGCAGACAGCATCACACAGGAAAGGATTAGATACACAGCTCAGCAGACAGTATCACACAGGAGAAGATTAGATACACAGCTCAGCAGACAGTATCACACAGGATAGGATTAGATACACAGCTCAGCAGACAGTATCACACAGGATAGGATTAGATACACAGCTCAGCAGACAATATCACACAGGATAGCATTAGATACACAGCTCAGCAGACAGTATCACACAGGAGAGGATTAGATACACAGCTCAGCAGACAGTATCACACTGGATAGGATTAGGTACACAGCTCAGCAGACAGTATCACACAAGAGAGGATTAGATACACAGCTCAGCAGTCAGTATCACACTGGATAGGATTAGGTACACAGCTCAGCAGACAGTATCACACAGGATGGGATTAGATACACAGCTCAGCAGACAGTATCACACTGGATAGGATTAGGTACACAGCTCAGCAGACAGCATCACACATGACAGGATTAGATACACAGCTCATCAGACAATATCACACAGGATAGGATTAGATACACAGCTCAGCAGACAGCATCACACATGACAGGATTAGATACACAGCTCATCAGACAATATCACACAGGATAGGATTAGATACACAGCTCAGCAGACAGCATCACACATGACCGAATTAGGTACACAGATCGGCAGACATTATTGTATTTTATAGGGTTAGATACACAGTTCAGCATACATTATCATACTTTATAGATTAGATACACAGGTGGGCAGACAGTAGTGGATAAACAGGATTAGTGTCAGATTTTCGGCGTGGTACGATGCTTGCTAATGGACCTTTCATGGTCGGTGGTCCGCTGACATTTGGTTTCCCCTTGGAATGACTGACATATTATTTGGGGAGGTGGATGTTGCTAAGATGACATCACTATGGATTAATGTAACTTCTACCCTTTAATCCTCTAAGTATCTGGTCGTCTCCACAAATGGACATGTTGAAACTTGCAGCCGTGGCCTTATATCTCCGATTACTTCGGATAATGGACATGTATCACAGGCTTAGATACAGGGGGAGCTGGCGGTGGAGGGGGTCATCTGATATCAGGAATGTTCCCCTTCTACCTCTGGCTCCTGCCCTATACCCGCTGCCGTCTGCCCACCGCCCAGGAGTTTGCTGGGTATCGGCCTCCATGAGGGCACATTACTGAGGACTCCTGCTGGTACATTGTAGCAGATCTTCTGCTTGGTGAGTGTTCTCTGCGGTTTCCTGCCATTGTCATTGCTGTTTATATGCATTTATAGAGAACGTCCTCTGATATCGGTGGCATCAATGGTTTGTTTCTGCTGGACATTTTCAAGATCTCTGCTTGCTGTTAGTAAATAGGAACAAGTTCATATTCAGCAGCTACTTGTAGGTGATTGGATAAAAACATGCAAGATAGCTCCATAAGGAAAGAAATCTATCCCTATAGTGCCATGGTGTACGTGTTTCTACCCTTCAAATAGTGGCGTAACTTGATTTCGATGGGCCCCGGTACAAAATTTGGACCTGGGCCTTTCCCCCTCGAGGTACAGGATAAGTAAGCTGACACTTGGCTCTTTCCCTCAGCACCCAGCTTTCCCATACTCCGATATCCCAATATAATATCCAATATTATAATGCATCTCATACTCCTCCATATATTATAATGCTCTTCCAATAGTTATCCATATATTATAACGCTTTCCCCATAGTCCTCCATATATTATAATGCTCCTCCCATAGTTATCCATATATTAGAATGCATACCCCATAGTCCTTCATATATTATAATGCTCCGCCCATAGTTATCCATATATTGTAATATACCCCCCATAGTTATCCATATATTATAATGCATCCCCCTTAGTCCTTCATATCATATAATGTATCACATAGTCCTCCGTATGTTATAATACACTCCCCATGGTCATCCACATATTATAATACATTCCCCATAGTCCTCCATATATTGTAATACACTCAGCATAGTCCTCCATGTACTGTAATGCACCCCCCCATAGTCCTGCATATAGTTTAACACACACCCATGGTCCACCATGTATTATAATGCCAACTCCTAGTCCTCCATATATTATAATACACTCCCCATAGTCCTCCATATATTATAATGCAGCCCCCATAGTCCTCCATGTATTATATTGTACCCCCATAGTCCTGCATATAGTTTAATGCAGCCCCCATAGTCCTCCATATAGTATTATGTAGCCCCCATATAGTATTAGGCAGCCCCCATGTAGTATTATACAACTCCCATATCGTTTAATGTAGCCCCCATATAGTATCATGCACCCCCATATAGTAGCATGCAGCCCCATATACCATTCTGCAACTCCAATATAGTATAGCACCCTCATGTGGTAGTATGCAGCCCCCATATAATATTATGCAGCCCCCATGTAGTAGCATACAGACCCCATATAGTATCATGCAACCCCATATACCATTCTGCAACCCCCATATAGTATTATGCACCCTCATGTAGTAGTATGCAGCCCCCATATTGTTTAATGCATACCCATAGTCCTCTGGCCACCGTGACTAAATACATACTCAATTCTCCATGTTTCCCCACTGTTACAAAGTTTATGCGTAACTTACAGTTGTGCAAAAGTTTGGAAACTGTTATTGCTTTATACCAGTCTTGTCCAACTCCGCCAACTTTTTGAAAGTGGGGAGGGAGGTGCGGTTGAGTTTGGCCGACAAATTTATCAAAATTTAGACCACAAAATTGGCAGCTGAAAGATATGTGAAACGAAGAGACAAGACGCCTATCAATGACTCCTGCGTGCCCTTTTTTATGAGTATATTGGTTACAGAACTGTCCATTATACGATGATTTACATAACGCAGGATGGTGGCACTATACATGACGCAGTTTTCTTCTGTCCCAGTCTCCAGGGCAGGACAATGGCCGATAACCCTCCGTCTCCTCCTGAGGACATCATGACCCTAGCGGCTGCAGGAGATGCTCATTCCAAGTCAGGTCCTCTCTCGAGTCGCCGCCATTCTCACTCCATAGAAATGCCCCCACGCCAGCTGGCACGTTTGAGAAGTATCGAAGAGCACCCCGCCATGTACTCACGTCGCAGCTCGGTGGTCAGCAACCTGAACATCCCTTTCTCCCGCAAGAACTCGCTGTGCGCAATGGGCTCCAACAAGCGCTTGTCCTTGGGGCCCTGGGCGCATTATGGACGGGTTAGTTTTTCAGGTCTTCCCCTCTATCAGCCCATTAAGGAGATTCAGTATGAAAACACATACAAGATGGGCCCCGACCTGGACTGCAGGTTCAACCCATGCCGGGCCCAGAAAGCTCTGGAGAACATCCTGAGAAACTACCTGGTGGACACCAAGTACAACCCCCATCACCAGCGGGCAGCTGGCCCAGAATCTGTCCGACATCATCCGCAGCAAACTGAAGGAGTTCACCCCTGCCCGGTACAAAGTGGTCTGCAGCGTCTTCCTGGGCCAGATGTGCCACCAGGGGGTGAAGGTGTCCAGCCGCTCCCTGTGGGACCCCCAGAATGATAATGTCGCCGCGGCCTCGTATTCGAATGCCACATTGTTTGCGGTGGCCATGGTGCACGGGCTGTACTATGAATAATGGCGCCATTCACTGTGTATAATAAACTCATATTGTGTACATGCGTTGTGTGTATGGTCAGGGGGGCACAGAGGAGCCACAAAGGATAACTAAAACCAGGACCCTCTTGTATTGGGACATTACTGATACAGGACAACCTCCTTCTAATTGCTTGCAGGCCCCCAAACTATTCTTCCTACTTGTCTGCTAATATTGCAGAGTGCATAGAGGGGAACCACTATTTAATTCTGCAAGATTTAAGAGGAAAGTTTGAGCTGAAGCCCCCCCCAAATTCCCCATAACAGCACCATGTGCAGCCCCTTGTTCTGCAACTACAACTCCAAGCATGCCCTGACTGCTACAATCTAGTACTTTCTTACCCGACCACAAGTTTTTAAGACCCCATCCCCCAAACTTTCATTATTGATATACATAGAATGTGTGGAAGCTTTGCATATATAGTTTAAAAGGGATTGTCCAGGTACAACAGCTGTAGTCATCAGTATGAGATCGGTGGGGGTCCAATGCTCTCACTTAGCCATTTCTGCCAAATGTAAACCCTTTGTATGGAGCTGCCACCCCTCCATTATGGTACGTGGCAGCCACGGCCAAGAATTGCAAAACTCTTCATAGGACTTGGGAGCCATTCTGCAGTAACCTGCAGTGTTCTCTATACATCGATAGGGGTTCCTTGTATCTCCGGCCAAAGTGTCCATCCTTCAGAGCAGATAACTGATCGTTAGATCTCATAGGGGAGATCACAGATCTCATAGGGGAGATCACAGATCTCATAGGGGAGATCACAGATCTCATAGGGGAGATCACAGATCTCATAGGGGAGATCACAGATCTCATAGGGGAGATCACAGATCTCATAGGGGAGATCACAGATCTCATAGGGGAGATCACAGATCTCATAGGGGAGATCACAGATCTCATAGGGGGAGATCACAGATCTCATAGGGGAGATCACAGATCTCATAGGGGAGATCACAGATCTCATAGGGGAGATCACAGATCTCATAGGGGAGATCACAGATCTCATAGGGGAGATCACAGATCTCATAGGGGAGATCACAGATCTCATAGGGGAGAGCACAGATCTCATAGGGGAGAGCACAGATCTCATAGGGGAGAGCACAGATCTCATAGGGGAGAGCACAGATCTCATAGGGGAGAGCACAGATCTCATAGGGGAGAGCACAGATCTCATAGGGGAGAGCACAGATCTCATAGGGGAGAGCACAGATCTCATAGGGGAGAGCACAGATCTCATAGGGGAGAGCACAGATCTCATAGGGGAGAGCACAGATCTCATAGGGGAGAGCACAGATCTCATAGGGATATATCCAATTGATACATAGCGATTTGGATATATCCAGTCCCTACATAGTTACACATAGGGATAAGTACAATAGTTAAATACAAGGCACAGACAGGTGTCCCAAAAAAAAAAAAAAAATCCCCCACAAACCTTACATTTTAAGGGCCCACTCACACCATGATATAAATTACACGCAATGCTTTATGGAGCCACATGCAATTTTTATGGATACATTGTAATTCTGTAACAGGATATTAAATGATTAATGGCTGCAGGGGAGGAACGGGACAGGTTTTTTTTATATTGTCCTGCAACCTTAGCATTAGTTCTATTTTTCCTCCATTTACACAAAGCTACATAGAAAATGTAGTGATTAGGGGGAAGTTACATGGCACTAAACTTAGTTTTACTGAAGGAATTCTCACTTTGGGTGTGTCCAGAGACAAAATGAGAGTCACATCGCTCAATCCACGCAAGGCAAGTCACATTACTCAACAGTTATGGTCTCTGCCGCCTTGTAGTGCAGTCATTGCACAGATGCTGTACCCATAATTATTTATTATTATAGCGCCATTTATTCCATGGCGCTTTACAAGTGAAAGAGGGTATACGTACAACAATCATTAACAGTACAAAACAGACTGGTACAGGAGGAGAGAGGACCCTGCCCACGAGGGCTCACAGTCTACAGGAGGAGAGAAGAGCCTGCCCGCGAGGGCTCACAGTCTACAGGAGGAGAGAGGACCCTGCCCGCGAGGGCTCAGTCTACAGGAGGAGAGAGGACCCTGCCCGCGAGGGCTCACAGTCTACAGGAGGAGAGAGGACCCTGCCCGCGAGGGCTCAGTCTACAGGAGGAGAGAGGACCCTGCCCGCGAGGGCTCAGTCTACAGGAGGAGAGAGGACCCTGCCCGCGAGGGCTCAGTCTACAGGAGGAGAGAGGACCCTGCCCGCGAGGGCTCACAGTCTACAGGAGGAGAGAGGACCCTGCCCGCGAGGGCTCAGTCTACAGGGGATGGGTGATGGTACAATAGGTGAGGATGACTTATCCTCATGAGCCATCGGAGATGTTTAGCACTGGATATATTAATAGGGATGATCAAATATCAAATATTCAGCTTTGCTAATATTCAACGAATAGGTTGCCGCTATGCAAATATTGAAATGCGCAATGCAAGTCTATGGGAAGCCCGAATAGTTGCTATTCGGGTTTCCCATAGACTTACATTGCACATCGAATATTTGCAAATTGTTGAATAGCGGCAACCTATTCGTCGAATGTGGGCATAGCCGAATATTTGAGGTATTCGATCATCCCTAATTATTAAATGTATATCCATCTGATGTCTATGGGGAGAGACTGCTAGATTTTTAACACCCAAATCCTTATAAGCTGCCATCAGGTGTCAGGCAGCAGTGCACTCATCTATTCTGAAGTGTATGGCTCACTCCAAATGATCCACAGCCTCCTTCACACGTCCGTGTTTCTGTACTGGAGACACTTCAGACCCATAAAAAAAAAAAAAATATCAATGGGTACACACACACACACACACACACACACACAGTGTGACCCTACCAGAGAAAAGTGTCATTGACATAATGTACATTTTGCAGTCTGATATTATTCAGACAGCATGAGCTTCTATACTTGCCTGTCCCTGGTGCTGCTGGGTCCACAGTGTACTGAATATGCATGAGCATAATGAGCAGGCCCTGAAGCAAGTGACAGCAGCACAGGAGACAGCAGCTGGAGACGGGAGTATAGAAAATCATTTTTTTGCATGGATGTGTGAGAGGCCCCAGGCTGTGTGCACACATTGCTTTTTTTGGTGCAGTTTATTGCCCAAGTCTGCATGTCCATCCTTTGGCCCCATGCACATGCTGCAGGTTAATAAGTTTTTGGTTTGTAGTGATCTTTTAATCACAAACTGCATGCTTTGCCTTCCCCAAAGTCTGAAGATTTCAGATTTGCTTTGCGCATTTTTGGGCTGCATTTGTGGTGACCACTTAGGCTGCACAGTTTTTTTTGCCATCAGGCATTCCAGCAAAAAAAAAAAAACAAAAAAAAAAACAAAACTGATGCAACAGATCCGGTGAAAAAACGGATCAGTTTTGACAGATGCGGTGTGATACTGAGCATGCCCAGTTAAAAAAAAAAAAACGGATCCGGCGGCCAGATTTGGTTTTTGCCGCATTACGCCAGATCGGCGTCTATAGGCTTCCATTATAAAACACCGTCCGGCGCGATCCGTTTTTTTACCAGACACAAAAACATTCAATGTTTCATCCGCCTGCCGGACAAGTAAATTTTGCCGGATCCGGCAAAAAACGGATTAAACGCAAGGCCATCTGGCACAATCCGTTGCTAATGAAAGTCTATCGGGGGGGAAAAAAAAAAAAAAAAAAAATCCGCCGGCAGATGCACAATCCAGCAAAAACATGAAAAACGGATCCGGCCTGATTGCAAAAAAACTGGTGTGAAAGCAGCCTAAAACGCAGCATGTCAGTCTTTAAGTTTCTTCACCCATTGATCTAAATGTGTGGTCAAAAAAGGTTGACCACAGGGTACATTTGTGGCTACGACAAAACTTAGGCCAAAGGCTGAGCATTCTGAACTGCTGTAAGCATGTTCCTTCTTTTACCCCCACCCTTGCAGTTTTGGGTGTAGAGAACACACAAAAAAAAAAAAAAAAAAATATAAAAATACAAAATAAATAAAATTATATAAATTGCGCATTGTTTTTTGTAGCAGAAGACTTCTGTACCTAATCTGCAGTGTGGGCACATGGCCTAAAGATTCTACTTCATTGCCTTTCCAATGCCTAAATTCAGCATTTCCTCTACAGATGGAGCAGGGTTTGTTTCAGCGTGCATATTTCTGATCTCCCCATATCACGCACACCTTACATCTCCAGTACACAGGATTAGATTAAACGCATAGAATTACACAAGAGTCCATTGTTTGACTCCTCATCTAAAGATTAAATCTAATCCTTTACCATACTGACTTATTAGACAAGGCTGAACAACATATCCCAGCCCAGTCTGGATGTATCATCTCTACACATCACCAGGACAATAGCCAAATATATAGAATTAAACCCTTATTTGCCCCAAATGAACCAAAAAGAGATTTTTTTGCAGTTTTCAGATCTAAAGTTTTTTTATTTGTCATATTTTGTATAAAACTTTATTTTAACTTTTGCTTTGATTAATGTAAATCTAAGAAAAAAAATACATTAAAAATAAATACATTTATAAATAAAACATAAATAAATGTTATTATGCAATGGAAGAACAAATATAACAGTAGTGGGGCCCGCACTGCTCTCGTGGGGGCCCTGTACCATGAAATAAAGACAAAAAAAATTTCAAGTAGCAGCCTGCACTCTGCAGTCCTCCGCTCTGGAGGGGTCTGTACTCTCCTCATGGGGGAAAACCAGACTCGATATGTAGCGTATAAGAACGTGGGGTGTACGGGTGCGAGGGCATTACAAGTGCTCTGATCACATTGATCTCTGTATATATAACCTTCTATACAGAGATCAGGATTCACAGATTCAACCCTACGTCTCTAGAGGGTCTTTGGTAGAAGAAGTCACGAGAAACCAAGAAGATGGCCGTGTTTAAGTGTTAGTGAAGTTAGGATTCTTCTTTTTTGCTTACAACAGCAAAGTCAATAAAAAAATCAAAGAAGCCTTTGGTAGTAATGTAGTGCATTAAGTGAGGTGGGAACCATCGAAAGTATGAAGTGTAACTCCGCTCTGCAGCACGAGGCATTTATTAGGATTTCCCCCATGCAGTTTGTAAATTTGGAGGATTTGCCATTGCACAATTTGCAGGTAGAACATGAGCAGAGCTACAAGTTGGCAGACGTGGGCATTTATGGAATGGAGTACCCCCCTTACATGAGATGGCAATTGAGAATAGACAATAGGTTTGCAAGACGCTGTTCTTGTATGCCGCGCTGTTGGCCGGGAGCCCTGCGAGACGCCTCATATCCGCTCAGGTGCAAGTCAACGCAAGGATATTGCACCAGACTGGCTACTGAAAAATGCAACAGCTGGGAAAACTCCCATCCAACGGCCACAGAATCCAGACATGGCCGCAGCAACCAGGTCCTGAGAAGGGCTCTAGATGCCAGATTAGCAAGATTGATACTTGGCATCAGGTTGACCATTTTGGAGCCCAGCATGGAAGATTCAGCTCTTCACGGAGCATGAGGTTTCAGGTTTGTTGTTACAGGGGATAACATTGTTGCAACCAAAGACAATGACAGCTATATTGCACCTGTGTCAGCAGTGACGTGTCACCCATCTTTGACCCTTGAGGGTCTGAACTTTGGAAGCCCCCCAGCAGCTGGTTGTATTGTGTCAACAACACCCTGATGAATGGGTGTTTAGCAGCCGGAATAAGAGCAAGTCAGCAGCTTAACGTCCCCGGCCCAAATCTACTTAATCCTCTTGTGTGGAGCTTAATACAGTAAGCGAGCTGCCAAATCCACTGATCAGATAACTTACCACGACATGGGCAGGAACGTCCAGTATATGCAATCCACAAGTCACCCAAACGCCTGCAGTAAACCAGGTATATCCCATAACCTTATATCACCACCACCACGTGTGACGTGTGCAGGACCGGCCACTGCCAGGCCCCGGTGAAGCAAAGTCAAGTGAAGGCAACTTCAAGAATTCCGCTACAGAGTTTGTATTTCAAGCACCAAAGAGCTCTCAAGAGCCTTGGATTGTACAGTCCAGTCCTCCAGATAAGACCCTGCCCCATATCCCCGGCAGGTAGACCTGGCCGCCACAGTGTTAAGAGCGGGGGAATGGCATGAAGGATGCAAGTATGGGTGTAGGAAAGATTTACGACTCAGACTTCTGCTCTAGAAGCTTCAGGGTGTACTTTAGGCGGTGGTACATGTCGGAGGAGCAGCCGCTTTCCACCAGGGAGCTGAGCAGGAAGGTCTGGGAGCTGCGGTCACGGTTGATGTAGGTGAGCAGGTACATGTCCTGAGGTTTGCTGAGTATGAGCTTCGTGTGATCGTTGTAGAAGTTCACCTGAAAATTAAGGGGATATCGATCAAAACCAGAAAGGGATGCAGAGAACAGCGCTGCAAAAATCTGTGAGCACTGTTACTAGGAGGTGAGCACTAATCTTTAGTCTTAAAAAGGGGGATTTTATACATTGACATCTCTGATCAAATAGAGCCTAAATGATAAGCTGAGACCACAGTACCAGCCCATCCGTGCAGCACGGTATACCGCCCCCAGCCCATCCGTGCAGCACGGTATACCGCCCCCAGCCCATCCGTGCAGCACGGTATACTGCCCCCAGCCCATCCGTGCAGCACGGTATACTGCCCCCAGCCCATCCGTGCAGCACGGTATACTGCCCCCAGCCCATCCGTGCAGCACGGTATACCTCCCCCAGCCCATCCGTGCAGCACGGTATACCTCCCCCAGCCCATCCGTGCAGCACTGTATACCCCAGTGCAGTACTGTACTTCCACCCCTATTGATTCAATTAGGAGTTGATTTATAGTATGTAGTTATAATTTGAAAAACACAGTATTGTAAGATGCACTGTTCCTCCCAATTTGCGTGGAAAAGTAGCTTACTGGAGCATGGTGGCAGGGCCGATGTGGTGGGTGGGCAGTGCAGCAGGGACCATCCTGAGGGTCAGTGAGGGCTTCAAATAATTGCACCTGGAGTCTGTGCGTGTGCAGATGGAGCCCTCGGCTCAAGATCTCATCTACGCATGCGCTGCCTCCGGCCCACTGATCTCCAAGCAGTGGGCTTAAAAAAAGGCACCTGGAGGTGGCATGTGCGCAGATGAGATCAGCTTGTAATTGATTAGATTGAACTATTGGCACGTGCCAACCCTGGGTGCCATTTCTTTGAAGCCCACACCGCCAATAGTCTTGATGCGCCTGCAGCGAGCATCTGGGACACATGCCGCACCATCACCCTACTCCAGCACTGCTCCTGCCTCCTGTGGCTTTGCTCTACCACATGACAAGACACTACTGGATTATAAGACAGACCCCTTTCTCCACCCCCCCTAAATTTGGGATATTGCTTCTAAAGTGAAAAATATAGTAATTCCTGCACTGGAAGAGAAAAAAAAAAAAAAAAAAAGTTGCTTTCCAATTTTTTCAAAATATCGTTAACTTTCTCCCTTCCTTCCCTTGTGGGTTTCGGGAGCAGAAACCTCATTTGGTGCACATAACTTAAGGACTGCATCCTAAGGCACGGTCATAAGTGGTAGAGATGACTGCGGGGTTACAGTGACCCTGGGGAGTATATAGTGTATACCAGGAGTCCTCACCTGCAGGGTGCCGTTGTTG
Organism: Anomaloglossus baeobatrachus; assembly: GCF_048569485.1. Classification (NCBI taxonomy): domain Eukaryota; kingdom Metazoa; phylum Chordata; class Amphibia; order Anura; family Aromobatidae; genus Anomaloglossus; species Anomaloglossus baeobatrachus. The sequence goes on from NC_134360.1 coordinate 246,532,000, forward strand.
AAGAGCATCAGCAGGGCATGTTCAGTCTTCACCCATTGTAGGAGCAGCAGCAGCGGCCGGCTCCCCTCGTCCTGACATGGCAGATCCCCTCCCTACAAACACAGGAAATCGTAAGGAGCCGTTACAGCCAAGAAGATTGAGGAATGGCAGCGATTCAAGTGATGAAGGTGAGCGGACACCAGAGCAATCTACAGCCATCACTTCCACTGGATCCTCAACTGGTTATATCACATTCCTGACCCATGAACACCAGAAACCGCCAACACGAGGCGAGAATGGAGACTGTTTAACCGTTAAACCACACCTTAAGATGTCAGTGGACATTGACGAGGACACCTACAATACCAAACCTGCCAGACTTTAGTTCTTTGGGAACTGAACCAGCAATTGCAGTATATACTGAAAGCATAGTTCTCCTATGAAGCCTAGCCGGTGACTGGGCTTCACAGGAGGATCAAGCATGCAGTTACAGGTGGAGGTGGGGGGGGGGGAGCTTTGGCTGCCACGTTTAAGAGAAAGTGATGCATTTAGATTTTGTATTATGGAATCAATTTTTAATACAAAATTAGAGATTCACTATTTAATTCTATTTTACTCAAACACTGGGGCTGCCATCTTGGATTTGTAGTGTTTAACGGTCAATTACATCAAATATGCACATGGACTGTTGGGGGGGGGGGGGGGGCCGGCGCAGAGCCTGACTATCTTCCATCTCCTGCACTGTGGCTGCTCCTTGCTGTGACCTCGAAATGCCCCATGGGCTGTCCAGATGACCGATCTGGGAGGAGACTGCCGCCATCTTTGTGGAGCCCACACTATACTCTGCATTCCACTTCACCCGCTCTGCACTTGGGTCGTGATTGCAGCCGACGTTAGCTGTGAACACCGGCAGCTCCTCCAGTCACTGTACTCAGCAATGATAGGAGTAGCTGCTGAGACCCCAGGCTCACAGGAGGGGGTGCCCGGAGTGGAGGTTTGGGATGGGGTGAGTGTTGGGGGAGCAGTGATCGCAGCCCAACATCTATAGTACAATGCCTGGCTGCAGATCACTGCCGCTGTGTTTAAAGCTAAGATCACTGCACACAGATATAGCAGAGCTGTAACTGTATGCAGCACAGTATATTATGGGGTGCAGTATTTATTTGTGGAACATAAGTTTCCAATTTTTCATATACAGTGGTCCGAAAGTAGGTGGACAGAAAACATGGTGCAAAGTGAAACTGACTCCGTTGTCCTTAGCAACCAATCAGATTCCACCTTTCATTTTCCAAAGAGTCTGAAGAATGAAAAGTGGAATCTGATTGGTTGCTAAGGGCAATTGAGTCAGTTTCACTTTACACCATGTTATTTTTGGTCCACCCACTCTTGGACCACCCTGTGTGTATAACATTTATATTAGAAATAACTGCTCTGTCAGCAGCAGACACCGAAGCCCAATAGGATATATACAGTAGTCATGAATCCATAACTTTATGGTATATAAAAATGAGAATTTGGGGGGGGTTAGAAATTTGGTGACAGACATTAGCAGGTGCCAAGAAAACAGACATTGAGGGATTAAGTATTGTAGATTCAAATTGACGCAGTGGAAAGTTAATCTTAACAGTTTTGCATTTGTTCTGACATCTGTCATGTAAATGTTAAATTTGAGATGCAAATGAGTATTCAAATGCAGCTCCTATGTGGTTGCCAATAGCGCACCACATCCCAAACACTCACCTTCATGAGGTTCTTCTCCATGTATGTGGCAAAATACTGCAGGATGCTCATTTGGCCCTGGAGCTGCTCCGGTACGGCCGAGGCCGGGAACACAAAGTGCCGGCTGTTTGTCAGGTTGTAGTGGACATTTCTATGTTAGGAAAGAAATCAAATTACATTTAGATACATTTGTAGTAACCAGTATTTTAAGGGCTGGTCCTGTGACTTTATTTTCAAAATGACTATGGAGGAGATTTTGTACCGTGACACCCTTTGGTTTTGAGGCATCAGGCGCCCTCCGTAATAGGTGGGTGAACAAATAAGGGATGCAAATCTGAGGCAGGGCCCAGGTCTGAAATGCATAGTGATGTAGAGTCAGATCCATACCTGCGACTGGCTGGTAGAACCATGTGGGTGCCATTGTTAAAGAGAACGCCGATGCTTCGATTGGACAACTGGTAACCGAATCCGTACTTGTTGGAGTAGTCTACCCACTTTGACACCCACATGAAGTCCTCATGTTTGGTTAAGGGGGTGGGTTTCCCTTCGCCTAGGGAGACAAACCATGACCATTACAATCCAATCTGTCAAGAATTGTTGATGACCAGTGTCTACAGGAAAACTGGATATGCACCTATCGGCATGGAAGATAGACAATTCTTGAGGACTTCTAGTGCCGTCTCCATAACACCAGACGCAGTCACACAATCTTCAAAACCTATAAAATTAAAGACCCAGTGAGCAATGGTCAGACTGAAGAACCATCAAAGAAGACGGGACATTGTCACTTACCGTCACTGCTGACCAGGCTCCCACGGATTGACCTGGACACAGACTTCCCAGAAGCCTCTTCTGTCAAGGTTTCTACTGCGCTGCAGCTGAGGACATGGCCAGTGACTGGGGCCGCGGCCTGCTGTCAGAAGAAAGGGCACAAGGTGTAATAAAGATGCCAAAACCCAAGAGTCTCACAAAGGACCTATAGGAACATTGCTGCTCAGTGAGCCATAGGGGCCATTGTTGTGGCATGATACTTTGTGCCAAAAAGGGAGCGTGGATGCCGTCAGCTAAGAGGCGGCTCTCAAGGCTCCAATCCAGCAGCCACAGATTGCTCATGTGCAGCTTAGGCCGGAGTCACTTGCAAGTGGCTCGCTTAAGTCTTACATTACCCCAGCACCGGTCTACCACTCTGGACAAAAGTCTCCGCTGCATAGAAGTACATGCAGTTGACCCACTCCTGTCAGGAGAGGGCGGCCGTGCCGGGTGATGCAATGAAAATCACTCGCAAGTGTGACTTCGGCCTTAAAAAGGGTCCAGCAAACCAACATCTACGAGGGAGACTTGGGAATAATGACTTACAGATCAGAAGGCATTCAGCCACCAAAGCTTGAAGATTGCCAGATCGGGGAATTTTAATCTCAATTACAAAATGAAGCATGATCCTTTATTTAATGCCATCACCTATCCCTTGTACAAGTGGTTTACAGTGAGGTGGGAGGGTTGAGAGCAAAAACACTCCAGTATCAAATGCTGGGTCTCCCCTTAAAAAGGACCCCTTTAGCTTTTGTCGTCACATACCTCATTCCCCTCCACAGTTTTGTAACTGAGCTGTCGGCAGATTGAAGTCTTCACCAGACCAGTCACCAGCTTAGATATGTCATCCTTCTCGTCGGGGGAACCATTCTTTGCTGCAAAGACAAACAAGTGTCAGGACGCAGATCTGAAAACCTGCTGAATATGGAAATTCATTACAGCTCTTGCAGGTTCAGCAGAGCCGATTGACAATTCAGTGATGTGAGAAGGGATTTTTTACTAGGATAGACCCTCTTTTTTTAAAGGGGTTGTCTACTTTGACACTATTGGCCTATCCTAAGGCTAGGTCACTGTCCGATCGGCTGTGGTCCGAAACCGCATCCCAAAGAGCAGCTGATCTGGGTATTTGCAATGGCAGCAGGAAATGCTCAGCTCCGGTGCTGTTTTATCTTCTGATGGCGGCCACAGCTGGGTACTGCACATCCGCCCCCTATTGATTAGAATGGAAAGGAGATGTGCAGTACCGGCCGCTATCAGAAGACAGAGCAGCACTGGAGCTGAGCATTTCTGGCTGCCTGCTGCTGGGACCGAGAGCAGCTGATCTGGGTATTGGCAATGGCAGCAGGAAATGCTCAGCTCCGGTGCTGTTTTATCTTCTGATGGCGGCCACAGCTGGGTACTGCACATCCGCCTCCTATTGATTAGAATGGAAAGGAGATGTGCAGTACCGGCCGCTATCAGAAGACAGAGCAGCACTGGAGCTGAGCATTTCTGGCTGCCTGCTGCTGGGACCGAGAGCAGCTGATCGGTAGGGGTGAGATGTCAGACCCTGTCCGATCACACATTGATGACCTACCCTAAAGGATAGGTCAATATCAAAGTAGTGGATAACCTCTTTAAAGGGCTTAAATTGAAGATTCAAGTCAACAGGAGGTCGATCTTGGGTGCAAGGAGTTGCACTCTGCTGAGCTAATGTCCATGGCTTATTCCTAGACATAAATATTAAAACACCCCCTAAACCAAAAAAAAAAAAACCAAAAAAAAACACCCCTAAGGCTGCTTTCACACATCTGGTTTGTGCTGAGTGGCACAATCCGGCTCAAAAACCTCTGCAGCGGTTGCGGCGAAAAAAACTGGATCCGTTGCACAAGTTTTTCCATGCGGCCCGTCCGGTTTGACGGATGCGGCTTAATATTGAGCATGCGCAGTGCAAAAAAACGCATCTGGAGTTTTTTTTGCTACAGGCCGCCGCATCCGGCGTCCATAGGCTTGCATTGTGAATTGCGCGATGTGGTTTTTCACCACACCAAAAACGTGCCAGGCAACGTTCCATCCGGCCACCGCATAGGCTAAATATGCCACATCCGGCAAAAAACGGACGCAACGCAAGGCCATGTGGCATAATATGGTGCTAATGCAAGGCTATGCAGGAAAAAGAAAAAAAGTTGCGTTTTTTCTGCAGAGCCCCGTATTGTAACGCACTGCAAAAACCGGATGTGTGAAAGCAGCCTTATTCAGTAAAGAGGACCCTTTCCCAGTGACAGTTACCATGGACTATGTATAAGGGAACAAATGTTGCCTGCTGGAAGCAACAGCATATTAAGAGTTGGGCCCTAGAATGCAGCCAATTCCGGGCCCTAGAATGCAGCCAATTCCGGGCCCTAGAATGCAGCCAATTCCGGGCCCTAGAATGCAGCCAATTCCGGGCCCTAGAATGCAGCCAATTCCGGGCCCTAGAATGCAGCCAATTCTGAGTCCGTAATTACAGTAGCAGAGGAAATCGGAGGCTGGAAGCCGGAGGCCACGGCGTTATCAAGTCGGTGATCACAGATTATACCGTTCACTTTCGTTACCTTTAGACTTTCCTTTTCCAAACAAGCTCTTGGCAACTTTGGTGAGGAGGCTCTTGGCAGGGTTGGGCGGGTGCAGATCCGGGACCATGACACAGCTACTTGGAGGCAACTTCTCTGGGGTGTAACCCTGAACAGGATCATAAGGGTTAATGTACTTGCAAGAGGAAATAAAGGATTTCACATAAAATGTATGGAAGATGGGAGGACGCACCTTGGAGAAGAATTCATGCTCGATGATTTGGTCGAGTGTCAGCCGCTCGCTGGGCGTGCGCTTCAAGATCCCCAGGATAAGCTGCTTGGCGGAGGACGAGAGGCAGGCGGGCAAGGTGTACTTCACCTGCTTGATACAGCGGTAGGTCTCCTTTAAATCTGAGGTTTCAAAGGGTGGGGTGCCACAGAGAAGTGTGTACCTGGAGGGAACAAGGGTCAATTAATGAAATTTATTTCTATATCGAGCACAATGCAGACATTTATAGACCTTGGCATTTCCTGACACTTTCCAATAGCTTTACTGACGTCAAAGATAAAACGAGTCATTAACCCACAAGGGACTGACATTAGGAACATTCATTCTGCGGTAATTAGTGCAGTGTTAGCAGATGACACAAGTGATGAATACTCCTGGGGCAGCCTCATTTTCCTGCCAGGGAGGAGCTGGACTCATCATGGGCACTAAAGATGTGCCAAAACATCAGAAAGTAGCGCAGCACGTCGGTTATAAGCAATGCCACAGGCTTCCTGTGTGACGCCAAACAAGAAAGGCAGCCGAGAAACGAGACCGTTCCACCGCAGCTGAACCCACGCCTGCTCCGGAGCGACACAACCACTACTTTACTTTTTCCTTTCCCTTTTATAAATAAAAAACACCTACATGACACATCCTAGAGACCAGATGTCCGACTCCGGGCCGTGTCCTTGTCTGTGGAGGACTTCAGGGGCCAAGTAATTTGGGGTCCCACAGATTGTTCTAGGAAGGAGACCAGAAGAAATGTTAAAATGCATAAACCTAGTGACATTCCCCAGTCTCCCCATCCCCCTATGTTGGGAATTTGCATCCTGTGCTTTAAGACCCCACAACTACTCACTTCTTCCTCTGTTCTGGGGGCTCCAGCCTCGCTGCCAGCCCAAAATCACCAACTTTCAGCTCCATGCTCTCATTGATGAAAAAATTTCCTGTAAAAATAGCAGGCGGCAACAGGTCAGGGGCGCGCAGGCGGCAACAGGTCAGGGGCGCGCAGGCGGCAACAGGTCAGGGGCGCGCAGGCGGCAACAGGTCAGGGGCGCGCAGGCGGCCTAAATCCTGATCTAATGCACATTACTTACCCAATTTGAGGTCCCGGTGAATGATTCCTCTCATGTGCAGGTATTTAAGGCCAGAGATGATTTGCTTCAGGTAATACCTGACTTCGGGTTCCAGCAGCGTGTGCCGTGCCTTCCAGATATGTGCAAGAGACTGCAAAAAAATAAAGAGCCAACACATTCATTGCAGCCGCTAAACCTGAAAATCTTGAGCCCCAGAGGCAGACAATCCCCGCTGCCTGTGCAAATAACCAGCTGGAAACAATGACCTGAAGATACTTTGTATCTGGAAACATTCGTGGGGGCCTATATCCTGTTACACAGTAACGCTGCGGCACGATTAGATCTAAAGTCTCATTATTACTCGAGAGGAATCCATCAGAGATTGAATTTGTATAATCTCCAGATCAGGTCCAGTCCACTGCAGCCCCCTCCCGTTTCTATACCCCCCACCCCCCGCTTTTGTTCATCTATAGACTATCCAGCAGTAGCGCCATGAATCAGCGGTTACAGCAGGCGGCTTTGTACTCCCTAACATCTGTATTGTGTCTGGGGAGACCCAGGGGCCACAGAAGAGCTGGGATTTATTTTTGGAGTCTTTACTACAAAGAGCCCTCAGAGCAGCTGCAGTGCGCGCCGGGACGTACAGCTGGCTGCGTTTCACTGGGACCCGGGTGAGGTTACATATTTCCACAAGGGCGGGGGTTGTGTAAATGTAACCTGCACAAAGGGGCAATTCTAGACCCGATCGCTCGCAGCCGTCTGCCTCCTCTGTACAAAGCTGACAGCTGCCTCCGTGCATGTGAACGAAGCCGACGACAGCGCTGAGTAAACCTTCCATGACCGGGGCACAAAGCTGCAGCCCGACACTCACTGCAGTGCACCGGGCGAGTACACCGACACCGCAGGAGACGTGCACAAGTCAGGACATCAGGCACATAGCGCCAGATACCAGAAAGACAAGACTTACTTTGCGGCTGCAGAGCTCCAGGAAGATGTAGATGTTCTCAGAGTCTTCAAAGTGGTGGGAAAACCTCACCACGTGTTTGTGATAAAGCTGCCGGTGAAGGTCGATTTCATTCACAATCTGCAGAGAGAAAAGGTTTGGATTAAAAGGAGTTTGTTATTTAAGTTTGATAAAAAGGAGCCCGATACATTATGCACGTGATCACAGCAGATCACATCCAGGAATAAAACTAGGATTACAAGAATAAAACTGGGATTACAAGAAGTTTTAGATGACTAAATGCAAAAGTGACCAATTCTTCACATCTCCCTGAGAACCAGTAACAACCGTCCTCATTTTCTCACACTCATAGGATATGAATTACAGTGTTTTAAAGTTGGCAGATTCCTTTGAACATCTCAGAAAACAAAAGGCTCATGTCCTTTAATTGCAGTTGCAGAACTGGGAAAGTCCAGCTCCTTAAAAGCCCATGAAACCAGGGCCGGGCCTTGCATCTACATTATGCTATTAACCCTGTGCAGGCCATCTATGCAAGCAGATTTTTTTTAACTATTCCTGGTCATTCGTTTCACTGACCCACCATATTCTCACCTTTTCCCGCTGATGAGGTTTGGCTACACGACTGTGCGGAATGACTTTCACAGCGTAGGTTTTATTAGTGGAAACCTCGGTCATTTCATAGCATCGAGCAAATCCACCCTGCAACAAACAATTTCTAATGAACATAGGGTTAAATTAAACAGTTTGCCCAAAAGCAATTAGAGGTACCCCAACAAAATATAATTTAGTTCATATATTAAATAACAAAGTGATGAGGGATCGATCCAATAAATCTTATGTACAGGGATTCAGCTGGCTGCAGACTATCTGATTATTATATTCCCATATAATGTCACTTCCTACCCCAATACCTGCTGGTTAACATTCCCAGCAATTATGCTGCCGGACATGTTTCGCCATGACTGGCTTCAACAGGGACTCGGGCTATAGTTAAGATCAGGCTGAAGTCAACCCCAAAAAACATGAAACATTTAAATTCACTGACATTAAGCAAATATTGAAAATAGGAAGGACTTTCAGTCTTTATTTTAGGTCTTATGACCCTGACGTAGTGAGCGCATTATAGCACTTATCAGCCAAGGAAGGATGTGGAAGGGCCGCGTTCTCCTTGCAGGAAACGTCCAGCCAGATTCCCCCCGTCCGGACTGATAATCAATGACAGCTTAAAAATAACAGCATGTGATCTTAGCGCTTCCTCTACATGAGACATTTATAGATCCCCCTCCCCCCTATAAGTGATTATTTAGTGTCTGCGGAGGCAATAATGGAAGATGGCTGCAGACAACGCACCCATAATAGCTGCTCAGTCCATTAACCGCTGCAGCGCACAGATTACAGCAGGGGATGCGGAAATCCACGGTCAAGATCAGATCATTGCCAATACATTACAGAGTCTCTAATGATCAGATAGGAGCAATCACAGCCATTACTGAGCCCCCTCTAATGATTGGGGGGTGCCCAGGAACACTACATTGTAACCAGCAGTGAGCAATGGATGACTGGTGCATAAATCAGATTCCTATATAGAGAGACGTACCCTCCTCATATTCAGGGAAAGGCCATGACTCACAACTTTACCCTCCAACACCAATTATTCAGAAGTGTCAGCTGCACACCTACTCTGCCAGTCACCATGCTCACATTGCAAACACTGAGCATAAACTCACCGCAGGAACCAAGCGTCCCACAGCAGAACAATGCCAGGCAGCAATGCCACACACACACACACACACACACAGGGCAGCGCGCCCCCCCATCCCATACACAGGGCAGCGCGCACCCCCCCCCCCCCTACACACAGGGCAGCGCGCACCCCCCCCCTACACACAGGGCAGCGCGCACCCCCCCCCCTACACACGGGGCAGCACCGCACCCCCCCCCCCCCATACACACGGGGCAGCACGCACCGCCCCCCCCCATACACACGGGCAGCTCACGCACCCCCCCCCCCCCCATACACACGGGGGCAGCACGCACCCCCCCCCCCCCCCATACACACGGGGCAGCACGCACCCCCCCCCCCGCCCCCATACACACGGGGCAGCACGCACCCCCCCCCCCCCCCCATACACACGGGGCAGCACGCACCCCCCCCCCCCCCATACACACGGGGCAGCACGCACCCCCCCCCCCCCCCATACACACGGGCAGCACGCACCCCCCCCCCCCCATACACACGGGGCAGCACGCACCCCCCCCCCCCCCATACACACGGGGCAGCACGCACCCCCCCCCCCCCCATACACACGGGGCAGCACGCACCCCCCCCCCCCCATACACACGGGGCAGCACGCACCCCCCCCCCCCCCCATACACACGGGGCAAGCACGCACCCCCCCCCCCCCCATACACACGGGGCCAGCACGCACCCCCCCCCCCCCCCATACACACGGGGGCAGCACGCACACCCCCCCCCCCCATACACACGGGGCAGCACGCACCCCCCCCCCCATACACACGGGGCAGCACGCACCCCCCCCCCCCATACACGGGGCAGCACGCACCCCCCCCCCCATACACACGGGGCAGCACGCACCCCCCCCCCCCCATACACACGGGGCAGCACGCACCCCCCCCCCCCCATACACACGGGGCAGCACGCACCCCCCCCCCCCCATACACACGGGGCAGCACGCACCCCCCCCCCCCATACACACGGGCAGCACGCACCCCCCCCCCATACACACGGGGCAGCACGCACCCCCCCCCCCCATACACACGGGCAGCACGCAGCCCCCCCCCCCCCATACACACGGGGGCAGCACGCACCCCCCCCCCCCATACACACAGGGCAGCACACCATCTGCTCTGCCACCAGGTACATAAAGGCCTGAGCTAATTGTATATAAAACAGAATACACCAATGTCCAACATAATCCACAGACACTGCAGAGAGCAGCGCAGCACACAGGGGGCAGCACACGGGGGGGGGGTCCGCAGCCTCCTGCAGGGACACATTGATATTCCAGACCCATCACCACTGGATGATGACACCACCAGAGCCAGCACAGTGTGCACCATGCACAGGGCCAGGATGGAGATTACAGGGGACGCATCTCAAAAGGGCAGAATATAGAAGAAACAGGTATAAAACCACAAGGAAAGCATTATGGGGCTAGTGCATTCTGGGACTTTTAGTTCTACAACACCAGGATGTATAATGGGGTGCCTCTGCCCCCCCCAATGCATCAATCTCCATCAGCAGCCCCTGACCTCTGCCAGAAGGGTCACACATAGCAGTGGGAAGAATGGATTTGGAAACACGCACACTAAATATACTTATATACAAGAACGCAGCAGCTCAGAGCCCCCTGTGCACACACTATATATATATATATATATATATACATATATACACACATACATACATACATACAAGAATGCAGCAGCTCAGAGCCCCCTGTGCACACACACTATATATATACATACATACATACATACAAGAATGCAGCAGCTCAGAGCCCCCTGTGCACACACTATATATATACATACATACATACATACAAGAATGCAGCAGCTCAGAGCCCCCTGTGCACACACTATATATATACATACATACATACATACAAGAATGCAGCAGCTCAGAGCCCCCTGTGCACACACTATATATATATACATACATACATACAAGAATGCAGCAGCTCAGAGCCCCCTGTGCACACACTATATATATACATACATACATACATACATACATACAAGAATGCAGCAGCTCAGAGCCCCCTGTGCACACACTATATATATACATACATACATACATACAAGAATGCAGCAGCTCAGAGCCCCCTGTGCACACACTATATATATATACATACATACAAGAATGCAGCAGCTCAGAGCCCCCTGTGCACACACTATATATATATACATACATACAAGAACGCAGCAGCTCAGAGCCCCCTGTGCACACACTATATATACATACAAGCAAGAATGCAGCAGCTCAGAGCCCCCTGTGCACACACTATATATATATATATATACATACATACATACATACATACAAGCACGCAGCAGCTCAGAGCCCCCTGTGCACACACATTGGGGTGCAGAGCGTTTATACGCCATCTACACTGCCGCATTCATATTTCATTCGTTTTTTATTATTTTGGAGCTTTATTTTCCTGTAGGCGCCCCCGTCACACGCCCCGGCGCTGCTCACCTTGCCCAGGGTCCTGCCCCGCGTATAGCTGCGTCCGGTCAGGGGGTCAGTGATGAGCTTGCAGGGGGCCGGCTGCCCCGGTCGGGGGGACTCTGGTTTGGGGGCCGCCAGCAGAGCGCTGGGGTAGGGCTGGATATAACAAGCAGCCTCCATCTCTCTCCTCCGCCGCCCGCAGCGCCTCTGCCCCGGACCCCTGCACACAGCTTTTATGAATGAGAGCGTGACGTCAGGCGCATGCGCGCAGTTTTGAGGGCGGGGGCGAAACGAAGCCACGTGTCTCCTCCTTCCTCCTGTCCCGTCTGCCCCGCCCACCGGCATGTAATAAACACGCCCCCTGCTAGTGCAGTAGTATAAAGCCGTATATTCTGCGCCTGCAGCAGCCTTATAGCAGTATATACTGTGCCTGCACCAGCCTTATAGCAGTATATACTGTGCCTGCACCAGCCTTATAGCGTATATACTGTGCCTGCAGCAGCCTTATAGCGTATATACTGTGCCTGCACCAGCCTTGTAGCAGTATATACTGTGCCTGCACCAGCCTTATAGCAGTATATATTGTCCCGCAGCAGCCTTATAGCAGTAGATATTGTCCCGCAGCAGCCTTATAGCAGTATATATTGTGCCGCAGCAGCCTTATAGCAGTATATATTGTGCCACAGCAGCCTTATAGCAGTATATATTGTGCCGCAGCAGCCTTATAGCAGTATATATTGTGCCGCAGCAGCCTTATAGTAGTATATACTGTGCCTGCACTAGCCTTATAGTAGTATATACTGTGCCTGCAGCAGCCTTATAGTAGTATATACTGTGCCTGCACTAGCCTTATAGTAGTATATACTGTGCCTGCACCAGCCATATAGTAGTATACACTGTGCCTGCACCAGCCTTATAATAGTATATACTGTGCCTGCACCAGCCTTATAGTAGTATATACTGTGCCTGCACCAGCCATATAGTAGTATATACTGTGCCTGCACCAGCCATATAGTAGTATACACTGTGCCTGCACCAGCCTTATAATAGTATATACTGTGCCTGCACCAGCCTTATAGTAGTATATACTGTGCCTGCACCAGCCATATAGTAGTATATACTGTGCCTGCACCAGCCTTATAGTCAGTGGCGTAACTAGAGTTGGATGGGCCCCGGTGCAAAGTTTAGACCTGGGCCCCCCCCTCCACATACACAGACACTTGGGGTAAGGCATACCTCCCAACTTTTAAAGAAGGAAAAGAAGGACAAAGTTTGCGGCGCGCGTAGCCACGCCCCCTAACCACACCCATTTCACAGTCACGCCCATATCCACTCCCCATCCACACCCATTCAGCATGGACACGCAGGCAGCCGGCGGGCCTCCAGCATGGACACGCAGGCAGCCGGCGGGCCTCCAGCATGGACACGCAGGCAGCCGGCGGGCCTCCAGCATGGACACGCAGGCAGCCGGCGGGCCTCCAGCATGGACACGCAGGGAGCCACAGTGAGGCGGCCGGTCGCCCACACAGTGAGGTGGCCGGTCGCCTTCACAGACAGGCGGCAGGGGGGGCGCCCGCACAGACAGGCGGCAGGGGGGCGCCCGCACAGACAGGCGGCAGGGGGGCGCCCGCACAGACAGGCGGCCGGGGGGCGCCCGCACAGACAGGCGGCCGGGGGGCGCCCGCACAGACAGGCGGCCGGGGGGCGCCCGCACAGAAAGGCGGCCGGCCGACCGCACAGACAGGCGGCCGGCCGACCGCACAGAGAGGCTCCGGCCGGGGGTGAGGGGGGGGGAGGGAGGGAAATCAGCGCTGGGGAGATTTTACTGTACCAGCAGCAGCACAGGCAGCGCTCCTCTCTGTTATGCCACGTCTACTGGGATGGTAGGAGGGAAAAGCAGGGAGGCGGAGAGAGAGTGGGTGGGCGGAGCCGGGAGCCGGCCGTCCCGATCGTTGGCAACGGGACAAACAACGTTAAGCGTGAAAGTCCCGCTGTATCCGGACGGTTGGGAGGTATGGGGTAAGGGATAATGACACTGACACTCGGGGTACAGGATAATGACGCTGACCACTTGGCTCTCACCCACAGCACCCTGAAATCCCTCTATCAGCACCCAGCTTTCATGAGAAAGCTGGGTGCTGAGAGATGTATATCAGAACATGGGAAAGCTGGGTGCTGAGAGATGTATAGCAGAGCATGGGAAAGTTGGCTGCTGAGGGAAAGAGCCTTTTTCCCTCAGCACAAAACATTTCCATCCCATACTTGTATCTTTGTCCCCCCTGTATAAAGTTCTCAAAATACTATAACAGCCCCCACATAGCCTTCCAAATAATTGTATAAAGGGTCTCACATAACCCTTCATATATTAGAATGCAGATACATAGCCCTCCATATATTATAATGCACCCCCATAATCCTCCATGTATAAAGTAGCCCTTCAATTATAATGCATTTCCCATAGTTCTCCATGTATTAAAATTCACCCCATAGTTCTCCATATATTATACTGCACCACATAGTCCTCCATGTTTTATAATGCACTTCCATAGTCCATGTATAAGGTAGCCTCCATAGTCCTCCATATATTATAATGCAGCCCCCATAGTCCTATATGTATTATAATCCAGCCCCATCAATTTTCATATTGTATTATGCAGCCCCATACTCCTCCATGTATAATGTACCCCTAGTCCATGTATAAGGTGTCCTTCATGTTTTTTATGCAGTCCCATAGACCTCCATGTGTCATGCAGCCAGCCACCCCAGGGCCTCCATGTGTCATGCAGCCAGGCCCCTCCAGGGCCTCCATGTGTCATGCAGCCAGGCCCTCAGGCCTCCATGTCATGCAGCCAGGACCCTCCAGGCATCCATGTGTAATGCAGCCAGGCCCCTCCAGGCCTCCATGTGTCATGCAGCCAGGCCCCTCCAGGCCTCCATGTGTCATGCAGCCAGGCCCCTCCAGGCCTCCATGTGTCATGCAGCCAGGCCCCTCCAGGCCTCCATGTGTCATGCAGCCAGCCACCCCAGGGCCTCCATGTGTCATGCAGCCAGCCACCCCAGGCCCTCCATGTGTCATGCAGCCAGGCCCCCAGGCCTCCATGTCATGCAGCCAGGACCCTCCAGGCCTCCATGTCATGCAGCCAGGCCCCTCCAGGCCTCCATGTGTCATGAAGCAAGGCCCCTCCAGGCTTCCATGTGTCATGCAGCCAGGCCCCTCCAGGCCTCCATGTGTCATGCAGCAAGGCCCCTCCAGGCCTCCATGTGTCATGAAGCAAGGCCCCTCCAGGCTTCCATGTGTCATGCAGCCAGGCCCCTCCAGGCCTCCATGTCATGCAGCCAGGCCCCTCCAGGCCTCCATGTGTCATGAAGCAAGGCCCCTCCAGGCTTCCATGTGTCATGCAGCCAGGCCCCTCCAGGCCTCCATGTGTCATGCAGCAAGGCCCCTCCAGGCCTCCATGTGTCATGAAGCAAGGCCCCTCCAGGCTTCCATGTGTCATGCAGCCAGGCCCCTCCAGGCCTCCATGTCATGCAGCCAGGACCCTCCAGGCCTCCATGTCATGCAGCCAGGCCCCTCCAGGCCTCCATGTGTCATGAAGCAAGGCCCCTCCAGGCTTCCATGTGTCATGCAGCCAGGCCCCTCCAGGCCTCCATGTGTCATGCAGCAAGGCCCCTCCAGGCCTCCATGTGTCATGGAGCCAGCAAAATAAAAAAACAAGTACCTCTCTTCTCCTTTTGACCCCTGCAACCACGGTAGTTATGACCCTGCCCCCATATGTCACACACACTGCTCCCCATACAGCCTGCACCCCCCATAGCACACACACTACACCCCCATATGTCACACACCCTGCCCCACATATCTCACCCTGCCTGTACCCCAACTTACCCCTCTCAAACACTCTGCACCCCTTCACATCCTTCTGTCACAGTCTGCAGCCCTCATATGCCACTCACCCTGCACTCCCCTCCCCCTCGTGCCCCCTCTTTTCTCATTACCAGTCATCATGTGTCCATGTCTCCTTCAGGAATCCGTATCTTCTGATGCTTTCTGCCCGGCAATCCTGTGTCTCCTCCCACACACTCACATGGGCATGACATCATCGCAGGTCCTGGAAGGATGGATTTCGTCTGCTGTGCAGGAGCGCTTCTGCTCTGCCGCAGCTCAGAAACGCCTGGTGGGTCTCTCCAGGTCAGGGGGCCCCTCTGCCCCCTGCTGACACCGGGCCCCCTGACTCACAGGCCGGCCCCCTGGCGGTCGCGTAGTCGGCCACTACACAGCGCATCTCCTCTGTTACAGAGAGGAGCCGGCTGTGCAGAGCGGCTGCCGGGCCCCTAAAACCCTGCGGGCCCGGTCGCAGTGGCGACCGCTGCGACCGCGGTCGTTACGCCCCTGCTTATAGTAGTATATACTGTGCCTGCACCAGCCATATAGTAGTATATACTGTGCCTGCACCAGCCTTATAATAGTATATACTGTGCCTGCACCAGCCATATAGTAGTATATACTGTGCCTGCACCAGCCTTATAATAGTATATACTGTGCCTGCACCAGCCTTATAGCAGTATATATTGTGCCACAGCAGCCTTATAGTAGTATATACTGTGCCTGCACTAGCCTTATAGTAGTATATACTGTGCCTGCAGCAGCCTTATAGTAGTATATACTGTGCCTGCACTAGCCTTATAGTAGTATATACTGTGCCTGCACCAGCCATATAGTAGTATACACTGTGCCTGCACCAGCCTTATAATAGTATATACTGTGCCTGCACCAGCCTTATAGTAGTATACACTGTGCCTGCACCAGCCTTATAATAGTATATACTGTGCCTGCACCAGCCTTATAATAGTATATACTGTGCCTGCACTAGCCTTATAGTAGTATATATTGTGCCACAGCAGCCTTATAGTAGTATATACTGTGCCTGCAGCAGCCTTATAGCAGTATATACTGTGCCTGCAGCAGCGTTATAGTAGTATATATATAATGTGCCACAGCAGCCTTATAGCAGTATATATTGTGCCACAGCAGCCTTATAGCAGTATATACTGTGCCTGCAGCAGCGTTATAGCAGTATATATTGTGCTGCAGCAGCCTTATAGTAGTATATATACAGTTAGGTCCAGAAATCTTTGGACAGTGACACAATTTTGGCGAGTTGGGCTCTGCATGCCACCACACTGGATTTGAAATGAAACCTCTACAACAGAATTCAAGTGCAGATTGTAACGTTTAATTTGAAGGTTTGAACAAAAATATCTGATAGAAATTGTAGGAATTGTCACATTTCTTTACAAACACTCCACATTTTAGGAGGTCAAAAGTAATTGGACAAATAAACCAAACCCAAACAAAATATTTTTATTTTCAATATTTTGTTGCGAATCCTTTGGAGGCAATCACTGCCTTAAGTCTGGAACCCATGGACATCACCAAACGCTGGGTTTCCTCCTTCTTAATGCTTTACCAGGCCTTTACAGCCGCAGCCTTCAGGTCTTGCTTGTTTGTGGGTTTTTCCGTCTTAAGTCTGGATTTGAGCAAGTGAAATGCATGCTCAATTGGGTTAAGATCTGGTGATTGACTTGGCCATTGCAGAATGTTCCACTTTTTTGCACTCATGAACTCCTGGGTAGCTTTGGCTGTATGCTTGGGGTCATTGTCCATCTGTACTATGAAGCGCCGTCCGATCAACTTTGCGGCATTTGGCTGAATCTGGGCTGAAAGTATATCCCGGTACACTTCAGAATTCATCCGGCTACTCTTGTCTGCTGTTATGTCATCAATAAACACAAGTGACCCAGTGCCATTGAAAGCCATGCATGCCCATGCCATCACGTTGCCTCCACCATGTTTTACAGAGGATGTGGTGTGCCTTGGATCATGTGCCGTTCCCTTTCTTCTCCAAACTTTTTTCTTCCCATCATTCTGGTACAGGTTGATCTTTGTCTCATTTGTCCATAGAATACTTTTCCAGAACTGAGCTGGCTTCATGAGGTGTTTTTCAGCAAATGTAACTCTGGCCTGTCTATTTTTGGAATTGATCAATGGTTTGCATCTAGATGTGAACCCTTTGTATTTACTTTCATGGAGTCTTCTCTTTACTGTTGACTTAGAGACAGATACACCTACTTCACTGAGAGTGTTCTGGACTTCAGTTGATGTTGTGAACGGGTTCTTCTTCACCAAAGAAAGTATGCGGCGATCATCCACCACTGTTGTCATCCGTGGACGCCCAGGCCTTTTTGAGTTCTCAAGCTCACCAGTCAATTCCTTTTTTCTCAGAATGTACCCGACTGTTGATTTTGCTACTCCAAGCATGTCTGCTATCTCTCTGATGGATTTTTTCTTTTTTTTCAGCCTCAGGATGTTCTGCTTCACCTCAATTGAGAGTTCCTTAGACCGCATGTTGTCTGGTCACAGCAACAGCTTCCAAATGCAAAACCACACACCTGTAATCAACCCCAGACCTTTTAACTACTTCATTGATTACAGGTTAACGAGGGAGACGCCTTCAGAGTTAATTGCAGCCCTTAGAGTTCCTTGTCCAATTACTTTTGGTCCCTTGAAAAAGAGGAGGCTATGCATTACAGAGCTATGAATCCTAAACCCTTTCTCCGATTTGGATGTGAAAACTCTCATATTGCAGCTGGGAGTGTGCACTTTCAGCCCATATTATATATAGAATTGTATTTCTGAACATGTTTTTGTAAACAGCTAAAATAACAAAACTTGTGTCACTGTCCAAATATTTCTGGACCTAACTGTATAATGTGCCTGCAGCAGCCTTATTTCAGTATAAAATATACCTTCTTTTTTATTGTGTCGGTTACTTGGTGTGTTTGTTTTTAATTTCTGCCTTAGGTCATGTGCGCACATTTTTACATCAGTATTTGTAACCAAAACCAGGGAAGGAACATTCAGAGGAAAAGTATAATAGATACGCGGGTGCCACTGCTGGATTTTTCACCCATTTCTGTTTTTTGTTTACAAATATTGAGGTTAAAAAAATAAATCACCAAATACACAACATGTGCATTATTTAAAGTGTATTTTGTTCATGTTGCCTGTTTTTCCTGGAGAGGAGTTTAGAGCTCACTGAGCGGCTCTGGCTGAGGCCAGTGCTATGGAGGAGGGTGGAGGGGGGGAAGGTCAGGACCCAGAGGGAGGTAGCTGGGTAACAGAAGAAGTGGTAGGGGGAAAGTATCATGGAACCTAGTGCAAATCTGGCAGAACCTAGTAAATCTGCCTGTGTGGCTGATATTGGGGATGCAGGCCCAGGACTAGGGTCACTACAGCAGGACGTTGCTCCTAGCAACCAGGAAACAACTGCTGTAGGAAGGAGGGAAATATGAGAGCAGGAAAGGCCGGACAGATGTTGGTGGTAGGGGACTCTATAATTAGGCAGACAGACAGGGTCATTTGTCGCTGAGACCGTGAATGCCAAACAGTGTGTTGTCTGCCGGGTGCTCGGGTTCGGCATATTGCGGATCGGATAGACAGATTGCTGGGTGGGGCTGGGGAAAACCCAGCGGTCATGGTGCACATTGCTACTTATGACAAAGTTAGAGGCAGGTGGAAGGTCCTTAATAATGATTACTGAACACTAGGATAGATGCTGAAGTCCAGGTCCTCCAAGGTGGTGTTTTCAGAAATACTACCGGTGCCACGACCGTCACTAGAAAGACAGCGGGAGCTATGGAGATAAATACGTGGCTTCGAAATTGGTGCAGGAATAGGGAGTTTGGGGTCATGGAGAACTGGGCCGACTTCTCTGTCAGCTACACACTCTACGGAAGGGACGAGCTGCACCTCAACATATATTATAACGCTTACAATGAAGCTCCAGAAGTAAAAACTAATGGAAACTATAAGCAGATGGGTAAGGAATTGGCTAAGAGTCTGAAAACAGAGTCGTCGTAAATGGCAAACTCTCCAAATGGGCTATAGTGAGCAGTGGGGACCATAGGGATCTGTACTGGGAGCAGTGGGGACCGCAGGGATCTGTACTGGGAATAGTGGGGACCGTAGGGATCTGTACTAAGAGCAGTGGGGACCGCAGAGATCTGTACTAAGAGCAGTGGGGACCGCAGGGATCTGTACTGGGAATAGTGGGGACCGCAGGGATCTGTCCTGAGAGCAGTGGGGACCGTAGGGATCTGTCCTGAGAGCAGTGGGGACCGCAGAGATCTGTACTGGGAGCAGTGGGGACCGCAGGGATCTGTCCTGAGAACAGTGTGGACCGCAGGGATCTGTCCTGAGAGCAGTGGGGACCGCAGGGATCTGTACTGGGAGCAGTGGGGACCGCAGGGATCTGTACTGGGAGTGTGGCGCCCCTGACCTGGTCAGGCACCACTGAGTACTGCACCCATGCTGGGGACAGTACAACACAGGTAATCCAGAAGGCTGACCGGGGTGTGGTACACAGGCGCATAGTGATCAGGTCTCACACATGTACCTTTGAGAGGACCCCTGGGGATCCCAGGAGGGGGAAAAGCCTTCACCTTCACTGGAATAGTGAAGGGGGCCAAAAGCCTCCATCTCCTCTCAAGGGGTGTGGTAAGAGAGTCTGGTTGCTAGGTGGCGTAGGCAAGAACAGGAGAGGAGGAGCAGTGAGCCGGGCGGTGCAGAGTCCAGGGAGCTCGAGTGAGGAGCAGATCCCGTGGGCTGCTGTAGTCTGACAGCGTCCGCGCAGTGGCTACCGACGGGGGAGAACGGTCAACTAGGAGTGCTACCCGAAATCCATCTTCAGCTAGAGAGAGAGCAACGGAGTGGGAAGTAAGGAGACTGCTAGAGAGTACCAGGCCCAAACGGGCGGCAGATCCCGAAGCGGAGATAGATCCAGCTTTCTTTTGCTAAACCTGCCGGTGTGGGGCTCTCAAAGCCCACGCCACAACACCACAAAAGCCGCAGCCACGTAGCCACAGTTAGGGCCCATAGGTCACAGGAGGCAAGCAGCTGGAGTGATCTGGTCCAGGCGACAAGCAAACGGCAACTGAAGGGGAGTGAGGCTTCAGCAACTTCCCTGGGTGACCCCCATAGGGACTAAAAGTCGGGGTTACCCCAAACCACCAAGGGCTAAGGAAGGCGAGTTAGTAGTCACCCTCACAAGTCAGCCTGAAGGACACCTGGTTCCCACTTGGTTCATCCCAGCTACGCCCGGGTCACTCACCCTGCCATCAACTGTGAGTAAAAACCCTGAAAGACATCCTGCCTGTGTTGAGTCATTCTGCGCCTTGTAGTTCTACACATCTACACAGGGCCCTGGGGCTTGCCTCACTCTCAGGAGGCTACTACAACTGGCTGCACCCACCATCAGCCCCAGGCATCCCTTAACCTGCAGTGGCGGTCCCCACTGACCGCAAATCTGAGAGTGGCGTCACGACAAACTACAAAGAAGGTTTCCTACCTGTGACCAGACAGATCCATCTACGTGGAGTCCCTGAAGGTAATGCACTGACACAACACCTGTGGGGCTTCACATCTGGCGTCACGAACAGGATAAGGACTAGACCTGTTGAGACAGGTGACCATGTGCCTGGGCGGTCCGCTTGAAAAATTGGAAGCGCCGCCATATTGCCACCATGAAAAGCGCGCTGAAAAACAACAGCAGCCCGCGCTGGAAGAAGTTACCGCCCACGAAGAGGTGTGGCTACCCAGAGATCCCCTGCAGAGTTCTGACCTCGCTTGTGAAGAGAGCGGAAGCGTCCAGAGACGGCGGGAAGGAAAGGGAGTCACAAGCCTGCTGCTGCAGAGAGAAGAAATGGAGTCCAGACGTGGATACCCAGAACCAGGCTCTGCTGCCTGGTGGTGCCGGGAGCTTGCTATCTTCTGCGATCAGCTGGAGGCCAGGATTATGCGACAGCTCAGTGAGGGACGCACGGAGCTTCTGGAGATGGCTGCGGCGGTTCGGACCTACGAGGAGGGAGCCGCGCGACGCATGCCAGATCGAGCGGCGACGACTCAGATCCCGATGGTGCCACCGATGGGTGAGTCCAGAGTTGCCCCGGCCAGCGCAAGTGCTCCGACCCCTGCTGCTACGACCGCGGTCCCAGAAGAGGCGCCTGGCGCGGCGACGCTGAGCGAGGCCGCAGCCACGCTAGGTGCGGCCCGCCAAATCCAGGCCGCCGCAGCGACACCCCGCCTGGCCCGCAAAGGTCCGACTGCCACGGCGATACTCATCCGTGCCGCAGGTGTGACGCTGACCCAGGCTGCCACCCTGCTGAGCCCAGTCCGCCAAGACCCCACCGCAGCAGCGACGCTCGTCCGAGCCGCAAGTGAGATGCTGAACCAGGCCGCAGCCCCGCCAGGTGCGGCCCGTCAAGCCCCGATCACTGCAGCGACGCCCAGCTCCACCTGCACGGACCCCATTGAGGATGCGACGCCAAGTCAGACCGCGGCTGCAATGCCCAGTCCGGCCCGCCAAGAACTGGCCGCAACAGCGACGCAGATCCAGGCCGCCGCCACGCCAGGCTCGGCCCGCACAGACCAGGCCGCCGCCATGCCAGGCGCGGCCCGCCAAGACCAGGCCGCCGCAGCGATGCCCTGCGCGGCCCGCCAAGAAAAGACTACATCACCATTTATCCCGGCCTGCAGGGCCAGAGCAGACACCGCTCCCCAGTCTAAGGAAGTCCCTACTAGGAAATCCCTGGTAGGTGAGGACCCCGCATACTGGCAGCTGAAGGCTGACCTGGAGGCCAAGTTCCCACAGGAGATGGTGGACCAGTACATGCTCCCTCCGCACACCCCTAAGGCAACCCCTGCGGCAACCACGCCGAAGAGTCCACCGCCTGGGCCAGCTGAGGAACACTCATCCCCAGCGCTGCCACGACCAGAGTGCAGCGAAGAACTAAGGGGGAGAGGAGGGCAAGAAGCTGAGGAGTTGCCCCCGGAGCCAGCAGCAGTGCTAGTCCCAGAGCCGGAGATGCTGCCATATTCCCGCTGGGACGAGGAAGACCTGACACCTCCTGCTGAAGAAGACCTGCCCAACCGCCCCACCTGGGAGCTTGTAAGCTGTACTTCGCAGAATCTAGCCCGCAAGACACGGCGCCGAGGCGGTAGTACAAAGTATCCTCCAACATCACAATCTCCTGAGCAGAAAGACGAAGTCACCGCCAGAGACCTAGAGGAGAAACGGTTCCTGAGAAGGTTCAAACCCCAGATCAGAGGACCCCTGCGTCGAGGAATTGTCGAAGATTTCAGCCTCAAATCAGGATACGGCTTTATAGTATCACCTGGTGTGAAGGAAGGGATTTTCGTCAATCGAAGGGATGTGAGAGCCCATTTGCCCAGAGGACACCCTGGAAGAAATTTGAAGATAGGAGACTCAGTGGAGTTCACTATGCATCAGGGAGAAAGAGGCTGGTATGCCCTAGATGTTGCACCATGTCCTAGAAGTCCTTGCAGAAGCCCTGCAGTCACAACAGAAGATGAAGACAGAGACACTGAAGAAGAGGAAAGAAAGGATCAAGAAACAGACGATAAAAGCACAGGAAGTAACAGATGCCCCAGCCCTACAGGCCCAAGCCCTGGTAAGGAGGAAACAGGAGCAAAGTTCACATAAAGCAAGAAGAAAGCATGCAGCAAGTTAAAGTTTTGAAAAGTTTGAAGTTTTGCAACGTTTACGTTTAAGTATGTGCCCACATAAACTTGTGTGAGAAAACCATAAACCTTAAGGCTATGAACTGGCTATAGCCACAAACTCTCGCAGTGTAAATAGTTACACCAGAGGCACCACTACCAGAGTCAGCCCGTTTAGGGGCTTGGCTCGTCTGCAACCAGGAGGAGCCCGTCCGTATATAGGGCCTTGGCTCACCTGCGACCAGAGAGCATGCCTGTTTATGGGGCCTGGCTCTCCACCACAAAGAGGGTACCTGGTCAGCACCAACTGTGGAGGCCGCCTCTACATCCTGCCAGAAGTGGCTGAAGGCGCGGCTTCACCAGGCCAGGTATACCCTGAAACCACCAGCCCATGAAAGCCGCCTCTACATCCTGCCAGAAGTGGCTGAAGGCGCGGCCAACGGGAGAGGCAGATTGGAGGAAAGGTCTGGGGAAGTAGATGGCCCAGATCTGGTTACCAAAAGGACCGGTGACCTGCCTCCTGAAAGGGTTTGGGTGGGTTAACGGACTTGTGGGTGGAGGGTGGTGATGTATGATAGCTGGTGGTCTTAAAATGTTTTACCATGTTTTAATGTTTATGCATTTTAAAATGTTGTCTTGCAGCCCGAGGACGTGCTGGTGATAACTAAGGGGGAATGTGGCGCCCCTGACCTGGTCAGGCACCACTGAGTACTGCACCCATGCTGGGGACAGTACAACACAGGTAATCCAGAAGGCTGACCGGGGTGTGGTACACAGGCGCATAGTGATCAGGTCTCACACATGTACCTTTGAGAGGACCCCTGGGGATCCCAGGAGGGGGAAAAGCCTTCACCTTCACTGGAATAGTGGAGGGGGCCAAAAGCCTCCATCTCCTCTCAAGGGGTGTGGTAAGAGAGTCTGGTTGCTAGGTGGCGTAGGCAAGAACAGGAGAGGAGGAGCAGTGAGCCAGGCGGTGCAGAGTCCAGGGAGCTCGAGTGAGGAGCAGATCCCGTGGGCTGCTGTAGTCTGACAGCGTCCGCGCAGTGGCTACCGACGGGGGAGAACGGTCAACTAGGAGTGCTACCCGAAATCCATCTTCAGCTAGAGAGAGAGCAACGGAGTGGGAAGTAAGGAGACTGCTAGAGAGTACCAGGCCCAAACGGGCGGCAGATCCCGAAGCGGAGATAGATCCAGCTTTCTTTTGCTAAACCTGCCGGTGTGGGGCTCTCAAAGCCCACGCCACAACACCACAAAAGCCGCAGCCACGTAGCCACAGTTAGGGCCCATAGGTCACAGGAGGCAAGCAGCTGGAGTGATCTGGTCCAGGCGACAAGCAAACGGCAACTGAAGGGGAGTGAGGCTTCAGCAACTTCCCTGGGTGACCCCCATAGGGACTCAAAGTCAGGGTTACCCCAAACCACCAAGGGCTAAGGAAGGCGAGTTAGTAGTCACCCTCACAAGTCAGCCTGAAGGACACCTGGTTCCCACTTGGTTCATCCCAGCTACGCCCGGGTCACTCACCCTGCCATCAACTGTGAGTAAAAACCCTGAAAGACATCCTGCCTGTGTTGAGTCATTCTGCGCCTTGTAGTTCTACACATCTACACAGGGCCCTGGGGCTTGCCTCACTCTCAGGAGGCTACTACAACTGGCTGCACCCACCATCAGCCCCAGGCATCCCTTAACCTGCAGTGGCGGTCCCCACTGACCGCAAATCTGAGAGTGGCGTCACGACAAACTACAAAGAAGGTTTCCTACCTGTGACCAGACAGATCCATCTACGTGGAGTCCCTGAAGGTAATGCACTGACACAACACCTGTGGGGCTTCACAGGAGCAGTGGGGACCGCAGGGATCTGTCCTGAGAACAGTGGGGACTGCAGAGATCTGTACTGGGAGCAGTGGGGACCACAGGGATCTGTACTGGGAGCAGTGGGGACCACAGGGATCTGTACTGGGAGCAGTGGGGACCACAGGGATCTGTACTGGGAGCAGTGGGGACTGCAGGGATCTGTACTGAAAGCAGTAGGGACCACAGGAATCTGTACTGAGAGCAGTGGGGACCGCAGGGATCTGTCTTGAGAGCAGTGGGAACTGCAGGGATCTGTACTGGGATCAGTGGGGACCGCAGGGATCTGTACTGAGAGCAGTGGGGACCGCAGGGATCTGTACTGAGAACAGTGGAGACTGCAGGGATCTGTACTGAGAGCAGTGGGGACCGCAGGGATCTGTACTGAGAGCAGTGGAGACTGCAGAGATCTGTACTGGGAGCAGTGGGGACCGCAGGGATCTGTCCTGAGAACAGTGGGAACTGCAGGGATCTGTACTGGGATCAGTGGGGACCGCAGGGATCTGTACTGAGAGCAGTGGGAACCGCAGGGATCTGTACTGGGAGCAGTGGGGACTGCAGAGTTCTGTACTGAGAGCAGTGGGGACCACAGGGATCTGTACTGAGAGCAGTGGGGACCGCAGGGATCTGTACTGAGAGCAGTGGGGACCGCAGGGATCTGTACTGAGAGCAGTGGGGACCGCAGGGATCTGTACTGGGAGCAGTGGGGACCGCAGGGATCTGTACTGGGAATAGTGGGGACCGTAGGGATCTGTACTAAGAGCAGTGGGGACCGCAGAGATCTGTACTAAGAGCAGTGGGGACCGCAGGGATCTGTACTGGGAATAGTGGGGACCGCAGGGATCTGTCCTGAGA
The DNA here is from genome assembly GCF_048569485.1 of Anomaloglossus baeobatrachus. Lineage (NCBI taxonomy): Eukaryota > Metazoa > Chordata > Amphibia > Anura > Aromobatidae > Anomaloglossus > Anomaloglossus baeobatrachus. Next base: position 246,557,823 of record NC_134360.1, read on the forward strand.
GCAGTGGGGACCGTAGGGATCTGTCCTGAGAGCAGTGGGGACCGCAGGGATCTGTACTGGGAGCAGTGGGGACCGCAGGGATCTGTCCTGAGAACAGTGTGGACCGCAGGGATCTGTCCTGAGAGCAGTGGGGACCGCAGGGATCTGTACTGGGAGCAGTGGGGACCGCAGGGATCTGTACTGGGAGCAGTGGGGACCGCAGGGATCTGTCCTGAGAACAGTGTGGACCGCAGGGATCTGTCCTGAGAACAGTGGGGACTGCAGAGATCTGTACTGGGAGCAGTGGGGACCACAGGGATCTGTACTGGGAGCAGTGGGGACCACAGGGATCTGTACTGGGAGCAGTGGGGACTGCAGGGATCTGTACTGAAAGCAGTAGGGACCACAGGAATCTGTACTGAGAGCAGTGGGGACCGCAGGGATCTGTCTTGAGAGCAGTGGGAACTGCAGGGATCTGTACTGGGATCAGTGGGGACCGCAGGGATCTGTACTGAGAGCAGTGGGGACCGCAGGGATCTGTACTGAGAACAGTGGAGACTGCAGAGATCTGTACTGAGAGCAGTGGGGACCGCAGGGATCTGTACTGAGAGCAGTGGAGACTGCAGAGATCTGTACTGGGAGCAGTGGGGACCGCAGGGATCTGTCCTGAGAACAGTGGGAACTGCAGGGATCTGTACTGGGATCAGTGGGGACCGCAGGGATCTGTACTGAGAGCAGTGGGAACCGCAGGGATCTGTACTGGGAGCAGTGGGGACTGCAGAGTTCTGTACTGAGAGCAGTGGGGACCACAGGGATCTGTACTGAGAGCAGTGGAGACTGCAGAGTTCTGTACTGAGAGCAGTGGGGACCGCAGGGATCTGTACTGAGAGCAGTGGGGACCGCAGGGATCTGTACTGGGAGCAGTGGGGACCACAGGGATCTGTACTGGGAGCAGTGGGGACCGCAGGGATCTGTACTGGGAGCAGTGGGGACTGCAGGGATCTGTACTGGGAGCAGTGGGGACCGCAGGGATCTGTACTGGGAGCAGTGGGGACCACGGGATCTGTACTGGGAGCAGTGGGGACTGCAGAGTTCTGTACTGGGAGCAGTGGGGACCGCAGGGATCTGTCCTGAGAACAGTGGAGACTGCAGAGATCTGTAGTGGGAGCAGTGGGGACCGCAGGGATCTGTACTGAGAGCAGTGGAGACTGCAGAGATCTGTAGTGGGAGCAGTGGGGACCGCAGGGATCTGTACTGAGAGCAGTGGAGACTGCAGAGATCTGTAGTGGGAGCAGTGGGGACCGCAGGGATCTGTACTGAGAACAGTGGAGACTGCAGAGATCTGTACTGAGAGCAGTGGGGACCGCAGGGATCTGTCCTGAGAACAGTGGAGACTGCAGAGATCTGTACTGAGAGCAGTGGGGACCGCAGGGATCTGTCCTGAGAACAGTGGAGTACTGCAGTGATCTGTGCTAGGACCGATTCTTTTTAATCTCTTTATTAATGACCTTGTGGATGGGATTGATAGTAAAGTGTCAGTCTTTGCTGACGACACCAAACTATGTAGGATATTAAAAACGGACCTTGATAGTACAATATTACAAAAAGATCTGGATAAGATGTCAGAATGGGCAGATACTTGGCAAATGAGATTTAATGTTAATAAATGCAAAGAGTAAGAAAGTTATAAAAATTTTCAATGTACAATAATCCCAGGGCCGATAAAGGCATGGTAGGCATGGTCTGAAATGTGGAAAGACCTACAGCAGAGTGGAGGCACTACAAATGTCTAATCACATTTGCTATGACGGTGGAAGGTCACTTTTTTAGGTAGATTTTTGCAAAGGTCACTAGTGTATACGGTGTAAGAAATAATGCCTTGTTTTTGATCAAAGTCATCTACATTGGGTATTTATGGGTGGTAAATTCCACATGATAGGGCTTATATTGTCCGCCTGCGCCGTGTTTAACCCTTTTGGCTCTAATCAGGCTGTCGGAGACGTTAGAAAAGTAGCAGAAGAATGTAACTGATAAATCACTACCGACAGACACAATCCCATAACGTCATTCTGCAAACATCCTGCAAAATCTCTATGAACTCTTTACTGTATCAGCCTCCGCCGCGCCCTCCTGTCCATTGCTGAGCTGAGATATCAGGACTTTGCTCTTTTTATTTGCACAGCTGCAGGCGAAAGTGCCACCAATATAGTGATATTGTTTAATGGGGAAACCTCTAAATTACTCATTATGTCTGTGACTCCTCTTCAAAATATTTTCTTCTTTTTATGATGAATTATTGCAAATTTTAAGTATTCTACTTTCCAAAATTACCGTAATTCCTAAATCAGTAAAAAAAATATGGAAACCCCTGCAATACTCAGTATGACCACCGGGGGCAGTGTATATTAATATAATGTAATTTGTAGATTATCCTAGGCAGTAATTGTATATACCATTCTGATATGATAAATAGTGTCTGATACATAGTTTAGGAATTATTATTTATTATTATTTATTATTATAGCGCCATTTATTCCATGGCGCTTTACAAGTGAAAGAGGGTATACATACAACAATCATTAACAGTACAAAACAGACTGTTATAGGAGGAGAGAAGACCCTGCCCGCAAGGGCTCACAGTCTACAGGAGGAGAGAGGACCCTGCCCGCGAGGGCTCACAGTCTACAGGAGGAGAGAGGACCATGCCCACGAGGGCTCACAGTCTACAGGAGGAGAGAGGACCATGCCCACGAGGGCTCACAGTCTACAGGAGGAGAGAGGACCCTGCCCACGAGGGCTCACAGTCTACAGGGAATGGGTGATGGTACAATAGGTGAGGACAGAGATGGTTGCGCAGTGGTGTACTGAACTGAGGGTTATTGTAGGTTGTAAACTTGTTGGAGGAGATGGGTCTTGAGGTTCCTCTTGAAGCTTTCCATGGTAGGGGAGAGTCTGATATGCTGAGGTAGAGCGTTCCAGAGTATGGGGGAGGCACGGGAGAAATCTTGTATGCGATTGTGGGAAGAGGAGATAAGAGGGGAGTAGAGAAGGAGATCTTGTGAGGATCTGAGGTTGCGTGCAGGTAGGTACCGGGAGACTGGGTCACAAATATGGTGCATTATTGTATACTACTAATTAGGAAGTGTTCATTGCACTTTTATATGGTTGTCTCTCTTCATTTGTGTCCATTATAAGGTATTAACGAGCTGTCATTGGATTTCAAGGCAAATTCAGCTATATTTGAAAGCAGCGACAGGACGGGTGAGTAGGTGAGGGTTGATGGTGGCTATTGGGGGTATTGCCCCTGCAGCGGTGATATTAGCACAATGAAATTTGAAGAATTTGCCTTTGCGACGGTCTCTTGCCCTTCGCAGCTTTATCGTTATCATAGGTCACTGGTCACAGATCTGGTTTCTAAACCTGTTATTTCAGAACAAGACATTTTGTTTTTAGCTTTTTATGCATAAACGTTTTGGGTTTTTTTTGTATTTTTATCTCTGAACGACACATTTTTCTTTTTTAAGGGGGCCAATTATCAGTTTACCTTTGAAAACTGTCATAAAACACTTTGAAAAATTGCTACGTATTTTGGACAATACAAAGTTATGCAAAAAATCTGTGACTTTTGACATTTTTACACAAGTTCCAAAGAGATAAGAATAAGATGGGACGTGACTAATTAAGAGCGAGCAGTAAAATGTTTGAGTGCTCGGTACTCGAATTGAGCAGGTCGGGCGCTCAGACGGGCTCAACTGAAGTACGGAGCATAAGGGAAGTCAATGGAAGACCCTCCCAGGAGGGCTGGGGAGGTAGGAAAATCGATGACATGGATGGGAGCAGCCCTCTACTGGAATGGAACAGCATGAGAAAGATGCTTGGATACATCCCTGACTCCCAGGTCGCTGCCAAGAACTAAAATAAATAATTTTAAAAAATGACGTGGGATCCCCCCTAATTTTGATAACCAATCAAGGTAAAGCAGACAGCTGGGGTCTGATATTATCAGGCTGGGAAGGCCCATGGTTATTTAGCCTTTCCCAACCTAAAAATACCAGCCCGCCCATCACATTATATTTTGGCGCTTTGCCTGGCTCTTCCCTATTGCCCTGGTGCAGTGGCAATCCGGGCAATATTTGTGGGGGTTGATGTCAGCTATGTAATGTCAGCTGGCATCAAGCTCACGGGTTAGTAATGGAAAGGTGTCTATCACCCCCCCCCCCCCCCCATTTCTAACCCAGTAATCCAAATAAAAACACATACACAGGAAAAAAAAATAGATTATTTGAATAAAGACTCCCGCACACTATCCTTCATTCACCATTTTATTATCAAAAATGTTCCCACAAAGCTCCGTCGTCGTTCACGGTCTCCAAATGCAGCTTCCGGGACTGTGAATAGCAGTGAAGTGCAGCTCTTCACCGGCACCGGTTAATGATGACAACTCTCATCAGTGTCGCCGACTCGGCTCAATGCTGCGAGATCCAGCAATATTGATGAGAGTTGTCGTCACTACCTGGCGTCTGTGAGTAGTTCTACTTTACTGCTATTCACAATCGCTGGAGCTGTATATAGGGAAAGTGGACTACGACGGAGCTTCGTGAGAACATTTTTGATAATAAATTGGTGAATGATGGATAGTGTTGGAGAGACTTTATTCAAATAAACTATTTTTTCCTGTGTGCCTTTTTTTTTTATTACTGGGTTAGTAATGGGAGTGTCGGATAGACACCTCTCCATTACTAACACTAGGGCTTGATACCAGCTGAAATTACAAAACTGACATGAACCCCAAAAAATATTATGCCAATTGCCACCGCACCAGGGTAATCGGGAGAGTCGGGAAAAGCACCAGAATTGGCTCATCTAATGAGATTCTCCAATCCTAGGGTGGCTGTGGGCTGATATTTTAGGTTGGGAGGGGCCAATAAGCTTGGGCCTTCCCAACCTGATAATACAAGCACGCAGCTGTCAGCTTTACTTTGACTGGTTATCAAAAATAGGGGGGACCCCACACTGTTTTTTGTAAATTATATCTATTTATTAGCTTAAACAAGGAAAAATTAACCTTTAGTGCCACATAAAAGGCACTGAAGAGTGCAAGTGTATAATATACAATGTACTGCAATAGCAATTAAACCCTTCCTAGATGCCTACTCTAATCTAAGCTGTCCCTCCTATATCAATTCTCCTTTAACTGCAGTGTGCCGAGCATCGCACCCCCAGGTTTCATATATGACCCGATGATGCAATGCGGCCCACCAATCACAGTAATGCCAGTTCCTGTTGACAGATTCCCTTTGTAAAAGGGACCCCAATAGATTTTCCCCAACCCTCTGAACCCAAAACTTCCACAAAGGGCATGGATCAATGGCTTTCATTTACCGGAGCATAGGGGGAGTCCATCTTACTTCGGCAATCCAGGCTCAGCCAACACTCAATTGTCCATGAGGAGCTAAACTTGAGGTTTGATTAAAGTTGCAGGGGAAATAGGAAATCTGATGGCCACACATGTACCCCCTATATCACCAGGAGGGCCAGCTCAAATGGGCTCGGCATCCTTAAAATATCCCTATGAGGAACAAATTCAACTTTTTCAGAAAACTAATGGAAGTCAATTAAAAAAATGTTTAGAATATTTGGAATAATTTGCATGCAAAAGGTCAGTCCCGTCAGTGGGCTCCCAGCACGTCCAAGGGCCACTTTTGCTGCTCACATAATCTTTATTTTGGTAGTGTCAGTCGCTTTTCCTCCAGATGGTCTTCGCAGATACTTTAAATGCATTAATATTCTGCCCATTAGATCTGATGCTCAGCAGCCATTGCTCACATCACTGGCGGATACCGGCAGAAAAGGTCCAATTTCCAAAAATACTAAAATTTAAGATTTTTGCAGTCCAAAAGCTCATTATAATGTACAAATCCCCCTGCTTTGGAGGTGGTAGTGGACCCCTTACCTCTTGGGCGGCTGCACAGGTTGCACCACTGATATTTCTGACCCTAGGCACATGTACCTGCATAACTAGGTAGCTTACTAATTGGGACCCGAGGGATTCTGACCCATTTTTTGCTCCTATCTGACCCTGAAAAATATGAAATATACGAGAAGAGAAATATTTGTGGACTTTTTATGGGGAATTCTATTTTAGAGAGAAATATTCTTAAATATCAGACTATGAGAAAAAAGGGAAGCTACATCACAGCAATGGTCTGTGGTAAGACAGGGACCACAAGAAAAAGTAACATGAGTGTCAATTCTGCTCAAAAGACAACTTAAAGGGAACCAATCACCAGGATTTTCCTATATAACCTATAGCCAGTGCTATACTGGCACTATCAGGCTGATTCTATACATAATCAATCAAAAATCCCATATCATTATTGTCATTAGGGCACTCAATTAAACTCAAAATACTTCCCGTGGGATAACCACCCAGAAGAACGAAACGCGCGTCGGGCTTGTGAGGCGAGCTGGGAGTTTATATCTATCTGGTTACATCTAGGTATGCAGTTTGCATCCATATGTTTATTGGGGCACTTTTACTTCTGTACTGTAGGCATTTGGGTGCTAATGGTTTATTGGCAGGCAGTGTCTCTGGTGGGTTAATTTTGTGGATTTATTCCTTTACTATATTTGGAGTGTATTTACACCCTAGTTACCCCTATAACACCTGGGATCACTGACAGCTAATTCATGTAATTGTGCTGGTGTCATGCATTGGATTGCTTTTGGATACATTTTTTTTCTGCATACCCTCCCAGTAGCCTCTTTTTGTGTGTGTATTTTGCATTGGAGGCTCCATTATTTTAATCATTAATTGTATTTTTTAATCTAAGTGTTAATAAAAATTAAATAATAAAAAATTATTCTTCTACAAGAAATATATTCTCCTGAAGTCATTGTTTCTTCTGGGTGGTATGCCACAGGAAGTATTTTGAGTTTAATTGGATGTGTAGCTCAGATGTTTAGGTTTTGAAATCCAAGAAAGTAAAGTTTATAAAATCGGCAACTTCTTGAGTGACAGCAGCTGAGGATCAGATAATATTTGGGGAGGGGATTCATAGTTATCCCCTCCCTCTGTTAGAATTAGCATAAGTATTATATATTCGACCTAGCAGGACCTGTGTTAGGTTATACACATGGGACCAGAAGAGGCGGGGCCTCAGCCAACAGAAAAATGTTGCTTTCTGATATCAGCTTTGTTGGCTGAGGCCCCTCCCCTTCTGGTCACATGGGTATGACCTCACACAGGTCCTGCTAGGTCAATTGTATAATACGTATGCTAATTCTAACAGGGGGAGGGGATAACTATGAATACCCCCCCCAGATATTATCTGATCCTCAGCTGCTGCCACTCAAGAAGCTGCCGATTTTACAAACTTTACTTTCTTGGATTTCACAACCTAAACATCTGAGCTGACCACTACAGGTATGTATAGAATCAGCCTAATAGTGCCAGTATAGCACTGTATGTATAGAATCAGCCTGATAGTGCCAGTATAGCACTGTATGTATAGAATCAGCCTGATAGTGCCAGTATAGCACTGTATGTATAGAATCAGCCTGATAGTGCCAGTATAGCACTGTATGTATAGAATCTGCCTGATAGTGCCAGTATAGTACTGTATGTATAGAATCAGCCTGATAGTGCCAGTATAGCACTGTATGTATAGAATCAGCCTGATAGTGCCAGTATAGCACTGTATGTATAGAATCAGCCTGATAGTGCCAGTATAGCACTGTATGTATAGAATCAGCCTGATAGTGCCAGTATAGCACTGTATGTATAGAATCTGCCTGATAGTGCCAGTATAGTACTGTATGTATAGAATCAGCCTGATAGTGCCAGTATAGCACTGTATGTATAGAATCAGCCTGATAGTGCCAGTATAGCACTGTATGTATAGAATCAGCCTGATAGTGCCAGTATAGCACTGTATGTATAGAATCAGCCTGATAGTGCCAGTATAGCACTGTATGTATAGAATCAGCCTGATAGTGCCAGTATAGCACTGTATGTATAGAATCTGCCTGATAGTGCCAGTATAGTACTGTATGTATAGAATCAGCCTGATAGTGCCAGTATAGCACTGTATGTATAGAATCAGCCTGATAGTGCCAGTATAGCACTGTATGTATAGAATCAGCCTGATAGTGCCAGTATAGCACTGTATGTATAGAATCTGCCTGATAGTGCCAGTATAGCACTGTATGTATAGAATCAGCCTGATAGCGCCAGTATAGCACTGTATGTATAGAATCAGCCTGATAGTGCCAGTATAGCACTGTATGTATAGAATCAGCCTGGTAGTGCCAGTATAGCACTGTATGTATAGAATCAGACTGATAGCGCCAGTATACCACTGTATGTATAGAATCAGCCTGATAGCGCCAGTATAGCACTGTATGTATAGAATCAGCCTGATAGCGCCAGTATAGCACTGTATGTATAGAATCAGCCTGATAGTGCCAGTATAGCACTGTATGTATAGAATCAGCCTGATAGTGCCAGTATAGCACTGTATGTATAGAATCAGCCTGATAGCGCCAGTATACCACTGTATGTATAGAATCAGCCTGATAGTGCCAGTATAGCACTGTATGTATAGAATCAGCCTGATAGCGCCAGTATAGCACTGTATGTATAGAACCAGCCTGATAGTGCCAGTATAGCACTGTATGTATAGAATTAGCCTGATAGTGCCAGTATAGCACTGTATGTATAGAATTAGCCTGATAGCGCCAGTATAGCACTGTATGTATAGAATCAGCCTGATAGCGCCAGTATAGCACTGTATGTATAGAATTAGCCTGATAGTGCCAGTATAGCACTGTATGTATAGAATTAGCCTGATAGCGCCAGTATAGCACTGTATGTATAGAATTAGCCTGATAGTGCCAGTATAGCACTGTATGTATAGAATTAGCCTGATAGTGCCAGTATAGCACTGTATGTATAGAATCAGCCTGATAGTGCCAGTATAGCACTGTATGTATAGAATCAGCCTGATAGTGCCAGTATAGCACTGTATGTATAGAATCAGCCTGATAGTGCCAGTATAGCACTGTATGTATAGAATCAGCCTGATAGTGCCAGTATAGCACTGTATGTATAGACTCAGCCTGATAGCGCCAGTATAGCACTGTATGTATAGAATTAGCCTGATAGTGCCAGTATAGCACTGTATGTATAGAATCAGCCTGATAGTGCCAGTATAGCACTGTATGTATAGAATCAGCCTGATAGTGCCAGTATAGCACTGTATGTATAGAATCAGCCTGATAGCGCCAGTATAGCACTGTATGTATAGAATTAGCCTGATAGTGCCAGTATAGCACTGTATGTATAGAATTAGCCTGATAGCGCCAGTATAGCACTGTATGTATAGAATTAGCCTGATAGTGCCAGTATAGCACTGTATGTATAGAATTAGCCTGATAGTGCCAGTATAGCACTGTATGTATAGAATCAGCCTGATAGTGCCAGTATAGCACTGTATGTATAGAATCAGCCTGATAGTGCCAGTATAGCACTGTATGTATAGAATCAGCCTGATAGTGCCAGTATAGCACTGTATGTATAGAATCAGCCTGATAGTGCCAGTATAGCACTGTATGTATAGACTCAGCCTGATAGCGCCAGTATAGCACTGTATGTATAGAATTAGCCTGATAGTGCCAGTATAGCACTGTATGTATAGAATCAGCCTGATAGTGCCAGTATAGCACTGTATGTATAGAATCAGCCTGATAGTGCCAGTATAGCACTGTATGTATAGAATCAGCCTGATAGTGCCAGTATAGCACTGTATGTATAGAATCTGCCTGATAGTGCCAGTATAGCACTGGCTTTAGCTTATATATGAAAATCCTGGTGATTGGTTCCCTTTAATGAATGTGTCTTTTTTTGATGCAGCTATACCATGAACATTTGGTGAGGCCGAAATACCAAATCTTAGACATTTTCCAAGTGTAGGGACTGAGATTCTTTATGATGGGAATATAGAGGTCCTGTATCCCCCCTCATTATATCTATCGGAGGCTATATGCACAAAGAGCTTTTTTTGTGGAATATTTTGGAATGGATCCACTAAAAAAATTAAAATTAAAATCACTTAAAAAATGCTTGAAAGACTCTTCATGTTTATTTCGATTGTAATACAATCTTGTTGTTCATATCTTATATTCGGGTTTTTTTCCACTTCAGGTTTTGAAAAACGATTGCCAGGAAAAAAGAGAAAGTGCATGTAAATTCTTTAAAGTGATTCCTGATGGAATCCGCTCCAAACGAGACACTGTCCAATCAAAAAGCTTTAAAAAAAACACTCAAAGCACCACTCCAACGCTTTTAATCAGAGCTGCAGTTCTCTGCCCCGGTCATACACTCACCCTGTGGAGGCTGCATCGTTTTTCAGCACCGCTCCTGTCCCACAGCGCCATCTTGTGCCCGTAAATTCGTACCTAGTTACATAGGTTGAAAAAAGACCTAGGTCCATCTATTTCAGGGGTTGGGAGGCTTTTTGGCTGAGAGAGCCACGTAGAACGCCACATATTTAAGAATATAATTCCGTGAGAGCCGTACTCACCAGGGGGAGCAGCTCAGAAGGTGCCAGGAGGCAGGGTAGGAGATGCTGCGGGCATGAAGGAGGGGGTGATGCGACTCAGGAGGGTCAGTGTACGGAGGGTCGGCGATACTGCTGCAGGTTCATGAGGTGCCACTGCGGCGGGTGCCATTGATCTGCCGGCGTGCTGCTTTGAATCTCCCGCAGTTGACGACATCGACTTTATGAAAATGGCCACAGCGCATGCGCAAATCGACGCGAAAGACTTCAAGAAAACGGCCGCGGAGTCCTATCTGCACATGCGCTGCCTATGCGGCCATTTTCTTGAAGTCAGTCTCATCAACTGCGGGAGGTATCAAAGCAGTCTACAGATCAATGGCGCCTGCTGCAGCGACACCCCACGAGCCCGCAGTATTGCCGACCCTGCGCCACTAGTGCCGCCCAGGTAAGCCATATGTGATTTGTAAGACACACCCTCATTTTTCCCCCAGTTTTGGGGGGAAAAAAGTGCGTCTTACAAACTGGAAGATTTGTCTGCGAGCCAGATGCGGCCATCAAAAGAGCCACATCTGGCCCGCGAGCCATAGGTTCCCCACCCCTGATCTAGTTAAACCTTCCTCCACCAATTATATATTTTGTCATTAAATCATTTATAACCAACAATGTTGTGCACCGAGGAAATCATCCAGCCCTGATATAAAGCTGTTATAGTGTCTGCCATTACTACCTCTTGTGGTCGGCATTCCACAGTCTGACTGCTCTAACTGTAAAGAACCCTTTCCTATTTAGCTGTCGGAATCGCTTTTCTTCCACTCGCAGTGAATGCCCCCTGGTCCTTAGTATTGTCTTTGGGAGGAATAAGTCATGTGCCAGTCCTGGTCCTTATTCTGACTGGCCCAAAGTCCGTTATGTCAAAAGGTCTCAATGCAACATAAATAATTTGTTTGCAGCGCCATAGGTGAAATCCTATATCCAGGATAAGGGATGCAAGCCACATCCAAGGGATCCTCTTGGTTACCATGTCACAGAAGAAAAGCAGACAACATCCCAGGGGTTTTTTTCAATTTTAGTTAAATCCACCAAGTCAGGCAACGTTTCACCCTACAATGGGGCTTTATCAAGCATATGATATACATGATAAAGCCCAATTGTAGGGTGAAACGTTGTCTGACTTGGTGGACAATGGCATGATGACTTAATAACAAAATATATAATTGGTGGAGAAAGGTTGGATTAGATGGACTGGGGTTTTTTTTTAAACCTATGTAACTATGCTTTAAAATTTCCCCCAAAAACTCACCAAGAGAAAAAGGTTTCTTTTGATAGTTTATATTATTATTATTATTATTGTTTCCACCGGAAAAACGCATGATTTTTTCACAGCCTCAAAATAACCCTGTGCACATAATCGGTGCAGGTACCGGACTCTCAGGGGTACTTTGCACGCTGCGACATCGCAAGCCGATGCTGCGATGCCGAGCGCGATAGTCCCCGCCCCCGTCGCAACTGCGATATCCTTGTGATAGCTGCCGTAGCGAACATTATCGCTACGGCAGCTTCACATGGACTCACCTGTCCTGCGACCGTCGCTCTGGCCGGCCTTATTAAGGGGGCGGGTCGTATGGCGTCACTGCGACGTCACACGGCAGGCAGCCAATAGGAGCGGAGGGGCGGAGATGAGTGGGATGTAAACATCCCGCCCACCTCCTTCCTTCCGCATATCCTACGGAAGCCGCGGTGACGCCGGTAGGAGATGTTCCTCGCTCCTGCGGCTTCATACACAGCGATGTGTGCTGCCGCAGGAACGAGGAACAACATCGGACCGTCGCGTCAGCGTAATCATGGATTACTCCGACGCTGCACCGATAATACGATTACGACGCTTTTGCGCTCGTTAATCGTATCATCGAGCCTTTACACACTACGATGTCACATGCGATGCCGGAAGTCCGTCATTTTCAATTTGACCCCACCGACATCGCACCTGCGATGTCGTAGTGTGCAAAGTACCCCTTAGGCTATGCTTACACATGGTATTTTTGCAACATATTTGTTTTTTGCAGCGAAACCCATCACTCTTGGCAGTAAAAATGCTGCATAGCCGGGTTTTTTGCTGTGTTTTTCGGGTGGATTTATGTGTGATTTTTCTACAGTACAGTTGGGACTATAAGACCCTGTGTTTAAAATATGCAGCATCAAAGACTCATTTTCGGGAGCTTAGCCTAAACCAATAGTCCATAGGTTAAGATGTCCAGCGCCTTAGCTAAATATCATGCAGACCCAGGCTCAGGGTTGTATGGCAAACGGATCTATCTCCACAAGTGCCTTTATCTGACATATAAGATGTATGACCATGAAAAGAGAGCAACTGGGGAGACAGGAGTTTACTAAGGGCAAATAATGAGGGGTAGAAGTAAATTGGCGCTCGTTTATTGACCTGGTCACGAGGGCAGACACAACGCGTGTGGGGGATGGAACGATAGTTAATATGATCGTTGTGTCCCAGTACAGCATGCATGTTGTTGTCATCATGTCTGCTGTTCACATGTTCAGTTTCGGAGCTGCTCCATGTTCTGATAGCGGCCGCGGATGGGTACGGCACATCCAGTTCCTATTGATTTGAATAGGAGGTGGATGAGCAGCACCCGGCTTCTGCCACTGTCAGAAGATGGAGCAGCTCCGGCACTGAGCCTTTCCGGTCGCCTGGCGTCGCCGGGACCGAGAATAGCTGGGAATAGCTGATCGGTGGGGCTGCCGGGTATCGGACCCTGGATGATCGGACATTGATGACCAATCCTATGGATAAACCATCAATGTAAAAGTAGTGGACAATCTCTTTAAAGGGAACCTGTCAGGTGCAATATGTACCCAGAGCCACGAGCAGTTCTGGGTGAATATTGCTAATCCCTGCCTAACTGTCCCTGTATACACTAGCATAGATAAAGAGATCTTTAGAAAAGTATTTCTAAAGATCCTTTATGATATGCTAATGAGCGCAGGGACTAGTCCCTTGGGCGTTACTTCTCTTGGCTAGTCAGCCCCCTTAGCATGTTAGCACACCCCTGCAAATGAATGCGCAGCGTCAGAGGCATGGTCGCTCACCTCTCTGCTGTCACCGCGGCCAAAGCTGGTTTTCACCTCAGTGCGCATTATCCGAAGTCCCGATTTCCGGTCATGCACACTATGAAGCCAGGTGTACACGTCCCGGCTTCAAACTGGTGTAGTGCGCATGACCGGAAGTGCCAGGGACTTCAGATCATGCGCACTGACCCTATGCCCAGTGTTCTGAGGCGGGGCAATAAATACGTGCGTCACTGCTGATTATGACGCTGGGCAATGGCATCGATTAACAAGTTAGCACACCCCTGTGTGTGTGCTACCATGCTAAGAGGGCGGAATGAGTGCAGGGACTAATGCCCATGTGACTAGTCCCTGCACTCATTAGCATATCATAAAGGATTTTTAGAAAAACTTTTTCTCTTTATCAGGGAGGGTTAGGCAGGGAATAGCAATATGCACCCAGAACTGCTCGTGGCTCCGGGTGCATATTGGACCTGACAGGTTCCCTTTATGGGAGAAATCATTTACTGACAGAGACTAGTATTAATTTCTAGAGGGGAATCAGGATTCATACTGTAGTTGTTACATTATTATTTGATCCGCTAACTTATTTCATCCCATAAGGAAATTTTCCGATATGTCAGATTGGCTATAGCACCATTTAATTGCAACTGACTGCAAAGGTCCCAGACAAGGAAAGTGCTTTATTATCCAGTTATTTACTCTCCTGCTCCCCTATTTCTACATAAAGACTCAGCATTCAGGACATAAAGGGTTATTCCCATCTTCACAGATTGACATCATCAGATTGTGCTTGTAAAAACTCTTGCAATTTACTGCTCATTAAAACTTCCAGCTGTTCTTGAGATTTTACCACTTTTTCTTCTTTTGTTTACAGCTCATTACCTAGGAGACCGACCGCCGCTGCTGCCCAGCTTGTAAGCACTGCACAGGAGGGGATGGGATTAGGAGGCAACAGTGCGCTCAAGTGATCCCGGCCACCTTCACAATATGGCTTACAAGCTCAATATTGTACAGTGCTTGTAAGCACTGCGCATGTTCTGCCGTGGTGGGTGATCTCCAAAATAAAAATTGCAAAATTGCCCATGTTTACAAGCTCTATCTGACAATACCCATTTATGATGGGAATAAACCTGTAAGGAATATTGGGTCCCAATCCTTGAGAAAACAGAACAACCACAATACGGATATATGAGTTGTCGCCGAATTTACCCAAAACCCTAAAATTTGGATGGATTTAGTCTTTATTTGTGGTAGCATAGTAGTTGTTACAGTGTAATCAGTTACAGATAAATCTCCATTTTTCGTGACCTTTGGAAATATTGAGTCGGGAGATTTCAGCCGCCGGAGCTCGAGTCTGTTATGTCTGAAACAATAGGAAAGGAAGTGAAAGAGAGAAATGACAATAGGGACAGATTACTCGACAATCGGTACTGGGAGCTTGGAAGTTTTCTTTTCACAAGGCTGGGTTTCTAGTGCGGGCGATAAAAGGACATCTTAGGTCACATACGACTGGAAATATTGTGGGGCAACAGATGTTACATATAAAGCACCGCAGCAGCAGCAGATGTTACATATAAAGCACCGCAGCAGCAGCAGATGTTATATATAAAGCACCGCAACAGCAGCAGATGTTACCTATAAATCACAGCAGCAGCAGATGTTACATATAAAGCACCGCAGCAGTTACATATGAGGCACCGCAGCAGCAGCAGATATAACCTATAAAGCACCGCAGCAGCAGATGTTACATATAAAGCACCGCAGCAGTTACATATGAGGCACCGCAGCAGCAACAGATGTTACCTATAAAGCACCACAGCAGTTACATATGAGGCACCGCAGCAGCAGCAGATGTTACATATGTGGCACCGCAGCAGCAGCAGATGTTACCTATAAAGCACCGCAGCAGTTACATATGAGGCACAGCAGCAGCAACAGATGTTACCTATAAAGCACCACAGCAGTTACATATGAGGCACCGCAGCAGCAGCAGATGTTACATATGTGGCACCGCAGCAGCAGCAGATGTTACCTATAAAGCACCGCAGCAGTTACATATGAGGCACAGCAGCAGCAACAGATGTTACCTATAAAGCACCACAGCAGTTACATATGAGGCACCGCAGCAGCAGCAGATGTTACATATGTGGCACCGCAGCAGCAGCAGATGTTACCTTTAAAGCACCGCAGCAGTTACATATGAGGCACAGCAGCAGCAACAGATGTTACCTATAAAGCACCACAGCAGTTACATATGAGGCACCGCAGCAGCAGCAGATGTTACATATGTGGCACCGCAGCAGCAGCAGATGTTACCTATAAAGCACCACAGCAGTTACATATGAGGCACCGCAGCAGCAGCAGATGTTACATATGTGGCACCGCAGCAGCAGCAGATGTTACCTATAAAGCACCGCAGCAGTTACATATGAGGCACAGCAGCAGCAGATGTTACCTATAAAGCAGCGCAGCAGCAGCAGATGTTACATATAAAGCACTACAGCAGTAGATGCTACATATGTGGAACCACAGCAGCAGCAGATGTTACCTATAAAGCACCGCAGCCGCTACATAAAAGGCACCACAGCAGCAAATTTACATATAAAACACTGGAGTAACAGATGTTACATATAAAGCACTGCAGAGGTAGATGCTACATATAAAGCACTGCAGCAGCAGATGTTACATATAAAGCACTGCAGCAGTAGATGCTACATATAAAGCACTGCAGCAGCAGATGTTACATATAAAGCACTGCAGCAGTAGATGTTACATATAAAGCACTGCAGCAGCAGATGTTACATATAAAGCACTGCAGCAGTAGATGCTACATATAAAGCACTGCAGAGGTAGATGCTACATATAAAGCACTGCAGCAGCAGATGTTACATATAAAGCACTGCAGCAGCAGATGTTACATATAAAGCACCGCAGAGATAAATGTTACATATAAAGCACCGCAGAGGTAGATGTTACATATAAGGCACTGCAGCAGCAGATGTTACATATAAAGCACCGCAGAGGTAGCTGTTACATATAAAGCACTGCAGCAGCAGATGTTACATATAAAGCACCGCAGAGGTAGATGTTACATATAAAGCACTGCAGAGGTAGCTGTTACATATAAAGCACTGCAGCAGCAGATGTTACATATAAAGCACTGCAGCAGCAGATGTTACATATAAAGCACTGCAGCAGCAGATGTTACATATAAAGCACTGCAGAGGTAGCTGTTACATATAAAGCACTGCAGCAGCAGATGTTACATATAAAGCACCGCAGAGGTAGATGTTACATATAAGGCACTGCAGCAGCAGATGTTACATATAAAGCACTGCAGCAGCAGATGTTACATATAAAGCACTGCAGCAGCAGATGTTACATATAAAGCACTGCAGCAGCAGATGTTACATATAAAGCACTGCAGCAGCAGATGTTACATATAAAGCACTGCAGCAGCAGATGTTACATATAAAGCACTGCAGCAGCAGATGTTACATATAAAGCACTGCAGCAGCAGATGTTACATATAAAGCACTGCAGCAGCAGATGTTACATATAAAGCACATATATAAAGCACATATAAAGCACTGTAGAGATAGATGTTACATATAAAGCACTGCAGCACGTTTTACTTGTAGAAAATGCACTAGGAGGCAATGCTACGTGCGCAATACTGATAATATTGTTCTTGCCCCTCATATTGATCGTGTACATACAGTATCAACCATGTAAAGTATCATATCATTCACTTTGGAGGTCACCCAGCTTTCCTAGTGACAGATATGATTTATTTAAATTATCGGTTGCTTTATGCTTAACCACCTGACTATAATAGATAGACAATAGATGAAAGTATCTGAGATCCGCCTGCCAGTGATTATCCTCATTGTTGCGATCAGACGGGACCTTGAGCCTTATATCAGGGATAGTAGATACAGAGTTCTGTTATCAGGTGTGAGGGCTGGGCAAGGGGGGCACTATAAGTGATCTGTCAGTCCTCTTTCCTGGAGCAATGAGGTACAGGGCCTAAATGAAGGGGATACACTGATCCTGGCTCTCCAGCAGGGATGGGGTAGAAGAGGAATAATCTTGTTTGCTCTAGTGAGTGAAAGTCACACAAGTGTTTTCACCACACAATGGACACATTGTTCATATGTTATCAGTAAACGACCCCCTGGGATGAGGAGGGAGCCAGGGCCCAGGAGTCTGATGGCTTTTATAAATTCACATACACTGGTAACAATAGAGAACACTGCATCATTATCTAGAAATTACCCACATTTCTGGCCATTTGACGCCATTCCTCATTTTTAAGCTATTTTTTACCTTTCTGTTCTTTTCCCATAGTTGGATTTTGCACCTAATTTATCAAAATGGTGCACGCTTTAAATGCTTTATTTCTGGCTTCTTTCGGTATAATGTTGCACAACGCTTTCAATGAACTTTGCTGTGTTGCAGATTCGTCTTCAACTGCATAGAAAGAAAAGATTGTATTCTCCTTGCAGCTGATTCATTATTCCTTTGGCACCACTTTTTTAGAGTAAAAATGATTCAACCAGTGCATTTATTAATTAATTAATTTATTTGCACATTTTTTAACCTTTTAGTGACTAGGCCAAATTTTTCAAATCTGACCTGTCACTTTATGTGACAACAACTCTGGAATGTTTCAATATATCCCAATGATTTTGAGATATTTTTTTGTGCTACATTATACTTTAAGTTAATGGTAAATTTAGGTCAATATGTTTTGCATTTATTTATAAAAATATCAGAAATTTGACAAAAATTTCAAAAAAATTACTAATTTTTAAACTTTGAATGATTATCCCTTTAATGCAGATAGTTACCGTATACAACACAAGATAGTTAATAAAAAACTTTTGCCATATACTGTACTGTATCTATCATGTGTAAACACATTTTTAAACTATGGCCATATTTTTGCCAGTTCACACTTTCGCTTTGTTACCTGTGTTACATTACGTCAGTGATTCTGGTACATATGATGCAATTTTTATATACGTACCAGAATCACGGACATATGCAGACCCATTAAAATTAATGGGTCTGCGTACACATCAGTGATTTCTCATTGACGTGTTTCTGTGCGTCCACATGCGAGTCTGTGATTTCCGTGCGGAGTCATGTCCGTTTTTTCTGGTATCACTGATGTCCCACGGACCACATTATGGTTTGATGCGTGAAACACGTATATTTACATTAAAAAGCTTTTTAAACTTACCTGTCTCCGGCAATGCTGTCTTCAGCCGCTGCTCTCTCCTGCTTCCAGGTCGGCTAATTATATTCATACATATGCACTGCACAGCCGACCCGGAAGTAACAGCAGAGGGGAGACAGCAGCGGCTGACACAGCAGAGGCTGGAGACATCAGCACCACGAACAGCAGCGGCGAGGACAGGTGAGTATAAGTGCCTGATCTCCATGTATTAAATAGGTAAGGATGGTTGACCTCGGGAAGATCAACATCTAACACCGCGGAGACACCATCACGTGTTTCTCAATGCAGTGACACTAGAACAAGGCCCCCTGGGAAAATATGCAAAACAAGAATGCCGCGGAGGCACCATCACATGTTTCTCAACGCTGGCAGGAAACTAGCCAAGTCTTTCACCGGGAAGGAACAACCACGGGAAGGGCAGTCTTCAGTCAAGGAGACCACCTATGCCAAACATGGTTTCCATCCACAGATAGCTGTTTCGGGGTATTTGCCCCTCATCAGTGTGGAGTAGGAAACTGGCTAGTGGGAGCAATGCCTAGTAGAAGACTACATAGGTAAGGATGTAGAGAATAAGGAGAATATCTAAAATTGGTAGCATTGTCTACAAAGAAGCTATCTACAAATAATTACGGGATTCTATTAACGTAACTTTAAAAGAAAAATTCTTCTGGGATGCAAAAAACTGGTCTGAATGAGTGTGGAATAATCACTGTAGATTCTATAAGGCCTTCACTTAGATCAGCAGCACCGTACTTGTTAGTATGGTTCAGAAGGGCTAGTCTTCGTTGAGCGGGGATGCCATTGCGTTATACATAGGGTGCCAACCTCCGCGGTCAGGAAGGGAGACATTAGGGAATTTTGCCCGAGGCACCTTCCTTGACATATATGCTAAGCAACCTGGTTTTACTTGCACAATAAATTTTTTGTTTAAATAAAGTTTGACATTTTATGGGGGTTTCTTTTTGGTGTTTTCTCGATATTACTCCTTGATGTATCTTTGTTAGGTTTTTTGTTTCTGGAGGAGATCTGCATGGAGGAATGGGCCACCATACCCCCAACAGTGTGTGCCAACCGGGAGGAATGGGCCAACATACCACCAACAGTGTGTGCCAACCGGAGGAATGGGCCAACATACCACCAACAGTGTGTGCCAACCGGAGGAATGGGCCAACATACCACCAACAGTGTGTGCCAACCGGAGGAATGGGCCAACATACCACCAACAGTGTGTGCCAACCGGAGGAATGGACCAACATACCACCAACAGTGTGTGCCAACCGGAGGAATGGGCCAACATACCCCCAACAGTGTGTGCCAACCGGAGGAATGGGCCAACATACCACCAACAGTGTGTGCCAACCGGAGGAATGGGCCACCATACCCCCAACAGTGTGTGCCAACCGGAGGAATGGGCCAACATACCACCAACAGTGTATGCCAACCGGAGGAATGGGCCAACATACCACCAACAGTGTGTGCCAACCGGAGGAATGGACCAACATACCACCAACAGTGTGTGCCAACCGGAGGAATGGGCCAACATACCACCAACAGTGTGTGCCAACCGGAGGAATGGGCCAACATACCACCAACAGTGTGTGCCAACCGGAGGAATGGGCCAACATACCACCAACAGTGTGTGCCAACCGGAGGAATGGACCAACATACCACCAACAGTGTGTGCCAACCTTGTGAAGACTTACAGAAAACGTCTGACTTCTGTCATTGCCAACAAAGGATATAGAACAAAATATTGAGATCAACTTTTGTTATTGACCACTTATTTTCCACCATAATTTGCAAAAAAATCTTCCAAATCAGATGCGGTGATTTTCTGGATTTGTTTTCTCATTATTGTCTCTCATAGTTGTGGTCACCTATGATGTCAATTACAGACCGACCTCATCTTTATAAGGGGGAGAACGTGCACAATTGGGGACCGACTAAATACTTTTTTCCCCACTGTATATAGAGAGTGCCCAGCAGATTATTACACTGCCTATATGTGGAGTACCCCCATAGAGCCTGCTTTATGAGTATGCAGACACTGTTGCGTGTTCTTTTTTTACCCATTCAATTGAATACATAATAAAAGGCAAATTAAAAAAACGCAAAAAAAAAAAAGCTTAATAAACTAGTGTAATGTACGCAGCATTATTCCTGCTAATTCTCTGCAATTTTCATCCAGCAAAAAAACAATGTGAACAAACCCAAAGGCTCCTAAAAAAAGGAAATGTTTTCTGAAGCAGTTTCTGCTCGAAAAACTCATTGTTTTTAAATGCTTCAAAAACTCTGTGTGAACATAACCTGAGATTGGATGATTATGTGGCGCCCCTGAGGCTCAGGTCGCCACAAGGTACTGCACCCCACTTAGGGTGTGGTGCTGATCATGGATCCAAAGGAGGTCGGTACCGGTTTCATCATCTACAACCACATATACACAATGGTTGCCCCTTCCCCACTGGGGACTGGGCTAGGATTGGGTATAAAAGGGGTTTCCAACAGTGTGTGGCATTTACAGGATGCCATCACAAACAAGGGCCCCAATCCACTAGCTTAGGACCTGGGTAGGGGGAAGAGCGGCCACCAGGGGGAGTTAGGAGTCACACACACAGTTTACAATTTTAAGGGAGTTCTCCAGCAGGAGTGAGACTGAGCAGACGTGTTTCCCGGTAGCTCCTGTGGGACATAGGAGTTTAACGGTCGCTGAGGAGGATACCGTGTCAGTTCCCCCGGGATCAGCGCTGTTCTGGGTGCAGCATCCTAGGGGGGTGCAATTCCACGTTGCATCACCAGATTCTGCTGGAAGGAGATGTTCCATGCTTCTTCGACCACCCAAGTTTCCAGAGCCAGGTGGCATATAGGACTCCCGGAGCCTAGATCACAGTCAGACTCAAGGGGATCCCCGCTACTGGCATAGGGAACAGTACCCTACCTAGTACGAAAGGGACTCTAAGTGCATCAAGCAACAGGGACCCGTACTAAAAAGTGCAGTGAGGAAGGGCCTGCAGACTCCCTAACCGGTTCTGCCCTACCGCGGATTCGGGATCGACCTGAGCCCATCACAGCAGTGACCAGTGTGACCGGGCTGGCAGCTGAAGTTGTGAGTAAACTACACCCTGAACCCCCAGAGACTGTGTTGGCTCGTCCTTACCGGCGCCGCCGCCCAGCGCTTAGGCGCCAATGGCCATTATAACCCTCATCATCCACCCGGGGCGTGCTCCGCCTGTGGGGAGCGACACCATCCCGGCTGCCGTAACACCTGCAATGGCGGCTACTCCTGGCCGCACACCACAGGTGGCATCATGACAAACTTTTCCCAATACCCTGCTTCCCCCACCATTTACTATACGCCTTGGCGCAACGGAAGCGGGCAAGGCCACCCCGTGACAATGCCTGACCCGACCCGAAACGGCCCGGCGACGAGTAGGTTAACCGCCTGCCCCGCGGGGTGCTACAATTACATTGTGGGCAAGGTTTTAGCAGCCATATTGGTTTTCCTTACTCAAGATCTACTTCTGCAGTGACAGATACTTCACACCTATATTGCTAAATAATTAGCTTGATTCTTCTTTCAGGATTTGTTGTTTTTAGTGGGTGGTGGCCATATTGGTTGTCTCCCAGCTTTTCCAGAAACGTGACTAAAAAGTGCGGGAAAGTGATTTCTATCAATGTGACTGTAGCACCTATGGGATTTTGGAAGGGTTGCTCTAATATGCCTCCTGTGATGAGTCCACACAGATCAATGAGCAGGTAATGGGTGCCGCGTTATAACATCCTGCCCTGCACTGTATTCAGGGATCTCACAGGCCATGGAGATTCCTGTGATAATGGCCTTTCATCCGCATGACAATGGCGACCATTCATCCTAATGACATTAATTCCAGTACAGTGGGACCCTCCGACCTCATGTCCCTAATTATTTCCTCATTACTTCGTTGTGACAACCTGATGCTGACGTAAACATGGGCGCATAGCAACAACACATCAACATGGCAAATGCATAGATTCCTGTTTTTGCCTTAAACTGCACCCAATTTTTTTTAAAGGGGATGTGACATATTTTCCAAACATATAAACCTTCTAATTCTCTCTTTTGAAAAAAGATGAGAACATTGAGTGTGGTCTCCGATGGCGGAAGATACCAGGGGTCCGATTATAACGTTAACCCTATTTAGATTCCTCGCTTCTTTTCAGCTCTCGCCCAACCTTATCCTAAGCCACAAATTACACTGGAAGCGTAACGTGAAGCATTAAGATACTGAGGAGATGCCAGAGTAATTTCACAGGATGCCCTCCGGCCTGGCCGGCAACTTGTGCCTTATTATGGGGGTGGGGTGGGGGGTTGCGCACAGCAGGGGGCTTTATTGGTGCTCCTTGGGGCTTAAACTGCTTAATTCAGATGCTTCAAGGGGTTTTATTTTTGTCATTTATATCAGCTGCCGTTACACACTATAGGGGGAGAGAACCGCTTGTGTCCTCCAGGAGGCCCCACAGGAGCCCGAGAGCCTTTGCTGCGGCTAAGTCCATTATATGCGTGTCTCTGTAATGATTGGAGATTGTCAGCCGATCTAGGCCCTAATCCTTGCTGACAACCCTTATCCCCCGTTGTAATGTTGTCAGCTGCACAGAGGTCTCTATATGTCACATTACAGCCGTATGCCTAATAAAGAAATAGTATTGTAGGCCCAACGTTAAAGACATTGTCTGTAGCAACTAAAATCCTCATGGACCAATCAGATTATGACTTCCATTTTTTCACCATACATTATTTCATTGATCTTATTGAATGTGGACTGGTTGCTATGGGCAACTCTATTCACTGAATGTTACTTTACGGAACTAAACACCCAAAACAAAATGGCTGACCGTACAGCCCATTTCTTCTGATTTTATGTGGTACAAGATATTGACCCACGCAAAGATCTTTTTCAAGTATACCCCATCCTCAAATACTACAGATGTCTAGAGGGGCATCCTGTAGGCTACTTTAAGTTGCCATAGTTACGGCCATCATGAATCATACTGAGTCCTGGAAACATGTTGGAAGCGAAACTAGGAATGGCGTGACTAGTCCAAGAGGTTGGTCCATGCAGACCTCTCCCTGCCTGCTCAACTAGACTGACAGGTCTCCTTCTATACACACATAACCAAAGACCCATTCATCTGAGCCAGCAGTGAGAAGCCTGCGAGGACCTGAATCTTACACCAGTGGCTGAAATACGTTGCGCAACAGAAACCCATTGGGTCCCTGCATTGCAATACACACCACTGGTCAAACAGAAGCTGGCTGCAGCCATTATCTTGCCAGGCCTTGGCGTTGCATGTCAGTGACGTCATACACCCCCATAGCAAGCATGCCGATGTCAGCTGCCGACCACTGTGTTGGCTGCAGAGGATGACGCTATATGGCGAGGGAGCCATGGAAGGTGGGTAGAATGTGTTTATTTTTTTTTTGTGTTAGAGGCAGAATAGGGAACGTACATAACAGGAAGAGGGCCAGGATGGGGACATATATACCAGGATTAGGCTAAGGATGGGGGCCAAATACTGGGACGGGGGACATATTTTCCAGGAAGTGGCCCAGGATGGGAGACATATATACCAGGATGGGGGCATATATACAAGGAAGGGGAACATATTTACCAGAATGAGGACATATTTACTAGAAAGGGAAACCACTGAGGACTCTCAGTTCTTTTAAACAATTTTTTTTTTATCTCTACTGGCTTACATGGTACAAAGATATATTTTACCAGTAATATTTACGAGAGATTGTCCCAGAAAAAAAGCCCTCATGCAGGGTAAAAAAAAAGATGGATCAAATAAAAAAAAAAACACACCAAAAATGCATTTCTGTGATTTTTTTTTTTGTCCTTTAGATGGAGAAACTGCACTCAAAACGTGTCAACAATAAAAGTCACCATTTTATCATCTTGTCTGGATTTTTCCATCTTCGCACGGCGAAATCCCATCTTTGTTTCTTTAAGGAATAATCATATTTGTGAAAGGTGTTAAAAAAAATCCCAAATTGATGTTTTTGTTTGTTTTTTCATTTAGGCTAACCTTCCAATGAGTATTTGATGCGATTTTGACACCGTGCAATAAAACGCAGCGTATTACAGATCCAACAAAGTGTTTATTTTGGTTTTGAAATCTGCAATGTCAATTTCTCTTTTGGTAAGGCTGCTTTTTTTTTCCTGAAATAAATGGAAAATTGATGCATTTTTTCAATAAAGCAGCATGTCAATTCTATATTACAATTTTGCAGCGGTTTTTTTCACTATTGTAAGCAATGAGAAAATGCAAAAACGCAACGGCTGCATTTTTGCTGCTTTCATGGTGAATACAACTAATTTTATTAAACGTGTACTGTAGACAAATAAGACATAAAAATGCAGCAAAAAAAACATAACAAAATAAGCAGCAAAACCTGCTTTTTGGAAGCAGCTTTTTTTTTTTTTCTTTTTTTTTTACTGCCAAGTGAACAAGTTTTGGCTGCAAAAAAAATGCAGCAAAAATGGCTCCTGTAAACAAAGCCAATATAGTTTTTTTTCTCCATAGACTTGAATGAGATGAGACAAATCGGCAACTAAAAACTCATAATCTGCCCATGAATTTACCAATAAAGTTTTATTAAAGTGAAAGGAATCAGGAATCATCAAAGAAGCAATATCAGGAAGCATCAAAAACAAAGCAGCTTTTTTTAAAACACGACGTACCAAAAACACAATAAACATGCATTAACAAAAACGCAATGAAAAAACACAAATAACCTAATTTAGATAATTGATGTAGAAATGCTGCAGAAAATCTCCAACGTCCAAAACTCATCAAACAGTCATTGTGTTAGCTTAGCCTCCAAAAATGTGTAATATAAAGGGATCAGAAAGTCGTACGTACCACAAAATGGTAGAATTTAAAACTACAGATTGTCAATAAAAAAACAAAAACAAAACACAAACCCCTGACTTAGTTACATTTATAAAAATTGGAAAACGTAGGACTTAGAATATGACAAGACGTAAAAGATTAAAAAAAGACAAAAAACAAAAACAGTGTATTTGTATTATAAAATATAAATAAAAATATAAAAATTTGCTATCACCTTATTTATAACAACCCAGTTAGAGCAGATCCATTGGCAAAAAGTTTCTGGAAACACAACTATTTTGTCTTTTTTGATAAAACAGATTCTTGCAGGATCCGTTTTTTTTACCATTGGAGTCTATGGAGAATGGAGCCATTATCTGATTAACTATTTAGTCGTCCGTTTTTCTTGCAATTGTAACGGATCTGTTTTTTTCTTACTGGATTAGTTTCAAATGGAAGATAAATAGTGATCTGTTAACAGATTCGTTCTCCATAGACTCCAGTCTTACAAAAAAAAACAGATCCTGCAAAAATCTATTTTTTCAAAACGAACAAAAATGTTGTTTTTGCAGAACTTTTTTGCCAACGGATCCGTTCTAAAGGATGATTACTGAACGTGTGAACTCAGCCTAAGGCGCAAGACACACGGCATGAAAATCGGAGCGAGTGGAGTGCGATAAAATATTGCATTCCACTCGGACCAATATTAGCCTATGTCCCAGCACCCATGGGCAAATATTTTCTCAGCCCTAATTGGACCAAGAAAACAATCGCAGACTGTAATGCGATCCCTTATCTCTCGCATCCATTCTTGTGTATGGGGCAAGAGAAAAATCGCACTGCACTCGCGGTACACCGGTGTCCGCGAGTGCAGGGCGAGAATGGCAATAGCCGGCTACGGAGGGGAGAGGGAGATAAATCCCTCTCGCCCCTCCTCAGCACCGTCCCGTCCCCCGCAGCTGTGGTCCGATCGCATGATCGGACCTCAGTCGCAGTGACCCTCGGCTTCCGCTGTGCTGCCATCGTGAGCCGAGTGTCATGCGAGGATCGCAGTAGTCCCCCATGGGGCCCCAGCCTAATTTGTGCAGCAGGAAGTGCTCCGTTGCAGGGCTGCCGAGCACAGCTCCGTCAATTATATAGCGGCTGCGGCCGGGCACTGCACATCCGTCCATTATTCCAATAAATAGGGGGCACATGTGCAATACCCGGGCGTGTTCACTATCCAGTTGATGGAGCAGCTATGTAACTGAGCACTTTCAGCGAGTAGCGGTAACAGCTTATCGGCGACGGTGCCGGGTGTCAGACCCCCACCAAAAAGATATTGATGATAACATATCCTAAGGATGGGTCAAAGTACCAGGCAACTGCCTCAAATAAGGGGATGTGATGGGACGATGGAGCTCGTGTGGTGTAAATGTGAAATGATGACGTTTTGGCATATTACTGATTTCATTTTTGAAGTGTTTGGGAAAAGCTATTGCTCCAGGGAGGAAGGAGATGAACTCTAGCGCTACCTATTGGAAGTAGCAATCCTAAAAGTCAAAAGTGGCCCTTTAATGAGCCTTTTCATATAACTAAGGATTTATAGCAGATCAGAACCCTAATTGAACCCCTGGGAAAAGATGGGAATCCATGTATAAATCACATAAACTTTGCATTATCAGGGAGGTTTTTGGTTGCTGTTTTTTGTAGCGTAGAACCCTGCTCGAAATCTGTGAGAAGTGACTGCCCCCTTGTGGTGACAGCAGGGTGCTACCAGGAGCCACACAAATGTCACAGATATCTGACCTAAACAATGTGTGAATAAAACTGAATTAAAAATTGCTTATATTGCTGTTGGAAAAAAATATTATAATATTCAAATGGATTTTCTGTCATTTCATTAGATTAACACATTCGCACTTTGTCACGGTATGATGGAAAGGTAGGGATTTAGGCCCAGAGTTATCATTTTTGTTTCTTTTTGTTGGGTTTTTTTTTAGGTGTGGCGGAGGATTTTTATTTTTTTTTGCCAAATTCATCCAAATGGACCAAATTTGTGCATGGTTTGATTTTATTTATTTTTTTTTTCATGGAACCGGTTGGTGTGGAGAGTCGTCCATGTGTACCGACACACTGGCTATAATGGGTCACTGGTGGAATGGTTATATACTCGTGTGAACGAGCCCTTATTCTGGATTGGGAAGTGATGCGTCTCGCCGCAGGTGAGTTTGCAAATCAGAGACAGGAAGGTGAGACCACGCGATCTGATGAATGTCTCTTGTGCTAATACATGAAATCTCGGGCAAGAATGAAGGACAATTGATGGGGGGGAGGAAGAGGGGAGGGGAAACAAGCAAAAAAAAACAAAACCCAAAAAACTAACAGAAATGCACAAAAGAAAACAACCAAACAGTATTTTTAAACAAAGAATGAATAAATAAAAAAAAAAGAAAAAGAGGAAAAAAAGTGAAAAAAAATTACAAAAACAATTACAATTTTACCTAATGATGAAACACAAAAGTAAGAGAAATGATGGAAATATTTATCTTCACAGTAAAGAAGCTGCAGGTCCTTATGGATTTTGCATATTTTAATTTGAAGGTTCAGGGTTTTAATTTAAACTTGTCTTAAGACAATCCCTGTGGAGATGCTGCGTCTCAAACTGATGAGCGGATATCATGGGGCGCCCTCTGTTGGCAGCCATGGCAGCTGTTTTGGGGCACTCACAAACACATCTGTGTACCACAGAACTATGTGCTGACCCCTAAATGCCTTAAAAGGGGATTCTTCACTACCGTTTTAGGATCTTGACATGGCTAACTGCTGTGGACCAACCACCCCTAAAAATAAAGGGGCCCCCCACGTCTTTGTAGTATGTGATCCTAATTTTAAGAATAAAAACCAAGCAAATGTGCAACCACGATCTTAATACATGAGAAATGGAGGCCGAGCGCTTACTATTGAGGGTAATGACGGCAAACAAATCTCATTCAACTGTAGAAAGAAGGCCTCATTCAGACGGACATTTTTCATATACGTGTGTCCTATCCCTGGCTTTCACAGGTAGATCACATACCCATTATATTCTATTGGGCTGGGCCCATGTCCATGTGATTTTGCAGAACAAGTGTCCCAAAAAAATAAGAAAATAAAAAAAATATTTTTTTATCAGAGGTGCGGAGCTGTGTGAGATGCCGAGTTGTATGGGCCTCCCTGCAGAGCTGTATGTGCCCTCCCCAAGAGCTGTGTGCATTACCACCAGAGCTGTATGTACCCCCTCAGAGCTGTATATGCCCCCTCAGAGCTTTATGGGCTCCCACCCCCAGATCTGTATGTTCGGCCCTCCAGAGCTGTATGCTTCTCCAGCAATATGTAATACATACCCCACAGTAACGTATATGCCCCCGCGATGTAAATACTGTAGCCCCCAGCCACTCCTATGATGTTAATACTGTAGTCAAAGCCCCTCCTGTGATGTATATGCTGTAGCCTCCAGCCCCATCCTGTAATGTATATACTGTAGCCCCCACCCCTTTTGTGATGAATATATACTGTAGTCCCCACCCCTCTTGTGATGTGTATATATACTGTAGCCCCCAGCCTCCCGTGATGTATATGTTGCAGTCCTCAGCCTCCCCTGTGATGTATATGCTGTAGCCTCCAGCCCCTCCTGTGATGTATATGCTGTAGCCCCCACCCCTCTTGTGTGTATATATTGTAGCCCCCAGCCCCTCCTGTGATGTATATGCTGCAGCCTCCAGCCCCTCCTATGATGTATATACAGCAGTGTCAGTGTGCACTGTGCACGGCCACGTCTGTTAGTGACGGCCATCATGCAGCACAGCTACATGCCGAGGAGGAGTTATATGGAGACAAGCGAGGAGGTGAGTGAGTCTGCTGCCGGCTTCCCTGTATTAAAAATATCTTTAATGTTTCTGTGTGTGCATGTATGATGTGTATCTATGTAGGTCAGTGTGTATGGTTGTGTGTATATTTATCCGTTTATATGTATTTTTGTGAATTTGTCTTCATATATGTATATGTGTATGTGTATATGTATCTGTATCAGTGTATGTGGATGGAGCCTACTAAGACTCTTTTGCTCAGGGCCCACGAAAACCTGGAGCCGGCCCTGATCTGTAATCTCGGACTCCTAACAATTACCAAAATTTTGCAGTTTGGTTCCAATGGAGACAATGGGCCTAGGCTGCAATACGACATACAACTTATGGACAGGGGGGTGCTGTTTCTTGGGAAATAGAGCAGCAACATCTTTTCGGTTTTCCCATAATGGGATAGGTAATTTTGATGTTTGTTTTTTTACATCACTGGAGCCGATTTATTAAGATTGGTGCTGGAGAAAGATGCTCTTAAAATTAATTAAGAGGCATGCAATTCTTTACGGTCTTGGCACATCCTTCAGCTGTCTTATGCCAATTCAAGAAATTAACTCCTGTCATGGACTGCTGTACAGTTCCATCCCAATTTAGGATATTTGATGAATATGTCAGGGTGCACTCAATCACATCTTATTGCACTAAATTCTGCCCAATTTTTCAAAGAAAAAAAAATTACAAAAAAATGTACACATCAAACCACCCCTCCCCCCCGAGGAAGTCAAATTACGACGAAACGCGCGTTGGGCCGCAGGCACGCAGATTTAACAGACCCTTGGTAGTACAGGTGATTACAACATTAACTCTTTCTAATGCAAATATGCTATTTTGGTCACAGGACTACTATTTACATTGACGGTTTTATACTTTAAAGGCATCACATGAATTTCCAAGACCGATCTTATACACTAAGGTTCTATTGGCAGCTTCATACTATTTAATGTGGTTCCTGTATTGGTTATTGATTACTATAATGTGATTCCTGTATTGGTTATAGATTACCTACAATGGTCCTTTATTTTCCATCAATTTCTGCTATTGCCATTTGAGAAACACTGTCCTTAATTACATTGACCCTAGACACTGTATTATTACTTGAGAAATATTTTAAATTTTTTATTGTATTTAATAAAATATGTATTTTAATATCCCTTTGTGTTCGCGGTGGTGTTTTGACCTACATGCTTAGCATTTGCCTATTGCTATTACATGGAAGGTATTTTTTATATATTTGGTCTTTGCATGACACCTAAATTAGAGATTTTTTGATTCTACACTGTGTCCACCCATATCCTGTATACACTGCACCTATATACAGTGTGTCCACCCATATCCTGTATACACTGCACCTATATACAGTGTGTCCACCCATATCCTGTATACACCGCACCTATATACAGTGTGTCCACCCATATCCTGTATACACCGCACCTATATACAGTGTGTCCACCCATATCCTGTATACACCGCACCTCTATACAGTGTGTCCACCCATATCCTGTATACACCGCACCTATATACAGTGTGTCCACCCATATCCTGTATACACTGCACCTATATACAGTGTGTCCACCCATATCCTGTATACACTGCACCTATATACAGTGTGTCCACCCATATCCTGTATACACCGCACCTATATACAGTGTGTCCACCCATATCCTGTATACACCGCACCTATATACAGTGTGTCCACCCATATCCTGTATACACCGCACCTCTATACAGTGTGTCCACCCATATCCTGTATACACCGCACCTCTATACAGTGTGTCCACCCATATCCTGTATACACCGCACCTATATACAGTGTGTCCACCCATATCCTGTATACACTGCACCTATATACAGTGTGTCCACCCATATCCTGTATACACTGCACCTATATACAGTGCGTCCACCCATATCCTGTCCACCGCCATTAACTTGAGAACGGCGGCAGCTATAGGCATAGAAGTGGTGTCTAGGTATAGTAAAGTATCCATGCGCTACGCAGTGAAGCCACCTATAGCGCCACCTGGTGGAAAACAACGGAGTTAGTATTTTAATCTCAAAAATAGAACGAGATAGAGAAAAAAAGTGAATTACAAAGTTGTCGGGCATCATCAATTCAATACGAATCGACACCTTGCATACAGAAATGCTATGATTAGAACGTGTAAACCTCACAAGGCTGCGGACGTGAAGCGATACCTCATGGAGACCTTCCTACAAGTCATTGGGTATGGTGGCTGTGTGGAGCGGCCTCCGCTCACCTGACCTGACCCCATTGGACTTCTTTCTGTGAGGTCACATCAAACAGCAGGTGTATGCGACCCCTCCACCAACATTGCAGGACCTACGACCACGTATCACAGATGCTTGTGCAAACGTGTCACCTACCATATTGCACACCGCGCAGCAAGATACAGTATGCTGTGCAGAGGCCAGATGTGCATTGCAGCAAGATACAGTATGCTGTGCAGAGGCCAGATGTGCATTGCAGCTGACGGGGGACACTAATGAGCGCCATATGCGTGACCAGCATTCAATGTTTTGGTGGGGTCATGGGTTTCATATCATAGCATTTCTGTATGCAAGGTATCGATTCGTATTGAATTGATGATGCCCTACATTTTTTTTAATTCACTTTTTTTCTGTCTCATTCCGTTCGAGATAAAAATGCTAACTCCGTTGTTTTCCACCAGGTGGCGCTATAGGTGGCTTCATTGCGTAGCTCATGGCTACTTTACTATACCTAGACACCACTTCTATGCCTATAGCTGCCGCCGTTCTCAAGTTATTGGCGGTGGACAGGATATGGGTGGACATGTGCCGCCCCCGTGCCAGCAGCCGACGCTACTCGGATCCGGGCCTTCAGGGGTGGTGGCTTGAGGGTCTCCGGACCCGGGGGTCTCGCGGACACGCCAAATAAATGGGGGGACGTATATGTACGGGCTGGGCCGTATTAAATTCGTGACGCCACCCACGGTGTGTGGTGAGGTGGGACACCACTGCTGCAGTTACAGGGCACCGGGGGAAGATGTTGTGCAGCAAGTTGTTAACCCCTCCGTGGACAGGGATAGTGGCCCCGGGACCTGGTTGGTGCGTGCAGGGGATGGTGACCGCAGGGGGTGCTGGTGTAATCACAGTTAGTAAAACACACAAGTCTCTGGTAAACCAAGGAGATGGTGGCCGGTGCCGCGGCCGGTTGTGTTCTGGTCCCCCATCTGGCTGGTGGTCTCTATCCTTTTCCTTCACTGCTGTATGTAAGATGGACTTTTCTACTGTGAAACTCAGAAGTCCGCTCCCGGCTGGATGTGGCCTAAGGAGCCGTGCCCGCAGATGCTGGCCCGTGGGATCTATGGGCCCTGGCGGTAACCTCTTATCCCTAATCGGTGAGCTGTTGCCTTCTATGAGGGACTTTGGGTGGGACAGGACCTCTAGTCCTGGCCTCAATTGGTTAATTAACCAGCTCCAGTTGGTTTTGGTCCTGGCTTCAGGGTCCGAGTACCCCCCTTTGTGCTATGGTTTCCGGGTCGGTTCCCTGTGTCGGTACCGGCGGGCTACAACCCTGTCCCGGTCCACCTCGGTTCCACCGAGCCGTCTTCCCGTCTCCTGTTGACGGAGACCATCTGCCTCTTAGCCAAAGACACCAGGGCTCCTATCCTGGTACCGTTCAACTTGGACTTCACTGCTGGAGCTACCCCTAGCTCCAGCCCACACTGTTCTCCAAACTGAACTTCAGACTGATCTGCTCCTAACTGACTGTTTTCCCGCCCTGGGCTGTCTGGACCCCTGGGTGGGCGTGTTCCAACCGCCTGGTCACGCCCACTGGTGTGTCTATCTGTCCCTAAGGGGGGGGTGACTAGGGTTTCTGGTTGGCTGTGTGTTTCCTAGTGAGGGAAGGTGTTATGCAGGGGCCTATCTGTGACTACCTGGTTTTGCCAGGGCGTCACAGACACACTGTATAATTTTTCAAAAAGTTGGCATAAAAAGACCTCAATCCTCCTGGATCTCCCCTGCACAGTCTTGTCCGCTGCCTATATTTGCCACTTGTGGTTGTCACGCATGCGCGGGATGCCTAGACAGTTTACTAAGCAAAAAGAGTAAAAAATGTAGTCATGCGCCAAATTTATTATGTGCTTTTCGACACGTTACACCGACCTCAACAGTTCTGTAAAGTTTGAAGAGAAAGGTTGGATAGTAACAGGATACACCATATTTTTCACGCAAATTACTGGTACAGATGTTCAACAGTCATGAGGCGGTATAAGCGAGAGATGTGCGTCTAACATGACCAACGAGCTGCAGCATTGTGACACATTTGGTGCCATTTGTGCCATGTTTGCCAACCTGGACATTACAGCGTCATTAATAGAGCTCCCCATTATTCAGAGTTACTCAATAAAAGACCGAGGTTCGTGCAATAGGCATTGCTGAAGGCTCCCCCACATCGAAGAGCTTATGCCGCCATACTGTACACATGCCGTACAATCAGGTTTGATCCTCGGACATGACACTGGGTTTACACTACTTTTTCATAAAAACAATGCCCATTGGAAACTGTGTGCTGACACCAGGGACTCCAAACTTTAGAGTCTATTTGTTGTGCAGTTGAATACAAGCTATCCTTCTCTGGTATCAGCCATCTGAGGTTTCACAGAGAATGACTGTAGCGTTCTTCAATGAGATGAATGCCAGAAAGTCTGGAAAAGTCCCTGCGTCCCTATTCACCGCTTTAGGTCCCTATTCTCCAGTTCTGAAAAAGTTGCAGCGGCTCCTCTCTTTAGGATGCACTTCAGGGTGAAACCTCCTTTTAACACATTTTTCTGATCTTGAAGCTAGAGATATTCTACAGATGGAGGCGGACAACAATCGTCATCTTCGGAGTTACTTCTACCTACAAAGATAAAGCAAAAATACATACAGATTTGAGACTATTGGAATTAAAATGATCTACTTTATTTTTGAGTGCCACTTCTTTCCATACCAAATATGTGTATTTTTTTAAGTTTTATAAAAGGAGGAAAAAGTGGGTGTTTCAAACTTTTAGATTTGTTTATTTTTTACTATTTAGCCCATGTAAGAGAAGAGAGAGTCTTCATTTTTATGCTGACCACTTTGGAAGGAGCCAGTCTCTGGAAGAAGCTGAGGAGTCATGAAAATTGCAGCTGGGGTGTTTAGATGCATTGGAGGAGCTTGGAGTGTTTTCCTTTAATGTCAATTTTCCCCCTGTCCGTCTCTCTTCCCTTGTGTTGTATTATTGCAGTGATGAACTCAGTGTGGAAACGTAAGCTAAGGCACTTGAACTGGTGATCGTTTGATTGCTTATTCTATATGCGTTAGGCCCCTTTCACACGTCAGTGATTCTGGTACGTTTGTGCTTTTTTTTAAACGTACCAGAATCACTGACATACGCAGACCCATTATAATGAATGGGTCTGCTCACACATCAGTGATTTGTCACTGCACGTGTCTCCGTGCGGCGACCCGCGTGTGCGTGATTGCCGCACAGAGACACGTTCATTTTTTTCTGGCATCACTGATGTCCCACGGACCACGCAGTGGTGTGGTCCGTGAAACACGTGCCGGAAAAAAACGTGCTTTTAAAATAAAAATCATTTTTACTCACCCGGCTTCAGCGGCGCTCTCTGCAGCCCGTTCTCCCTGCTGCTTCTGAGCCGGCTCATTACTGTCGCGCATATTCATGATGCACGACACAGCCGACCCGGAAGCAGCTGCTGCAGGGGTCAGGGCCAGCCGGATGCTGCACCGCGGGAGCGATCAGCACCATGGAGAGCGGGAGCGCGCACAGGTGAGATGATTACTGAGTGCAATCACGGGCCACGGATAACGGAGCCCGGATTGCACTTAGACAACCCACGTGTGCCGTGATTCACGGCACACGGAGGGACATGTGCGTGTTTTACACACCAGTGAAAAACGTCAGTGTTTTTCACTGACGTGTGAAAAAGGAATTATATAGAGAAAACCGCGTCCTCCTACGAGGCTGAACTTGTGGTTGGCCAGATTGTGGCATTTAAATGGTTAAGCAGTAATTGGCGCTTACTCCGGTGGATGCCGTTACAGACAGATGATGGCTGCATAACCCAGCCGCTATCTTACCAGGTATGTTGCAGTCTCAGCTTGAGCCTATTTGTCCGAACCTCATGTAGAACATACCATCAGGGCCTATATGAGTAAGATTTTTTTTGTTTTTAAAAAAAGGGGTAAATAAGTGGTTTGGATGAAAAAAAAAAAAAAAATGGACATGTCAATTCCTTTCTGCGTTTTTCACCCATGCAATGCATTGGAAAAACGCAGTGATCAAAAACGCAGCAAACCGCAGCCAAAAATGCATCAAAACGCGGTAAAAACGCATGCGTGTTTTTTACTGGTGCATTTTTGCCGTGGGTGTGTTTTTTTGCGGACAAAAACGCAGCGTCAAAAAAACGCTGTGTGCGCACATAGCCTTACAGTGCACACACTGCTCGCTGTGAGGATTCACCGGTGTCAGTCACGTAACCTCAGGTATGAGATTTGATTACTTCCAGCCACATTCCCACTAGACATGTTAAAATCACTTGCATTGAGCAAAG